>NW_028270142.1:104166488-104814723 GCF_037043375.1 Chiloscyllium plagiosum
CCCTGCTCAGGGATGTTATCTGGTCCAGCAGCCTTCCGTGGGTTGACTCTGCATACGGTTTTCCTCATGTCAGCCGTGGTAAGACACAGCACCTGGTCATTGGGAGGGGAAGTAGACTTCCTCATTACCACATCATTTTCATGCCTCAAACTGTGCATAACAGGGTAGAAATACAATGTTTAAAAGATGTTGGATAGGTGCATGAGTAGGAAAGGTTTGGAGGGATACGGACCCGGAGCAGGCAGGTGGAACTAATTAAACTTGGGTTATGTTTGGCATGGACTGGTTGGACTGAAGGATCTATTTCCATGCTGTATGACTCTTTAACAGAGCATAAGAAAAACAAAGTCACAAATCCAACTTGGCAAGATTGCAAGAAGATTAAACATAGGAGATTATGACCCAAAAATACATCCCACCAAAATTTATTTTCACATTTGACACTCACAAAATTGGTGCAAAGATATTCCTACAGGGAACAATCTGAACTTGTACGAACAAGTCAAAAGAAATAGAACTAGGCCATTCACTTTTCAAATGTGTTCTACTATTTAATTAGATGGTGACTGACCCAAACTTCTTCTTTATTCACATGTCTTTGTTCTATAACAATTGATGGTCTGACGTAATATAAATTGATTTCAATATGTAAGTTTACGTTGTTCCTGCACCCAAAGGTTTCCAGGGAACATTGTCACCCTTCTAGTATTCTTAGAACGAAATGTTAAGATTATGCCTTATTGTTACTGCATTCCCCAACTTTATAAAAATAATTCTTTGTAATAACCCTGACAACTTCCTTCACCATTTTACAAACCTAAATTAAATTACTCTTCCCTACTCAAGGGAATAAAAACCATGTTTATAGAATCTGTCATCAGAATTTACCTCTTTAGTTTTTACTATCATTTTGATAAGTCTGTGACACACTCCTTCCACAGCGTTGTATCATAGAAACTTCTTTTACAGAATTCGTAATGCACAAGAAGAGATTATTGATGCGACAAAACGATAGAGATCATTATGAAGCGATAAACTGATCCAAGAAGACCTCTTAATGCACTTTAAAACTACAAGGAAATTGCTGTTTGGATTTTGCATCTGGAGTCCCAGTTTGCATCCAGAATTCAGTTGTCGATGCTGGTGGATCAGAGCAGACAGGTCAACTTGGAAGGTGGAGGCTAGATCCAGGAGCTGGGAATATGCAAATATCCTCAGTTGTTGCAACAGTTTTTGTTGTCTTCAAGATAGCATTAGTAAATCAAAGGTTGACATAAGGAGAGTTGAGGACGTTTTGCAGCTGTATATCATTTTGGGGCCCCTGATAGAAAGCATGGGGGAAATTTATTTTTAAGTAGTAAATGGTTATGATCTTCAATGTGGCAACCATTCTGCAATTGTCTGGGGAAGGTTTTGCTGTGGACTTTGGGATTTTGATTTTGGGATGAAATGGATGTTCCTTGCTAGCATAAGAGCATATGCACACACTAAAATCTTAAAAAAAGTAAAGTTTGAGTTAGTGAAATCAAAACCATTTGGGACAAATGCAAACTATTTCATGTAACATGGCAATGAGAGACCCAGGCCAATCAAAGTACAGTCAGTAACCCATTTTTGGAATACCGTTGAATATCCACCCACTTGGAATGCAAGTATGTAATTTCCTTCTGGTTTTTGGGAACAGTAAAGTAAAGGTAATGTTGGCAAGTCATCAGCCAAAGGAAATGAGTAAAATAAACACCACAAGTGCTCTGATCAGAGTTACAGTCACTTCTTAACTGTTCTGACACTTCACAAGACTCACAATTGATGCAGTGCCCTGATCCATTTTGAAACCATTATGCTGTGGCTCATCAGCAAAGCCTATGTGAAGACTTTCATGTTAGAGTTGAATCAGCCAAAATATTTTTCCCACTACATCTTTCATCTAGCGATGTCTTATTTTCCAGACAAATTTAGCTAGCTCTGGATGAATTCAAATTACTAAACCATGACCGAATGAACGCTGTTTTGACAGTTCAGCAGCTGTTTGGAGATTTGCCATCATTTTTAAAACATTGAAAGCAAATGCAATGCTGTCTTGAGGTCTTTGTTCTCAATTATGGAAAATAATATCAAATGTAAATTGTCAGTTCCGAGATAATTCATTGAAACATTCAAAGTGAGGATAAACATTTGCATCAAACTAACAGATATATAAACTTTCACGGTCCAGATTCTCAGGCCATCACATGAAGATGACCAGCTTTGAAAAATAAAAAGGCACAAAAACAGAGTAGATGTAAAAGAAAACAAAATCGCAGATATTGAAAATCTAAAATAAACAACAGAAGTTGAATGCTCTGTATACTACTATCTGGACTGTTTAACGCACCACATATCCACCATTCCCACCAACAATCATGACTTTTGCCTGACTTACAAAGCTTCACCTGACTTTCATTTATTTCACACTGTTCCAATCCTCACATCTACATCTCACAGCTCACACACAGTGACAACTGGGCCAGTGGGCTGAGGAATGGCAGATGGAGTTTAATTCAGATAAATATGAGGTGTTTGTTTTGGTAAACAAACCAGGCAGGACTTACACAGTTAAGTTAGGGTCCTTGAGAGTTTTATGGAACAGAGAGACCTCGGGGTGCAGGCATATAGTTCCATGAAAGAGACATCACGGTTAGACAGAGTGATGAAGAAGCTGTCTACAATGTTGGTTACCCTGCTTTGGGAAGGATGTTATTAAACTGGAACGGATGCAAAAAAAATTTACAACGATGTTACCAAGCCTGGAAGGTTTGAGTCAAAAGGAGAGGCTGAATAATTTGGGACAATTTTCCCTGGAGCATCGGAGGCTGAGGGGTGACCTTATAGAGGTTTATATAATCATGGGGGCATAGAAAAGGCGAATGGCCAAAGTCTTTTCCCCAGGGCAGGAATGCCCAAAACTAGAGGGCACAGATTTAAGGTGAGAGGGGAAAGATTTAAAAGGGACCAGAGGGGCCACTTTTAGCACAGAGAGTGGTGCATATACAGAAGGAGGTGCCAGAGGAAGTGGTAGAGGCAGGTACAATTACAACATTTAAAAGACATTTGGGCATGTACATATATAGGAAACATTTAGAGGGATGTGGTACAAATTGAGGCAAATGGGACTTGTTTAGGAAACCGGGTTGGCATGGACGAGTTGATTGTTTCCAGATGTATGGCTCAATTAAACTATAACAGTCACATAATCTAAATGATTGTGTCATGTTCATTGGCATACTCCCCACCCTCTTGCGCTTGCAACTTTCTTCTTCTGTACTCAACCTGATCACGTAGTGATGGGACAACAAGAAACTGATAAGCAACAAGTCACTGATAATGAAGGAGCATCAACATGTGATTTGATATTCACAGACATCAGTTGAAATATTGACACTTCGCATTGTTAACGCTTTCATTGATTTCTCGTTATTTTTGTTTCATTCTTTTATCAGTTTTGGTTTAGAGCTGTGAAGTAGGAACTATGAGCTAAAGGTGACTTTTGGACTATGGGTAACAACTTGTGTGGAAAGAAAAACAAAGAAATAAGCTTTTGCTTATTTGTGAGGCCAGGCTTTGAAGTTAATTACAGTTTGGTTCCTGACAAAGGTTCAGCAGATGCTTCATCACTGGGGAAGATCACTATCGTTAAACAGAGATCACTGTTCAAACAGAGAGCGGAAGCAAGTACCTGGGACTAAATCTGTAAAAGACCTTTATGCTCTAACAGATGGCAAAAATGGAATGGTAATGGGACCTTGCAGAGGAGACAGTCAGTGTGTCAGAGAGTGGTCAGAGTTGAATTGCAATTTGGACTGTGTTTTCTGCAAAAAAGGAATATAGCTGTTGGTATACAGCTTGAAGACTTGAAAGCTGCCTGCCTAACTTCCTACGATCACCTATTAGAAGCTCAGAGAGTAGAAGCTAAGTTATAAATATTATTGCCTTTATCTGAGTGAACTGCAAAGGTGATCTTTCTTCAGAAAATCACCAAGAAACTATTATCTATGCTTGTGGAATAATGCATCAGAAGAACATAATCTGGCCAGTTTTGTTATTTTCTTTTACTTATCCTTTAACTATTTGTTTGTTGTCTTTTGTATGAATGTGGCTGAAAGCAATGTGGGCAGCACGGTGGCACAGTGGTTAGCACTGCTGCCTCACAGCGCCAGAGACCCGGGTTCAATTCCCGACTCAGGCGACTTACTGTGTGGAGTTTGCACATTCTCCCCGTGTCTGCTTGGGTTTCCTCCGGGTGCTCTGGTTTCCTCCCACAGTCCAAAGATGTGCAGGTCAGGTGAATTGGCCATGCTAAATTGCCCGTAGTGTTAGGTAAAGGGGTAAATGTACGGGAATGGGTGGGTTGTGCTTCAGCGGGTCGATGTAGACTTGTTGGGCCAAAGGGCCTGTTTCCACACTGTAATGTAATGTAATCAAAGCTTTTTGGGTTTATTGCTTAGATCAATTAGGTAACTGTTCAATTTTGTTATACTAAAGTTATTGTATTGTAAATAAATTGGTATGTCTTTTGTTTAAGATACAAGCCAGTGTCTGGAATTGAATTTATTAAAAATCTTGTTCGCATCCATTGGTGATGACTTTGAAGGTATTTGAAGGTTTTAATTTTATTGTATTGTGAATACAAAGGTAGAAAGGCTGATTTGGTTTGGCTGTCTGTCTCCAAAATGTAACAACATGATTAAAAGAAAGCAATAAAGTGGAGTGTAAAAGGGTATGAGTGACTAGTGACCTAGGTAGAAGAAAATGATAATACGTGTGCTGGCTTGCTAGGGTGGGTGGAAGTCTTACATGACTTATACAGCAGACTATCTACATAACTGCAGTGAGGTAGACTACAAGAAAATGATTAGTACAATGACATGCCTGCCAAAATGCAGGTGTGTAAATCCTAAAAGTATGGAGGGGTCGGGCATCAAATTGTAATAGAGCTTTATGCAGATCTGAGAGGCCAGCCTTTCCAATTTGGGAGGCTTGGCCAAATCATTAGCACATTAGTGGTTTCAGCCATGAATAAATGTTTGATCCAACAATCAACATGGTAGTGCTGTAATTGAAGGTGAGACTGCTGTCATACTGGATCATTTAGGTATCAAGACTGAGATTTGCTGCCTTTGCCCGATATTCCTTAATATCTTCGGTTAACAAACCTAGCACTAATTGTCATTTGAAGAAGAGTATTATAAACTTCGACCATCCTCATACAGAGATGTTCCTAATTTCAATTTTGTGAAGTCTGGCCAAGTTTTAGATTATGTGCCCTAGCGCCAGCCATCCCAACCAGCAGGAATAGTTTATTTCAATTGATCTTAAAGTATTCAAAATCTCAATCAAATCACCCCCTCATCTTCCAAATTCCTAAAGTGCAGTACATTGGACAGTCCACAAGACTCCATAGTTGTAGTATGAACTGCTTCATAATTTCAATTCCCCACCATCATTACACATCATGTCTTTGGTATAAAGGGCAACATTTCTTTTGCTTTTCTGTTAATGCAAAAATGGTAGATGAGCCTGAAAATCAGAAGTCCTTCCCCTGGGCAGCTTCCATTTCTTGCATAAATATTCCCCAAAGACAGTTGCTCAAATAAATCTGCAGCTGCCTCCACTTGTGTGCTTTGGTGTCACAGATGTATAGCTGTCTTTTTAACGTGACAGGCAGCATTTTATAGTGAAGTATGTCACTTAGGTTGCCTTTTCATAAGTTTGCACAAGATGCAGTGAGAAATTATCTGATTAGGGTAATCATTACCCCACAGAATGATTTACTGCACACTTTTTCAGCAGCAAGTTTACAGATGAACAAATGCCTTGGGTAATATTTATAAGGTAGCTGAGAAGGCCAATTGTTTCGTGCATGGAACTGTAGGTATCCCAATGTCTGCACGGACTAGTGAAAGTAAGCTTACAGTTGATAGTATTGGACAACCCCTTTGTTGATTTCTTAACTAGAATATTGAGGAAGGTGAGCTCAGTTGACTATTCCACTGCAAATTTTGAGAAGTATGGCACTGGAAAAGCATAGCAGATCAGGCAGCAGCTGAGGAGCAGGACAGTCGATGTTTTGTGCATAGGCCCTTCACCTGCAAATGTAATTCAGTGCATTCACAGGCTCCCCTTTATCTGATTTGCTTGATGTGTCTGAAAAGAACACCAGCAATTTAGGCAAACATGAATTTCCTTTCACACAATCATGTTAACTGTCAGATTGCATTGAGTTATTTTTAAAGTATCCTGCTAAACCCTCCCTAATATTAAATTCCAATATTTTCCCTAAGACAAATTTTGCGATAACTGGCCTAGAGTTTCTTGATATGGTGTTGCACAGGGGTGGTCAAAGTCACATGACACCACATTTTAGACCAACAGGTTTATTTAAACAAACTAGTTGGACTAATGTGGTTACTGACTATAGTTTCTTGAACAGGGAAGGATTTCTCGAGCTCAGGCACTAGGCATCTGAAGGCATGGTCAACAATGACAGAGCAACTAAATAGGTAGTCATATTCTGACAGTTTTGGAAGACAATCAAGGTCTTCAAGAATTGCTGGGTTGGAGAAGGTTGCAGGGATAGGGAATGAGGAGTCCATAAAGGGATTTGAAAACTTGTTTGAGAACTTAAAAATTGTGGTTGGCTGATCTGATGCCTATGTAAATCAGCAAGCTGAGGGGTACTAATGGTGTTAAAATTACTCTAACACACCCATTGAAATCAACAATGTTCAACAACTCAATTAAATTGCCTTCCAAATTTTTTGGTTCATATAGAATTCCCTAGTTTAATCATTTTGAATGAGTTGCAGGTAACTGGCTTTAAGTTGTGAGCCAATTATAAGGAAGGAAAAGTTACAACTTAGAAATGGTGTAATTTCTGGCAATCCTGTACTGCCCGCAGGAAATGTGCTGAGACCGCAGAATGAATTAGACATTAGATTCTGTCTACTCCCTCATCATTTAGATAATATTATATTCACAAAGTATCATATGAAAAGGTGTCAGTTCTCATTCAAAGTTGCTCAGTTGCAATTAATAGTGAGAAATGTATTTGCTTAAGGATTGCTGTGACTGTTAAGGTCAAAGCATATTTCTGAGTTCTAATATCTGACCCAGTGGGACCATCACAACATCAACAGCCCACAACATGGCAAGC
This sequence comes from Chiloscyllium plagiosum, assembly GCF_037043375.1. Taxonomy (NCBI): domain Eukaryota; kingdom Metazoa; phylum Chordata; class Chondrichthyes; order Orectolobiformes; family Hemiscylliidae; genus Chiloscyllium; species Chiloscyllium plagiosum. Next base: position 104,173,681 of record NW_028270142.1, read on the forward strand.
TAAGTGGAAACTGGTGACCTGACCCTGAGAGCATGCCAGAAGCTAATTCTGACAGAATTTAGCTGCTGGAGGATTTGGATTATTGCATTGTTTTTATTAGGTTGCACACTAACAGAAGTTTTCTCATTTAGTCTGATCTGATAATATTGCTCCCAACAATAAATTACATAAGAAGGATAAAAGAATAACTTTATTTTTGCCAATATGTTTTTAGATTTGTCACAAACTTTCAAGGTATAATTTATTAAATCATTACTAATCTGTCTTGAATTCTTTCCATTGTTTTGTCATATTCTCTTTTCCATCTTCAGAAGATAGAAAGCATTATAATTGTCAGAAGATATTTCTGTAATTATGTTTGCAATAGATTTCAAATGAATGAAGACTGTCTGCATACAGAAGGAAGGAAGGAAGTTTAGAGATAGTGAGACAAACTCTATAAACAAAAGCAAAATACTACAGATACTGGAAATATGAAAATAAAAATAGAATAAGTTGGAAATGCTCAACAAGTCAGATAACATCTGTGGAGAAACATAAGTCAGTCAGTCATGCTTTCAAGTTCAAAGGTCTGTCTGGTTCTACAGAGATGTCGCCTGACCTGTTGAACATTTCCAACTTTTTCTGAGTTAAAACTTTCAGTGCACATCACCATGAAGGGATGGTGTTGCTGGCTGAGGTAAGTGATTGCTGGCTTTCATATCTTTCTGCTTTTGAACAGACATCAACCCTCTGTTATTTCTTGAAGGCTGACAAATTGTTTCATTCTTCTGCTGGGTAAGTCTGTAACATAACTTACGGAGTGAATTAACTTTTACAAAGGTAACTGGTTACTCTTCTTGCTGCTTCATCAGCAAGAATGGTGCTCCAGTGGGATTCTACTCACAGCATCTCTAATGTGCGAATCTCTTATGTGATCTAGAGCAAGAATCACAAAAAATTAGTACACACGTATTCGTTAAGGATGTTATGTTTATTGCAAGGGGAATTGAAAACAAAACTGGGGTGATTATGCTTCAGTTGTACTGTGCATTGGTGGATTACTGGGTACGATGTTAATTAACAAGGAATAAACAATGTTGGAAGGAGTTCAGAGAATGTTTACTAACTAATATCTGGAATATATAAATGGTCTTATGGAAAAAACTTGGACAGGTTAAGGTTGTGAACACTGGAGTTTAAAACTGTAGGGTGACTTGATTGAAAACAATTTGATCCTGTGTCGTCTTGGCGGAACATGTGGAAAGAATGTTTTCTCTTCCGCTGATGTCTGCTGATCACCGTATCTCTGTTTTCAAAACCTATGCCTATATCATGATCTAATTGCGATCTGATACATCCTGATTCATGATATGCACTCTTTGTTTTAACTGTGAGGAGGATACAGTGAGTCTGCAAAGGAATGTACAAAGGTTCAGTATGTCGGCAAAAATTTGATAGCTGGAGTATAATGTGGAAAATGTGAGGTTGTTGACTTTGTGAGGAAGTAAAGTAGTACATTATTTAATGGAGAGAGACTGCAGAACTCTAAGGTACAGAGACATCCAGATGGCCTTGTAGATTAATCACAGAAGTTAAAATGTAAGTCCAACAAGTAATTGAGAAAGCAAATAGAATATTGGCCTTTATTTCAAAGAGGGTGGAGTTTAAATTTGGGAGGTCTTCTTACATCTGTTCAGGACATTGATGTAACTGAACCTGGAGTAACATAGAATCCCTACAGTGTGAAAACAGGCCATTTGGCCCATCAAGTCTACACCAACTCTCCAAAGAGCAGTCTACCCCTCTGTAACCCTGCATTCCCCATGGGGGATCCATGTAGCCTGCAATTCCCAGGAAACAATGGAGAAATTTACTATGTCCAATCTACTTAAACTGCACGTCTTTGGACTGTAGGAGGAAACCCACACAGACACAAGAAGAATGTGCAAGCTCCACCCAAGCAGTTGCCCGAGACTGGCATCAAACCCAGGTCTGGTGCTGTAAGGCAGCAATAGTAACCACAGAGCTTTCATGCCCTATGTACTTTGTACAGTTTTGGAGTCTTTACTTAAGAATTTGAAACAGTTCAGAGGAGTTTCATTAGGCTGACTCCTGGGATGAAGACATTGTTTTATGAGAAAAGGTTGAACAGCTGGAGCCAATACTCACCATGTCAAGAAAAACGAGGGGTGATTTTATTGAAACATACAAAATTCTGAAAGACACGGCAGGGTGGAAGCTAATTATATATATAAGATGGAGTCATTGAGGAATTTCTTCTCTCAACAAGTCTTTGGTCTTTTGAATTCTCTTTTTACAGAAAGCAATGGAGGTTGCGTCATGAAATGCATTCAAGGCTGAGTTAGGACATGTATTCGATCTATAAAAGAATTAAGGATTATGGGGAGCAGTCCAAAAAATGGATTTAAGGCCACAATCAGATCAGCCATGAACTTATTGATTGGTGGATGAGGATCAATTGGCTAAATGACCTTCTCTGGCTCCTAGTTCTTATATTCTTACCTCCTTCTTAAATTATGATAAATATTTGAATTATTGAGTGGGTACAGGAAATAAATGATGCACACAGAATGTGAATCTTTGGACGTAAGGATTTTAAGACCTTGAGACTTAAAAGCAGTGAACCATTCAGCCCATTGAGTCTGCTCTGCTATTTTATTTCATCATGGCAAATCTAGTAACCCTCAACTCCACATTCTTATCTTTTCACCAGAACCCCTTGTGCCCTTACTGATTAAAAATCTGTCTATTTCAGCCCTGGATACAGAGGAACCTCAAGTATTCAAAGAACACGGGCGGGGAGTATTTTGTATGGTTAATCAATTCCTGGATTGATATCATCTGGATAATATCATCTAGCCAAGTATCAGGACCTTGCAATCTTGCTCGGATAATCCGAAATTTGGATAATAGAATGCCAGATAATCAAGGTTCCTCTGTATACTTAACAACCCAACCTCTACATCCTTTGCAGTAAAAATCCACAGATTCACTAACATTTGAAAAAAGAAATTTTTCTTCTCATAAATGTCAGCCCACCTTTCTGAGACTCTGCACTCTGGTCCGAGAATCTCCCATTACTGGAAAAAAGTCTCTTCAAATCTCCCCTGTCAAGTGTCTTAAAAATCTAATATATATTTAAATACATGACTCAAAACAAGAAGGACAAAGGAGCAGCACTCTGAAAGCTTGTGCTTTCAAATGAACCGGTTAGACTATAATCTGGTATCATGTTATTTTTACTCATGATTGAAAGGACAAATCAATATCAAATCAAAGAGTACAATAGAGAATCTTCATAGTGGAAGAGTTATCTTCACTGTTAACTGGTCTTCTCTTTAGGGTTGCAATATGATCTTGCTGTCTGTTTTTAGTATGTTCTGTTTGTTTTAATTTTGCAGGTATCAATGGCCAGGCAAGCATGTAACTTTAATGTTAGGTGATCAAATATGTGTCACGTTACACCATGTGATGTTGTGCTATGCTCATGTGGTATTCTTGTTTAAAAGTATCGGTCTCCACCCTGTGAAGAATTTGCCCCCTTATTCCCCTTGACTCCTGTTTTGATAGGGCCCCTTGATGTGACATTCAGTTAAATGCTGGCTTGATGGCAGTCACTTTCCCCTCACCTCTGGAATTCTGCTGCACGGTGTTGCCACCAAGTATTGAAGAATCCTGAGTACCATTGTCCATGAGTACTAAATACCAACAGACAGGTGTGGCAAAGTATTAGGTAGGCAAATGGTTGGCCTACATTGCGATAGGATTTGAGTACATGAGTAAAGGTGTCTTATATTGTCTTTATATAGTCTTATATAGTTTTATATAGTCTTATATAGTCTTATATAGTTTTATATTGATGCAGATATAGTTTTATGCAGTTTTATATAGTCTTATGTTCAGCTGAAATGTTCCGGTTCCAATTTTGGTTCCCTTATCTAAGGAAGGATATACTTGTCTTCAAGCAAGAGAAATTATGGTGTGCCAGATTGATCAATGGGGCGGTAGATTGTTTTATGAGGCGGGATTAAGGAGACTGGAATCTTAAAGAATGATAGGTGTGACCTCATTGAAATTTATAAAATTGTTACAAGTATGATAGGGTGGAAGTAAATTAGGTGGTTCTCTGACTGGTGAACCTTTCTCTACATCTGTCCATTGGTATTTAGTGATACTCAGGACTCATCAATATTTGGTGGCAAGACTAAACAGCTGAATTTCAGAGGTGAGGGGAGAGTGACTCCTTTGACATCAAGCTGACATTTGACAGAGTGTGACATCAGGGACCCTCACAAAGCAGAAGTCAATGGGCAGTAGGGAGTAAAGACCAATTGTTTTATGGTTCAGATGAGGGAGCTCTTTCTGTAAGAGTCAGTAAAATTATAAGTATGGAATACAATAAACTTGACAAATTTCCAGATCCACTAATCTCTTGAAAAGAGACAGCTGGCAGTTGTTACCATAAAATTAGTGGCATGCCTTCGAATAATAGTTCCATACTGCACTTAAAGTGCCCAAGGAGATCCCTAAACAAGAGAAGCCAACAATCAGCAGCTTAGCGCTTCAGCAGTATAGAGTCTTTTTGCCAACTTGAAATGCTGCTCACAACCTGTTACACAGAACAGATGACCTCACCCTCAACTGTTTATAGTCAAGTTTGTCAGCTTTTCATTTGTACTCTTAATCACCAAGTGGCTGTCAAAAGTGACAACAATTACGCACCCACAACACACATAAAACATGCACCCAAACAACCTCTTTTAGACTGTGTGATTAATTACCCAAAATATGTACAAATAGCATTTCCCATCCCTTACCATTCCTGGCATTGCCTATTTCTAATTACTGTCATACTTCACAACCAGATGGATAAAAAAAAAATTGCTTGCTTCCAAAAGAAAGTGGGGGAAAGCTTTTATAATATAAATTACAACTACTAAAGTAATTATAACAATCATTTGTTTATACATTTTTAGTATTTCTCCAGTTTAAAATAATAATGATTATAAAAGAAACAATGCCACAGTAATTTAAATTTGATGATTTCATATGATTTTACTCCTTTGCTTCCAAAAGTGAAGGGAGAAGGTGTATTTTAGATATATGTTAATATAACAAAGCCCATTTACCATTTGTCGTCACCTGTTACTTTTGGCAGTGGCTTTCTTTGTAGGGCAAAACGATGTGAAGTCAACTTGGGATACAATTACATTAAAACGAGAATAGTGAAATGTGCTAAGGTGTATTTGTAATCTAACAATAAAAGACTCCTCGAGGAACAAGTGATCATAGAAACATAGAAGATAGAAGTAGGAGGAGGCCATTTGATCCATCGAGCCTGCTCTGCCATTCATCATGGTCGCAGCTGATCACCCAGCTCAACAGCCTAATCCCTGATTTCTTCTTATGGCCTTTGATCCCATTTGCCTCAAGTGCTATATCAAGCCACCTCTTGAATACATACAATGTTTTGGCATCAACTACTTTCTGTGGTATGAATTCCACAGGTTCACCACTCTGAGTGAAGAACTGTCTCCTCATCTCCGTCCTAAATGGTCTACCCTGAATCCTCAGATTGTGACCCCCTGGTGACATGCCCACCATCGGAAACATCCTCCCTGCATCTACCCTGTCTAGTCTTGTTAGAATTATGGTAGAATTCCATGCTAATTTTGAATAAAATGTTCTCCAGTTTAAACTTAAAGCCAACTTCATAGATGAGTTGGGAGTTGGGATAAATAGGCTAAAAGGTAAGCATCGCTGGGCAATCCAAGATTTTTTGCCCATCCCTAATTTCCCTTGAGGTGGTGGTAATGGTAAGCTGTCTTGTTAAATCATGACAGCCTTGCAATGTAGGTACATACACAGTGCTGTCAGGAAGGGAATTCCATAACTCTGATCAAAGAAAAGTGGAAGAATAGTGAAAATCTTCTTAAAAATAAAATTGGTAGATAGTTTGGACTGTATTTTGCAGATGATCATGTTCCTATACTCCTGCAATGCTATCCTAACACTGAGATCCAATTGGCATCCAACAAACACAACCATACTGTCTGCCTTTGTGTGAGATATGGCTCCAACTAACAGGTAAGATTTCCTCTTGATTCGAATTGACACTAGGGTTCCTTATGTCTGGAGAAAGAGAGGACTGCAGATGCTGAAGATCAGAGTCAAAGAAGTGTGGTGTTGGTAAAGCACAGCCAGTCAGGCAGTTTCTAAGGAACAGGAGAGTCAATGTTTCAAGCATAACCTCTTCATCCTTGGGTTCCCACTCATTCCTGATGAAGAGCTGATGCTCAAAGCATCGACTCTCTTACTCCTCAGAAGCTGCCTGAGTGGCTGTGCTTTTCTAGCACCACACTTTTTGACTTCTTTTATGCCAGACTTAGTCAAATGCTGGAGTTCAGCTCTTTGTCCATGTTTGAATTGAGGCTGTAATGAGGTTAGGGAGGATGTCAGTGGCCCTGAAAAATCCAAAATATGTGCCAGTGAGCAGTTTCCACTGACCGAGTACAGCTTTGTAGGATTGTAGATGGACCATTCTATCATGTTGCTCATGATCAAGAGCAGACTGATGGGGTGGTAAAGAATCAGGTTGGATATGTCCTGCTTTTTGTACATAGGACCTTCCTTTCCACTTTGCTGGGTAGATGTCCGTGTTGTAAACACACTACAACAGCATTGTTAGGGGCACAGCTAGCCCTGGAGCACAATTCTGTACTATTGCCAGAATATAGTCAGGGCCCATAGCCTTTACAGAATCCAGTGCTTTCAGCCATTTCATGATATTCCACAATGGACTTGAATTGTTTGATATCTATGATATGGAGGAGGCCAAAATCGATCATTAACTTGGCATTTGTAGCTGAAGATGAATGCAAATCCTTCACTCATCTTTTGCACTGATGTGCTGGTCTCGTCCAAGATTAATGATAAGGAAATTTATAAGACAACCACCTCCTGCTGGTTCTTTAGTTATTCCCCATCATTCAGAAGTGCCTTAGTAACTGCTCTCTCAACCTGTCCAATCAACTTTATTGGTCCCTGAGGATTTGAGTACAAGAGCAGAGATGTCTATCTGCATTTGTACAGGGCCTTGGCAAGACTACCCCAAAGTAACTGTATGCAGTTTTGGAATTCTTATCTGAGGAAGGATGTGCTGACTATCGAAGGAGTGCAATATAGACTTATAAGACTGATCATAGGCTGGCAGCACTGACATATGGAAGATAGAAAATATGAGCAAGAGGAGGCTGTATGCCTCTTTGAGCCTGTTCCATAAAGTTGGACTGGCTTGATGAGGACTATATCCACTGGAGTTTAGAGGAATGAGGAGAGATCTCATAGTAACCTCTAAAATTCTGAGGACTGAACAGGGAAAATGCAGGGAAGAAGTTCCCGATGAGCAAGGAGTCAAGAATTGGAGCTCTGCAAAATTTTCTACTGGCTGTTTCTTTATCTTTTTTGTGGAAGAGATTGTATTTTCCATATTTGAGTGAAACTGAGGAGAAGGCAAGATCTTCCACACAGGATAGAAAATGATTACTTGTGAAGTATTTACAGTTCCTTATGTTGGAGAGATGATTATAATATAAACATTAAGTGCAATGTCCCCTGGCTGATATGTTAAACTTCTTTCAGTTATAATTAGTGTTTGTCAACCAAAGACTGTCTGTCTGGCAGTAGCAGGAGACACTTGAGCCCATGTCTATCTTTAAATTCATTAAGATATCCATTAATACAAATGCTTGCATGCCAAAATGTTTGGTCTGGGCCACTGATTTTCCACAGAAAATCTTTGGGTTTATCTTCTACTGGAGAACATCCTCCCTCGCTTATCTACGTGTCTTTTGCTTGTCTCTGATCATGTCCTGCTTTAGAGCATTTTCGAAAAGCAACTTACTCTCTTACTACAAAAATATTCAGATTCAGAAGCTGGGCACAGTTCATGCCTGGCTGGTTTATTTTCTCCACAAGCATTGCCAAGGACTTCTAGTGCCTGGTATTTGTCTTACTTATTTCAGTGGCTTAACTGGAGTGATTTTCTTTTAGTAGTTATTTACCTTAAGAAAATAAGGGAAGTTTTATGTTTTCCTCTGACAATTAGTTTGTTTTGCTTTAGACCTCTGCTTCACTCACCATCTGAGTTGTATTTTCTTTGGACTGTAATAAATCTGAGATAGACTTACAAATAATACCTAGGAGAAAGTGAGCACTGTAGATGCTGGAGATCAGAGTCGAGAGTGTGGTGCTGGAAAAGCACCGCAGGTCAGGCAGCATCGAAGGAAAAGGAGGATGGATGTTTTGGGCATGAGCTCTTCATCAGGAATTCTTCATGAAGGGCTTATGCCCGAAGCATCCATCCTCCTGCTGCTTGAATGCTGCCTGACCTGTTGTGCTTTTCCAGCACCATAATCTTGACTTGTCAATAATATCTACAACAATCCCATATCCGATGAATTATGACTTGAAGTCACCATAATTGTATCTCGCTACTAGCCTGTGGAGATCATTAATCAAACCATCTACACAGTCATCTATAAATAGTGCTGGTCACCACAGCTTACAATGTTGTGCAGAAATTCAGCATTGTCCCCATGTTGTGTGTCAGTTCCTTCAAGCCTAAAGTCATTTGGCTTGGATTAAGATACCCATCTTCCTGGTCTAACTAGAAGAGTCTTGTTGGGTAAACAATATGAAATTTATTGCATTCCTATTTACAGATTACATTAAAATGATCTAATGGGATTAGATAGAGTAAACGCAGGAAGGATGCTCCCAATGACTGGGGAGCACAGAAACATGGGTCACAGTCTAAGATATAAGGCAGGTTATTTTAGACTGAGAAAAGAAAGCATTTCTTCATCTAGAGAGGGGATGAGCGTGTGGATTTCCCTGCAACAGAAAGGGGTGAGACCAAAGCATTCAATGTTTTCAAAAAGGAGATACAGAGGAACCTCGATTATTCGGCATTTGATTATCTGAATTTTGGATTATCTGGACAAGGTCGTAAGGTCCCGATGCTTGGCTAAACTGTGTTATCCAGCATTCGGTTATCTGAACGTTCGATAATCCGAGCAAAATACACCTCACCCGTGTCGTTCAGATAATCAAGGTTCTTCTATATCTCCTTTTTGAAAACATTGAATGCTTTTCACAGTTCTTCAGGCTAAACGAATTGAAGTGTATGGGGTGATAGCAGAAACAGGGGTACTGAGTAGGATGATCAGCTTTGATCATATTGAATGGTAGTGCAGGCTCAAAGGGCCTAATGGCCTTCTCCTGCTCCTATTTTCTATGTTTCTATTATTACTTAGATTGTGAGGAGCTCACTAATCCCAAGTCTGTCTCCTACAAGCTCCTTCTTTATTCTGACCAAGTACCCATGGCATCATCACCATGGGTTATTGCACTCAGTCATTTATTAAGACTTTCAGACTCATATGCAACTCTGCCAACTAAATTATCTGGTTGTGTATGTCTTACATTTTACTGCATTATAAGTGCTATAAAATTGCAGGTTACTGCTGCTTATATGCTGCCAAAGAAAGTGCTCTAAGATCGCTGGCTCTATATGTCGAGACTGTTTATGTTAATTTATGAACTGCTATTTAATGTTTTTTTTTATGTTTATTGGGCATAATTGATCACTGGGGAATTACTGTGAGTGTTTGAAGATAAATTAAAGATTTTCTAGTCATCGTTTCTGGAGCACCCTGATTGTACTTTCAAGTTCTTTAACAAGCTTCATACAGCAAGATTTTGTTACTGTAACATATCATATTTTTGGCAAGAAGAGAAAGAAGTGTCATTGTATGAGTTGTTGAATTTTAAACTATAGCTAACTGATTTTTCTGTTGACTGTATTTGCTTACTCTATTTGTTTTATTTCTTTTAAACAAATGATACTGGCATGAAGTTCCTCACCATGAATCCTTAAGTGCTGAATGTGACTGTTTGCTAGATGGTGCTAAAACATAAAGCCCAAAAATGGTCTTTATCCACTACTCCTAAGGATGTACTCCACATATTTTACTGTAAACTTACTATGACTGATGAAGGCTTACAAACCTTCAGTACACCCTTTTACATGCATTATCATCTGTTTGATGGTTTGTATGGACCACTGTTTTGGAACATGTATCCTAGATACTGCTGTACCCTGACCTCAATCATCTAAATAAAGTCAACTGACATTAACGGAAAGCATAGCAGACTTAGGATTCAACGCAGATTGATTCAATGATTCAGGCAAGATGTAAAGTAATAAAACAGAGAAAATTTATAGAGTTACAAAGACCAGAGAGGCTTTTCATACTTCAATTCCAACTTTTCTTTTGTGACACATTAAAGAAAATGTGCTTTGTATATTTTATTGCCCTTTTTTAATGGTGAAAATATATAACAAACATTGTGGAAGTGAACGTTTTATACTTTACTTGTTTCAGGTATGTCTTTTTCCTCTGATCTTTTTACTTTTCTTTTTAACTTAGTATTCCTTTTTAATACCCTAATTTTTTTTTAATATGGGTCAGTGATTATTTTCTTCCCAAAACTTTACCACTGTTATCACGATTATGTATTGCACTATACGATTAGGGGTGGTCTTAAAGTGTTTGTACAAGAATATTTTCACTTTGAAGGCATCATTTGTTTAATTTTTACAGCTATTTGCAATCGAGGTTATCATATTCTTTACTAGAAATTTAGTTTATATAAAGCTATGCACACCAGGACCTATTTTTCCAGGAAGTGTTTTTTTTTATACTTAATTTGTGGCCACTATCAGAAGTTTTATCTGCTTTCAATCATTTTTGGTTTCCTTAGTTTCACAAGCTCACAAGTGCATTTTGAAATGACAGGAATAAAAATTGTGATAAGTTATGTTACTTTTCTGATTGAACAAAACAGGCTCAAAGCATGTGAAACTATCAACAAAATAGTCTACATCCACAAAGGAGGTTGATGAGGGGAAAGCGGTAGATGTGGTATATATGGATTTTAGTAAGGCGTTCGATAAGGTTCCCCATGGTAGGCTACTGCAGAAAATACGGAGATATGGCATTGAGGGTGAGTTGGAGGTTTGGATTAGGAATTGGCTGGATGGAAGAAGACAGAGGGTAGTAGTTGATGGCAAAGTTTCTACATGGAGTGCCGTCACTAGCGGTGTTCCGCAAGGATCTGTTTTGGGACCATTGCTGTTTGTCATTTTTATAAATGACCTGGAAGAGGGGTTAGAAGGTTGGGTGAGCAAGTTTGCGGATGACACGAAAGTCGGAGGAGTTGTTGACAGTGAGGAAGCATGTGGCAGGTTACAGCAGGATATAGAGAAGCTGCAGAGCTGGGCAGAAAGGTGGCAGATGGAATTCAATGTAGCTAAGTGCGAGGTGATTCACTTTGGGAAGAATAACAAAAAGATGGGGTACTGGGCTAATGGTCGGATACTTGGTAGTGTGGATGAGCAGAGGGATCTTGGTGTCCATGTACACAGATCTCTGAAAGTTGCCACCCAGGTAAATAGTGCGGTGAGGAAGGCATATGGCGTACTGGCTTTTATTGGTAGAGGAATTGAGTTCCGGAGTCCTGAGGTCATGATGCAGTTGTATAAGACTCTGGTACGGCCGCATCTGGAATATTGTGTGCAGTTTTGGTCGCCATACTATAGGAAGGATGTGGAGGCATTGGAACGGGTGCAGAGGAGGTTTACCAGGATGTTGCCTGGTATGAAAGGAAAATCGTATGAGGAAAGACTGAGGCACTTGGGGCTGTTTTCACTAGAGAAAAGAAGGTTTAGGGGTGACTTGATTGAGGTGTACAAGATGATTAGGGGGTTAGATAGGGTCGACAGTATGAACCTTTTCCCGCGTATTGAGTCGGGTATTACAAGGGGGCATAGCTTTAAATTAAGGGGGGGTAGATATAGGACTGATGTTAGGGGTAGGTTCTTCACTCAGCGAGTCGTTAGTTCATGGAATGCCCTGCCAGTAACAGTGGTGGACTCTCCCTCTTTATGGGCATTTAAGAGGGCATTGGATAGGTATATGGAGGATAGTGGGTTAGTGTAGTTTAGGTGGGCTTGGATCGGCGCAACATCGAGGGCCCAAGGGCCTGTACTGCACTGTATTCTTCTATGTTCTATGTTCTAAAAGTCAAAATTGCTGGAGAAACTCAGCAGGTCTGGCAGGTCTGTGGAGAGAAAGAAGAGTTAATGGTTAGAGTCCAGTGACCCTTCTTTAGAACTCCTGGACTCAAAACGTAAGTCTGCTTTCTCTCCACGATACAGAATGCAGTGAAGATTTACTAGAATGTTGCCAGGGCTAGAGAATTGTAGCTATGAGGAGAGATTGGAGAGGTTGGGATTGTTTTTCTTGGAACAGAGAAGGCTGGGGGGTGACATGATTGAGGTATACAACATTATAAAGGGTAGACAGGGGGAACCTTTGGCAGGGAGTTCAAAAGCCAAGCTAGATAGCAAAAAGATTAGAGGGGACATAAGGACAACTTTTTTTAATGCAGAATGTGGTGAGTATCTGGAATTCGCTGCCTCTGTTAGTAGTGGAAGCATTGACCCTAAACTCTGACCAAGTAACAGTTGTGTCAAGTCTTTAGAGGGTGTCTTACAACGAGCTCTAACAAGGTTTCTCACCCCACCTCTGTGGTGTTGCATCATCTGATTCTGGCCTCATCATACTATAGACCAAGTCCTGGAACAACTCATCCCTCAGCAGATAACCATCAAAAACCAACATCCCTGGTCACCCATGTCAAAGGCTGCTCGACACATGGACAAGCATTAGTGCTTTAAATCTGCCCTGCATGGTGATGGACAACCGTGTTGAAGATGTCACTAAAGTGAGAGATGGCACTGTGATTCTCCAATAAGGACTTCTCCTCAGCAGGATGTCCTGGCTGAGTGGTTGGTACCATAAAGATGGGTAATCATCATGGACATCCACAGATATGACTCTTCTGGGCCAAAATAAATAGAGTAAGAGTAAATAGCATAAGAGTTGAAACTTTATTGCTGGAACAGCACAGCAGGTCAGGCAGCATCCAGGGAACAGGAGATTCGACGTTTCGGGCACAGGCCCTTCTTCAGGAATGAGCAGAGAGTGTTCAGCAGGAGAAGATAAAAGGTAGGGAGGAGGGACTTGGAGGATGGGCGTTGGAAATGTGATAGGTGGAAAGAGGTCAAGGTGAGGGTGATAGGTCGGAGTAGGATGGAGGCGGAGAGGTCAAGAAGAAGACTGCAGGTCAGGAAGGCGGTGCCGGGCTGGAGGGATCCGGCTGAGACAAGGTGGGGGGAGGGGGGTGAAGAAACTGGTGAAGTCCAAGTTCATCCCCTGCGGTTGGAGGGTTCCCAGTCGGAAGATAAGACGCTCCTCCTCCGACCGTCGGGTTGTTGTGGTTTGGCGGTGGATGAGTCCAATGACCTGCATATCCTCGGTGGAGTGGGAGGGGGAGTTGAAATGCTGTGCTACAGGTTGGTTGGGTTGGTTCGTCCGGGTGGCCCAGAGGTGCTCTCTGAATCGCTCCGCAAGTAGGCGGCCTGTCTCCCCAATATAGAGGAGGCCACACCGGCTGCAGCGGATGCAGTAGATGATGTGGGTGGAGGTGCAGGTGAATCTGTGGCGGATATGGAAGTTTCCTTTGGGGCCTTGGAGAGAAGTGAGGGGGGAGGTGTGGGCGCAAGTGTTGCACCTCCTGCAGTTGCAAGGGAAGGTGCCGGGAGTGGAGGTTGGGTCGGTGGGGGGTGTTGATAGCATAATAGCATAAGAGCCCAAGTATACAGCAAAACAACAGCTCTGTTTTAGGTCTAATGCTTCCCTATGCTGTCTATCCATAGTTAAACAAAGGTACACGGTAGATACACAAAGAATATGATTGCTCAAAAATAGAATATGTTAGAGAAACACAGCATCTGCAGTGAGAAGAATGTGACCACCTTCCCCTGTGATGATGACCCTCTCCCAACACCTCTAGGTCCTGCATTGCTCCCTGAACAGCCAAATAATTTTTGACTATTCACACTTTTCATTAGCTTCCTGTCAAGCATTTGTCATTCTCTTGGCTTACCATTAGCTGCCTCTTTGTTAGCCTATCCCTTTCTTTCCCTCTCTCTCTCTCTCTCTCTCTCTCTCTGAGCTCTGTCACCATTCATTTTATTCACTCCACGATCCACTGCCTCCCCCACCCACATTATCAGCATAAATGCCACCTTTTCCCAGCTATCTTTGATTCTGATGAAAGGTCTCTGAACTCGAAACGTTAACTTTGTTTTCTCACTGCAGACGCTGCCAGATACGTTTCATCCAACACTCTTTGTTTTTGTTTCAGATTTCCAGCATCCACAGTTTGTTATGTTTAATTAAGATAATGTGCTCCCTAAGCTAAGGTGCTGTGGCACCTACAGCAGACTTGTAATATACCAACTTTGATCTTTTTTATTTTCCTTTGGTGTGCCCCTAATATTGGATTTCATTTTCATAAAGGGAAGGCTATTGCTCGATTCATTGGAGTCAATACTAAACTTTGAAGGGTTAATTGCATTGCTATCTGTAAATCTATTTTCCTTTCAGAAATAAAAATATGAAGAAGCAGAGTATTAAAAAAAAATTCTTAAAAGATCATCTATGTGGACTGTTGCACAGGAATTAATCTGGCCTTAACATCTTTCAACTATGATCTATATGTCTGAGTGAAAATTGTCACTTCTAAGATGTGACAATTGATGTGATTATTATTGCTGCAAATATAAACTGTGAGCCAACTTTTACTCTGAATTGTAATATTGGATAACAATGGTTTCAAAGCCACACCAAAGTTCTAAATAATAAACTGGTTTCAAGCTGGTAATAAAAGCATAATCTTAAAGAGTCAGGCTCCTTCAACTGATAAAATGAGATCTAAATCTAAGCTCAACAGTAAGACTCCAAAACATTCTATTTCTGTTCATTAATAAGGTGGAGGAAAAATTACACAAATTGTCTGTGGTCGTGCCAAATGAAGTCATGTTTTAATATTTCCAGGCAACAGGACCAAAGGTAATGATACTTTCTGGAAACTGTTAACATTAAAAACTTCATTCAGTGGCTTTTCAAAAAACAGAAGTTTCAAAGCGTGGAATAATAGCAGGTTAAATTTCATGATTGATGTTCCTGGGTGCAGAAACAGAAACATACAGCATAATCTGTTTGTGGCCAATTTACATCATTCAAATGAAAATCATACAGGATATGAATCAGGTTTCCTTGCCTAAATTACTATGCAAAGCCGTGTACCCAGAATGCCAGGATATCACCATGATTCTCATTTTAGAGTTATGCTCAATTTAACTGCCACCATAGATAGGCAGCACTGTGGCACATGGTTAGCACTACTGCCTCATAGGGCCAGGGGTCTTGGTTTGATTCTAGTCTTGGGTGACTCTCTGTGTGGAGTTTGCATGTTCTCCCCACGTTTGCGTGGGTTTTGACTGGGTGCTCTGGCTTCCCCCCACAGTCTAAAGATTTGTAGGTTCGATAGATTAGCCACGTAAATGTGGAAATAGGGTGGGGTGTAGGTCTGGGTGGGGTGCTCTTTCGAGGGTAGGTGCAGGCTCAATGGGCTGAATGGTCTCTAGCTGCACTGGAGAGATCTTATGATTCAAAGATAAATTCTAGAATTCAATTTCTGGACAGGTCAGATATGAAGAGAATAGGAAAGCCTTCACCCTATTTCTTGTGTTCTTTGATGCAAATGTTCGCACTGCAAAGTGACAAGGCCCCATGTAATCCACCTCTGAATAGGAGGGTGTTGAAACCTCTTGGAATGCATCATCACATCATTCCCTGCACTCTTCTTAAAGCAGCAGGAACAGATTCAATGTTTTAATTTTCTTCATGGAGTATAGCACTGTAAGGTAATGACCTGTGATTATTGATTGCATTCTCGTGTGCTTGATTTTACTGACTCACACATTCTGTTTTGGAATAATTTCATAATATAAACGGTGTGCATCATAGCCACTGAGTATCTACAGGGAGAGACAAACAGAGTTCATGGGTGGAATTTATTTGAGGAGATCGGAGTGCTGAATTCTGGCTGGAGAACCAGTGAAAGCTCTAAATCATCTTACCATGGAATTTTGAACACATTTTAAGAACAGTGACTTGGACAGCAACATGCCATGAACTCAGTCAAAGCCTCCCTTGGGGAAAAATCCAAGCACCATTAATAGATTGGCAACTCTCCAGTACCATCAGTTACTTTTGCTAGAAATCTACTGACCCTCAGGGATTGTTGCTAGATCCCCAGATGGAGTGAGATTTATTATTGGTGGGGTGAGAGTTCTCTGGTGAGGAATCTTAGCCAGACGCAAGGGCATGTGTGTAGCTTTCAGCAGCCTCTACCTTTGACTACTGGGCACTGACTGAGAGAAACGGCTGCCCACCCCCTTACAGGCTGGCAGGATTTTCTGGGTGCATTTTGGGAGATGCAGGAGACCTGTGTCAGTCACATTCAGTTCTTGAGTCACAATTAATTCCAGTTGAGTTTAAAGATAATTGCTGTGCACAGGCTCATGAATGAGCCTAAGAGACATCTCACTGCCACAGTGATGATTCTCGTGGCATTCCTTCCTCCAAATCTATCTGCCTCTAAATTTATTTAATGGTTCTGCATCCACTGCCTTTTGGGGAAGGGAATTCCAAAGATTCACAAACCCTCTGAGAGAATGCCTGTGATGGGTGGGAATATAGGAGAATGAAATGTTAAAACATTTGATGATGCAAGGCCAAAGTGAGTGGGAAAAGTAAAGAAACAAATGGTGCAATTGGAGAAAGTGTGAATGTCTGAATGCTAGTTTCTCTGTCTCTTACACTACATCTACTTTGAAGATGTAAACTTCCATATAAGTGCTTCTCATTCATCCTCCTTCTTCCTCAGCAGAAGATTCTTCCCCCACATCAACTACAGGACATAGTCATGTCCATTTATTTCCCACAATTCCACATTAATCTCTACACCTCCCTCCCAGAACAATGACACGATTCCCCTCCCCCTTACCTTCCAGCTCTCAAGGCTTTATAATCAACAGATCATCCTCCATCATTTCTGCCATTATCTATGATGACCCCATTCCCAAAAGTTCTTTTGAGGATTTGAGGTGCCTCTTTCCTCCATCACATGCTTGTCCATTTCTCAAACATCCCAATACTCCTTCCCTATCTTTGGCAGCAACCATGCAAGTGCAGAAAATGCAACATTTATTTTACATATTTGTGGAATGTGGACATCTCTGCCTAGACTGACATTTATTATCCATCCTTATTTACCCTTCAGAAAGTGGTGGTGAATTGCCTTTTTGAACTACTGAAGTCCATGTGCTGTAAGTAGATCTACAATGTTGTTAGGGATGGAATTCAAGCATTTTGACCTACTAACATTGAAAGAATAGCAATATATTTCCAAGACAGGATGGTGAGTGGCTTGATGGGGAACTTGCAAGTAGTGGTGTCCCCAAGTATCTGCTGCCTTTGTCCTTCTAGATGGAAGTGGTCATGGATTTGAAAAGTGTGTCTAAGGTTTTTGGCAATTTTCTGTAGTGCGTCTTGTAGATAGTAGACACAGCTGCTACTGAATGGTAGAAGGAATGAATATTTGTGGATGCTGTGCCAATCAAGCAAGCCACTTTGTCCTGGGTGGTGCCAAGTTTCTTGAGAGGTGTTGGAGCTTCACCCTTCCAAGCAAATGGGGGGTATTCAATCACAGTCTTGATTTATGCCTTGTAGATGGTAGACCAGCTTTGGGGAGTCAGGTGGCTAGTTACTCACTGCAGGATTATCATCTCTGACCTGCTTTTATAACTATTGTTTTATATGGCTAGTTCAGTTCAGTTTCTGGTTAACCCCCACAACTTTGCCACCAGGTTGATATCCTTGGGGGTTTCAGGGATTCAAAACCATTGAATGTCAAGGGACAGTAGTTAAATGATCTCTTGTTGGAGTTGGTAATTGGTTGGCAATTGTATAGTGCAACTATTCCTTGCACATTTCTGAGCTCAAGCCTGGATATCATCCAAGTTTAGTTGCATTTGGGCATGGATTGGTTCAGTATATTTGGAGCTGAGAATGGTATTGAACACTGTGCAATCATCGAAGGACGTGCCACCTCTGCCCATATAATGGAGGTAAGGTCATTGATGAAGCAGCTGAAAATGTTTAGGACTAGGACACTATCCTGAGAACTCCGGTAGAGATGTCCAAGGACCAGGAGACTGATCTCTAATAACCACAACCATCTTCCATTGTGGAAATTATGACTCCAGTCAGTGGAGTGTTGTCCATGATACACATTGATTCCAGTTTTGCTATGGCAAATTGATGCCACACTCAGTTTAATACAGCCTTGACACAAAGAGCTGTCACTCTTACCACGCCTCTGGAATTCAGTTCTTTTGTTTGAACCAAGACTGTAATGAGGTCAGGAGCTGAGTGGCTCTGGTGCAACCCAAACTGGGTGTCACTTATTGCTGAGCAGGTGCTGCTTCTGAAAGAAGAAATTCCTCCTTATCTCTGTCTTAAATGTCTAACCCCTTATTCTGAGAATATGCCTAGACTGTCCTACAATGGGAAACAAGATCTCCAAATCTACCGTGTCAACTCCCCTAGAATCTTATATTTTCAAAAAGATTGCCACTCATTATTCTAAACTCAATGAATACAATACATGTAAAAGGTCAAAATAACTACAAAAGTACAAAACAATTTACAGAATCCAATTCCAAAATAATGCCCACATACTACAGGCTTGTTGTGTATACTTTTTTTTTTAAATAATTTTTTCCATAGGTACTAAATTAAACTCAGCCAATTTCAAATCAAAAGTATTTCACTTCAAAGCTTTTATTGTATCCTCCAATAAAGCTACAAAAACCTCTCTCTCACTGGAGTAATAACATTACAAACCAATATATTCTTAAATTTAACCATGTGGCAATACTGACTTAAATAAAATGTGTCTTACGTTGACTTCAGTTAAGCAGAATATTATATTAGTACCTCACTTTCTGGATTAGGTCAAAATAACTAAACTAAAGCTTTGTTAATCATTAGCCTTCCTACAAGTCCACTCTGACAGTCTATTTGCTTTCTTTGTTTTCAATTTTTCCTCATCCTTCACTGGTTTCTAAAATTTCCCAATCTTTTGCCATACCACTAATCTTCGCAGTTAAAAATCCCACAACACCAGGTTATAGTCCAACAGGTTTAATTGGAAGCACTAGCTTTCGGAGCGACGCTCCTTCATCAGATGGTTATAGCTACAACCACCTGATGAAGGAGCAGTGCTCCAAAAGCTAGTGTGCTTCCAATTAAATCTGTTGGACTATAACCTGATGTTGTTTGATTTTTAGCTTTGCACACCCCAGTCCAACACCGGCATCTCCATATCATGACTAATCTTCACAACATTGTATGACTTCTCTTTCAATTTCACCTCATTCTTAATTTCTTTTGTTCATCATATATAGTTTATCATTCTCATAAGTTCTTATTTCTCAATGAAATATATCTGAGCGGAAACATATGAAGTACCTCCTTAAATATCTAACACTGCTTATCCACCATTTTATCCTTTTTAAATCTAGTTTTCAATCCAACCATTGCATTTGCCTTTATTTAAATGTAAGAACTAGTGTTTGATCCAGGTTACTCACTATCAAACTGAATGTGAAATTTCAACCTGGTATAATTATTCTTCCAAGAGGATTCTTTACTGTAAGATCATTAATTAATCCTGTCTCAGTACACATGATTGGACTTAAAATAACCTGTTACTTGTTTGGTTATACAATGCATCAGTCTAAGAAGCCGTTCTAAATACATTCTTTTACCAGATTTGGGTCTGGTTATATCAATTGGCTAAATTGCTAGCATGCAGTGTGAAACAATGCAGCCAGTGCAGTTTCAATTCCTGTTACAACTGTGATAGGCTTGGGATAAATTTCCTTACCCTGAGAATGGAATATATCAGCATGCCATTGCTGACACAATCCAACTATGTGAATTGCAAAGAACTTATGGGATGAAGTATGAAGATTGAAGTAGCAATAATTATTCTAACATCTTTCTGACATGCCCGAATTATTTCTTGATTTAAGCTTCATCCTGCAGGTAGCTACTATTCAGGGATTCATAGGCAACTCCGAATGGTGACTTCTTTCCCTTGCTTTGCTGACCTTCTCCCAAATGGACACCATATCTTAATTTTCTGAATCAAGAGCCTTTCACATTACTGCACTGAACTCATTGTATATTAAAGAGCTATTGTATCATATTTACCTTTCTGCCTGTTGTTCCAAAATGTCAAATATTACTGAATATTCAGTTCCTAGCCTTATTAACCTTGCAATCATATCAATGTAATGGCCATTATCTCATGTCAATTTCTATTTATGCCATCATCATATCTACCTTTAATGTACTTTTGCATAAACAGTCTCTAATTTTATCCTTTTTCCATCGAATATGGTTATATTTCACTACCCTGACCCTTCCCCCTTCCTCCCCGTATATCTTGAACTAAATACTAGGAACGATAAAATTTATTATAGCTCACACTAACATGCAGAGTTACAGCAGCACTTTGGCCTTTTTAAATTCGTCTTTTGATCTTTATAAATAAATGTAATTTTAGCTTGCATGCAGTTAAGGACAGAAATTGCAAATAAGGAGCAGGCACAGAGAATGCCACATTCAGTGAAACTTAAGTGCTTTGTTATGATATAGTAAATCAACTTTAAATCTGATTCACTTGGGAGTAGTCCAGGATTGCCTGCAGCAAAGAGCTTTGAAAGGATTGGGCAAATTATTTTGAAGGGTCAGCAAGGTGTCTGTAGCTGTTCAAAGTGCTGCAGGCTGAAAAGGTTTATTTGTATTTTCAGATGAGAAGCTGACTCCAACATAACTAACAAGGAAATCATTGTGGTATGAATTAATCCTACAATATGGTAATCAATAATAGCTTTAGCTGGCTATTAAAATGTACATTGGGGTTATAATACTTTGCCTGTGAAACAGCATCAGGAATGCCAATGCTGGACACAAGACTCTGCTAAGCGAGAGATATAGTTTACTTCAGGGGATGAAGTTTGGTGTAGGAACCACAGGAATGGCCCTTCATGGGTAAGGGGCATGATCGACATGAGGTCAGGTCCATTGACATATAAAATTCAGATATTTGCAAACAGTGTGGGAGCAAAACATGCCTGGCTTTCCGACAGCTCTGGAACCTGTGGGTTCTCTCTCTCCATGAAGCATTGAAGATACCTTGGAATCTAAAATGGTCACAGAAGATGTTACTACATCAACAACTTGCTACCTGAAGAAGAGAATGAATTTCTTCTGAGACATTCTGGGTGCATGAGGCAAGCTAGTGTTCCAGTGCAATGTTCCAGTGAAGCTCAATGCAAACTGGAGGAACAGCATCTCATCTTCCAACTAGGCACGTTACAGCCTGCTGGTCTCAACATTGCATTCAAAAACTTCAGATGATTATCCCATCTCGACCCCTCTGTTTTCATTGAGCTCCACAATTTTATTTCATTTATTTTATTTACCCCTTTAAAAATATTTTTTCACTGTTCTGTACCTCTTATTTCTTGATTGTCTCTCTATCTCTCTCTTACCCACTCTCTCATCACCTTTTTCCTCTCCTCTTCCCCCTTGCTACCCTTCTCCCCTGTTTTTCATTTTGCCTCTGCTGCACCCATCCCCCCATCCCTCCCATATTTTGTCACATAGCACCGGCTTCAGCCATGATCATTCACAGCTCCTAATCTCCCTATAATCTCTCTATGCACTGTCATTATCACCTCTTTATTGCTATCTTTGCTTCTGGAGTCATGACTCACCTTCTCTCAGCCTTGCATAAATACCTCCCTATTTCTCCCTTTTTTTTAACTTTGACAAAGGGTCAGTTAGACTTAAAACGTCAGCTCCTTTCTCTCCTTACAGATGCTGCCAGACCTGCTGAGATTTTCCAGCATTTTCTCTTTTGACAAGGATATGAACTTCCGTTAGCCTACCCTGTAGCTCATATGCTCCACTTGCTGCATTTTCCAATGACAAAGCCCATTTGTAATGCCTGTTTGAAGTTCAATTGGGCTTCAACTAGTAGGTGCTTTTGCACGGATAAATCTTTAATCTCACATACCAAATGGTCTCTCAGCACTTCATTGAGGATTAAACCATAGTTACATGTATCTGCCAGTTGTCTTAACCTCGTCGAAAATCCCAATATGGATTCCCCTGATTTGCACTCTTGTCTCATTGTTTCGTGGGGTGGGATTTTCAGGTAAAATTTTGGGCCTGGTTGGCTGGATATCTGATTTTTAGCCAGTACAATCTTTCACCTCTAATTTTGTGGGTTACACACGAGAGACGTTGTACTCTACTGCTTGAAATTGTAATGCAGGTCCTGCTGCACAAAACTGTACCCAACTGCTGGCGATATTTGTCTCATGCATGTTTAATTAAATGTGCTGTTTGGTAATGGAATCAAGTGAGTTTTAAACTCAAACCAGTCCCTAACTTGTTAACATAAGTCAACCTTATTACTAATTGGTTTGTCATTTTCTTCATGTTGTAGTTGACTATTGGTAAATGGAAAGTTGTAATACAATAAAGTTGGTGTTGGCTCAGGAACATAGGAAGATAGCATAGAAGTTATCAGATTTTGAGTCAGAGAAAAATAAAGCATGAATCAATGGATTAATGACTATAATGCATAAAAATTGATAAAGACTACTCGTGGGGGTGCTGCACTAAACTAATCCCATTTCATAGCATTTAAAGACAAGTGACAAGTAATTAAATAAACTTGACATCTATTCGCTAACTTGACTTCATAAGGCTGTGAGAATCTGGAGGTCTGAGCCATTGATCTGGCTGTCCATTACTCATGTCTCCCTGGTTTGTGACCAACCATTTTTGCACATATAAAATAAATATATGCCATGACAATCATTAGTAGAAGGTACCAGTAGATGTATCTAATTTAACTATTTTTATTATAATTATTTAAACAACTTATACTGTTATAGCATCTTTAATATAACTAAATATCACACAGCACTTCCCATTGTAAGACAAGGTATTATACTGAGTCACATAAGAAGATATTAGATCAGATGACCATAAAATTGAGTCAAAGCTCTAGGCCTGATGGAGATTCTTAATACAGGAAAGCCAAATACCAAAGCAGAGAATTGTTAGGGTGAGTAATTCTGAACATGAACTCTAAACAAACAAAAACATCAGTACCAATAGTGGATCAGTTAAAATTAGCAAGGCACAGGATGCCAGGTGTTGAAGTGTGCAGATACTTTGGAAGGTTGTGGGGCTGGAGAAGTTTTTATAAAGAAAGGCAAGACTAAGCCCATGGATAAATGTGAAAACAATAAAGTTGACTTGGTGAGGAACTAATGTGTTCAACTAACACAGTGGTGATAGGGGAATGAGTCTTGCTGCAATTTAAGACATGTGAGAAGCAGAATTTTGGGTGAGCTCAAGTTTATAGAGAGTAGAAAGTGGGAGACCAACCTGGACAATGTTGGAATTGTCAAACCTGGAGAAGCTAAAGGCATGAATTAAGGTTTTGGTGATGGATGAGCTGAGATAAGGGTAAAGTTGGACAGTCTACTGCAGGTGGAAATGGGAGGCCTTAGTGATAACATGAATATAAATAGTTTGTTAGGATCACATGTGATGCCAAGGTTAGGAGCAGACTGCCTTAAACTCAAGCTGTTGCCCAGGAGATGGGTGGAGTCAGTAGTGCGAATAAAGAGTAAGCGATGAAAACAATGACTGAATACAGTGTTCCCAGTATTTAATTGGAAGAAATTTCTGCTCATGCGGTATTGGATTTCAGACAAGCAGTCTCATAATTATTGAAGTCAGCTGATGGTTTATATTTCCAAATTCATCATGTTCACTTTATATTTTCTACGAAAGGCCTTTGGCACAGTCGCTGTGATTCTCAATCCAAGAAAGTAAAACAGAGTGATACCAGAGCAGAAAGAACAATGTAACTTTATGGAATGGCCAGCAGGAGGCGTGCACTGTCCATAAATGTGTGAGCCAAGATTTCCCTTTCCAGCCAATAGCTGTCATTTGATCGTGAAATGTCCCACTGTGTGGTACAGCAGAAAATTGACCAAATTACTGATGCATTTGTCACAAAGGTTGAAATCAGAGCCTGGAAGTGCAGCATGTGATCTGGATCCGTCCTGAAATTATCCTGCTGCTACACAAGGAGACTGATTGCCTGCTGCTCTTTTCAAGACAATCTGAAGGAACAAAAACCTTATAATTTAAATCCTTGCCTGCCAAACAGGTTATTGGAGCATAGCTCTTTTAACCTGCTTGTGGAACTGTATTCCATAAGATTTTAAATGTTCAGAACTGCTTTCAATCTACAAGACATGAAGCAGTTTTTCACTTCCTGCCTCTTTTAGACAACTTGACCACTGAACCTAGTCCCTGGAATGGAAAAACTGAGCATGAAAAGTAACTATACATGACTTCCAGCTGGCTGATAGATAGTTTCTTGTGAGTCATATATTTTTCAACAAAAAAGCCTGGAGAATATCAGCAATTAAAGTGGAAAAAATGCAACCTGGGTGGTTTTAGTTGGAACACAGAACTTATAATGAGAGTGAATAGGGTAGGAGGAGGGATTCCAATTTCACAGTCTTTATACTGATAGCTCACAGAGTTTGATTACAAGCCAAGCATTGACTGATTTTTACTTAAGCATGTAAAGATTCATACTATGATCATCTGCATTTAATAAACAAACATACAAATGCTTAGACATACATTAATGCATATACATTTATAAATATAATGACACATATAATCTACACATCGTGCATTTTGATATGATCCCAGCTGATGCTCACACCAAGCAGGTCAGATCCAAAAATGAAACCTGGCTTGATAGAGCATGCATTTTGCAATTTGTTTACCATGGCCTCAGTCACTGAATATATTCACAAGAGGCTGCCAGTACAATTTTAACAAAAGAAATGCAAAGCTTGTTCCAAGTAAAAGGGAATAAGCTCATCTATTTTAGATTAGAAGAACTATTTAAAATGACTGTTATTGCAAATATTAGAAATAAAATGTCAACAATTCCGACTATCAAAACAATAGACAAACCTCAGTGATGACCTACCTTCTTTCTACTTCAACATTTCTCATTTGGTTTGCATAACTATACCTTGTTTCTTTCTGCGTTCACACCATCTTCTTTAGTTAATGTATCATCATGAGACTTTTAAACAAATATTAACAAGGTTCACTTAATTCTTAACATAGATTCCTTAAACTCCTCTTCCAAACCCTTCTCTTTTGTGAGCTTCTCATACAGGTATCAAACCACTCAGGACTTCTTTTCTCCAGCCCTGACTGTTTGGGAGATGGCTAAACTGCACAGTTACTCTTTCAGGCCTTTCTCCATGAATGATATGCTCTCTCACTGATTTTCTAGATGCTCCTACATTTCTAAAAGGAAACTGCTTCTGCCTCTGTTTCCATATGTCATATGGCACTTCATGAGGGACATAAGACAACAGTCCTTTTTTTCTCTTCTACTCTTCATTTTCTAAAACACTGAATGATTCACCTCAAAGGTTTTTTATAAAATCTCATTAAAATTGTTGTTAACAAATTTCCAGACAATCCACCTACATTCACAGATGCAAGAAACGAAACCATGTCCTTTCCTTTGGAAAGCACACATTATTGAATTGATAATCCAATTTAAAGCTGTATAATGTTCTGTCGATTTCAGAATGCAAGTTTCCTAATAATGCATCATGAAGCTTTATCAAACAATTGACTGTTCTGGCAAGTTGGAAATCATTTACCCACAGATCCTCAGTCATTCTGATTAGTAAAATAAAACACTTTTGTTATGCTTTTCTTATTTTTAAAATATAGGGTTATAGTCATACTCATTATACTTTAAAACAAACATGTACTTGGGATGTGTGTGTTTCGGACAAAACCAACATTTCTAAACCATCCCTATTTGCCCTTGAGGAGTTGGTGCTGAACCTCCTTCAAGAACTGCTGCAGTGAATGTGGAATGGGTGCATCCACAGAGCTGCCTGGGAGGAGATCTCAGGATTGCAGGAATGGCAATGTTTATTCAAAAAGAGAAGAAAACCAAAAGCAGTAGACTACAGGCCAGTTAGTCTAAAATCTGTCAAAGTGAAGATGTTTAAATCCATTATTAAAAATGTTACAACAAGCTACATAAAAAAAGTTAATCAGGCAGTTTTCGTCAAAGGGAAACTATATTCAACCAAGTTATTGGACTTCTTGAAGAAATGACATGCACCCCAGATAAAGGGGAATTAGTGGATATTCTGTGCTTAAATTTGGAGAAAGTCATTTGATATGTGCCACATCAAAGCTAGCTGTGATAAAGTAAAAGTTCATGCACTTGGTGATATAATATTAGCCTGGATTGGCTAGTTAATGGGAAAACAGAAAGTTGACCTAAATCAGTCATTTTCAGAAAATAAATGGGCCATCTTCAGCGAATAAATTAGTTATTTTCAAGTTGGCAAGGTGTAATGACATGTGTACCACAATGTGTTGTGGCCTCAACATTTTACAATCCAAATCAACATCTTCATGAAGGGATCAAAGATAAGGCTGCGAAGTTTGTTGATGACACATGGATAGGTAGGAGAGTAAGTTGTGAAAAGAAGTGTGAAATTGCATGAGGTTAGAGGTAATTTAGCATGGATAGAGGATTAGCTAACCAGCAGAAAGCAGAGAGTCAGGATAAATGAGTCTTCTTCAGGTTGGCAATATGTAATTAGTGGGGCACCACAATTATAACCACAGATTATGGCAGTGATCGGTGAGCCTGGAGTGGGTTCTGGCGGCGGCATTGAGGATGTTGGTGGAGGGGTGAGTACGGGACCCAGTATTGGCTGTCACGTCAACGGAGGCAACGTCAGCGTCGAACCAGTGATGAAAGTTGGCGCCTGAGGATTAGCGAATTTGATATCGGTCGGGTCCAGTTTTGGCAGCAGCAGAATTCAAAATGGTTCCAGATCATGGTGACAGTAGAAGGATTTCATTGTATTTTACTGTAATTTTCACTGTAGAATACATGTAACAATAAAATCATTCATTCATTCGCAAGATAAAAAAAAACAAATCGTGGATGCTGGAAATCAGAACCGAAAACAGAAATTGCTGGCAAAGTTCAGCAGGTCTGGCAGCATCTGTACGGCAAATCAGAGTTAACATTTTGGGTTCCGTGACCCTTCTTCAGAACTGTTCTGAAGGAAGGGTCACCGAATCCAAAATAATAACTCTGATTTCTCTCCACAGATACTACCAGACCTCCTGAGATTTTCCAGCAATTTCTGGTTTTGATTCATTCATTCATAAGGTTTGCTCCTCGAGGACCAAACTATTTATGATCAATGGTAATGACATGAATATAGGTATAGGAAATACTATAGTCAAATTTGCAGATGACTAGGGCGGCACGGTGGCACAGTGGTTAGCACTGCTGCCTCACAGCGCCTGAGACCCGGTTCAATTCCCGCCTCAGGCGACTGACTGTGTGGAGTTTGCACATTCTCCCCGTGTCTGCGTGGGTTTCCTCCGGGTGCTCCGGTTTCCTCCCACAGTCCAAAAGATGTGCAGGGTCAGGTGAATTGGCCATGCTAAATTGCCCGTAGTGTTAGGTAAGGGGTAAATGTAGAGGTATGGGTGGGTTTCGCTTCGGCGGGTCGGTGTGGACTTGTTGGGCCGAAGGGCCTGTTTCCACACTGTAATGTAATCTAATCTAAATCTAATCTAAATGAGAAAGTAAATTGCAATGCAGAAATAAGAAATTTATAAATGGATGAAGATAGGTATGGTGAATGGGCCAAAATTTGGCAGATGCAGTTTAATGTGTGTAAGTGTGAGCTTATTCATTTTGCTTGGAAAAATAGAAAAGTAACATATGGTCTAAATGGACAGAAAGTTCAGAGTCTTTCAGTGCAGAGGGATGTGGGTGCCCTCATGCTTGTATCGCAGAAAACTAATATGCAGGTACCGCAAGTAATAAGAAAGGGAAATGGAATTTACATTTAATATGCACATATTTAAAGTAGTGAAGCATTGCTGCAGCTGTATAAGGTATTAATGAGATGACACCTATATTGCGTCCAATTTCTGGAGTGCTGTTCTGCATGGAGGCAATTCAGAGGACATTCGCTAGATTGATTTCAGAGGGAAAGGGCTTGTCTTACAAAGAGAGATTGAATAGTTCAGACCTATACTCTCTAGAGTTTAGAACAATGAGAGGAGATCAAATTGAGGTACATAAGTTGCTACAGTGGATTGACAAAGTAGATGCAGACAGAATGTTCCCTCTTTTGGGGCAATTGAGAATGAGAGGTCATAGTTTTAGGATAAGGGAAAGCAGATTTAAAACGGAGGTAGGAAGAAATTACTTCTTTTAAAGGGCCATTAATCTGTGAAATTTATTAGGCTGAGTGTGGTGGATGTCAGGACATTGAGTAAATTTAGAAAGTGATAGACAGACTTTTAATCAGTAATGGGTTGAACTGATATTGAGAACAGACAGGAAAGTCAAATTGATGCTGAGATGAAATCAGCCATGATCATATTAAAAGGCAGAAACAAGCTTGAGGGGCTGAATTCTCCTAACAGTACTACATCTTTTATTCATTGGTCAAAAAATGAACTGAGTTTCTCACTAGGCACTGGTGAGTTGTCATTGAAGGGAATTGTTGCTTGTTAAGCACCTTATTAATAGCACAACTCATCCCATTAGTATCAGTTTCCGATCTTACCAAACATCCCAGACAAGCTAGACATTAAGAATTCTTGGTGTGCAGGTCAGAATTGATAGCTGGCAACTTCAGTTGACATCTGGCCCCAAATTAACTCCACGTTGCGCTCTGGACACCAATATCTTGGGACTTGCGCCATGGTGACTGGCCACAATCACCCCAGATCCATGGACATTGGCATCTGACATTTGCCAGCCTCTGAGTACTCTCGTTGCTCATCTTAGTGGTTCCATGCTGCACCTTGAGCTGCACCAGCAACTACCATTGTAATGCTGCAGTAAGGACACTGTGTGCTCAGTGACATGCACCCAGCTCATGGGCTGCACCAGGTTGCATCTCTGTGTTCTTCACTTGCTCTCATTCACTCACATTGAGATCACCTGGATACTAATGGCCTCCGTGCCTTGCATTATCTTTTTTGTGCTTTGCCATCTCAGCCAGAGATATCAGAGTTTTTATTACTTCTATTTGCTTTTGTGCATTTAAAGCAGACACAAAGCAAGGAGGGTTATCATGGTAGTCAGCAGGCCTCTGTCAAGTCCAGTCAAGGGAAGTACTTTCGCTCAGAAGGGAAGTCAAGGGCAGTTTCTGATATCAGTCCTGGGTTTTGGATATGGTCAATCAGCCATGCAGGATGATCAGAGTCAGGATGTTAAATGCAAAGGGACTGAGAAGCTGAATGGAGGACAGCCCACCTCTTTCTGCTCTATTGTGGACTATTTTCCACCTGGGATGACAAAGAGGCGAACATCAAGGGAGACAAAATTGGGTGCTACAGTAGTTATTTTTGGTTCAGATGGGGAGGTGTCCGAAACAAATGAGTAGGCAGCAGAGAGGGCTTACAGGGTTAGTGTTTTTGGGAGGAAAACTGCTAGTCATGGGACAGAGGACATCCTGCATCTTTCATCACCCCATTTACTTGGAGCTGTAGGTCCCTGTCTGCAAAACTGGGCACCAATTTCACCTTGTCTATCTTGCCTGAAGCAAATATCAAGGATTGTGCAAGGCAGCTTCTCAGGGTACATAACAGGCTTTTGTAGATGGCATGGGCACAAGGATTCTAGTCTTCTTGCAGATATTTGGTGAGCGGTGAGTTGTCAAAGGAATGGTGTGTGGTAAGATATGGATAAATTCAAATATAAAGGACAATGTGGAAGTGAAGTCAGTATTTAATAAGCTGAGTTTAGTAAGGTATGGTAGGAAATCTTACTACCCTCATAGAAAGAAACTCTCTGAAAAATTGAAACATTACCTGCCTTTAGCAAAAGCAATGTGAGATTCCTTAGGACTGATGGCTAAAAACTTTTTTAATAGGTTTCTTTTGAGGCTGGAATCATTAGGGAGGTAATTCCAGAGTTTAGGGGTCTGAACTTGATTGAGTTGTTTGAGTAAGTAACAAAGAGGATTGATGAGGGAAGAGTGGTAAATGTGATCTATATGGACTTCAGTAAAGCATTCAACAAGGTTCCCCATGGGAGACTGATTAGCAAGGTTAGACCTCACGAAATACAGGGAGAACTAGCCATTTGGATACAGAACTGGCTCAAAGGTAGAAGACAGAGGGTGGTAGTGAAGGGTTGTTTTTCAGACTGGAAGCCTGTGACCAATGGAGTGCCATAAGGATCGGTGCTGGGTCCTCTACTTTTGTCATTTACATAAATGATTTGGATACGAGCATAAGAGGTATAGTTAGTAAGTTTGCAGATGACACCAAAATTGGAGGGGTAGTGGACAGCAAAGAGGGTTACCTCAGATTACAACAGGATCTGGACCAGATGGGCCAATGGGCTGAGAAGTGGCAGATGGAGTTTAATTCCGATAAATGTGAGGTGCTGCATTTTGGGAAAGCAATTCTTAGCAGGACTTATACACTTAATGGGAAGGTCCTAGGGAGTGTTGCTGAACCTTGGAATGCAGGTTCATAGCTCCTTGAAAGTGGAGCTGCAGGTAGATAGGATAGTGAAGAAGGTGTTTGGTATGTTTTCCTTTATTGGTCAGAGTATTGAGTACAGGAGTTGGGAGGTCATGTTGTGGCTGTAGAGGACATTGGTTAGACCACTGTTGAAATATTGTGTACAATTCTGGTCTCCTTCCAATCGGAAAGATGCTGTGAAACGTGAAAGGGTTTAGAAAAGATTTACAAGGATGTTGCTAGGGTTGGAGCATTTGAGCTCTAGGGAGAAGCTGACCAGGCTGGGGCTGTTTTCCCTGGAGCATCGGAGGCTGGGGGGTGACCTTATAGAGGTTTACAAAATTATAAGGGGCATGGATAGGGTAAATAGGCAAAGTCTTTTCCTTGGGGTCAGGGGGTCCAGAACTAGAGGGCATGGGTTTAGGGTGAGAAGGGAAAGATATAAAAGAGACCTACGGGGCAACTTTTTCACACAGAGGGTGGTACGTGTGTGGAATGAGCTACCAGAGGAAGTGGTGGAGTCTGGTACAATTGCAACATTTAAAAGGCATCTGGATGGGTATATGAATAGGAAGGGTTTGGAGGGATATGGGCCGGGTGCAGGCAGGTGGGACTAGATTGGGTTGGGATATCTGGTTGGCATGGATGGGTTGGACCGAAGGGTCTGTTTCCATGCTGTACATCTCTATGACTCTATGACTGAGGCATATGCACCAACATTAGACAATTAAAATGAGGGATGCTCAAATGGCCAGAATTAAAGGTGTACACAGTGGTAGGGAGGGGCAAAGTTATAAAGGAACTTGTAAACAAGCATGAAAATACTACAATTGAAGTCTTGCTTAATGGGAACAAATTAGAATAAAGACAAGAATGACATGTAAATGGGGCATGGTATGATGAAGAATACTGGAGAGAGATTTCAGTTTCTTCAAATTTAAGGTGTGTGAGGACTTTCATCCTTGAATATGTTGAAATAGGCAAGTCTAGGGGTAACAAAAGGCGTGGATAAGATTTTAATCAGGAATACATAGATTTTCATGATATTTCAGAGGTAGAAATAGGTGATTTTAGCAATGTTGTCTGATTCTCTATGAGAAAATCCCACTTCACGGTTTAAAGAAATGAACAACTATCCTCCCTCATCCAATATCACCCAAAGTAATTATCTACTAATATAAATATATATTAGTGTCATGTTCAGTGACAGAGCTCACCTCTCAATCAAAAGGCTTGGGAATTTCGAGGCTCAAACCAGAGATTTGAGCACTTAATGTTGAATCATCAGCTACTTCCTGGCTGCATTTACAGCAAATCAGACGTTAAGCTAAGGTTTCATTCATCTCTTTGCAAATTAAAATATACCAGGTCATTTTTCAAAGAAAACAGGCAAGTTTGCTCTTGACCAACATTACTAAAAATAAAATATTATCTGATCATTTACCTTATTGTTTGGATTACCTTGCTGTGTGAAAACAGTTTGCCATATGACAACCAAGACTACACCCTGAAAGCTTATTGATTGACTATCATATATCATGTGAAGCTCAACAAGCTGTTTGGGAGAGTTCCGTCTGTTATTTTAACAGAAGGCGGATCCCATTTTAAACATAAAGCCTAATTAATACTTTGATGTTGGACAGACAGTAACTTCTCAACCTTCCAAAAAAGTAGACTTCCATCTTTGCTCTTGTTATACTTTGAGCTATTTTGTGTTATATAATCACTTTATGTCAAAAAAATAACTTATATCAACCATTTGCAATGGCACCAAGGGTTGATGATAGTTACACTGTACAAATCAATATAATGATACTTCTTCTGAGATCCTACTAACAATTTTCCCTCATCTCCAAATGCAGTCTCCACAGGATTTCTTTACACACACATTTGCAACCTAGCAGCCTTCAGCAGTCCCATCTTTCTTTCCACTCTTCAATATATCGTGCGCAAAAACACAATTCATCCTGTAAAATAAAAGCAAAGTACTGTGGATGCTGGACAGATTAAATGAAAACAGAGAGCGCTGTAGAAACTCAGTAGCTCTGGCAGCATATCTAGAAAGAGAAACAGAGCTAGTGTTTTGAGTCCTGCATGACTCCTCTTCACATTGGTTATAAGATTATATGTGTTATCCTTGTAGAGAAACTGAACAAATTGAGAAATTGAATTAACTGAGATTTAGCATGTATGATGAGTCATACTCATGTAATCCCCAACAGGACAACATAATTAACTGTGTGACACATACTCACATGCCTATTATTCCTGGTGAGGTGGTGAGTTTTAGGGGATGTGTGGTCTCTGTAGATACAAACAACGTTGTATAACTAGGAGCAGAAATTGCTGCACCAATTATGAGACAATTGCACACCAGTTGAGATATGTAATGCTGTGGCATCCTTTTCAAGACCCAGAAAAGATAAAATCAATGGGTAAAATGTTGTCAGCAACAACAAAATCCTTATATTGTAAAGTGGATGGCATCTCTGTGCAACCAGAGACTTACAAAGGAATGTTATTGTTACTCTCTAGTTAATGAATGGTGGTCAGGGGTCGTGGCTAATTAAGGAAGGTAAATCAGCCGTCGACAATGTTGCCCCCACCAAAGAAATGACTGTTTTCCATCTTTAAAAACATCTCCACAAGAGATGGCCAACACTAAGGATATAGATAGAAATTCGTTGTTATTATATTTGTGAAAATACAGTAAAACGTGTATAAGTCACCACGATAATAGAGCCATTTAATTACATAAATTATACATTTCAAAAAAAAGTTAAAACAAATATTATTTTTTGCTCATTCCACGGCCTCTGGTTTCATGAACTGGCACTGCCAAAGACTGGGGCCTGTCCAACTACTGAAGATAGTACAGGGGGAGCCTCCAGAAACCTCCAAGAATGCGGCGGCTGTTGATGATCGGGCAAGCCTGTTGAAACTGCCCAAGAGCCGGGGCCTGTTGAAACTGTCGATGACCGTGCAAGCTTCTTGAAACTGCTCTAGAGCCAGGGGCGTATTGAAACTTTCGATGACCGTGCAAGCTTCTTGAAACTGCCCAAGAGCCAGGAGCCTGTTGAAACTGTCGATGACCGTGCAAGCTTCTTGAAACTGCTCTAGAGCCAGGGGCCTATTGAAACTTTCGATGACTGGGTAAGCTTCTTGAAATTGCCCAAGAGCCAGGGGCCTATTGAAACTGTTGATGACCGGGCAAGTTTCTTGAAACTGTGAGGAGGCAGGGGCCTATTGAAACTGCTCAGAACCCGGGGCTATCCAAAACTGCCATACCTCAGCCACAGACAGAAGGAAAAATAAATTTGATACAAAAGATGAAATAAAAAGTAATATTAAGAAATAATAAAAATAATTTTAAAAAGAATGTGGCTGGTCAGCTGAAAGGGAGTGTATGGGCCAGGAACCCAAACACTACCTAATCTGTTGTCTCCACCATCTTGCCGGCTTTAGGGATTGTCCCAAAGTGGCTCCCCAGCTAACATTCTTCCCAGTGCCTCATCCCCCAGCTGGTAACATCCCAGCCATTGTCACCAACAATGTTGCCTGGTTGGCTCCCTCCTGTTCAGGGACTAAACCAACTTTTTAAAAGTTGGAATCAAATGATCCTAGATTCCAGTGGCACTAAATTGCACAGTCACACCTTTACTTTGTCTAAAATTTGGCTCACTCTAGGTAGAGTAATTTTGCTCCTAATTACACATTGCGGTTTATATCTGCACAGACACATCAGGAGTAAACAGCATGCAAAATGCACAATCAATTGCGTTGATCTACAAATCTGAGCCATTGTGCATCTAAATGTAAACTGTTCCTTTCAGTTTCTATTTTGTTTACTCATTCATGGGATATGAGGTTAAAAATCATACAACACCAGGTTATAGTCCAACAGGTTTATTTGGAAGCACTATCTTTCAGAGCACTGCTCCTTCATCAGGTGGTTATGGAGTATAGAATCCTAAAACACAGAAGTTATAGTAAAAGTTTACAGTGTGATGTAATTGAAATTATATATCAAAAAACACCTGGATTGTTTGTTAAATCTCTCATCTTTTAGAATGGGTATTTTGGTTTCAGTTCTTTCATATGTAAATTGCAGAATTACACATGTCGGCCCAGATAATGCATTTAAGGTGTGAGGTGCCCTGTGTGAGACTGTAAATGCCACAATATTCAGACTGATTCTAATCTAAAAAACAGATTTACAAAATCTTACATGGATTCTTGCAGTTCTTGAGCAAAATAAAGTGTAATTTTGCAAGTACAAATTCACCCCACAAACCTATGTGTGTGTGTGTGTGCATGTGGGTGTGTGTATGGAGGGGGGATGTTATAAGTGTCTGTGAGAGAGTGTGTGTATGTGTGTGAGTGTGGGTGTAAAGGGGTATAAGTCTGTGAGAGGGTGTGTGTGCATGTGAGTGTGGGAGTATGTGTGTGTGAGAGCTTCCATATGAGAGAGGGTCTGTGTGAGTGTATGGGTCTGTAGGAGTGTGTATGTGCTTGTAGGACTGTGTATGTGGCTGTAGGAGTATGTGTTTGTAGGAGTGTCTGTGTGTGTGTGTATCTGTGTCTGTGTCTGTCTGTCTGTGAGTGTGCATCAGTCTATGTGTGTGTGTGTGTGTGTGTGTGGGTGTAGTGCAGTGGGGTCCCCTGTAGTGTGACATAAACTCAAGGTCCCGGTTGAGGCCATCCCCATGGATACCGAACTTGGTTATCAGCCTCTGCTTGGCCACTTTTCGTTGTTGCCTGTCCCAAAGTCAGCCTTGGAGGATGGTCACCTGAAGGTGCGAGGTCAAATGTCCCAGACCGCTGAAGTGTTCTCCGACTGGGAGGAACATTTTTTCAATATATAATTTCAGTTAAATCACACTGTAAAGCTTTGCTATAAATTCTGTGTCTTACGATCTTATACTCCACAACCACCTGATGAAGGAGCAACACTCTAAAAGCTAGTACTTCCAAATAAACCTGTTGGACTATAATCTGGTGTTGTGTGATTTTTAACTTTGTACACCCCAGTCTAGCACCAGCACTTCCAAATTATGGGATATAGGCATTGCTGGCTAGGCCAACATGTATTGCCCATCCCGAATTATCCAGTGGGCGGCACGGTGGCACAGTGGTTAGCACTGTTGCCTCACAGCGCCAGAGACCCGGGTTCACTTCCCGCCTCAGGCGACTGACTGTGTGGAGTTTGCACGTTCTCCCCGTGTCTGCGTGGGTTTCCTCCGGGTGCTCCGGTTTCCTCCCACAGTCCAAAGATGTGCAGGGCCAGGTGAATTGGCCGTACTAAATTGCCCGTAGTGTTAGGTAAGGGGTAAATGTAGGGGTATGGGTGGGTTCGCTTCGGCGGGTCGGTGTGGACTTGTTGGGCCGAAGGGCCTGTTTCCACACTGTAATGTAATCTAATGTAATCTAATCTAATAATTAAAAGTCAATAATTGCTGTTGGTCTGAAGTCACATGTAGACCAGACCAGACCAGATAAGGATAGCAGTTTCCTTCCCTAAATGGCATTCGGGAACCAAATGGGTTTTTCTGATGTCAGCAATGATGTCATGATCATTATTTTTTTCTGAGACTTAGTTGTTTGAGCAGTAAAAATGTAAAGCTCCAGTTTCATACCTTTATACAAACCAGATCTCATAATCCCTTAATTTGTGAATTTATTAGAATATCAAAGATTGGCAGTATTTATACACGTGGAATACAGACAAGGAACAGTAAACTGCACACTATCTGCTGTCTGCACACCTGTAGTATAAAAGAGTTTAGTGACACTAATGCCAAGAGGGTTACAGTTTGCTGGGTGGGTGCATTTTATTATCCTTTCTTCACAAATCAGTTACTTTAAAGCTCAGTCACACACCTAACCTTTAGCTGAACTCTTAAAAATGGATATTATCAGTCAGTATTCAGTTGACTGCTGCTGTATTCTTGGGAGCTGTCAATGTTGGAACAGGGATAATGGTCATGCAGGTGAAGTGTATAAGTGAATCAGACCTTTAATACATCACATACCTTTGGCATGCTGTGTTAATTCAATGCTTATTCAGTTATGCAGCTGTTCCTTGGGGATTTCCACTTCTTGTTAATGTTCTGCACATGCAAAGCTGTTAAATATAAGCACTGAGGTGACTTCGTACTAATTGAGATCTAACATCATGCTCTGAAAACACTGCTCATTTTTTGACAGGTGTGGCAAATTCTATCAGAACAGCTCAGACAACTTATTACATTCTAACCAAACGGCAACATTCTACATATTGCAGAAAAAGACATAATTTGTCAAAGTTTTTTTTACCTTGAACTCAACAGAACAATTCATAAGAACCATCAAGGTGAAGGAAATCAGTCCATTTGTTTATACTATAAGATGGGAGTTCTGGTTAGTTGGCAAGTCAATTCTGATTGGTAGAAGCATTATCATGGGAACTGCAACAGTTAGATGATGACTGACAGTTAGCTACCAAACTTTGCTTAAGTATTAATCCAGGCAGATTGACTCTGCTTGGTCAAAGCATTGTGCAGATAAACGAACCAAACTGTATCCTTCACCTGTTTTGTTGTGTTATGTATCTGTTCTTTCTGTCTGCAAAGAACAGAACCTTGTGTGTTAACATACATAGCTTCAAATGCACAATATTGCAAGCCTGATTGACAATATTGGTTATCTATAAAGTTACCAGGTAAGTTTGGCTGAGTTTCTTTCCTAAAGGATATTCATAAACTCATCAGGATTTTACAACAAGCATCAATGGTCTCATAATAGCCATTCCATGATGCACATTAGATGCATATTCCAAATTATTAATTCAATTTGAATTATACCAGTGGAATTTGAACCCATGTGTTTATATTATATTATATCAGAATTATTATTATTGAGGATATTGATTAATTTTTCTAATTCTGTTTCTGAGTGATTCAAGATATTCCAAGTCATCACAGAGCTGTCCTTACAATATAATTGCATCACATAATAAATTAGTTTGTGAAAATGACAAAGGAGGCCCTAAAAATGAAATTATTCCCCCAAAGTCTTGAGAAAATCTCAAGAAGAACCTTGAAAAGAAAAATTGTGCTCTTCCTCAAGTTCATTTATGAATTATAAGGTGGTGAATTGGCACTGTACCGGAATATTTGAGGCTAAGTGTATTACAATGGATCAGACAAAAGCCCCTCAAAATATATTTAGAAGATAGCCTAGAGCCTTTCTTATTACAAAGTTAAGTGTAAGGTATTGCATTCCAGATGCAATTTAATTGGTCAAACTACTTGACTTTAAGCAAAACGTACTTTATCTTTACAGTTAAAATACAGACAAAACAAAATAAAAGAAAATAATTGGCATAACTGTAACTCTATCAAAATGCTTAACAAAATAATGCAACACCAGGTTATAGTCCAACAGGTTTATTTGTAAGTACTAGCTTTCAGAGCACTGCTTCTTGATCAGGTAACTAGTGGAACCTTCCAAAATAAACCTGTGGACTATAACCAGGTGTTGTGTGATTTTTAACTTTGTCCACCCCAGTACAACACCAGCACCTCCACATCATAACAAAATATTAACTACTATCAATTAACAGGTCCAATATAATAACATCCCTTGGTAAAAGAAAATTTAGTAAAATAAATTGTCTGACATAGAATTCTAGCAGCAGGAAGATAACCCCAAATTATAGCTGTAACAGAGAGAGGAATAAGAGCTTCCACATCTAGCTTCAAGATTCCAACAGCTGAAAGCTACAACTAAAAATCCTAGTTCTAGTGGAAGTTTGACCCGACCCATTCAGGCTGCTTCTATTGCTCCAAGTTAAAAAAAAAACCCAAAGGCCTCACAAGCTGTTAATTTCATTGGCTTAGAACAGATTACTTGGTTCATTCATCTCAGCCTTTCTTCATCATAGAAAAGGACAAAATATACCTCTTAAAGCCATTGTACTATCAAAGTATTTATTTTTTAAATGTTGTAAATGCATTATGGACACTGTAACGGAAGTGACATTTTCATATTAATGTTGCAAATGGACAAGGACCCTTGGTATTTCCATAAGGAAGGATCAAATATGTAAAAGAACAAAACTGTTGAGCCATTACTTAGATCACGACTGAAATAATTTAGAAAGAACAGAACCTTGAAAGAGACCCCAGGATATGATGTGTTCCCAGGAGAACTGAGCATGGGGAAACGGGTAAAATGTAGTCAGTAACTTATATACGCAAAAATGTAACCAGAGTCTGGTTAACACCGATTCTTGCATGGTGCTAATGATATAAAGTATTTTAGGACAGGGTTAAGCTTTAGCAATTTATAATCTGGAACATTTTTAAGAATGCAAATCAGTCAGCTTTAAAAACTTGAAATACCTTCACATGTAAGGATCTTGGATGCCATGTTACTGTGCTCACTGGATATTAACTTTCATTCCATTATGAATGCTGTTACAATCCTTTTATGCACCTATCGTATGTAGCGATTTTTCGTTTTTGCAGACATGAGACTTGAAATGGATTATTAAGTCCAAACTAGGGCAAAATATTGATGCATTTTTAAATTGTTGCAGACGCTTGCTTTATTTGCCAGCTGTATAGTTGTAATACTTGGAACTTGATGAGACCAACAATTGTGGAGATGCCTTGCAAAAGCATAGTGTTACTGATTGTTTTGTTCCTCCTCACTGATAATTGAGTTACTGTTAAGGTAATAACATTTATTTCTGAGAAACATGAAAAGCATGCAACAAAATAAATGTGTTTTTGCCTTACTTAAATACTTTATAATGTCTTCCCACACAATTGAAATCCAACTGACTTAAAAATATATATTTACATCAGGGTAAAACATATGAGAACATATGTTTTGCATCAGGGTTAATTTTCAACTATAGAAAAGTGAAAACAAGCTTATGATTCACTATAATTCCATTTTGTGTAAATGGTACACAATCTGAGAATGACACTCAGTGTGTGAGGCTGACGTGATGTGGCTATTCTAGTTAACTGACACCAATATGAAAAAGCTATGCGATGTGGGCGAGAATTAAATGACAATGACTAACTTCATTCCCTTAGTCTTACACATCAGCTCATACAGTCATACAGCTCTAAAGCACAGAAAAAAGCCCATCATGTCCTTATTGGTCAAAAATAACCACTTAACTATTCTAATCCTATTTTCCAGCATCTGGCCATTGCCTTGTACATCTTGGCATTGCAAGTGCACATCTAAACATCTCTTAAATACTATGAGAGGTTCTGCCTTAACCACCTTCATCTGAGTCCCAGATTCACTCCACCTTCTGGTTGAAGACATTTTTCCTCACATCTCGTCTATAGTTCACAATGGAAGCAGCATAGAAGGACTGGAGAGAACAAGGGGGCACTGCATATTATAACACTTGTGAAGGAGTAAGTGCTGCATATGAAGGAATGGGGCTTTAACAAGATCATTTTGCTGTGTACTTCCTGCCACAAATATAGATGTCCATTTTCAAGAAGGGAGGTTGACCAGCCACGCTCATACCAGTGGTAGAGAAATTATGGGAGAAAATTCTGAAGGAGAGAATTAATCTCCACTTGGAAAGGCAAGATTTTGATCAGGGATAGTCAGCATGGCTTTGGCAGAGAGCTAGGAGAAAGTGAGGACTGCAGATGCTGGAGACAAATTGGAGTTGAAAAATGTGATGCTGGAAAAACACAGCAGGCCAGGCAGCATCCGAGGAGCAGGAGAATCGACATTTCGGGCATAAGCCCTTCTTCAGGAATAAGCCTGAAACGTCGATTCTCCTGCTCCTCGGATGCTGCCTGCCCTGCTGTGTTTTTCCAGCATCACATTTGGCAGAGAGCTGTCATGCCAAATAAATTTAACTGGGTTTTTCAAGGAGGTGTCCAGATGTGTAGGTGAAGTTGATGTAGCTTATATGGATTTCTGTATGGCCCTTTGACAAGGTCCCAGATGAGATATTGGTAAAGACGGTTAAAGCACATGGGATCCAAGATGACATTACAAGTTAGATCCAAAATCTGTTTAGTGGTAGGGGAGAGG
Organism: Chiloscyllium plagiosum; assembly: GCF_037043375.1. Classification (NCBI taxonomy): domain Eukaryota; kingdom Metazoa; phylum Chordata; class Chondrichthyes; order Orectolobiformes; family Hemiscylliidae; genus Chiloscyllium; species Chiloscyllium plagiosum. The sequence continues at coordinate 104,214,537 of NW_028270142.1, forward strand.
GGACAGTGATAGAAGGCTCCTTGTGGTACTGGAAAACAGCAGTGTTCAGTTAATATCAGCCCTGCATTGTTTGTGATATAAATAAATGATATAGAAGAAAATGTTTGAGAGATGATAGGTAAGTTTTAGGTGACACAAGAATTGCTGGGAGATTGACAGTGAGGAAGAAGGCTACAAGAGGAAATAAATGGGTGAGTCAGTCGGACAGGTAAGTGGTGAATGGAATTCAACCCTGACAAGTGTGAAGTGATGCACTTTGAAGAAGTTTCAAGACAAGGGAATACTTAACGAATGGCAAGACAGAGAGGGATCTTGGATGCTATGATAGATTACTTAAGGCAGCAGCGCAGGTGAATCAGATAGTTAGGAAGAATTTAGGACACTTGCCATTATCGGCCGTAAGACAGATTTTAAGGGCAGGGAGATTATGTTGGAGCTCTACAAGACGTTTCTTAGGTCACAATTGAAACAGTGTATTCAGTCTGATCACTACACTATCGGAAGGATGTGATTGCATTGGAGGAGCTGCAGAGGTGATTCACCATGATTTTGTCAAAGATGGAGCAGTTTAGCTATGAAGGGAGGCTAGATAAACTCAGATTGTTTTCTTTCACGCAGAGAAGGCTAAGAGAAGACCTGATTGAGTTGAATACGATTATGAGGGATATGGAGAGGATCAATAGAAAGCAGCTGTCTTCCCTTAGTTGAAGGATCAACAACAATGGGGAATAATTTAAAAGTGAAAGCCAGGAGGTTTTGACAGGAATTAAGAAAAACCCTTCTCACCCAGAGGGTGGTAGGAATCTGGAATGCACTAGTGCAGGATTGTTGAATCAGGAAACCTCACAACATTTAAAAATTACTTGGATGAGTAGCCAAGAGCTGGAACATGGGACTAGTATCGATTTAGAGTGATTTTGTCAGCATAGGCTCAGTGGGCCAAATGTGTCTTCTGCCTTATTAATTTTTTATTCTATTCTATGATCTCGGACCGTAAGTGTCAAACTGTGTGTGTTTGGTACTTCAAACACAGGCGCTATGCAGAGCAATCCAACATCAAAATCCTTCAAGAGTCATCTATCATTTCCGTCTCTAATACTCTTCACAAAGTTCTGTTATGCTATCTGCTGTACAGTTTCAAATGAATATCAAAGCAATTCAAAAAAATTATTTAGAATAATCCCACAACAGACCACATGAGAAACAGGAGGAGCAAATTTTCCAGGAGAATATATAAATTAGGTTGCTAAAACAGCACTGTCCAAACCCATGACCATAACTTTTTAGGAGAACAAGGGAAGCAGAAACACCATTGAAATGGGAACATCACCATTTGCAAATTCCCTTCCAATCCACTCACCATCCTGACTTGGAAATAAAGCATTGTCCCTTCAGTGTCATTGGATCGATATCCTGGAATTCTCTCCCTTATGGATCTACCTCTGCACATGGATTGCAACAGTTCAAGAAGGCAGTTTACAAGTACCTTCTCAAGGGCAACTAGGGAGATGCAATAAATGCTGGTCCAGCCAGGAACATCCACGTTCCATGAATGAATGAAATAAAGAAATAGTCTGACATTGTCTGGGCTTCAATCCTTTTTGCATTAAAAAATGTACCATTGTAAAGGCCAGTTTATAAACTCCATTCAATAACCAAGGATTTCTTAAGTTTGATTCAGAATCTCCTTGGATAATGGGAATGCAGTAGACAGCTGGCAGTCCCATTGACTCTTTAACAGGATTAAATATTAACCAGTCCCTGAAATACAGGGAGGTAGGCATTGAGCTCCTTTTGAGGCAGAAAACAACATTGTAGTGATCAGCATAAATTGGTTGATCTATAGTCATTCTCTTACACTTGGGTAATGATTTATAGCATTCTATGGTACAGACGTTCATTCAATTAAACAGAACTGTAGAAATCCTTGTCCAATTCAGCATTCGATATGGATGCTGATACCTCAGATTTCAAAAACTTGGGTATTTCCAGCTGGAATGGCTGTGCACTTGATCTGCTGTGCTCATCAACTGCTCCTGATTAGCTAAAATTTATAGAAAGCTGATCTCATGCAGCAACCATGACTCAACTGATCATTCAGCATGCATATTCTGAATAATTGCAGTGCACTCAGCTGTGCCTTAAGACAATTTTTAACCTCCACTGCAAACTTTAGAAGGTCAAAGCCTGCTTGTGGTTCATTCCATTCCTTAGATAGATGTTGTATCTATTCTGAGAACAAGTCCTTGACCTTCAGCTCCTCCCTGATGAACCCTCTACTGAGGTATCTGTGTCCACACCTGACTCTACGTTCTTTAAATACTCAAATAGAAAATTGCCTCACGTAGTTCCCTGCTGTCAATGGAAGCCTTGTGCTTCTTTCCTTGTCTGGATACAGTCTCAGCTGCTTACTATGTGACTATGCAGTGTTACTGAATGAGCAAGGCATGAAGGGGTGTTTCCTGCCTGTACCACTTGGCTTTGAATCAACACTACACCAAGGCCACATATCCCAATCAGCTGGCGTGATGCCAAGTTTTCAAATTTGGGCAGTTCATGGCCACGCAGCTTCCTCATGATTTATTTTGCAAATAAGAAGCATGAAGCAGCAACATGAGCCCTGTGCTAAGGTAAGTGGTGATGTTGTAATAATGTCACTGGACTACATTTCTAGAATCCCAAGATAGTGTTCTGGGGTCATGAGTCCAAAACGCCATCATTGTAGATGGTGAAATTTGAAAGCAATAAAAAATCTGGAATAGAAAGCTTCCCTAATGGTCACCTTGTAACCCACTCTTGGTTGCCTTAAAGACCTGTCTGGTTCAGTCATGCCATTTAGGAAAGGAAATTTGCTAAACCTACTTGTCTGGCCTACAAGTGACTGCAGACAGCTATCACAGCAATGTGTTTAACTCTTAACTGCCCTCTGAACAATTACAGGTGGGCATTAAAAGCCAAACTATGTAATAATGTCCCCAACCTTCAACAAATAACAAAAGCACCCTAAAACAGCAGATAAGATAATCTTTTGGATGTTTTTGATTGAAAAGTGTCTGGAGATATTCTAGCTCTTTTCTGAAGGTGTTGCAGAGGAAGTCTTGATTTGGCAGAAAGTATTGTTGCATCTCCAAAGATGGAGCAGAGGTGTGGTTGACCTGTCCACCACACAAAGGCTGCAAAGGTTTAGTGGACAGTGCTGCCAGTGCTTCTGGATTGGTACAGCAATACAGAGAAGTAGCAGAGCCCACAGAGATGCAGGTTCTGTTTGATTATATCAGACATATTGAAACAAGACTCCTCCTTGCTCCTTGACAGTGACAGGAGGCTGATACACCCAATATCTCAAATAAAAGCAAAACACTGCAGATGTTGGAAAGCTGAAACAAACAAATCCAATGCTGAAGACATCCAGCAGATCTGGCAACATTTGTGAAGAGAGAAAAACAGAGTTAATGCCTCGAGTCCAGTGTAATTCATCTTCAATTCTGACTGATGAGCTCAGGTTAAAAGAAAACATTCACCAGGTTTCTGTACTTAGCAAAAAATAATTGTTTATGGGACTTCTTTCTTTGGAGTGTAGAAGGTTGAGGGGTGACCATATTGAGGTTTATGAAATCATGAGGGCTTTAGATAAGGTGAATAGCAAGTGCGTTTTCCCTAAGGTAGGGGATTTCAAGACTAAGGTGCATATTTTTAAGGTGAGGGGAGAAAAATCTGAGGGGCAACCTTTTTATATAGAGTGTGGAATGAACTTCCCCAGAGGAAGTGGCAGATGCAGGTATAGTTACAAAGTTTAAAATACATTTGGGTAAGTACGTGAATAAGAAATATTTGCAGGGATACGGGCCAAGCACAGGCAAGTGGGACTAGTTTATTTTGGGATTATGATCGGCATGGATTGGTTGGAATGAAGACTCTGTTTCCATTCCGTATGACTCTGTGACTCGGTTACAGTTTGTCTTTAACTAATAGCATTTATAAAATATGAATTGCTAACTCTACATATTAAACTATATCCTCCTTCAATTTCCATCTTCACAAACAAAGACAGTAAAGATATGGATATTAAGGGTGAGAAAAGAAAAAATAAATCAGGACAATATAGTTCAATGGCATCAATCTGGATCATGGTTCAATGTGTTGTTTCTTTTTCTTCCTTTCTTTTCAGTTCTTTGCTGCTGACACACTCTTGTCTGCGCACTCTGAAAGTATGAAGGCTCTGAGGGTCACTTGACCTGAAAAGTTAACTCTGCTTTCACTCCACAGATGCTGCCAGACCTACTGAGTTTTTCCAACAATGTCTGATATTGTTTGCATGCATTCTGTCTTTCATGTATCGATTATAAATTTGTCCTTTCACTGTCTTTGAAGGCATTTTATTCCTTCAACAAGGAATTTGCAGAGAAATGTGAGTGAAAGGTGTTCAGCTGTTACTGGAAACATTCTAGTAACCTCCACATCGGAGAGACAGACAGAGAGAGAGAGAGATAGACAGAGAGCTTTCACTGGTCTCTCTTTGCAGACTAGGTAGTTCTCTGCTGCACTAGTACCCACACAAGCCATAATTACCTGCTCAGGGCTAATCAGAACATTATTGCTTCAATCATAGAATCTCTACAGTACAGAAAGATGCCACTCAGTCAATCGAGCCTGCACTAACCTACAAAGAGCATTCCAGACCCTCATAATCCAACTAGACTGCACATCCCTGAACAATACAATTTGGCAATTCAGGATAGTTAATCCACCTAACCTCACACAACTGTGGAAAGAAACGGAGCACCCAGAGAGAATGGACACAGGAGAACATATAAACTCCACACAGGCAGTCACTCAAGGCTGGAATCAAACCCAGGTCACTGAGTCACAGTGCTGCCTTGTCAAACAGCTCTCCACTAGTTCTGCTCAATGATGACTGCTTTAGCCCTCACTGGTCAATGAAAGCAAGATTAGATACAACTCACAATATGCTTCAATAAATGTGATTTTTAAAATTCCAGTATTCCCTTTGCACTGTCACTGGACTTTAGTAGAATAGAGAGAGATCTAATATAAGCCAAGAATATTCTAACATGCTTAGACAGGGTAGATGCAGGAAGGATGTTCCTGATGACAGCAGAGTCCAGAACTAGGGGTCACAGTCTAAGGATACAGGTAGACCATTTGGGACTGAGATGAGGAGAATTTCTTTCACCAGGGAGTGGTGAGCCTGTGGAATTTGCTACCACAGAAAACAGACAAGGCCAAAACATGATTTCAAGAAGGTATTGATTATAACACTCGCAGCTAAAAGATAGTTTCTCAAGCCCTATAGACTGGTGCTAATGAACTGTGTTTCCCCAGTGTTTTTCATTCCACCCATTCCTGAAGAAGGGCTTATGCCCGAAACGTCGATTCTCCTGTTCCCTAGATGCTGCCTGACCTGCTGCGCTTTTCCAGCAACACACTTCCAGCTCAGATTCCACCCATATTGCCAATTTATTTGTCTGTGTATCTGCATGAGTGTGTAGGGGTTTGGGGAAGGTTGGTTAGCTCAACTGATTGGATGGCTGGTTTGCGATGCAGAGTGAGATCAACAGCATAGCTTCAATTTCTGCACCAGCTGAGCTCACCATGAAGTTCCCACCTTCTCAACCTTACCCTTCATCTGAGGCATGGTGACCCTTACATCAAACTGCCACCAGTCAATTCTCTCTAATGAGAGAATAGCCCTATGATACTCTGGGACTATGCTGATTTTACTTGTTTAGGTCTTTAAAAAGGGGGTAGAGTATCAGATAATAGAGTTATTTGAATGACATATTTGACAGTTCAAAGTTTTGTTTACCTATGCCTTACTTATTTGTAAGAAACAGTAGTTTCTGTTAAGTGCAAGAACCTGGTCAATATTTACTGTTAATCTTATACAATCAGACAGATTAATTTGGAACTATGAATCCTTTGATTAAATTGTTACCTTTGATGGTGACCCGGAGAGTAGTGAAGTACAAGAATCAGTGCATTTTCTCAAGTTGGTCCAAACAGAAGCAGGCAGACCAACCGGCAGTGGACCTGTGTCAACAATGATATTTAAAGTGGCCACAAGAACATGAATATCCCAGAAACAGATAGAGCTGCTTCAACAATGTCAGAGTTTGAGACAGCAGGAGAACAGATGAGTAAGTAATGGGAATTTCTCTCTCATCTCTTGTGCCTAGATATTACATTAAAGTAAGGCCCTGTGAGACACTGTGTTTCTTTAGGTTAAAGGTAAGTAAAGGTTATCTTTACTACTCACTCACCAGCTTGTTATATTAATCAATACTGGGTTCCTGTTCATTCATATTTCTTTACTAGCCTGTTATTTACTAATACACAGTTTCATTCATTCATTCAGAAAACCACAGTTTTGTAATATATTTTACTATCATAAGGTAGACAAAATTAAAGCAACACTTTCTGATTAAAACAACTCTTTCAATCATTACTGCTTTTTCACACCTTCAATTCTTATCAGCCTTTGCTACAAGCAGTGTTTAGGCCTAGCTACCTCTGAAAAGGTATCAATATCGTAAACAATACCATCCCCATCAAGTCTCCACAAAACATTATAACATTAATCAATCCTTACCAACCACCTCCTGGACCGGAATAGATTACAGAACACCAGTTTCCCCAATTAGCATGTACTGTTTAAAATACCTTTTAACTGGGCCGTTATCCCTTTAAGAAACTAACTGTCAAAACATTGTTTAAGTGAAATTGCATGAATAAATGAAATTCACATCAGCAAATAGTAAACCAATCTACAACCCAGCTGCAGTAATCAGTTTAATATCTTCTATTCTTTTTTGAAGTGCAGGTGCAATTTCTAACTTATTCAGAGCATATAAGCCTATTATTTTCCCTAACATTTAGTAACTTAAAAGACCAAAGGACTAATGTCTCTTAATTATCAAGAAGACCAGACAGATACTCTTAATTCCATCAGAAAGAACAGCCAGCATTTAGTAATAGAGTCATAGAGATGTACAGCATTGAATCAGATCCTTCAGTCCAACCCATCCATGCCAACCAGACATCCCTATCTAATCTAGTCCCATTTGCCAGCATTTGGCCCATATCACTCTAACCCTTCCTGTTCGTATATCCATCCAGATGCATTTTAAATGTTGTAATTGTTCCAGCCTCCACCACTCCATCTGGCAGCTCATTCCATACACACACCACCCTCTGTGTGAAAATGTTGCCCCAAAGTCCCTTTCAAATTTTTCCCCTCTCACACAAAACCTCTAACTCTGGACTCTCCCTCGCCAGAGAAATGATTTTGTCTATTTATGCTATTCATGCCTCTCATGATTTTGTGAAAAGGGCCACCTCAGCCTCTGATGCTCCAGGAAAAACAGCTCCAGCCCATTCGGACTCTCCCTATAGCTCAAATCCTCCAACCCTGGCAACATCCTGGGGCAGCACGGTGGCTCAGTGGTCAACACTGCTGCCTCACAGGGCCAAGGACCTGGGTTTGATTCCAGCCTCGGGTGACTGTAAGTGTGAAGATTGCACATCCTCCCTGTGTTTGCGAGAGTTTCTTCCGGGTGCCCCGGATTCTCCCACATTCCAAAAGATGGGCAGGTCAGATGAATTGGGCAATGCTAAATTGCCCATAATGTTAGGTGCATTAGTAAAGGGGACATTTAGGGAAATGAGCCAGGATGGGTTATTCTTCAGAGGATCAGTGTGGACTTGTTGGGTTGAAGGGCCTGTTTCCACACAGTAGGGAATCTAAACATATAAAATCCTTGTAAATCCTTTCTGAATCCTTTCAAGTTTCACATTATCCTTCCATTAAGATGGAGACCAGAATTGCAAGCAATATTCTAAAACTGGCCTAATCAATGTCCTGTACAGCTGCAACTTGATCTCCCAACTCCTATACTCAATGCTCTGACCAATAAAAGAAAGCATACCAAACGCCTTCTTCAGTATCCTATCTACCTGTGACTCCACTTTCAAGGAGCTATGAACCTACACTCCAAGGTCTCTATGTTCAGCAACACTCCCAAGGGCTTCCCATTAAGTGTATAGGTCTTGCTCTGATTTGCTTTTCCAAAATGCAGCACCTCACATTTATCTAAATTAAACTCCATCTGCCACTTCTCAGCCCATTTGCCAATCTGATCAAGACCCTGTTGTACTCTGAAGTAACCTTCTTCACTGTCTATGACACCTCCAAATTTTGTGTCATCTGCAAACTTACTAACGATACTCCCTATGTTCACATCCAAATCATTTATATAAATGATGAAAAGGAATGGACCCCTCACTGATCCTTGTGACACACCACTGGTCACAGGCTTCCAGTCTTAAAAGCAATCAACACTCTCTGTCTTCTACCTTTGAGTCAGTTCTGTATCCAAATCCCTAGTTCTCCCTGACTTCATCAAGGTATTTGATAAGGTTCCCCATGGTAGGCCCATTCATAAAGTCAGGAAGTATGGGATACAGGGAGATTTGACTATCTGGATTCAGAATTGGCTGGCTGACAGAAGGCAGAGAATGGTTGTAGATGAAAAGTATTCTGCCTGGAGGTCAGTATTGAGTGGTGTCCCGCAGGGCTCAGTTCTTGGGCCTCTGTTCTTTGTAGTTTTTATAAATTACTTGGATGAGGAGGTTGACGGGTAGATATGTAAATTTGCAGATGATATAAAGTTTGGAGATGTCATTGATAGTATAGAGGGCTACTGCAGGCTGCAGCACGATACAGACAGGATGCAGAGCTGGGCTGAGAAATTGCAGATGGAGTTCAAACTGGATAAATGCGAAGTGATACATTTTGGAAGGTCGAACTCGAATGCTTATTATAGGATTAAAGAAAGGATTGTTGGCAGTGTGAAGGAACAAAGGGATCTGGGTGTGCAAGTTGCCTCAAAGTTGCCAACCAAGTGGATAGGGTTGTTAAGAAAGCATATGGTGTTTTGGCTTTCATAACCAGGCGGATTGAGTTTAAGAGCCACAAGGTTTTGCTACAGTTCTACAAGTCCCTGGTGAGACCACACTTGGAATATTGTGTCCAGTTCTGGTCACCCTACTATAGGAAAGATATAGAGGCTTTGGAGAGGATGCAAAGAAGGTTTACCAGGATGCTGCCTGGACTGGAGGGCTTGCCTTATGAAGAAAGGTTGAATAAGCTCGGACTTTTCTCTCTGGAAAGAAGGAGGAAGAGAGGAGACCTGATCGAGGTGTACAAGATAATGAGTGGAATAGATACAGTCAATAGCCAGAGACTTTTCCCCAGGGCAGGATTGACTGGTACGAGGAGTCATAGTTTGAAGATATTAGGAAGAAGGTATAAAGGAGACGTCAGAGGTAGGTTCTTTACGCAGAGAGTTGTAAATGCATGGAATGCATTGCCAGCGGTGGTGGTGGAAGCAGAGTCATTGGGGACATTTAAGCGACTGCTGGACATGCACATGAATAACAGTGTGTTGAGGGATGCATAGGTTAAGTTATTATATTTTACATTAGGATTTAACTTTGGCACAACATCGTGGGCCAAAGGGCCTGTTCTGTGCTGTACTTTTCTATGTTCTATATTCCACGTACTACTGCCTTCATACTCTTCTAAGGATTCACTTCATCTCTGTTATCTATATCTGACATCTGTTTCCTTCTTTTCCTTAACAAAAACCCCAATTTCTCTAGTCATCCAGTATTCCCTACACCTACCAGCCTTTCCTTTCATTTTAAAAGGAGTATACTGTCTCTGAACTCTTGTCATCTCATTTTTGAAGGCTTCTCATTTTCTAATCGTCCTTTACCTATGAACATCTGCCCCCAGTCAGCTTTTGGAAGCTCTTGCCTCATACCATCAAAATTGAATTTCCTCCAATTTAGACCTTCAACTTTTAGATCCTGTCTATCCTTCATCACTATTTTAAAACTAATAGAATTATGGTTGCTGGCCCCAAAGTCTTCCCCCACTAATACCTCAGTCATCTGCCCTGCCTTTTTTTCCCAAGAGTAGGTCAAGATTTGCATCTTCTCTTGTAGATATATCCATATACTTTAAACCACATGTTTTAACCCATTCCTGTCTCCCAGGACAGAAACCCTTCAAACCTTTGTGTACTATAGATAAAACAATGTATCATCATAATAATGGAATTTTCCTATATGTAAGAACTGTGTATAAAGGGGCTCTTGTAAGAACTGTATTTTGGGATTCTTTTGCCGCCTCACATTTGTGCTGAATAAAGGGGCTCTTTTCACCACTCACTGTCCAGTCATTATTTGAACATGATCCCACAGCCATAAATAAAGCTTAAAAGCTTATATTGAAAATTAAGGAGCATGAGCCAGATGAGCTGAGGGTACTGATGGCACATGAAAATATAACATCATAATTGATCCAAGACTTGACTGAGAGATAATCAGGATTGGTGGTTCAACATACATGGTTATCAGGTATTCAGATGAGATATTGAGGGGGAGAGAGGTGGTAGGGGTGATGGATCACAATATTGATTAAGGAATGAATTATAAAAGTGAGGAGGGATGATATCTTGGAAGGATCATCGAATGAGGTCGTTTGGTTAGAAGCAAAGAACACAAGGAGGACAAATCCTCAGTTGGGTGAGTATTGTTGTCACCCAAACAATCAGGAGAGATAGGAGATTACATTTATTACCAAATTTCAGAGATGTGTGGGAATAATAAGGCAATATCATAAGGGATTTTAACTATCCAAGTCTCAACTTTGTTAGTTTTATTGTGCAAGTTAGGCAGGAGCCAAAATTTTTAATTGGCATCCAATAGATCCTTTTACCCATCACATAGAAATTCCAAAAAGTTAGGATGTCATTCTGGACCTTATATTCAGGAAGGGGAGCATTTTGGAGATAGTGACAATAATGCAGTTGGATTTTAGATAGTTGTGCATAATTATAAGCCAAGAATAAAAATTGTTAACTGAGGAAAGGCTAGTTTTACCAAAATAAGACATGGAAGCAGTTACTTGCCAATAAAACATTGTCAGAGCAGTGGGAAGCATTCAAGGAAGAAATAGGGAGAGTGCAAGGCAAATATGGTCCCATAAAGACAAATAGTGGGACCAAGATAGAGTACTCTGCATGTCAAGTGGCATTAAGATTAGAAGTAAGACAAAAGAGTTGTGTGTGGCAAATACTGAGGACAATATGTGAGAATTTTTAGAGGACTATAAAAAGTGCAACAGGAACTTTAAGGGAAATTAGAAAAGCTAAGCGAGTGCTTAAGAAATCATTGGCAGGTAGAATAAAGGAAAACCTAATGAGGTTTTTAAAAGATATATAAAGAGCAGTGTTAATATAGGCAATGCATTTAATATGATCCACATGGACTTCAGAAAGATTTTTTGAAGTTCAAGTAAAAGCCAATGGAATACAAGATAAATTAGCATATTTGCCACTTGCCAATTCAAAAACAAGAAGGTTATGCTGGAACTGTATAAAGTGCTGGTTAGGCCAGAACAGGAGTACTGCATATAATTTTGGTCACCATGTTATTTGAAGGATATGATTGCACTGGAGTGGATGCAGAGGACATTTACCAAGATGCTACCTGGGCCAAGGTATCTGAGATCTGAAGAAAGATTGGATAGGCTGAGTTATCTTCCTTGGAGAAGCAAAGGTTAAGTAGGGGACAGATGTGGGGGAAGGCATAAGAAGGTACACTTTTCATTAGTAGATGTGTCAATAGCCAGAGAACATGGATTTAAGGTAAGAGGTAGAAGGCTAAGATAAGAATTGAGGAGAAGGTGAAGGAGGCCTGGAGCTCATTGAGAAATTGTGGTTGCGTCAGAAACTCTTGAAATATTTCAGCAGTATTTAGATAGTCATTTGCATTGTTACAGCCTCCACATCCAAGAAATGAAAGTTAGGATTAGTGGAGTCAAAACTTTGTTAACCAGAGAGGGCATGATGGGTCAAAATGACCGCCTTCTGTGCTGTAAATGTCTACAAGTTTATAACACTAGAACATTATTTGGTAAATTATGGAGTCAGTTCCTATTTTGCATTCTTTTTCAAAAAGCAGTGAATGAGTCTGGTTCACAATGTGTCTGCAGATTATCGGTATTAGCAACAATTCCACATTGAATTATGGAAAGCACCATGCATTTGACATAGAACAGCTTTGAAACCCACTTAATAGAGTGCTGTAGCTTGATTCAAGTGCCAAAGTTTGTATTACAATCACCAAATAATAACAATAAATTAACATATGCTGTTAGCAGCTCTACAATGGGCTTGTAGACAAAGATGTTTCTTGAAGCTCATAGTTCAATACCAGTGCAGGGAAACACCACAATGTAAGTCAGCACATAGCTCTGCAGAAATATGATGCTTAAACCCTATAGCCTGGAGGGAATCCATGCAGTAATCTCTGTGGCATGGATTTCACCTTTCCTGACATTTATTTATTTTTGGATGCCAAGCTAAGGGACTTTTCAGGAATGCAGCAACATTGATGTCATCAAATAGATCAGCAGTCTATCACAATGATGATTTCTCACAGTTACCAAACAAGGAAATTTTCCAGCATGTTAAGACAGAAAATATGCAGCAAGACCTGGGACAACACCTTGGTTTGGGCTAACAAGTAACAAGTAATATTTGCACCACACAAGTGATAGGCAATGACAATCTCCAAAGAGACCATCCGAATATCACGTTCAAACATTCAATTGCATCCTCATTAACGAATCCCCAACACCAAAATCCTGGAGTTTATCATTGGTCAGAAACTAAACAGGACTAGTGTACAAGAGCAGGGGCTTGGCATCCTGCAGCAAGTAGCTCATCTTCTTACTCTTCAAAGCCTGTCAACCATCTCCAAGGCACAGATCAGGAATGTGATGGAATATTCTCCAATTGTCTGGATGAGTACAGCTCCAACATTCAAGAACCTTGACAAAGCAGCCTGTTTTTCTGGCATCATATCTACAACATTCAGTCTCTTCATCACTGACACTCAGGAGTAGCAGTCTGTACTATCTATAAGATGCACTGTTAAAATTCACTTACAGCACCTTCTAGATCCACTGCCATCTAGAAGGAGAATGGTAGCAGATGTGTGCAATTTGCAAGTACCCCTCTAAGTCACTCAACATCCTGACTTGGGAAATATATTGCCTTTCTTTCAGTGTTGCCGGGTCAAAATTTTGGAATTCCTCCCTAATGATATTTTGGTCTACCTGTACGAAGTGGATTCCAGTTCAAGAAGGTATTTCACCATTACCTTCTCAAGGGAACGAGGAACAGACAATAAAAGTTGGCCCAACTGATAATGTCCATATCAGATGAATGAATGAATAACAAAAAGATAAAATGTCACAAACAACCTTAAAAAAATATTATTAAAATATGTGGATTACTTTTATTCTAATGGAGAAATTTGACATCCACTAAATGACTCTTTCAGGGCAGGTGAGGATGTTTATCTATACCTGTGAACTTAACATTTTATTAAAAACCCAGTCATGCCTATTGAACAAGGTTCCTCAAGTCCAGAAAGAGCTTCCACTTACATTGAGATTCAATGAAGTCATCCCACGGATTTGGGAGGATAAAAATCTTCCCCGCTTAATTTGCAAAAATGTTAATGCTCATCAAGAAAGTTGATGTAACATATTGTGAAAATGATCAAGATTTCTGTATCTCTCAAGATTTTTCCTTCTTATCCATAGAAGGGAAAATCCTACTTGCATTCTCCAGAATGAATTATTTCCTGGCACTGAGGAGGTCCTTCAAAATGCAATGCTTTAGACCTTCCAGAGGAACATTTAAGATGGTCTTCATTATCAAACAAATCTAAGTAAAATGTCAAAAATAACAACAGTAACTTATCATTGACAAAAACATCAAAAAACAGTATCAGTAACTCATACTGTCAATTTGCTGTAGCTCATTTTTACAGCAAATTGACAGATGTAAGTAGAAGTGTTCATCAATTCAGTGATTTCTAATTATTTGCAGTCTTCAGGAGATAATGCATCGTAAGGAGAAGTGTAGAATCATGGTTAGGAGCTTCGGCATTTAGCTGCACATGTGAATATTCCAGGGTTGAATTTCACCGCGGGGAATGGAAACAGGAGTTAAGTCTGTTCCTGGGTCAGAAACCCATCTCGAATGGGAATTTCAGATTTTCCAAGAGTGAGCTTTTTACTGGCAATGAGATGAGTTTCCTTAAACTCACTATCCTTGCCTGGTTATTTACAGCCAGCGCTGGATGGGTGTCTTGAAATTTGCACACTGCCTGGCGCTCGTATTTTCAGGCAACTCACTGCACTTCACTTCACCCCACTATATTCCAACATCCAGGAAAACCCATCTCCAGAAATTTTGTCCACAGAGGTTCCTGCTAGTTTTAGATGAGGAACGACAGCAAGCATTGACAGTTTAACATTACTTCTATTACAAAACTGAAAGGTCATAGAATCATAGAGTCATACAGCATGGAAGCAGATCCATCCATCCAACTCGTAGGTGCTGACCAGACGTCCCATTTGTTTGACCTAGTCCCATTTGTTAACACCTGGCTGATATCCCTCTAGATCCTCCCTATTCATATATCCATCCAGGTGCCTTTTAAATGTTGCAATTGTACCAGCCTCCACCACTTCCTCTGGCAGCTTGTTCCATCCACCCTCTGCCGTGAAAAAGTTGCTCAAGTCCTTTTTAAATCTATCTTCTATCACCTTAAACGTATGCTCTCTTGTTTTGGACTCCCCCACCCTTGGAAAAACACCTTGACTATTTAACTTATCCATGTCGTTCATGGTTTTATAAACCTCTATAGTGTCACACCTCATCCTCTAACACTCCGGGGAAAAAGTGCCAGCTTATTCAGCTTCACCCTATAACTCAAACCCTCCAACCTTGGCAACATTCTTATCAATCTTTTCTGCACCTCTCAAGTTTAACAATATCCTTTTTACGGAAAGGCAACAAGAACTTTACGCAGTATTATTTTTGTACAGCTACAACATGACATTCAATTCTCAATGTCCTGACCAATGAAGACAAGCATGCCAAATGCCTTCTTCGCCACGCTGTCTACCTGTGCTTCCACTTTCAAGGAACTATGCACCTGCACCCCAGGTTTCCTTGTTCAGCAACACTCCCAGGGCCCTACCATTAACTGCATAAATCCTGCCCTGATATGCCTTACCATAACGCAGCACCATTGAGCCCATTGAGACTTTGTGCATTTACAATAATCATGGGATGTGGACCAAAGTGTACTCCAAACTCAGTGGTGTGATTTCAATCAATTTCTTTAATCTTTGAAATGAAGTCAGATTTAACAAATGTATGTTAGTGAAATTGTTTTTTTTTTCAGTTCACTATAAAGACTGGAAAAAAATTTGTGGTTCATCATTGACTAATTAAAAATGTCCATCTGCTTTGCGTATGCCAAAGCCACACATAACACTTGAGGGAAATATTCCAAATTTTATTATATATTTACCAGGTGAACTATGTTCAGGAGAATTAGAAAGGGAGGACTGAAAAATTGCACCCCCCCCCCCCCCAGTTTCCTTTATAATCCTTACACAAATTAGAGTGGACCTTTTCTCCTATATAATTCTTTCCACTGGCATATCTGAGCTGAACAGAGGTGTTCTCTCAGCTCCTATCACAGTATGCTCCCTGGCATTAATTATTTCTTAGATCATTGGCACTCAAAACTTCAAGTAAATTCAGATACTTTGGTACAAGTAATGGTGTGAAGTCATGAGTAACTCTCTTTAAGTTGACTTTCTTGAGTTACTAAATAAGTTAACCTTACTGCAGTAAAGGTGTTTTAGTTAAAGCAATGTTCAGTTTTACATTCTTAATAAGCTAACATCAGTGCTATATTCTTTCATGTGCTGGAAACAATATAAATAAAGGCTACACAAAGCTTGATTCAGTGCTCAAGCTGGCATCAAACTAGACTGCGTTGGCAGGGGACAAGGAAGCTTTCATCAAAGTGTACAAGCCTTACAACCTTCTGCTAACAATTTATACATGGTGCAAAGTTTAGCAAAGGATCATGACACCCGTCAACTCTCCAACAAAATGCACATAAAATACATAATCACCCTAATGTTAAGACATAAAACCCTGATAGGATGTCATGATAGGAGAAAGTGAGGACTGCAGATGCTGGAGATCAGAGCTGAAAATGTGTTGCTGGAAAAGCGCAGCAGGTCAGGCAGCATCCAAGGAGCAGGAGAAAGAAGGGCTCATGCCCGAAACCTCGATGATTCCTGAAAAAGGGCTCATGTCTGAAACGTCGATTCTCCTGCTCCTTGGATGCTGCCTGACCTGCTGCGCTTTTCCAGCAACACATTTTCAGCTCAGGATGTCACTAATAGTCAGGAAGGTTAAAAGCTAGTTAGCCATGGTGGCATAAGGAGTAGTGAAAGGAGTAGTTTTGAGCAGATTACTCTAAATGATGCAGGAAAGTCAGTTACAATGAAGATATAAGAAATTTACAAATGAATATGGATAGGTTAGGTGACTAGGTCAAAATTTGGCAGATAGATATGAACGTGGCAACTTATGATCTTAATGGAGAGGAACGTCAAAGTACTTCAGTGCAGAGGGATCTGGATGCCCTCATGCATGAATCACAGAAAATTAGTGCCCAGATACAGCAGGTAGTAAGGAAGACAAATGGAATTTTGGCATTTATTGTTAAAGGAATAGATTACGAAGCTGAAAATGTGTTGCTGAAAAAACGCAGCAGGTCAGGCAGCATCCAGAGAACAGGAGAATCGACGTTTCAGGCATAAGCCCTTCTTCAGGATGCTGGATGCTGCCTGACCTGCTGCGCTTTTCCAGCAACACATTTTCAGCTCTGATCTCCAGCATCTGCAGACCTCACTTTCTCCTCAATAGATTACGAAAACAGGGAAGCATTGCTGCAACTACACAAGGCATTAATGGGACAGCATCTGGGGTTTTGAATTCAGTTTGGTCCCCTTTCTTGAGGTGGGATGTAATTGCATTGAAGGCAATTCAGAGGACATTCATTAGATTGATTTCAGGGATTTGTCTAATGAAGAAACAATTAGCAGGTCAGACCTATACTCTCTAAAGTTTAGAAGAATGAGATGTAATCTAATTGAGTACATAAGATGCTAGATTTGATTGGCAAAGTAGATGTAGCAAGGATGTTTCCTCATGTGGGGCAATCTGGAAAGACAGGAGCATAATTTTAGGACAAGGAATGGCAGATCTAAGATGGGGATGAGGAGAAATTCTTTCAAAGGGTGATGAATCTTTGTAAATAACTCGTGGATGCTGGGACACAGTAAATTTAAGGAGGAGATAGACAGATGTTTAATTAGTAACAAGTTAAAGGGTTATGGAGAGTGGGCAGAAAAGTGGAATTGATGTCATAATGGGATCAACTATGATCGCATTGAATGGCTGAGCAGGTTGGAATGGCTGAATTGCCTATTCCTGCTCCTAGTTGTTATGTTCATATGTACAGGAGTCGTGAAGTCTTACTTCAATTGTATAGAAGTTCGGTTAGACCCCACGTAAAGAGCGTCCCATGCAGTTTTGAATCCTTATCTTAGGAAGGACATTATTGCCACCAATGGAGTAAAATGGCAGTTTGCCAGTCTTGCCCCAGAGTGGCAGGACTGTCCTCTGAAGAGAGATTGGATAATTTGAGTATATATTCTCTCGAGTTTCACAGAATGGGCAGTGATCTCATTGAAGCTTACAAAATGCTTAATGTAATAAAACAGGACAGATGCAGGTAAGCTGTTTCCCCTTGTTGAGGAGTCTAAAACCAGCGGGCAAAATTTAAAAAATAAGGGAATGTCATTTGGGACAGAGAGTAGGTGAACTATTTTTTACAGTGAGATATCTGGAATTGTTTAAGGCAGAAAGCTGTGGAAGCTTAGTCTTTGGGTATGTTTAACATCAAGATTGATGGATGTCTGACAACAATGAAGTAAATGGTTAGGAGGATAGATTAGATTACCTACAGTGTGAAAACAAGCCCTTCGGCCCAACAAGTCCATACCGACCCTCCGAGGAGTAATCCACCCAGACCCATTTCCCTCTGACTAATGCACCTAACACTATGGGCAATTTACCTGGCATTCAATGGCTTCCTACCTGAGCACCTGGAGGAAACCCAGACAGACACAGGGAGAATGTGCAAACTCCACACAGACAGTCATCCAAGGCTGGAATTGAACCTAGGACCCTGATGCTGTGAGGCAGTATTTCTAGCCACCATGCCATCCCTACTGTGGCTAAAAGCCATTGAAGTGTCCAACAGCCATATTTGTAAAAAATGATAGAACAGGCTTGACAGGTTGAATGGTCTGTTCTTGTTCCTCTGACCTTCCGTCTCCAAGAAAGCATTTCAAAACATATTGCAAAGTCTTCGGAAACTTTATGAGGTAGAAAACAGATCTTTTTACTTGAAAAAAAATAAGATGCGAAAAGTTGAAGTTAAAGAAGAAGAAAATAATTTGTGATTATAGGTCCCAACACACTGTCAATGGGGAGAAAGGGTTGCACTGTTGGAAGGGTCTTAGAGTGTGAGGCTGCTTGAATCGTGCTGCTGTAGGTAAAGGTACAGGAGATGAAACTCCATCTATTGGCAGACGTTTGCAGCCGCATGAACAACTGTGAAACAATGAAGATGCCTGTATAAGGAGTGGAGAATACTTGTATATTACAGATTGAGCCAATGCTGTGGTCCCGGTTTCTGCACCAGGATTCCTATCCCTTTGGTAGTGTGTGCACGTTTTCCATAAACTGGCACTTAAGGTGACTGCTCCCTGCTGAGTCTTACTGCTTTGTACCTCCAGCCATCTGTTTTCCCTGCCTCCTAATAATAGCTTCGATTTATTAGCTGAGACTGCCTGCTCCAGACCACATTGTGCTGTCTTTCATTTGGATTCTGCTTCTACTGCCAAGACATTGCACGCAAAGAAGACTGACAGTTTTCTTTTTTAGGAATAAAATCAGAAAGTCCTGCAAACACTCAGAAGGTCTAGTAGCCCTTGAAGAGAGAGAAATAGGGTGAATATTTCACATCAATAATTGCTCATCAGAACTGCAAATCCTTAAAGCTACTAGAGGTTTTAAGCAATTACAAAGCAAGAAAAGAATGGAAAAGAAGGAAAGAACAAAATGGATTATGAAACATGTCTTAACAATTCACTTGGAAATTTTGGTATGATCAGGCAGTGACAACATGCTTTACAAATGGGAACTCATGTTTGTCAAAACTGAATGGTGAGGTCAAACACTATGTTGTCTGTGCTGACACTAATACCTTCCAGGCACATGTTTCTCCAAGGCTTACATGGTCTGGTAGGGATGAGAATAGCCACCTCCAGGTCTAATTGAAAGGGACTATTATAATAAATAAGGCATAATTTATTGCATCTCTACAACTATCTCCATGTACAAGGATATAGCATGTTATATTAAAGAGACTGGAGACCTAAGACTTATAATACAAACCTAAGAGACTCCAACAAGAACCTTTGTTACCCTACCCACGAGTCCTCCTGACATCATCAAAGGGTGATGCTTATGGGACTCATACAGTATTAACCCCTTTAGATTCTTTCAGACCTTCATGTAGCATCAAATTCACAAAATAATTTTTGAGGATCTAATTTCTTGGTAGATGTAAAGGATCCAGTAATTTCTTTTCTTTACTCATTCACAGAATGTGAGTATCAGATATTGCAGAGAAAAAAGCACTCATTGGGACACTTCACATGAATTATCAACGCTGTATTAGCCTTGCCCCAGAACTGATACCCACATACCGATATTAATCATTTGTATAATAAGTTTAGCTAGGTAAAAAGGGCTGTACATCCCAAACACTTATGGTTCATGTCAAACTGCACATCCTTCTGGTTGTTCACTGCAAGCAGCTGTTGACCATGCCAAATCAGTCTGTGCTTGCAAACCTCATAACACAGTGCCCAATATAGATGTCATTCTGTGAATGGGTAACATATGCTAAAATATCCTGAGTGTGCACACAATTATGCTGATAGCCAATTTAGGATTGCCAGTTAGTCTCAGTGTGGTGCACTTGCATGCACTGAAGACTACACATCTTAATGCACAGGGCTCTGTGCAGCCAAATAATTAAATGGTCTGTTTCTACACTGTAGGGATTTTATGATTCTATGACAAGTCTTCCTGCCTCCCCATTTTGCTCCTCAGCTACTGTTATGAAGATGTGGGTATACTGTACCTTTAAGAGTTAAAGCTAGCAGTGACAGCACCAAATGTTCTCAATAAGACACAATGTAACATGTGCTCCAGCGTAGCTGGTTGCCTGGAAACAACAAAAAAACAGATTCGAATTAGAACAATCAGTTTAAATTATACCCCGAAAACTACCAAATTCCAATCAAGTTTGTATTGAGTATACTGACAATCTTAAAAGCCAATGACACAATCTGATGCTCTGGGGTATAAGACTGGAGAAAACTTGAACAGTTGGGAGGAGAACTGCCAAGATACCAACATGTAAAAAGATTGCCTGAAAAATATCTCACTTAAAAGTATCTTTATCGATCAGTAACTTGTGAAGCAGATATCCCTACGAAGAAGAAAATAAGATTTAGGAAGATCCAAATAGAAGAACCGAAGCTGTCTTTTTGAGATAAGAAAGTTTGTTTTGTAAATTTTAATTGGGAGTTTTATCGGATTAGTATTATAGTAGAGAAGGTAAAAGATAGGTTAGAGTAAGGACTTGTGAATATAACTTGTTAGTTGATTATACCTCTGTTATACTTTAAGAAATAAAGTTGTTAATTTTTACTTTAAATAGTATTTGGCTACTTGAATTTTTACAGATTACTGCAGAGGATAAATCTTTTCTGTGTTGCTGGTTTTAAATTAAGCAGGAAGGCTTACCCCATGTCATAATAATTACCCAACAGCGGGATGTCCAAATAAAGTATATAGAGAAGTTTGTGCTGAGAACCCCAGAATCTGGCCAGTCTTTAGATGTCCAAAGGAAGCTTGAGGATGCCTTAAAAGAGAAACAGAAATCACTTTGTAAGTTTTCAGGATCTCATCTCTTTCTCACGCAACCTTCCAGTCCTGATTTTCTTCTGTTTTGTGGGTTGGTTGCAAACTAAATGTACAAACCAGTATAAATTGCAAATCACACATATTGGTCTGACTTTTATACGTCAGAACAGTGCTTCAGTACAATCCAAGTATTTCTCTTTTTTTCCCTGTGGGGAATGCTTTGCCCTGTCAGGGTTCAGAACTTCACTTGAAATATATCTGCATTCGGCAAACGGTCTGTCATGGAAGAAGTGCAGGAACTTCTTTCCTTGTAAGTACAGTACTTTGCAGATACACAGTTCCTAACAGGTCCCTGAACAGCAAAGTGTAAACTGCATTCCTCTCATCTTGTTTATTATTTTAGTGAAGGAGTAGCCTAGTTAAATATTTGGTAAAATGAGCAAAGTCAAAATTATTTCCTCAATATAAGTTGCATTAAAAAATGTAAAGCAAGGTTCAGATTTGGCTCTCTGGCTTAGTTTCTCTTGCTAGACCTAAGAATAATAGCCAAATAACTACTAATAAATGTTCGACTGATAGCTGGTAGCTGGTCGGATGGGTAGATGAGTGGCAAATGGAATTTTAGCCTGGAGAAATGTGAAATGATGTATTTGGGATGTCAAATAAGGCAAGATAATCTACAATTAATGGGTGAATATTGAGGTATAGAGGAAGTGAGGAAACTCAAAGTGAATGTCTACTGATCCCTGAAGATGGCAGGATATCTTGATAGTTGGCAGGGAAAGCATGTAGACACCCTCCTTGTATTGGCTGAGGTATTGCATGTACAAATAGCAGGGTTACAGCTGAACTGTGTAAACATTAATTTGGTCACGAAAAGACTAATGTGTACAGTTCTGGTCATCACATTACAGAGAAGGATGTAGTTATGCCCAAGTGGTTACAGAATCAATATTCACTAAATACCTTAGAATTAGATTTTATTGTCATGTGTACTCAAGTACAAGGATTCAGGAGTACAGTAAAAAGTGTACAAAGTTGCCATTCCCTGAACCATCTTAGGTACAATGGTACAAAAGTACAAAATCTTAGGTATAAAGTAGAAAAATATAAGTTTAACATGACAGTCCTTCTTAAGTGCTTAGCTGTGGGCATGAGTTGAGCTCTTCCACCCTGACTCTGAGACCAAGCACGAAGCAGTTGGCCAGCCTTGAGTCCCTTCACCGTACTGCTGCCACAGAATGGTATCACCATTCTTCGGCAGCATCTTGCCTTGACTGCTGCTGCCACCATGAATGTGCACCGGACCAATGTCGGCAATGCAGCTGCCACTGAAGCTGTTGGGTCCCACACTGAACACTAGGCCCAGATTCACCTCCTTTTGCAGCCACCAGGAACACAATCTAACCTCCCTCTGCCACCACCACCACCACCAGCAGCACAAACCCAACTCCCACTGCTACCATCGCCGACAAGAAACATTGCACTGGACACCGAGCTCTCCACAGAAGGTAGGTAAAGTTAAAGCAAGAAGAAAAATCAGAGGATAAAGAAAAAAAGATTACAAGCAGATGGAGTTGATGGGCCCACGCTCTGCGCTGCTACTCCACTGGTACTCTGTTCAAAATAAAAAAAAGTATGATTTGGAAAAACAGTAACTGTCAATAGAATGGAAAGTACAGTTGGCAACTGCAGTTTGGATAAACAATAGGAGACATGTACTCTGCTACACCAGAATAATTTAGGGACATGCTGCTGTTACTCGAAAAATGCTGCATTGTGGAATGATTGGCTAGATTGGAGTTGTTCTCCTTGGAATATGGGAGTCTGAGGGGAGACTAGATTAAGTTGTATAAAAATGTGTGGGGATTGATTATATTTACTTTAGCAGAGCAGTTAGTGACTAAGGAACATTAAATTTAAAATATTGATAGAAAATTTAGAGGGAAGATAAGGAAAATCATTTTTCATCCATAGGCTGGGAAAGGTCTGGAACTCACTGACTAACAGGGTAGTAGATGTAGAAACATTGAAAAGGAGGCTAGATCCAAACCTCAAGGGCCGTAATCTGCAGGGCAATGGGCATAATACTGGAAACTGGGATTAGGCTGGATGGTTCCATTTTCAACGGCCACAATGGCTGTTTCTCTGTTGCAAATATGTTTTGATTCTATTATACTCCTCATGGTCTTCAAATTATAGTGCCTTGCTCGGTAATTAAAAAAACGACAAGACTGGAGTCAAATCAAATTGTAAGTAAAGCTTCCAAATTTAGTCTTGGATGGAAGGAACTGCAAAACCAGTCTATCAATTTGACTTTGTATAACGTGGTTAGTTTCACACGTAGCTTTCTTTCTTGATATGATAGGCTGAATTTTATCCCGGGCTTCAAGACTCTACTGTCAGGAATGGATCAACAATTTCATCAGACACCCTCATCTGATTAAGGAGCCTGATGCTGCCCGCTGTAATGGAGAAAAGGCAGCTTTGACCATTCAGCAGCTCCACTTATAGAGGGGGCAGTGCTGAGGCAAGCAGATCAACCTTACGGGAGCCCCCAGTTAAATAATCAAATTAAAATAAGATCAGGGTACTGGGGGGATCGGAGAGGAAGCCCCTCTTGGGGAATTATTGGCCTTGCATTCGCTGCCCACATTCAATTCTTTGCCCCATGGAGCCTCAGCCTGCAATGGCCTGATAGATTGTGACAAGAAGCTGGCATGAAGCTGGCAGCCTTGCCATGTGGCTGCAGACCACTCTCCATGAGTAAAATCCCAGCAGGCTCATTTCATGATTCCCAAAAAGGACCTTTTGAAGTAAAAGCAGCTAAGTGAGTCAATCCACTCTCCAAACAGTGACTGGGAAGCCTCCCTATCAAGGGACAGAATCTGAAAACCATCATCATTCAACACCCAGCTATTTTACCAGCATTCCAGTTCTGTTCCTACCACTGACCAGCCTGTAAGATTCAATCCATGTTGCTCAGCAAAGTATCAGAAAGATGAACTCTCTGATTATGGGGCTGACAGAATAATTGATTCACAGAATAATGGAAAACATTAAGTTCAATTATGGAAAATTAACCACTTAAAGCTGTGTTGATGTTAACTGTAATAAAAATACCAGGCTGGACTTGAATTCAAACATAAGTATTTTGAGAGTATGGAAATAAAAAATATCTGATTTGGAAAAAGGGCAGCTGTCAGTTGCCAACTGCAACTGAGATAAACAATAAGAGACATTCACTCTGCTGCACCAAGATAATCCAAGTTATTTATGACCTTCACGGAATCAACCCCTAACTTAATCATACTCTCCAAGCTTACTCTCCTAAAAAAAAGTCCCTAATTAAATTAACATGTCATCAAAATGACTGTAACTCATCACTTTGATCTTTATCTCTTGTCTGATATGGGCATTTTTGAATGTTCTATATACGGGGAAGAAAATCGCCTAAAATAATATGAAGCCAGAGATGGGACTACACTGGAAAAATTAATTTCAGGCAAAAGTTTTTCTCCATAGGGAGAGAGAGTGAAAAGAAAATGTATCTTTAACAACTGGACTGAGAACTTTCTTTATTTCTCTGAACATCTCGAAAAACAATGCTGAGTGATAAAGCAAATCAGAGGAGAATCCATGCACAAATTTTGTCACTGCTGATTATTCAATGCATCAATTGAAGAACCGCGGTCTAAAGTTAAAATCTAGCACCAAAAGGAATCCAAGGACTTTTTGAACTGCCTATACTTGGTTTCCTATTTTGTTTAAGGCACACTCCTTTTTTTCCAAACTTTATAACTATACTTGTGTGTGTGTTGTATTTTATTAGTTTTCTTAGATTACTGAGTAACAAAATTCTTCTTTCATAATGAAAACCTTGTGAGGTTGCAGCCGATTCACTCCTCTTCACCTGCTCATAACATCTTCCATCAGTTCCAGCCCTTCTGTCTTTTCTGAAAAAGAGAAGATTATTGTGGTATTATTGATGTTTTGAAAAGGCTCTTATTTTAAAGAAAATATATCAGAGTCCTACTCTATTTTAAAAAATATAGGCTCAGTTGTCATCGACAATATAGGCTAAATAGCCTTCTTCTGCATCCTACTAATTCTGTGATTCTGTAAAAAATGAAAATGCAGTAAATACCCAGCAACTCAGACAGCATCAGCAAAAAGGAAAACAGTATTAACATTTCAGGTATGTGGGACCTTTTAAAAATAGTTATCACAGAGAAACAACCCTTTCCTGGATGATTCATTGGCTTCCTTAGTCTGTTGCATTTCCCTACAGAACATCATTTGATACAAAGCACTGGGGAATTAGCTCAAATGGTAGAGTGCTTGCTTTACATGTGAGAGGTAACGGGATTGATGCCCGCATTCACCACTCCCTTTTGGGTGGCACGGTAGCACAGTGATAAGCACTGCTGCCTCACAGCGCCAGAGACTGGGGTTCAATTCCTGCCTCAGGCGACTGTGTGGAGTTTGCACATTCTCCCCATGTCTGCGTGGGTTTCCTCCGGGTGCTCCGGTTTCCTCCCACAGTCCAAAAAATGTGCAGGTTAGGTGAATTGGCCATGCTAAATTGCCCGTAGTGTTAGGTGAAGGTAGAGGAATGGGTCTGGGTGAGTTGCGCTTCGGCGGGTCGGTGTGGATTTGTTGGGCCGAAGGGCCTGTTTCCATGCTGTAAGTAATCTAATCTAATCTAATCACTGGTGGGACATCTTAACATTGGAATGCTGCAATACAAATGTCGCCTCAGTTCTACACTTAATTTTACAGTTATAGCAATTCAATTAATCTTGGATTCTAAGTAGTATCATTTAAATCCATTATCCAGTGAATTCCATTAATATCTTATCTTAACTAAGTAGTGTTTGGATAATATTAACAAATTACTTTGGAATTTGAAATGCAGTTTAAAGAAACGCAATTGGCTTTAAATGCATAAAGATCATTAGTTTTTGTAAATTTGACAGACTTGATTTTGTAGAAGTGCTAGGAAGTTCGATTCTGTCACTCTTAATTGACCTTACCAGATTTTTTAAAAATTGCACAGTACTTCTAGCAAGTGTAGTCCTTGGAATCACTTAACAGCTACTCAATACATAAGATATGCTCAGAAACCTATCCCTCAATTTTACTTCTCTAGCCCCATCATTTTGTGTGTTTACTTGAATTAGCTCTTTCTTTCCTGCTGCATTAAAAACAAGACCTGTTGTCTCCCCAGGCATGTTCGAAGTCAAAATATTTTCCATATGAGCTCAGCAGTAGCTCAAGGCTATGAGCTGATATATGAGTTGAGATAACAGCTTGTATGTAAGCAAAAAGATAGGAAACTCAACAAAATATCAGAGGTGAAAGGAATGGAGTTGAGCCACAATACTTTGACATAATTTAACATTTTAATCAATCAGAAATGATATCACTTTTGGAAAATAGATTACAAGAGATTATTAAATGGAAAGAAGAGATTAGTATAGTAGAACAACATATGCGGCATTCGCTTGGTTCAGAGGATAAGCTCTGAAATTGTACATGTTGTACCTTTGAAATGACCTGGATTAATGTTGATCAAAAATGTAATCGTATTTAAGCCTCGATAACCACAATGATTTGGATTTCTTTGATTATGCAAGTTCTCCAATGCCAGATGTTGTTATTTTTTCTTCTTTTAAGTTCTCATTGAAATGAGGAATTTAAATACTGAGAACTGTTTGTATCTTTTCATTTCCAGTGTCAGCATCAGATTGTCTAGCTCAAGCCAACACAGCCAGATGTAGATTAAAGCACCCTCCTTGATAATATGCTTTTGCTCTTAACCTTAGTAAAGCATGAGATTTTTTTCACTGCTTTCTCCAGATGCAGGCTTCAGACCACACTCCAAAGTGCACAGAAACCAACAACAAACAGCAGTGTGAACGGAACTGTGATGTAGATCTGGTTTCATTGATTTGAGTTTCTGGACATCAGTTTGTATCAAACACCAGAAAGGAGCACACATGGAGAGTCAGGTAAGATCGTAGAGAGCCAACCCCACTTGGAATTCAATCCTGGATCAAACAACAAGAAAAGATGATCAGATATCAAATTTTCTATTGATGTGATAAGAACCAATTACTGCTATCTGCAAACTGATTAAACTCACAGTCCTGAAAAGGATCCTACATCATACTGTGCAGCTGCCCCCTTATAAGATGAAAGCAGTTTCACATTCTGAAATGGAAAAGGCCTTGCAGCCAACTTCACTTCGGTTGTTGTGTACATATCATGCAGATTAGTGGAATTTATTATGCCAGCTGATCCTATCTTTTTATTTTTAAAAAAACTACTTTTGTCCTTTAATACTGGTATGCAGAAGATCAGGACACAAGGAAATTGAAAAAGAAAAATGTTTTTGAGAATTCCAATGAAATAAAGAAAATTCGTGGAATTAAGTATAGAGTTTCATCATTTCAACACCCCCTTTAAAACGATAGCATTTTGAGACCAGGTAGGCCTATATCAAACATTATCAGAAATAAAGACACATTAATAAACCTTAAATAAAATATTGAACTGTGGATGCCAGAGATCTGAAACAAACAAAAACAGAGATTGCTGAAGAAACTGGCTGCATCAGTGGAGAGAAAAAATTAACATTTTAAGCCAGTGACCCTTCTTCAGACCTCATGTTTCTGTTTACTTGCATTAACTTTCGTTGTTTGTAATCAGCCCTCATTTTCAGAGCTGTGCTAGTGGTGGCGAAGGTGACCACAGCCCATGATTTTATCTGCTGAAATTTCTCCAGCTTGCTACATGTGATTTGATTTGACCTGTTGTAGTCACATGTACCTAAGCACGGTGAAGGTTTTGTTTTGCAGAATCATACAGGCAGATCATAGCAAACAAGGACAGATAGATCATAGGGTGTTTAGACAGGGTGAGGCATATAAGGTTACGGCTGCACAGCAAGTGTGCAAAGCAAGATCAACATTATTTGAAGTTAGTGAGGCCCATTCATCAGTTTAATAACAGCGGTTCTTGAACTGGTTGGTGCATGCATTCAAGCTTCTGTATCTTCTACCTGATGGAAGAGGTTGAATGACAGTGTTACCAGGATGGGAGGGGTCTTTGATTTTGGCAGTCTTTCTGCAGCAACAAGAAGTGTAAATAGAGTCCATGGATGGGAGCTTAGCTTCTGTGATGGTCTGGGCTTTCTATAGTTTCTTACAGTCCTGGGCAGAGCAGTTGCTGTACCAGACTGTTATGCACTTGCATAGAATGCTTTCTTTGGTGCATCTGTAAAAGTAGGTGAGGGTCCTTGTGGACATATCAAATTTCCTAAGCCAACTGAGGAAGAAGAGGTTTTTGTGCCTTCAAGTTCTCAATTCACTTCATTTCTGCACCAGAGAGGTAACAAAGGCATTGTGATGCAATGGAGCTTTGTTGCATTCTCTGTAAACAGAGAGAACTAGCAAGAGTGTATGGATGGTTTTGCCGAAATAGCAGGTTTTCTCTTAGTATGTGATACCATCAGTTGTAGAGACATGGCTTTTCAAGTGTTGTGTCTCAGTGCTTAAAAATACTGGAGCCACATAAGTTACCAGCAACTCAGTGGGCTGTTAATGCGTGATCACATGCTGGTGAATGCTAGCTTTGTTGGCAGGAATTAAGCTCTCCCTCACTGACCTGTTACCAGGGTAATTCCTCTGAATTCCACTGAATTCACCATCACTATCTGATGAGCCTCCAGACCCCCTGATGTTTATAAAACTCTCTCCTCCAGAGTACCTTCTAGATCAGGACCTCCAAAAACCTTGAGGCACATCTTCTAACTTATTGTGACATTTCAAAGCACTTTTCTGAGCAACATAAGAATATGAACATTAGTGGAAAGTCCCTCAAGTCTATAGAATCCTATAAGCTATTCAGCCCATTGAATGACTGACTCTTAAGAGCATCCCGCCCAGACCCTACCCCATCCCCAAAGCCTTGCATTTCCCACAGTTAATCTACCTAGCCTGGACATCTTTGGACTGTGGGAGGAAGCTGGAGGAGCCAGAGGAAACCCACACAGATGGGAGGGGTGAGGGGGGGGTGGGGTGGGGGATGAGCGGGGGGTGGGGAGCAGAGCTATGGTTGTGCAAACTCCACACAGACAATTGCCTGAAGGTGGAATTGAATCCAGTAGGTTTGACTCTAGTGTGAATCAGCACTGCCAATCTCTGAGCCACCATACTGCTCCATTGGCTCTGCCATTCAATATAAATTTTAATAGATCTTTTGCCTCAACATTAATTCAGTTTCCCTTTATTCTCTGAAAGACCAAAATGCAATCTATTTAAATGTATGCAACAATAGAGTACCCAAAAAGTTCTAGGACAGGAAATTTCAAAAGATTCTTAATCCTTTAATTGAATCGATTTCTCATCCCAGCCAGTAATGATCAAACCTTCAGAAAGACAATCACTCTACATCCATCTGTCCTGATTTGGAGATGCTGGTGTTGGACTGCGGTGTACAAAGTTAAAGTTAAAAATAACAAAACATCAGGTTATAGTCCAACAGGTTTAATTGGAAGCACTAGCTTTCAGAGTGCTGCTCCTTGATCCACAACCACCAATTAAACCGTTGGACTATAGCTTGGTGTTGTGTGATTTTTAACTCCATCTGTCCTGTCATTTTAACAAAAACATCTCTAAATCATCCTGACTCCAAAAATCATGCACACAATTTATTCAGCCTATCAATATAGGACATCCTTCTCACCCTGGGAATCAATCAAGTGAATTATTTATTGTGCCAAACCCAAAGCTGAGGTGGAGATCAGGAGGACCTGAGTCTTAATTCTTCAGTAACCAATTCAACTCCTGCTACCTCTCTGCAGTTTTGATTTAAGCAGATTAAGTCTAACCTCAGGTGTCTGCTGAGGCTTGCAGTCACTCAAAAGCGGGTTCTGCAACTCACTATTATAATTAGAAGCACAACATTTGCTTACAGCCTGCATGACTTTGAATGGGTGTGGATTAATCATTAGCCACAATCCTGGTACCTGATCTCACACCCCATTCTTTAAGTAATTAAAGGAGGGACAGCACTGTTTTACACTGTTTGCAGAGAGATTTTTACCTGATTTCTATATGGATTTATGTAAGGTTAAAGGTTATTTTAGCCACACATGAAAACATGCTTTAACTGAACACTTTACTAATAAGAAATTCACAGTTGAAAATGTGGATCTACCTTATAATTTGGGAGGTGGGAAATGATTAGCAGGTTTTAAACATGCCTGTAAGTGCTGAAATCATTAGTAGTAGGTTCAGCTCTCAAGTGCTGATTAGATACAATTTTCCTGGAACTGTCTATGTAGGTTTTACTCACCCACTTGCGCTGAAGGTGTGGAGTGGGCTGTTTAACACATAGGGTTAGGTTTCAGAAAGGCCCAGGGACCACAGTGGGAGCACAGATTCTCAGGTATGGCACTAGTCCAAGTGGAGGAGTTCCTGTATCTGGAGCAGCAGATGAGATCCACTTCATTCTTCCTGTCCCTTTTTTTAAATCTGAAATCATGTTCTTTCATTTCTCCTTCACACCAAAGGAAACTACTAGAGAAAATTCTGAAGGAGAGAATTATTATCCATTCAGAGAAGCAAGCTTTGATCAGAGACAGTCAGGATGGCTTCGTCAGAGGCAGGTCATGCCAAATAAATTTGATTAAATTTTTAGAGGAGGTGATTAGGTGGGTAGATGTGGGTAGTGCAGTTGATGTAGTTTATATAGATGTTAGCAAAGCATTTGACAAGTTTTCACATGGGAGGCTGATAAGAAGGTAAAAGCACATGTGGTCGAAGGTAACTTGGCAATTGTATCCAGTTGTAGCTGAGTGGCAGGCAATAGAGGGTAGTGGTAGAAGGCTTTTTGAGTGACTGGAGGCTGGTGTCCAGTGACGTATCACAGGGATCAGTACTGGGTCCCAATTTGTTGTGATATATATAGACGATAGAGAAGAAAATATGGAAACAATGGTAAATTTGTGGATGATACAAAGATTGGCCAGGCGCTGGACAATGGGGAAGAAGTTCTTTGGTTATAGGACAACATAG
This sequence comes from Chiloscyllium plagiosum, assembly GCF_037043375.1. Lineage (NCBI taxonomy): Eukaryota > Metazoa > Chordata > Chondrichthyes > Orectolobiformes > Hemiscylliidae > Chiloscyllium > Chiloscyllium plagiosum. The sequence continues at coordinate 104,245,669 of NW_028270142.1, forward strand.
ATGGATTGCTCAGATGGGCAGAATGGAACTTAACTTAGTGGGCGGCACGGTGGCATAGTGGTTAGCACTGCTGCCTCACAGCGCCAGAGACCCGGGTTCAATTCCCGACTCAGGCGACTGACTGTGTGGAGTTTGCACGTTCTCCCTGTATCTGCGTGGGTTTCCTCCGGGTGCTCCGGTTTCCTCCCACAGTCCAAAGATGTGCAGGTCAGGTGAATTGGCCATGCTATATTGCCCGTAGTGTTAGGTAAGGGGTAAATGTAGGGGTATGGGTGGGTTGCGCTTCGGCGGGGCGGTGTGGACTTGTTGGGCCGAAGGGCCTGTTTCCACACTGTAAGTAATCTAATCTAAAAAAAAATTAACGCTGATACATGTAAGATGATGCACTTTGAAAGAAGTAACAAGACAAGGGATTACACAGTAAATGACAGGACAAATAGGAAGCTCAGAGGAACAGAGGGATCTTGGAATGCTTATACACAGATTCCTAAAGGCAGCACGGCAGATCAATAGGTTATTTAAAAAGACATATGGGACAATTGCCTTTACCAGTTGTGGCATAAGTCGTATGAGCAAGGAGATCATCTTGGAGCTGTATGAAATTTTAATTAGACCACAGCTGGAGTACTGTGTGTTTTTTTCAGTCACATCACTATACGAAGGATGTGAGTGCACTGGGGGGTGTATAAACGTGATTCACGAGGATATTTTCTGGGATAGAGCAGTTTATCAATGAAGAGAGGGTGGATGGGCTCAGGTTGTTTTCTTTAGAGCAGAGAAGGGTGAGGTGTATAAGATTTTGAGATTTGGAGTTGCTGGTGTTGAACTGGGAAGGACAAAGTTTAAAAATCACACAACACCAGGTTATAGCCCAAGGTTTATTTGGAAGCACTAGCTTTTGAAGCGTTGCTTCTTCATCAGTTGGTTGTGGAGCAGAATCATAAGACACAAGACTTTATAGCAACAGAATTGCAGTGTCATGGAATACAATATTAAACAAATTTAGCTTAAGTCTTTCATCTTTTAGAATGACCATGTTAGTTTCACTTCCTTCATATATAAATCTCAGAACTTTTTTAAAGTTGCACTCTCAAGATAGCTTTTAACAATAGGTGTCTTCTCAGCTCAGAAAGTGCATTGAAGGTGTGAAGTTAAAGTCTGTGTCCCAGTGTTAGGTGAGACTGATTCTATTTCTAAAGTGGGAGTAACAGAATCTTGCATGGATGTATGCAGTTTTTAAGCAAAATAAAATGTAATTCTGCAAGTACAAATTCACCTCAAACTTTTATGTGTGTGTGTGCAGGGAAGACCGAGTGAGTGTATGCATGTGGGTGGGTGTGTGGGGTGGGGGGGGGGGAGAGGAATCTGTGAGAGACTTGTGTGTCTGTGTGTGAGTGTAATGGGGTATACGCCTGTCAGAGGGTGTGTGTGAGGGTGAGTGTGGGGATGGTTGTGTGTGTGAGCATATGAGAGAGAGCTTGTGTATGAGAGAGGGGCTGTGTGAGTCTGGAGGAGTGTGTGTGTATGTGTATATATACAGTGTAGTGGGATCACCTGTAGTGTGACATGAACCTAAGGTCCCGGTTGAGGCCATCCTCATGGGTAATGAACTTGGCTATCAGCCTCTGCTCAGCTACTTTTCATTGTTGTCTGTCTTGAAGTCTGCCTTGGAGGATGGTCACCCAAAGGACCGAGGCCGAATGTCCTGGACTGTTGAAGAGTTCCCCGACTGGGAGGGAGCACTCCTGCCTGGTGATTCTTATGCGGTTTCCATTCATCCGTTGCCATAGCTTCTGCTCGGTCTCGCCAATGTACCATGCCTCAAGGCATGGATAGAGTGGATGGAAAGCAGCTTTTCCTCTTAGTTGAAGTGTCAATACAAGGGGGCTATAATTTTAAGGTGAAAGGCAGGAGTTTTAGTGGGGATTTGAGGAAAACCTTTTGACCCAGAGGATGGTGAGAGTCTGAAATCCACTGCCTGGGAGAGTAGTCGAGCCAGAAAACCTCACAACCTTTAAAATGAACTTGGATGAGCACTTGAGATATCATACATTCAAGACTGTGTGGAAACTACTGGAAAGTGGGACGAGTGTAGGTTTTATGTATTTTTTGTCAGTGCAGACTTGATGAATCAAAGGGCCTATTTTCCACTGTGTAATTGATTCTATAACCCCTCGCAAGATGCCAGTGATGAAACATTCTCTCTCTGAGGTTGGTACTACAGGTATATAATCTTTATCCGTGAAATATCTGAAGTCAAACTCGATATTAATAGATTTTTGGTGAAGTATTGACAATATGTCTTCAGAAAGTCACCCAATGTCAACATTCGTCTTCAAAGTTCCAATAACAAACAAACAGAAAAGGTAATATAACTTTCAATAACATTGGAACCCCTCAGCACCAATTTATTTAAGAACATAGGAGCAGGAGTAGGCCATCCAGCACCAAGAACTTCTTTACCATTTAATGAGATTGTGCATGAGTTTCTACTTCAACTCCATTTCTTGCACTATACTAATATCATTCAATGTATTTAATTTGTAGAAATCTGTTGACCTCAGCCTGGAATATACTCAATGACTGACCCCCCCATAAGGCTCTTTTAAAGAAGAGCTATCAGACTCAAAACATTAGCTCCTACTCTCTCTTCCAGGTGCTGCCAAGCCTGCTGAGTTTCTACAGCACTTTCTGTTTCTATTGCAGCTGGGGCTTTGTGTTTTCAAATGATGTAGAAATATTTCTTGTAAATTCAACACTGATAGAAATAACCGTAATATAAATATAACCATAAGTTGGTAAGACCTTTTATTGGTATGACTCAGATTCAGTCAGGGATCCTGTTGCTACTTTATTTTCCTGTTAAATTATACTTCATTGTTAATCAATAGCAGTAGGTAGGAAGCTGTTATACAACAGCTCTTCCTGAATGGTTGTTGCTCAATGGCAGAAGACAAACACTGTAATAAAAGAAACTCAGCAGGAAAAGGTAGATTGAAAGGAAGCGGGAGCCCATTGTGTAGCTGATCAGCTCACTAATTTAAAACCTACTGCCAAAATAGATTGAAAAAAGTTTTAAAATCAGGGCACCAATGATCCTGCACTGACAGAGTCACAATTATATCAGGAAGCGTGGGAGGAAAAGGCTCCTTTTGCATGTGATTCCCCAACATCGCTACAACTAAAAGTCGAATGTTAGTAAATGGCAGTCATTCGTGCTGACAATTAATTTTCTTTACTGGAAACAAATATTTTCTGTATAAGTGGAATCTGATTTTATTAAAAAGGTTGTTGTTAAGCTGGGTCTCATAAGTTCTCTCTCCTTGACACAAAACAATTTTCACAAAACCAATAATTAAGTTTTACAGAAGACATTTATTCCGACTTATGTGGATGGGTTGTTTGTACGACCTTTCAGTTCCAGTTGGAGCAGCCAGGATCTGAAAATTGTAGAATATGTGACAAAAACTTTCGGAGCTGTTTTTATTTTTGCTGAGAAATCATGAGCTAGAAACATGAGAATTTGGAGCACGAGTCAGCCAATCAACCCATCAAGCATACTTGGAAATATGTTGCTGGAAAAGCGCAGCAGCAGGTCAGGCAGCATCCAGGGAACAGGAGAATCGACGTTTCGGGCATAAGCCCTTCTTCAGGAATCCTGAAGAAGGGCTTATGCCCGAAACGTCGATTCTCCTGTTCCCTGGATGCTGCCTGACCTGCTGCGCTTTTCCAGCAACACATTTCCAGCTCTGATCTCCAGCATCTGCAGACCTCACTTTCTCCATCAAGCATACTTCACCATTCTGAACCATGGTTAATCATTTATGTCTACACCAGTATCCACCTATTCTTCGATGGCATTGCTATCCAGAATTCTATCAATTTATGTCTTGAACTTGTTCAATATTTGCACATTCATAGTCCTTATGGGTAGAGAATTATAAATGTTTGTCACCCTCTGAATGAAGAAATTCCTCTTCATCTCAATTTTAATGGGTTTCCCTATATCATGCAACCATAAATCCTGATTTCAGACTTTGTAGCCAGAGAAATTATTCTATCTAATCTGTCTTATCATGTCCTGTAAGGATTTTCTCCGAAGATCTGGAGAAATAGGTCAAGTTTCCTCATTCTGCCATCCTGGTAGTTGGTCTACTGAACATCTGTTGCACTCCCTCAATGGCAGCAAGACCAAAATTGTACACAACAGTCCAGGTGTAATCTCAGCAAGGTGATTTACAATCACAGAAAAATAGCTTTATGTCTTGTACTCAAATCCTTTTCAAAGGAAGGCCCATCATCATCTGCTTACCCATTTGTTTGTTGCATGGGCAAGCTAGCTATTAGTGCCTCATGAACAATGACACCCCAGGTTCCTTGAGTATCAACAACTTCTCCCTTCTTACCATTTAAGAAATACTCTGCCTTACACATTCGCATTATATTTTATATCCTAAGTTCTCGCCTATTCACGTGGCCTGTTCAAATTCAAATGAACCTTCATAACAACTTACATTCTCAATTATATGTGCAATCAGCAATTTTTTAATTCACTTGTCAAATGTGAGCAACACTGGCTGGACCAGCATTTTTTGCCCATCCCTAGTTGCCCTTCAGAAGGTGTCATGAGCAGTCTTCTTGAATTTCTGCAGACCATGTACTATAGGTAGACACACAATGCTATTTAGGAAGGAATTCCAGAACTTTGATCCAATGATAATGAAGAAATAGTTCTGTATTTCTTAGTGTGGATGGGTTTGGAGGGGAACTTGTAGATCGCGGTGTTCCCATGTATCTGCTGCCCTTGTCCTTCTAGATGAAAGTGATCATGATCGAGAGTCTGGTGCTGGAAAAACACAGCAGGTCAGGCAGCATCTGTGGAGCAGGAGTATCGAAGTTTCGGGCATATGCCCTTCATCAGAAATGAGGCTCGTGGGTCGGGGCTGAGAGATAAATGGGAGAGGTATGGGTTGGGGGGAGGTAGCTGGAAAAGCGATAGGTGGATGAAGATGAGGGAGAAGGTGTTGGTCAGAGGGGGCAGTGATGGATGGGTCCAGAGGGCAGTGTCGAGTTGGAGGCTTGGGACTGGGATAATGTGGGGGCAGGGCAAGTGAGGAAGATGTTGAAATCCATATTTATCCCATGTGGTTGCAGGGTCCCAAGGCGGAATATGAGGCGTTCCTTCTCTAGGCATCAGGTGGTAACGGTTTGGCAGTGGAGGAGGACCTGCATGTCACTGACGGAGTGGGAGGGGGAGTTGAAGTGTTTTGGAAAGTGCTACATAAGCATCTTCGGCATATTTCTGCAGTGTGTCCTGTAGATAGTACACAATGCTGTTACTGAGCATTGGTAGTAGATGGAGTGGATGCTTGTGGGTGTTGTGCCAATCAAGTCAGCTGCTTTCTCCTCAATGGTGGCAAACTTCTTGAGTGTTGTTGGAGCTGCACTGCAAGTGCCTCGTGGATGGTGAACAGGCTTTGGTGAGTTACTCCCTATGATATTTCTAGCCTCTGACTTGCTTTGGTAGTCACTGTACTTATATAGCTAGTCCAATTCAGTTTCTGATCGATGGTAACTCCAGGGTGTTGATGCAGGAGGATTATGTGATGATCTCATATTCGAGCTGGCATTGCCTGGTGTGACTGTTACTTGCCATTATTCAGCCCAAATCTAGGTATTGTCCAGGTCTTTTGCTTCAAGTTCAGGAAATATTATATTTGGGTCCAAAATCAAAATCGTTTATATATATTTTGAAATCATTTTTGCTAAATGTGATTTCTTAAAATAGTTTGTCTTAATGTAGCACTCTTCATTAACTCCCCTCTTTCACAGTTAGTTGAGCTATTTTTCTTTCTCTCATCCTGTACCCTCTCTTAATGCCACGAGTCCACTCTTCCCTTACCTTTAGGGTTCTTTTGCCTTCACTGTGACATTTCTCTCCTGATAAGTTTCATCCTCCATTTTCTGCAGGTATTATGTCAAGGAGTCAATTGTTGTTACATACTTTAGAAAGAATTTTCTTTATCTCACAATTTCTAGGCGGCATTTTGTTTGGATAATCAAATGTGTGGATAATTGAAACCCAGATTACACATTTCAGCCAAGTACTGGGACTTTGTGATCTTGTCTGGATAATCTGAAATTCAGATAATTGAATGCCAGATAATCAAGGTTCCTCTGTATATATATTTGCACTCTAAACATTTTGATAATAATCTGTGTATCCTTACTTGAATAGATTTTGGTTTGTAATAAATGAGTTCAGGAGGCAGTGACATTGTGATAGTGTCACAAGTACTCCAGAACCCCAGGTAATGCTCTGTAAACATGGAACAAATCCCAACTTGGCAATGGGGCAATTTGAAATCTAGAATTACGAATTTGTCCAATGTGATGTGTAATCATTGTTAATGTCTTAAAACGATTAAAGGTGGATAAATCCCCAGGACCTGATCAGGTGTACCCGAGAACTCTGTGGGAAGCTGGAGAAGTGATTGCTGGGCCTCTTGCTGAGATATTTGTATCATCGATAGTCACAGGTGAGGTGCCGGAAGACTAAAGGTTGGCAAACGTGGTGCCACTGTTTAAGAAGGGCGGTAAGGACAAGCCAGGGAACTATAGACCGGTGAGCCTGACCTCGGTGGTGGGCAAGTTGTTGGAGGGAATCCTGAGGGACAGGATGTACATGTATTTGGAAAGACAAGGACTGATTCGGGATAGTCAACATGGCTTTGTGCGTGGGAAATCATGTCTCACAAACTTGATTGAGTTTTTTGGAAAAGTAACAAAGAGGATTGATGAGGGCAGAGCAGTAGATGTGATCTATATGGACTTCAGTAAGGTGTTCAACAAGGTTCCCCATGGGAGACTGATTAGCAAGGTTAGATCTCATGGAATACAAGGAGAACTAGCCAGTTGGATACAGAACTGGCTCAAAGGTAGAAGACAGAGGGTGGTGGTGGAGGGTTTTTCAGACTGGAGGCTTGTGACCAGTGGAGTGCCACAAGGATCGGTGCTGGGCCCACTACTTTTTGTCATTTACATGATTTAGATGCGAGCATAAGAGGTACAGTTAGTAAGTTTGCAGATGACACTAAAATTGGAGGTGTAGTGGACAGCAAAGAGGGTTACCTCAGATTACAACAGGATCTGGACCAGATGGGCCAATGGGCTGAGAAGTGGCAGACAGAGTTTAATTCAGATAAATGCGAGGTGCTGCATTTTGGGAAAGCAAGTCTTAGCAGGACCTATACATTTAATGGTAAGGTCCTGGGGAGTGTTGCTGAACAAAGAGACTTTGGAGTGCAGGTTCATAGCTCCTTGAAAGTGGAGTCGCAGGTAGATAGGATAGTGAAGAAGGCATTTGGTATGCTTTCCTTTATTGGTCAGAGTATTGAGTACAGGAGTTGGGAGGTCATGTTGCGGCTGTACAGGACATTGGTTAGGCCACTGTTGGAATACTGCATGCAGTTCTGGTCTCCTTCCTATCGGAAAGATGTTGTGAAACTTGAAAGGGTTCAGAAAAGATTTACAAGGATGTTGCCAGGGTTGGAGGATCTGAGCTACAGGGAGAGGCTGAACAGGCTGGGGCTGTTTTCCCTGGACCGTCGGAGGCTGAGGGGTGACTTTATAGAAGTTTACAAAATTATGAGGGGCATGGATAGGATAAATAGACAAAGTCTTTTCTCTGGGATCGGGGAGTCCAGAACTAGAGGGCATAGGTTTAGGGTGAGAGGGGAAAGATATAAAAGAGACCTAAGGGGCAACTTCTTCACGCAGAGGGTGTATGGAATGAGCTGCCAGAGGATGTGGTGGAGGCTGGTACAATTGCAACATTTAAGAGGCATTTGGGTGGGTATATGAATAGGAAGGGTTTAGAGGGAAATGGGCCGGGTGCTGGCAGGTGGGGCTAGATTGGGTTGGAATATCTGGTCGGCATGGACGGGTTGGACCAAACAGTCTGTTTCCATGCTGCACATCTCTCTGACTCTATGACTCTAATTGTTGTGAAAGCTCACCTGGTTTACTAATGTCCTTTAGAGAATGACCTTACTGGTCTGGCCTACATGTGACTTCAGACCCATAGCAATGTGGCTGATTCTTAAATGCCCATTGAAATTTCCTAGCAGGTACTTATGAACAATTACGAATATGCCAACAACTTCCACAATCCATTATCAAATGAAAATTAAGTTATTTTTAACTAAAGACGCCTGGCTTGCTTATTTTGAATCCTGAATTAATACATTATACAGATAACATAATTGACAATCTCACCATCCTTTTTTTAAATTCACATTTTGTTATGACCAGAGAAGCAGCGGGATTAAGAAAGGAATCTGTTCCCGTTTCCAACCTAATGATATCAATAAGCTTCTTAACAAGCTTCTTAAGCAGCCAGACAGAATGATTGGAGATGGAAACTCAAAGAATTTTCCCCTCTCCAAGTTAAAGGCGCTGAGGCGTTCTCAGCTCCTCCTCCTCCTCACTGGAATCAACATAGATTGCAGGTCAAATATGGGTCTGTGCCAGACAATCTGGGACTTTTTAAAAACACTTGACTCTTCATCAGGCTATGGTAATACCGCAGCTGATATGATTCTATCATGAAATTATCTTCTAAATGTATTCTATTCCAGATCCACTGCACACTGTCGCTTCACATCCCAATTATAATCAGCTCATACTCTTTTTGAGAATAATGTTCAAAATCAGAAATCTGTCAATGGTAATTAGTGACTAAAATCACAGTCTTTCTAGAAATAGTTACTTCTCATTTTATGAAGGGTACCCTCAATTTCTCCTAACTTTTTTTTCTAACTTGATTTTTGAATTCTTCTACATAGATGTGCACACCCACACAGAAATCTAACAACTAACTAGATAATTAAAGCATCAGCATTTGAAGAAAGAACATGGACGTAAGCAGAAAATCAACAAGGTAAATATGAAAGGAATCTAAGTTTACAAAAGCAGATAAGAATAAGCAAATCAGACCTCTTAAAAAGTACGAAAATATTTTTTTCAGAAAGACTTGCAATCTTTTTCTCATTTTTAAAATTTATTTTTTAATACCCAGATCATACAAAAATGTTACAACAAAGTAGCTTAGTTCCGTTTCAGCTTTTTGCAGTTTTCATCATCCCTAGTGCTGAGGATAGACCGTGTATAAAAACATTACAGATTGGAATTATATGAGCAATATAGTTGTACAAAAACATAACAGTGGCATTACAATAAAACTGGATTGTAAAAATGGCTCAGTCCCATTTGTGAATATGTTTCTATTCTTGTGACTGCTTCTAAATTGGCACCCAATGCCAGTATAGAACACCTTTCAAGTCTCATGGATAGCACAACTTTGATGAAGAGCAACACTTTCATGCTGTAGTATAATATGTTTATTATACTATTAATCACTTTAGCTATCCTCATGGCCATTTTTTTCCAGGATTCCCAATTTGTATTGCATTAGAAACTAAAACCATCCAAGCTTATTTAAACAAAAAGCTAGCAGAAAGAGTAAACTTTCATCCCATTGATTTGAAACCAAATACCACAACTAAAAGGATAATTTGCTAACTCATTGCAGCACCTGATTCTTAAATAGTAACAACCTGATATCAAAGCGCTATACTGACAATTCAGCATCATAGTCTTTCATCTGTGTTCTTCCTGTGGCTCAGTGATCAGTGTGGAATTGAGATACACTGATCCTGAAAATCCCAGCTTTGTATGTGCTGACTTAGTTAATCTGAATCTAGAAATTTATTTTCACTGAATATAGAAATCATGATCAGTTTTCACCCTCACAAAAGTATTAATGCTCGGGCTGTTAGATCCTCATCCTGATTAAAATCCATCAGCAGCACGTAATATAGGTTCAAAATAAAACCCTTACTGCCACATTATTTACTGAACCAACAGGGAAGCAAAGGTACAATTACCTAGATTTGAGTTTATAAGAAAAAAAAGACTGGCCAAGCTTTTCTAGTTATTTCATGTTGGATATTGGGAAACTCTTACAATTCAACTAAGAAGCTAAATGTGTTTCTAGGTAAAAAGCAGTTATATAACATGCTACTCTGATTTCCCATCACTACATCAGAAAAGCTAATATGTTATACAATATTCACTCCTTTACTTGAATGCAATAAGCTACTGAACTACGACGCTTCAATCTCTTTCAGTGCAACACTGCAATATCTTAGCAATCCAATCTTCAAGAGTAATTCAATTTTGAAAATGACGTTCCAGGTATTCCAAATGTATATCTTGCAGGACATTTAATCTCAAGTACTGGAATATGCCACATAACAAGGTTTCGTGCTGACGTTGGATAGTAATTGCACCAGCTTTCAGAGGTAGTGTGCATCTTTAAATGCCTTTATTATGACATTTTCCCCATGACAGGAAAGTAAAGGTGATAATTTAATAATCAGATGATTGAGGATTCACTCTGCTCATTCGCCTCACAAGGTTTGTTAGCATTTTTGGAACGTTCAAGAATGCTATTACAGCATGGTTTAAAACAATTCAATAATTTTTAACAAACTAGTCACCAGGTCCTTTGAGCATGATATTCTTGGCATTCAACTGTTAATTATCAGTAGTACTAGTTATCCCTGAGTTGTAGTAAAAAGGAGCCCCATGAGAAGATTATATGCAAAAGAAAATGATCACTGCACCACAAAAAGTTAGAATGGCTTTCTTTTACATTGAACTTATCACATACAGCCATTAAGGAGAAAACATTTTGAGGTTGAAAAGGATTTCCATATACATAACCAGCACTATTTCAAATATGATCACAAAAGATTACAAAGGAATTGAATTAAGTTGCATTTCCTTTTAAAACCTGTCCTTTGTTCTTCTTGTGCTGTAGCAGAAACATCATAGCATTTACTTGTTGTCATTAATATTTCAATTAATATTGTGGAAAGATATGTAAAAACAGCTGGTACAAAAACACTATCATTCAAACATAAATCCTATTTACATAGCACTTTCTTTGGCATGAAGACTCAGAAGGAATGAGAAGAAGTATATCCTTGGAACAGAAATTATTTCAACAAACAACAGTCTCTTTAACTGGAGTGCGACTGAAGTGGTGTATTTACAGCAAGTATTTCTCCTTCTCCCTCACCCACCTAATTTATCTTTGCTGCTTACTCTTGTTTTCCTGAAAGCACTGATGTTTGTTTGGATACAGCTATCCAATATTCTGCCCTGAAATACTTTTGTGTGAAACCTAAATAATAAAATGCTATCAGGCTGTTCACAACAGAGATCATTAGAGCCAAGCTCTAACCATGTCTCATCTGATATTCACACACGTCTGTTTTGTACAAGAAGTCATTGGATAATGTTCAGGAATGAAATTCCTGGCTACTTTTACAATTCCTTAGTCTGGTGATGCACTAACAGCAATGCCTGCATTGCTGCATTTGTTTACCTCATCAAATGCAGCACTGCTCATTCATCAGAGATAATGCCACACATTTCTCAAGCATTTTTCTAAGCAGACATGAAACATAATAATGAGCATCCAGACAAGCTGTAGGCTTGCATCACTGCCATGTAATCTCAATGAAATCAGAAAAGGTGCATGGTTTATACCACATATTAAACAAAGGATCAGGGCATAAACTGCCATATTTGACTGAAGGCCGAAGCATATTTTAAAATAAAAATTGAAAGGCTTGGTCCTTCAATTTTGGATGTCAAAATATATTTCATAAAGTCAGTGCCCTTTTGATATGTACAACAGGTATATGCTTGTCCTATATGAGTGGTTCATTTTGTGTTCACTTAGAGTCATCCCACTTTATGTATTTTACTAGCTGACAAAGGAAATAATGAAATTACATGTTGGTATTTTGGCAAGAAGTATGTGCAGACTGGCATAAATCAAATTTTAATTGTAATTTACAAAAAACAAACAAATTCTGACAAAGAGAACTCTGAGAATGAATTCTCTGGTCACATTCACTCAAAACAAGCTTCAAATTAATGTTCTAACAAGTGAAATTAATGAATAGCATTCGAAATACTATACATCACACTTAATGGAAAAGTAGAGAAACGAACACACTCTAAGCACACATCCTTCAATTTTTTTTGAGGACTGTATAAAATTCTCTAGTTATAAATAAATGTTTTGAGTAAAATTAACACCAAATTAAGTTGCATTCAAAATGTTTGTCACTCATAAAAAGGTAAGGAAAGAATGCGAAATTGACCCTGAAAAATGATTTCCTTCGGGTGCGGGATATTCAAGCTTCTTGCATTATGCATTAGCCAGGGGTATTGTTTCATTCTCAGTCCGTGCTGCTTTTGGATCTATTTTATCACCCTTTCCGCCTTTCTTGCTTTTCATTTTTAAAAGTACCACTGCAAGGATCAAACCTATGGGAACATTTTGAGAATAAGTGTTATTATTTAAGTCAATTCTTGGAAAAAAAATGAAATGACATTTTAGCCACAGAAGCTTTTATCAGACCAGTAATTTGGTTCTTGGTCTACACATACCTATAAAAGCAAAGGTTCCAAGCAATATTCCAACTGCAAGAGCGACTTTTGATGATCCAGATAAACCTTCTACTGGAATGAAGCATACATTTTTATCTGTGCATTTACAGACAGCAACTGAGGAGGAAGAAAACAGAATGGTAAAAAATGTATATTTGACTGTTAACATCACATTAAATGCTGAAATCAATGTGGTAAATTACATAGAGACATGGAAGATAGGTGCAGGAGGAGGTCATTCGGCCCTTTGAGCCTGCTCTGCCATTCATCACGGTCATGGCTGATCGCCCCACTCAAAAGCCTAATCCTGTTTTCTGCCTATAACCTTTGATCCCATTTGCCCTAAGTGTTATATCTAGCTGCCTCTTGAATCCATCCAATGTTTTGACATCAACTACTTCCTGTGGTTATGAATTGCACAGGCTCACCACATCTTCATCCTAAATGGTCCATCCTGAATCCTCAGATTGTGACCCCTGGTTCTGGGCACACCCACCATGGGAACATCCTCCTTGCATCTACCCTGTATAGTCCTGTTAGAATTTTAAAAGTCTCTATGAGATCCCCTCATTCATCTGAACTCTAGCAAAAGCAATCCTAACCCAGTCAATCTCTCCTCTTACGTCAGTCCCGCCATCCCTGGAATCAGCCTGGTAAACCTTCACTGCACGTCCTCAAGAGCAAGAGTATCCTTCCTCAGAAAACTGCACACAATATTCTAGGTGTGGCCTCAGCATTTGATCTTACGGCATGGCTAAGCACTGAGAAACCTAAGTGAGGTTTAAAGATGATACGCAAGTTAATTCTGAAGACAAGATGAGATTGGCAATAGATGCAACCTTACTTATTATGGTCACTGAGAGCGAATAGTACCCAGGAATAACACACTTTATATCTAGTTTAAGGCAATGTAGATTGGAGGCTTGCTACATTTATTTTTATTCTGCGCTAATTATCCAACCATTCTTGACAATTTGCCAAAGGACCAAAGATTTTAACAATTCCTGCTAAATCTATCTGTTACAAAAGGACCTCAGGTGAGGTTCTCCGATTTGTTAAGCTCTCATGTGTGGAAGGTTGAACTGACTGACTATGTTTATTTATTGCCCTCTCATTTGGTCATAACATGGTTAATTTAAAAAGCATCACTTCCCCTGTGGATACCTTTCTCCCTGATCATTTTTTTTTAAAGGAGCCCACTTAACCTAGGCTTTCTTAAATTAACAAAAAGACGGAATTTATTAATTACTAAACATGAGAAAAAATAGTAATGGAGCAACACGTATACTCAGAACAGAATTTTCCTAGCCCCTAAATGACACGAGTGAGTTGGGAGTGTATGGCAACAGCTGAAAAATAAGATTCACACCTCTACAAAATTGTTCAATTCTACAAATACGTTTTAAACGATGTGGCAATAATCTCACTAGTGAGTGGTGCGGTGCATATTTGCATGCACTTGCATGTCATTTGTAACTAATCTCATCTCATTTATATGCAGATTCCTATTCTCCCACGCGCTGGAGAGAATTTAGACAGTGATAATTCCCAATATGAAAGTCAGAGCAGGTATCTGCTGGCTCCAGTTAATCACTTGCTGTACCAAGTGTCCATCTTGGACAGTAGTCCCCTGCAATAGATGTTACATTCCAGAGGCAGCAACCGCCTGCAGCACTCCTATTCACACATTACGACATTAGACATGGACCAGCCTCATTACATCCTCATGGCACATCTCTGGCTCACTTAGAGTACAGTTCCCTACTTCAATGCTACATTTTGAAGCTCACCATCATCTTACATCATTATACTGTTGTCAGGTCACTTTGAGCGCAGCGCCAAGCACCTGTCTCACGGATTGCACCAGCGTGCATGCAGAGCTCCCAGCTTGCTCTCATAATGCTCACTCAACTGGAACCTACTTGGATACTCACAGTATCTCTACCTTGCTTTGCCTTTTTGAGGTGTGCCGTTTCACATAGACCCTAAAACTACTTCTGCTCTATTTTGTTGAGTGGGAAGTAATGGCTTAATGGTATTAATCCGAGGACCAGGTAATGTTCTGGGTTCTGGGTTTGACTACCACCACAGCAGATAGTGGAGTTTGAATTTGATAAATATCTGGATTTAAGAGTCTAATGATGACTATGAATCCATTACTGATTGTCAGAAAAACTCATTTGGTTCACTAGTGTCCTTTAAGGAAGGAAACTGGCAACCTTACCTGGTTTGGCCTACATGTGAGTCCAAACCCACAGCAATGTTGTTGATCTTAAAAGCACTTTGGAAAGGGCAATAGATGCTGGCTTAGACAGAAACACCCTGATTCTATGAATACTTTTTTTAAAAAAAACAGGCAGCTCATCGTAGCTGTCAGCAACAGTCAGCTAATGGGGTGGATACCTTGCTGTATGGCACCACGCTACATCAATGTCTCGCATACAGCATGTGGCAACAGCCTATGTGGCAAACACAGTGTATGTGTCTCAACCAAAATCTAATAAAGCAATTCTCTGGAAAGTCAAAGGCAATTGTCATCAGTGAGGGGGTCTGCCACAGTCAGTCAAGGGTAGCACATGATCTCAGTCGAGAGGTTTGGACTTCATCAGTTCAGCCATTTAGCATTGTCAAGGTACATGGGATTTGTATCGCATAGTCCAAGAAGTCGGTCCCAGTCATTGTCTGTCCTGTAAGTCCAGTTCAACCAGTGCAGGGCGGGCGGGGAGGGGGGGAGGAGGGGGTGGGGGTGGGGATGGGGGGGCAGTACGTCAGTTAGAAGCTGCACAGAGATCAGTCAGGAGTCTGGGCACTCTTCAGTTGGGGTTGTCTGTCCAACTTAGTCATTATCAGTGCTGGGGATCTGCTCACTGAAAGTCAAGCGGCGTTAACAGGACCTCTGCTGTGTTAGGGACACTGAGAATGTCAATTGGAGAGAGTGAGCTAGACTGCAGAGTGGTAAATAATTGTGAAACTGGCATAACTCAACTTTTAAGGATGGGAGACAATAATGCCCTGGAGGACATGAGTTACTATGAAGGAGTCTTCATTATCCATGATCTTCCTTATTTTGAGAGAGGAGTGTGCAGTATGTTTGGCATGACTAAGCTGTAGGGTTGAGGCTTAGGGAGTGGGAATTTGAGAGATGAAAATGTAAATGAAGGAGTTTGGTGGGAACATGTAGAAGCTCACTAATGATGGGGTCACTGGGGAGTATAGGATAAAAAGAACATGGAAGTTCAGGAGGGTTCCTTGATTCCCAGGCTGAGACCGCAACTCACTCTGCCAAGCTCCATCTGAGCTGCCTCAAATCTTCATCTGAATTGCAAATGAGGACTGGAATTGAAAATGACTTTGGCCACACCTGGAATGGGTAGCATGTTTTTAACCCTCCTCGGCACATGGGCTCTCTATGTACGTGATTTGAGGCTTTCAAAGGGATTTAGATATCGACACAGATAAGAAATCAATATTCATAGTATCCTGTATGTGAAATGCAGACTGTAACCAACAATGTGGGATTCAAATCCTGTTCATAAGCAATCTTATTCATGTTATTGTTCATTACAGATTGATCACCGTCATCTCCAAGAAACAAACATAATCAGACACAAGGTGAAAGTGAGGACTGCAGATGCTGGAGATTAGAGTTGAGAGTGTGGTGCTGGAAAAGCACAGCAGGTCAGGCAGCATCCGAGGAGCAGGAGAATCGATGTCTCAGGCAAAAGCCCTTCAATCAGGAATTCTTGATGAAGGGCTTTTGCCCGAAACGTCGATTCTCCTGATAATCAGATGCAAACCTAACAGTCTCACCAATGGGCCCATAATTCAAAGACAAATCAAGATCCCAAAGGCTGCAGGAAGGGCATGGAGCAGATTTCTTCTCACCTTACCTGTAAGCGTTCACCAGCATGCTCTTACATGTAATCCTACCCTTCATGGGTGATGTAGGAGCACACATATTAGAAATCCTACAATTTCCATTTGGAGAGCAAGATTTGGAGATGTATATATTGGAATAAGGTTCCCTATCTCAAAGGTCAATATGGAAAAATTCCATGGCCCTTCCTTACCAGAGTTTCCATGTACCACACATTCAAGACAATGCTAAATCGTAATCCGTATGTGATGTGAATGCTAATTCGCAGATTACTCAGAAGCTGTTCTGGTTCTGATATTCCTTTTACAGGTTCACTCAAACCGAGACCAATGGATTCAACCAGACTAGATGTTGTCATCACTGTGATTACAGTGCATTGAATCATAGAATCTTAGAATCCCTACAGTGTAGAAACAGGCTCTTCAGCCCAACAAGTCCACACCGACCTTCTGAAAAGTAACCCACCCAAACCATTTCCCTCCCCTCTTACTCTACTTTTACCCCTGACTAATGCACCTAACCTACACATCCCCCTAAACACTATGGGCAATTTAGCACGGCCAAGTCACCTAAACTGCACATCTTTGGATTGTGGGAGGAAACCGAGCACCCAGAGGAAACTTGCGCACACACAGGGAGAATGTGCAAACTCCACACAGACAGTCACCTGAGGCTGGAATCGACCCTTTAGTTTTATTTTTATCTGTTTTCTACAGAGTTACTGACTCGCACAGACCAACACAATAACTTACCTGTTAACATTTTGGGTAATTTCTCAACTTAATGCCGTAAAATGAATTAGTTTTCTTTATCTTTCTTAACAATGAACTAAATAATGCAGACTGAGTTTTGGTGTCAGTAAATGAAGAGTGCAACACAGAAATATTGGCTTACACATATGACAGACTGATTTCCGATTAATATGAATAAAGGCAAAGAACTGATAAGAGTTAGAATTCTAGCTTGGCCAAGGGAAGCATGATATGCATGCAAAGGAATGCATGACATGCCTAAATTATCTCACCTTGAAACATGTCCTAACATATACAAATAGTGATCCTGTCAGCAGGCATCCACAGAGAAAAGGCAACCAGAGAAACGACTGGATTAAACATAGATTTTGTGGTAAGCATGATGTATAACTCAACCTGAAGAGGAGAGCTTTTGGAATATTTGACACACAACTGGCACACATCCATTCTCAATCTAGTTCAATCATAACAAGTTCCATCTGGCCTCATTTGCTGCAGAAACAATTCACTATCTAATATTTTTTAATTAATCTGTTCAAAAATGTTGGAATAGGTGGGATTTGAATCTGGGCCTCCTGAATCAGAAGATTCTGTCACAAGATCCAGTCACTGTTCAAGGATTATATTGATCATTGATTGAACATGTGACTTGTTTTCTTAATCACCAAACATCTCCGAGAACTCACTTTTCTTCTCCTGCAAACTCATATCACCAACTTGGCAGGGCTCAAGAAATTCTTTATTAAGTATAGATTCTCCAGTGGGTTAGATCAGAGTGGTGCTGGAAAAGCACAGCAGGTCAGGGAGTATCCGAGGAGCAGGAAAATCGACGTTTCGGATAAAAGCCCTTCATCAGGAATAGTCTATTGGTCTTTCCTAAAGTGTCTAGAATTGGTCACAATATCAATGGTTCTATAAAGTTTGTCATAACTCGTTTGCTCTGATACCCTATTTTTCTATTTATAGAGCCTAAAATCCTACATTCCTCATTAACTACTTTCTGAAGAGCCCTGTTACCTTATTTTATGGAAGTAAGACTCAAATAGAGCAAAGAAAAAATTGACACACATTTTATATGTCACTTTCATAGCCAACAAAATACCTGTGAATTTCATTCACTATTGCGATGTCAGGAGATTTACTGGAAAATATACGTTTTAGCCTGATATTTTCCAGATTGGTGCAAATTCTACAACCGCAAGGTAGGTTCATGCTTTGAAAAGTGAAGGCCCATATCAGTTAAAAATTAATTACATAAGAACTTAAGAATTAGGAGCAGGAGTCACCAATTCAGTCCCTTGAGCCTGCTCCACCACTCAATACAGTCATGGCTAATCTCACTCTCAGCCTCAACTTAATTTCCTGCGCACTCTCCATAACCCTTCAGTACATTACTAATTAAATATCTGTCTATTCCTCCTTAAATTTACTCACTGTCCAGGCATCCACCACATTCTGGGGTAGTGAATTCCACAGGTTCACAACTATTTGAAAGAATGGTCTCTCCTCATTTCTCCTCATCTCTGTTTTAAATCTGCCACCCCTAATCCTAAAGGTGTGGTCTATTGAAAGTAACAGCAAGGGACAAACTCACAGAAGCATTAGAGACAGATAATACTGAAGCAATTAACAGAGATCCATGAAAGAGTGGACAATTCAGAAATATTTATTTTTGGGGCCAACCAGATAAATATTGACAAAAATATTTGCCATTGGGAGAAAGTGGGACAAATATTTGCTATTGTCTTTCTTAAGAACCTTGGGTTGATGAGTCATGAAACATAAACCGAATGACCCACCCCTAAAATGGCTATTTTTCCTACATCATATAAGCATTTATGAAAAACTAGTTGGCATTTTAAGATGATACCATTGAAAAATTACCTGTTATGTTATCAATTCCTTGTAGAGGTGGAGAGCCACTATCAGTGAT
Organism: Chiloscyllium plagiosum; assembly: GCF_037043375.1. NCBI lineage: Eukaryota > Metazoa > Chordata > Chondrichthyes > Orectolobiformes > Hemiscylliidae > Chiloscyllium > Chiloscyllium plagiosum. The sequence goes on from NW_028270142.1 coordinate 104,264,762, forward strand.
TAGTACACGAAGATTATATTTTGTTTCTTCACTGTGTCGGCCAAATTTCATGGTGACATAGGCATGAGTACCTGTGAAGACAATAACCATGGTAGTGACATTATTCAGGTACAGTACAAGCATTTGCAGTTACACTAGAAGGATTGCAAACATCTGTTTCAAATTTCTTCTCATTAATCCCAAATGTCGGTTACATTTACATCAAATTCTAACTGGAAAAATTTGCTGTAATACAGTAAAAATGCAACATTGAGTTTTAAAAAATGATTTCTCTCCTAAAATTAGAAGTGCTTTAAGATAAAAGATGCCTGATGTTCAGATCTAAACATAAATCCAGATGTGAGTAGATGAAGTGATTTTTTTCAGCCTTCAGTCAAGGCAGGTGACAGTTTTTGAGTTTGCAATCTTTCTGCTGGTTGTGATTAAGCTTCAGAAGTGAAATGCGTTCTCCATCATCCATAGTTAGTCCAAACTTGGGGGAGGAAAATGAATTTCTGAGCATTTTTTTGGAGAGTATACTTGTATACTCTATATCTTTAAGACAAAATTGGATTATGTCCAAATTCAAAGTTCAAAACTTATTACTCTGGTTAAAACAAACAATAGGAACAGCGTCCGGCTGAGCACCAACGTAAATCTATGGAAATGGCCAACCTCCCCTCAGCAGACAAAGAGAAGCAACTGTAGAGGTTCTAGAAGCATATAAGGCTGTTGAAGATTAAAGTTAATCACGAAAAAAAGAGCTTGAGTGGATTGCAGTCAAACAGAATTGAAAGTCTAACTATCTCAAAGAGTCTGCTCATTTAAAAGCCCAGCTATTGGAAGTTATAGGACAAAGTTAAGCTTTGAAAACTGAGATGGAAAAAGCCTCAGAAGATCTTCAGAAATCCTCTGCATACACAGCCAACGTTCTCAAGTGATTGACACAAAAAAGATACATTGATGTACAAAATAATCTCTCCTTAAAAGGAATATTCAAAGTTTCAAAATCACTGTGCGCTATTATAGGAGGACAATATTCACTCTTAATTAATGAGTGATGATTTTCTGTTTAAAACAGACTCTTGAGAGAGAAAAAAAAAGCTTTCCTTTATGATTGCAACAGATTATCACAGAGAAGCAAGTCCTTATTTAGAATAGAGATCAACTGCTGCATTACCATGATATTTGGAAAAAAGGCTTAGAAAGTTAAGGGCCAATAAAGCAAATTGCCATCCAGTTTGCAGATCATTGTGATGTGCAAGGACATCTTATAAATTCTGCTCCAGATTCTTATTTCCTCACAAGCAATGATGCACTTCTCTTGTCTTATAGAACTAAGAAATGTTTTTGTCTGTAGAGAAGCTGTCATCTGACTCAAATTCTATGGTCACCCTGACATCAATAGGGGGTTCATGCATTATATACATTCTTCAAGAGAGCCGAGAGTATTTTTCAAGATTAATGCCTCAAATCAAAGAGACTTGTGGAGTTTTGGGGAGATGGGAATAAAGAGTTAAAAGGTTATGGTTAAATATACTTCATAAAAAAACTTGGGGTGGGTGTAGAATAAAGCGTTTCTCTTACGATGACGATTGAGCGTGTGCGAAAGGAGCTATATCATAGCAACATCAGATCACATGAACAAAGGTATGAGTCTATAAGATTGCAGTATAGTGTGTCCTCAACACACCCAATTCCAACCTTTCTGGTCCCAAGTTTCCACACAAGCTGCCATTTTCTTGCTTCTTTTCATTATGTCACAGAGTTCAAAAAGGTTATCGCTGACTGCATAAGGAGTCAGTTAGCTGGACAGCTGGTATATGATGCAGATTGATGCCAATAGCGTGGATTCAACTGCCGCAATGGCTGAGGTTACCATGAACATTTCCTTCTCAAACCTTCCCCTCACATGATGTGTTGTGACCCTTAGGTTAAACCACCACTTCTCTCTCACAAAAACACAGCCATATTGCCCAGCAGGACAATGTTAATTTTACCTTATCCTGACCACTCTTCTTATAATCTAAAAGATATACACATGAAACAATGAATTCAAGATACAGTTTATATGTAAATTTATGAAACACTGACTTGTATTATTATGCTTAAAAAGACATGAGTTATTGGTTTTCATTTACCATTTATGGTTTCAACTTTCAATTCTTTGCCTGGGTCTGCAGGAATAGAAAACATGAACGGTGGACCATTTTCTTTATCATCATCTACAGCATGAATTATTATTTTCTTCTCTTCTACAGCTGGTAAGCAAATGGAAAACTGAGAGGAATCTTTTGCTAATTTGGGAGCATTGTCATTAACATCGTTAAAGTAAACGGAGACTTCCACCGAAGATCTCTTTTTAGGTCTGTCTACAATAAAACACAAAGCAAATATTTAGTTAACATTAAACTTTGAATGATTTTTATGCGAGGTCAATTGAATCAAAATTGGAACAACTTGAGAAACAATAATTGTACAAATAAATTCTTAATACCTTGTGAACAAAAGAAATGGACATTCATGTATGAGCCTCAATTCAATGATGTCTCAAATTCTTTTAGATAGAACTGAAGAGGACTTTGAGCAAGACATAAATGAATTTAGACCTCAGTCACTAAACTCGTTGCAAGTTTTTAAATGACTGTTGAAAACAGAAAGTTAGAAAATCAGAGAATTCTAGGCAGAACAATTACAGAGGATTGAATAACCCTGGCTGGTTGACAGAATCCCAACAGTGTGGAAGCAGGCCATTAGGCCCATCAACTCCACACCAACCCTCTGAAGAACATCCCATCCATACCCACCTTCCAACCCATCCCTGTAATCCTGCAATTCCCAAGATTAATCCACCTAGCCTGCACATCCCCATTCACTGTGGACAATTTAACATGGTCAATCCACCTGACCTGCACATCTTTGGACTGTGGGAGAAAGCCAAAGTACCCAGGGGAAACCCATGCAGGTCTATATCCTGCTGTATCCTTTGACAACCTTTTTCACTATCCACAACTCCACCATTTTTTTGTCATCTGCAAACTTACTTATCAGAGCACCTACATTTCATCCAAATCATTTATATATATTACAAGCAATGGAGTGGACTAATCTTGGTGGAACACCACTGTTCATAGACTTCTGGTCAAAAATACACCCCTCCATAACTACCCTCTGTCTTCTTTGACAATTTTGAATCACCAACTCACTGTGGATCCCATGTGACTTAATCTTCTGGATCAGCCTACCATGAGGGATATTGTCAAATGCCTTAATAAAATCCATATAGACTACATCCACTGTCCTACACTCAATCATCTTTGTTATTTCCTGAAAAACTCATTCAAATTTATGAAACAAAACATGCCCCTCAAAATACCATGCTGACTATTCCTAGTAAGTCCATTATCTTCAAATGTGAGTAAATCCTGTCCCTTTGTACCTTTGCTAAAAGTTTCACTATTGCTAATGTAAGGCTCACTGACCTATGCTCAAATTAATTCATATTTGAGGAGTGAAACATTTGGTTTGGACCTGGATCCCATAAAAGGGATGAGTCAGGAAACAGATAATTATATTTATCTAGCAATCATATAGTCAGGGAGCAAATCCTTCTATAAACTATTGTGGTTATCTCAAACAAAAGAAATCTTCATCGTACTCATACAATTATGAGTTTCATTGTGTGATATATATAGGGACGAAAGCCAAATACAATAAACTTAAGATCAATCATTAACTGATGAATCAGTCTTTACGTATCTTGATTAATTCAAGTGATGTGGGTGTTGCTGGAAAGGTCAGCAATTATTAACCATTCCTAATTGCTCTGAAGGTAGTGAGGGTGAGCTGTCTTTTTGAACTGCTGCTGTCCTTAGGTTGTAGGTTGACCCACAATGCTTTTAGGAAGTTTTTGACCCAGTGAAAGAATGACAATATAGTCCCAAGTCAGGATGACACATGGCTTGGAGGGGAATTCACAGTGTTCATATTTCTTTGCATTTTGTAGATGTTAGTCACTGTGAGTTTGAAAGGTCCTGTCAAATGAGCCTTGGAGAATTGCTGGAGTGCATCTTGTAAACACATATATTGCTGCCATTATGTATCAATGATAAAGGGACTGAATGCTGAAGGTGGTAGTTATGGTGTTAATCAAGTGGGATGCTTTGCCCTGGATGCTGTCAAGGTTCTTGCATTTTGTTGGAGCTGCACTCATCCAAGCAAGTTAAAGTACTCTTTTCCACTCTTGACTTGTATCTTGTTGATAGTAGACTGGCATTGAGGAGTCAGGAGGTGAGTTACGTGTCACAATATTCCTGACCTCAATATATCTTTAAGTTTGAATGGTTGCTTATAAATGAGAAAACTGTAAATTTTTGTCATTCTGCCCTGTCAATAGATATGACATCTCCTGCTATGTGTACTGAAATGGAAATAGGAAGCCCATTTACTCTAACTGCTACTTTATCAAACACCATTCCTTACATATTTTCTCATTCAGCCTGTTCCCAGCACCAGTATGGGGTCCACTGCAGACCAACTGATAGACATTGTCTGTTATTTCCCAACCTCTTCCTTCTTCTAGCTTGGTGATTCCCTTACCTCACTTCAAAGCAATTCCATGGAGATGTAGAAGACCATTAAGATCTCAGACACAAAGTTTAGAGCTTAACAAAGAGTAAACTGAATGTGGTTGTAAACCAAATTCTGATTTCAGTATTCCAATTCAGTTGTAAACTAATTTGGTGCTCACATCTATCCTGGATGACCAACTCTGGGGACTCAATAAAAAGAGAGATTTTGACGTGAGGTGGGCATGCAGTAACACTGGAGAGACTACAGACTGGGCTAGGTTGAGGGAGATAGAGGAGCAATGGAGAGACTGGAGTATGGTGGGGTGGAAAAGAAAGTTTAATCATTGCCAAGACAGCTAAAATCCTTGCTGACAGATTTGAGAGACAGTTTTGTGTAGAAGTCGGGTTTAAGGTTGTATAGTGATATGATTCTGCATGAATCACTCTGAAGTTGTTGCTGTAGTTATGTTGGTTTCAAACAGATGTACGATTAACTTTTTGTCAGTTTGCTTTAAATGTTATGTACACGAGTGTTGTGCTTTATAGTCACATTGATGTCTTGTCAAAAAGGCTAAACAATCCATTTGCTGATGTTCTACACTAAGTTGATCTGTAAGCTGACTCTGTGCAATGCTGATACTGTGTTAGGCAAGACAGGACCTTAAAAGTTGTAAAGAACTAACATGACATATCTAGGGGCATAAATGATTTTATCCTGAGGTCAAGTTTTTATTCATTCTCAGATTGTGGGGTCATTGATAAAACCAGCTCTTAGTTTTCATCTCTAATTGCCTTGAAATGGTTTCATACACTGAGTGGTATGGTGAAATATTTAACAGCTGAGAAAATCACATTGAAGTCCCATTAAAATTGGACCAGGTGGAGTCTGGAACATTCCCTTCCCTGGAGGATCAGTTGAGTTTTTAATGGCACTTCTAGAATTATGACTCATTCAAAACTAGATATAAAACAGGCTAGGAAGTTGATTCATTAGAATGGAAATTCTACTTACAGGTTTAAAAGTAATCCTGAACTCAAGAAAATAATCTAGAGTAATATCTTAAAATTACAATAGCTTTAAAAGTATCTTTTTAAATATATGGATGAAAGCTTTAATTACGCCATCATGTAAGCAGATACTGGATTGTATTATTCAAAAATATTTAGAACAAAATAAAATTCAACTGAATAATTACAGTTTATAATTAAATCACACCATTGAAATAATGAAATATCCAAAAGGCACCTCACAGGAGCATTATAATATATAATGTGGCATTGAGCCACATAAGAGAGGGCTTAGAATTTCACCAAGTCAGGTAGACATGTGAATCTTATAGAAATGGTGGTCGGGATCCAATTGTGGGATTTCTGACCCGATGTCTGGGGTTTCAGGGCTATCTTTTAGGGAGGGAGGCTGGTTCAGATTGCAAGCTCACATCCAACTGTTTCCACTGCAGAAAAAAAAATGTGACATGCTTCTCCACAATATTTACGGAGTTGAACCAACTTTTGAAAGATTCATGATTCATAGATTGACAGGGATGGCATGAACTGTAACCTGTATGAGGGAACCTTTGAAAGTTGAGATCAGAAGGTCTGCCTGACACACCCCATGCCAAGGTATGCCCCAGAAATCTCCTCTTGCCTCCTTGTACCTCCATGATAAAGTATAGCACTTTAATGCCAAATCATGCACTTTATATAGGCAAAAAGCTCAACTGCATGAGAGTTGCATGTGTAAAAAAATGTTTTCTTTGGAAGAGAGTTGCTTATAATTTTTCAATATGTTAAAATGAACATGTTTTTTAAAAGCTCCCTTCTACCATAGTGCAATAAAAGCAATCATCCACATGCTTTAAGCTTCAATATTTGAAAACGCAAGGGATTTGAAATCACTTAACCTTCTGTGAAAAACAATTGTGAAATTGAGGTATCAGACAACTAGAGCTGTCAATCAAGCTGCGTGCTACTGTTTCAACAATTGAATGATATCTAGGCACTTGGAAAAGAATGCAATGCTTGTCATGGGAGCATGATGGGTCACAATGACGTCTGCATGACCATACTTTGGACTGAGTTGAGGGGTTGCCTATTGTGGGGCAGGGAGTTGGGTTGGTGACTTGAGGAAAGGTATACATATATAAGGAGCAATGGGCATGTTTGGATTGATTAGGATGTAATATGGAAATGGCATGTGAAGAATGTGGATGTGAGGAGATGTGAGGGGTGAGGACTGCTGGACTTTTTTTTAACAGCTGAGGTGAACAGTACTGAGGTAGGTTTTTTAAAGTGCCCGTTTCTGCATTCTTCAGCCAACAGACCTGTGTACGAAGCTTTGCAAAGTTGGTTGACCTGACTTCAGCAGACACCAAGCTTCCTTCAATAAATATCTCATCTCACGAACTGGTGTTCCCCAAGATGGAAATGTAAAACTTTCATCACTAAAACTTGTCTTAAAAATTGTAAGTTCAGCCCATTAAGTCAGATAAACAAAAGCTTAGACAACAAAGTAGTTTTAAGGTGAATCTTAATGAACAAAAAATGAAATGAGAAGGTAGAGAAGTGTTGGGAATGAATTCCAGAGCTCAGGGCCTGGACAATTTAGGACACAGCTACCAATTACAGAGCACATGTAATTGAGAATGTACAAGAGGCAAGATTTAGGGGAACACAAATATTTTAGAAATTGAGAGCCTGGAGGAGATCACAAAAATGCCATGAAGAGATTGAAAATAAACGACGAGAATTTATAAATTCTATAAGAACAATTTTCATGCTGTGTTGGTGGTGGAAACCAGAACAAAATGTAGGATCATTGTGTTTTGAAATACCAACTATCATACACATGTTGCCATAGAACATTGTTAGTTTATATTAATCCCCTACTGTTCCTCCACAATGTTGACAGTGATCAGAATTGGAATGGTCTCTCTGGTGCAAACTTAAGTTTGTTTTTACTTTAAGCAAATTAAGGGATGCAGGGAAAGTAAAGGATGGATTTGAGGTAAAAGATTCGCCATGATCTTGGTGAATGGTAAAGCAGGTTTGAAGAGCCAGTTGGCCTACTCCCACTCCAATCATAATGTTCATTTAGTTTTATTATTCTCTTCTTCAAAGCATGAATATACAGTTCTTACCTTTCTCCATTGCAAAAGCCTTAATCTTAAGATGATTTTGCTTTTCTGCATCCAATTCATTCTTAACGAAGATTTCTCCAGTTTTTGAGTCAATCCTGAACAATTGAAGTGGATCTTGTATGCTATAGCTAAACATTCAAATTCAGATCATTAGTCTTATTTCTCAATCCAAATAATCTCTATCTGCCTGCATCAGTCACATGGTAAAATTTAAACAGCTATGTTTAGATTTTCCCAAATCATTTGAAATGGCACTTTGACAACAAAAGAACAGCTAAAGGATAAAATGAATTTTAACAAAAGTTACTAAATGTACTAAATAACTTTGAAACATTTCTCTTCATTATAATTTCCCTTATTATACAGATACTGCTCAAGCAACAAAATGCTTACAGCTTGCTTGCACTGACCACTGTGAAAGTTCACATGACATTGCGAGTAATGACCATCTTTAAGGATGCTGGGCAACAGAGGGTTAATATGAGAAGAATTCCAAATCTCAGTGGCAGGTTTATCCCACCAGATTCCATTAACAATCCAACCTGCAGTTCTTGGGAAGTTAGTTGTGAAAGCAGCTGTACATCTCTCTCACATACAGCTAAAAGCTTGGGTTCTATCTCTGTTACCAGAATTACATGTGAGACAATCTGTTTTACTAACTTTGCTCTTGCCAAGGGTTATGTGGTGTTATTATATTAGAGTAGTTGCTGTTTAGTAGTTAAATAATCCATTATTCTGACAGGTTTTCCAATAGAGTTAAAGTTATATCAATTCTTCCTTTTTATTTATCTTTAAACTGTAGAGTGAGAATAAAAAGTGTTTTCCTTCTAGCCAAGTAGTGTAACCAATCAAATTACACCTGGAGCAAAGCACCTTATGCTTGCCTTTAAACAAGATAAAAGTTAGGGTACAGGTTAACTCCTTGCTATATTTAAAAGTGGTTTGGTTTGCAACCTGTAATTGTTGGAGTACCAGAGATGCTGGAGCCACAATTCTTTCAATATATATCAATAAAATGGATGGGAAAGTGAATGTATTATAGCCAAATTGCAGACCCCATTTGTGGGATGGCAAGTAGTGAGGATAACACAAAGAGATTTCAGAGGGATATAGGCAGGTTAAGTAGGTGGGCAAAATTTCAGATGGAATAGAATGTGGGAAATTGTGAGATCAAGCACTTAAGCAAGATGAACAGAGGAGCTAACTATTACTTAAGTGGGGAGGAAAGACAGCAGAGAAACTGTGACACAGGATGATTTCGGGGTTCTAATGCATGAATCACAGAAACAAAACTGGCATCTGAGTTCAGCAGGTGATAGGGAAAGGAAATCAACTGTTGCTATTTATTTAAAGGGAATGAAGTATAAAGATCAGGAGACCTTGCTAAAACTATACAAGGCACAAGTCAGACCACAGCTGGAATACTGTTTCCCTTATTGAATGAAAGATATCCTGGGATGGTACACTCCCTCACAGAGCCAGAGACCTGGGTTCAGTTACACACTTGGGTGACTATCTGTGTGGAGTTTGAACTTCTTCCTGTGTCTGTGTGGGTTTCTTCCGGTGCTCCATTTTCCTCTGACTATCCAAAGGTGTGCAAGTTAAGTGGATTCTTCGCTGTGCCCATAATGGGTCTGGCTGGGATGATCCTCAGAAAATCAGTATGGGCTTGATGGGCCAAATGGCCTGATTCTACATTGTAGGGATTCATATGGGCCAACCCAGCAAATGGTCACTAAATTTATACCCTGGTACAGAATGGCTTTCTTATGAAGAGAGGTTGAAAGGGTTGCAATCATACCTATAGGAGTTCAAAAGAATGAGAAGAGACCTTATTTAAAGATCCAAGATTCTTAGGCTGTTTGATAGGCTTGATATGGAGAGGTTATTTAATTGGTGGGAGATTCTCAGCCCAGAAGGTATCATTTCAGAGTCAGTGATCATGAATATAATGCAGAGATGAGGAGGAATTTGTTCTCTCAGAAAGTAGTGAATTGATGGATCTTATTTTACCGCAGAGGGCTATTGAGGCTGGTACATTATGTATTTTCAAAGGTGAGAGACAGAATTTTAAGCAGTAATGACATCAAGGGTTATGAGGAAAAGGCAGGAAAGTGGAATTAAGGATTTACAGATCAGCTGTGATCTAATTGAATGGGAGGGGATGTTCAATGGGCCAAAAGACCTACTTCTACTTCTATGTCTTACAGTCTTATTATTCTTTAGCAATTTCTTGGTCCTCATTTGCTAAATTCTAAAGTGACCCCGTTTTCAGACTGCCTAGTTTTTTTTGACGACTTCTCTTGTTAGCCACGTGCATTACCTTTACAGCTGGGTGTCAGTGTCTCAAACAAATGCACCTTTGTTCCAAACCCTGAATTTTTTTTTTATTTGTTAAAATTAATTTGCCTGTCTGTTATCATACCTTTTAATTTATTTTCTGAACCTAACATAGCCAATTTAATCATCATACCTTTGTAGTTTCCTTTCTTTAGATTTAAGACCCTAGTTTCAGAAAGAATTAACCTAATCCGTGGTACAGCACTTTCAAATTTCAACTAAAATTCTAAATATTATGGTCATCCTCCCCAACTGGATTTTTAATTAGCTCATTCTCATTACTCGATATTTGATCTGATGTAACCTACTCTTTAGTTCCCCAATATTCTGTTCTACAAAACCAATCTACATACATTGCAGGAATTTATGCTGTGCAGTATTATTTACGAGGTCAATACATAGATTGAATTATCAGTTTATTAGTCTTGTACAAAGCATTTGGTGCCCTTTCTTATCATTATTATTTGGTGATCTAAAAACAGCTCCTACCAGTGGGCGTCACGGCGGCATAGTGGTTAGCACTGCTGCCTCACAGCGCCAGAGACCCGGGTTCAATTCCGGCCTCAGGCTACTGCCTGTGTGGAGTTTGCACGTTCTCCCCGTGTCGGTGTGGGTTTCCTCTGGGTGCTCTGGTTTCCTCCCACAGTCCAAGGATGTACAGGTCAGGTGAATTGGCCATGCTAAATTGCCCGTAGAGTTAGGTAAGGGGTAAATGTAGGGGTATGGGTGGGTTACGCTTCGGTGGGTCGGTGTGGCCGAAGGGCCTGTTTCCACACTGTAATGTAATCTAATCAGTGTTTGAAGCCATTTATTAGCTTTACCCAAACTGAGACTATATTGTGATTTTCTGATCGTAGATCCTCTCCACTAATTTAATAATCTTAGCCTTTATTAACAGCGTCACCCCTCTTCCATTTTTTTTCCTTACTAGTTGTTCCTAAACATTGAAATTCTTGAACATGCAGCTGTCACCCGTGGTCATCCTGCAGTGACATCTCCATAATGACAGTTTAATCACATGTGTTTAAATCATGCCTGCTTGCTCCTATGGTGCACACAATTATTTCTATATTGAATAATTTAAATGCTTTGTAACAAAATAATCAATGGACTACCATTCTTGGGAGTATGTTTTTCTTAATCTTTTTACTAAGGCTTTGGCTTGTTATTTAAATTTCTGAAAAATAATTCTGCAAGTCTTCAATCTTAGCCGCTTGTGTCCAATATGGAACCCATCTGGTTCACTAATGTCCTTTAGAGAAGGCAACTGCCATGCTTACCGAGTTTTGGCTACATATGACTCCAGGCCCACAGCACTGTGATTGATTCTTAACTGCCTTCTGGGCATTTAGGGATGGACAACAGATGCTGGCCCCTCCATCAGTACCCATAATCCCATGAATGAATAAAAAAAAATTTCCTTTGAGGCTCTGATCTTGAATAATCTCTGGCATTGTGCTTGTGTAAATGTTTAAATGTGTTTTAGTAAGCAGAGACTGACTATTTAGTACCTCACTTCAGCACCTTCAGGATCTTTGGCTTCCACTTTAAGCAAGAAATCACCTAAGGAGGCATTCTCGAATATCCATTTTCGATACAAAGATTTTAAGAACTGTGGTGGTTCATCAGTATCGGTCACATTAATGAACAGGAAGGCAAAAGAGCTTGAGTTGTACTCCACTCCTTCCACAAGCGGTTCTGGATTTGTGGCACTGATCGTTAACATGTAAGATGAATACTCTTCAAAGTCTAGTGGCTGAGGGAACAGACAGTAAAAACAATTAACTATCTCAAGCGGAATAAGTCTCTCTATTCCTAAAGAGAATTAAATTTCACTGATAACACCTAGGTTCACACATCAACTTTATTGTTATATCTTGGCAGGACTGTGTACTGTGCAAATGTAAGCATTTTCTTACTGGACTTCAAATTATGACCAATATTCTCTCTACCAAGACTTACATCAGCCTACATGATCCAACCACAGCTTTTAAACTAATATTCATTTTACCTCACTTGCTCTTCTCTTTGCAATTCTCATTTGAACTTTTTAATTTCCATTCTTCTCAATTTCATTTCACCTTAATTCCAATTCCCTTGTCTTACCTTTATCTGTCCTTGGAGAAAGTGAGGACTGCAGATGCTGGAGATCAGAGCTGAAAAATGTGTAGCTGGAAAAGTGCAGCAGGTCAGGCAGCATCCAAGGAGCAGGAGAATCGACGTTTCGGGATTCCTGAAGAAGGGCTTATGCCCAAAACGTCAATTCTCCTGCTCCTTGGATGCTGCCTAACCTGCAGCGCTTTTCCAGCAACACGTTTTTCAGCTCTCTATCTGTCCTTGCCTTCTTCTTTTCTGCCAACTTTAGTTTCTTAATTTTTCTCCTCATTCTCAAGCTGCTTTTACTGTAATTGAATATCACCTGATTCTGATGCTTCAGTAATTGATGTATTTGGTCTCTCTAGTATTTCCTCTGCATTATCAGCTCAGTTTCTGTGCCTTTCTTATGCTACTAGGCAATGCTATCACCAGTATCTGCCAATTCAATCAACCTGAGCTTTGAAAGTTTCTTTAAGACTAACAGTGACAATGCTGCCATTGTCAAGAAATTGTTTGCCAATTCCAGTGCAATGTTTTATTTGCAGTATATAATCCTGTGTTTTCTTTCTGTGTTATTTAGTAATACCTCACAGTCAAGCCCCACACTTTGTTACACTCACTCACAAAAGCTAGACTTTTTTTTAAAATATGGAAGATTCCCCAATTTATGGTTTCTTCGACCCAGATTAACAAAGCATGGACCAGGTTTCCATACTCCAGGCAAATTGCTATAAATAAATAGATTCTAGCTAGAGATAAACAATTATGAGCCATCAGTATAAAATCTATTAATTAAAACTCTCACTCCCTTATGCAAACACACACAGACAGACAGACAGACAGAGATAGGAAATATCACATGGATGCAATGGGTGATGGAAGAGACTGGAAGGTTCATCAAGATGATCATTTTGTGTGTCAGAACATGATGCTTCCTTATTTTTCTTCTCCAAAGTAGTGATTCACATTTTAGAAAATCTCTGACTTCCTTGTCAAGAGTCATAGCTGACTGGAACTGCTGAGATAAGCTGTTTTTTTTTCAGACTAATGGTGTACTTTTAATGCAGAGAAAGGAAACAGCTCCTGCTCTTGCATGGATCCAATGGTTTCTCTCAAACATTCATTCCTACCCAGCTGTTCAGCTACCTGGAAGTCAATCACACTGTTGTTGGCAGGCAGAAGACCTTTGTTGTCAATTACTGATCAATAACCCACAAACCAATCAGCTACTTGTTGCCAGCCAAAGCTCCATTCATACAGAGTCCTTGGCTCCAGATCATCTGCAAACCATCATTCTCTGTCAAGTTGTAAGTACTTTCAGTGATATAACCACAAATCTCCACAGTAAGAATTCCAGATATTTACTACTTCTGCAAGAAGAAATTACTTCACATCTCAAACATGAATGCCAGCCTCCTTGTGCTATAATTCTGTAACTTAGTTTCAGATAACCTCACTAGGGAAACATCTTCTCAACATCTACTCTATCAAGCACCTTCAAAATCTTGTACGTTTTAATATGATCACATCCCATTCTTCTAAAGGCCTTATCTGTTTCATTATTCTTGATAAATTAACTCCTTTATCCCAGGAATGAGCCTAATGAATCTCTTTTAAACTGTCTGTAATGCCTGTATATCCTTTCTTAAATATGGGGATTAAAATTGCACAAGGTACTCCAGGTGTGGACTCACCAATACCTTGTACAGTTAGTGAGTTTTGACAAGATTTGTAGCTCAGGTTGTGGTTCTGGATGTAAGTTTGCTCACAGAGCTGGAAGGTTTGTTTTCCGACGTTTCATCACCATACTAGGTAACATCATCAGTGAGCCTTTGGTGAAGCACTGGTGTTAGTGGCCCACTTTCTACTTATGAACATCATAATGTTGTTATCAACACATGAACATCAACTAGCCACAGAAAGACATGACCCACTCTCACTAGTATCCTTACATATAGATGAGGAAAGACACAATTTCAACTGGGACAACACATCTATTCTAGAACAAGCCAAACAGAGACATGCACGAGAATTCCTAAAAGCATGACATTCCAACCAGAACTCTATCAACAAACACATCAACTTGGACCCCATTTACCACCCTCTGAGAAAAAGAACAGGAAATGACATCACCACAGCAAAGGACATCACCGCAGGAACTAACATCACCACAAGAAATAATATCATCAATCCAAAGGAACCTGAACATGTAAATAGAAAGTGGGATACCAATACCAGTGCTTCACCGGAGGCTCACTGATGATGTTTCCTAGTATGGTGATAAAACATCTGAAAACGAACCTTCCAGCTCAGTGAGCAAACTTACATCCAGAACCTCAACCTGAGCTACAAATCTTCTCAAAACTCGCTAATGCCTACTGGGGCAATATGCTAAAACTGGTCTGAAAATAGGAAACCAACACCATCTGACAGACCGCCACCCCGAAAAAGCTGTACTTCCTGCACAAATGCCTAAGGAAAAAGCTACTATGAAATGTCTTAAATACAAACCTCCCCTTAACACCCTACTAGCCAAAAGAACAGCAGAGTAAAATGGCCACAGAATGTTTAGAGAAATGATTAATGATGTCCACAACAGACTCTGTAAATACAATTGATAAATTTCGCGCCAAAAAACATTACTCATTAATGCAACAGACCATGAATGGATGGACACAGTATAACAAGACATAGACATTAGACAGTGACACACACAGAAAATGAAAAGACTAGACCTGCAGAAAAAAACAAGACAAACACACTTTAGGATGCTTGACAGTCATTTTAAACCAAACAGACTACATTGAGAAAGCAAACGCACTGCTTACAGATACTGACACTTACCAACAGGTGGTGACAGACCCAACCCCGCAACTAGAAAACTGAATCACAGCCCTACTCAAAAAACTTCGGAAATCTAGAGAATTAAACAAGACAGACATCCAAAAAATGAAACCAGATGGATCCAACACAACACGCTTCTACGGATTACCCAAAATTCACAAACGAGGGCCCCCCCTCAGACCCTTAGTCTCCCTACCTGGAACACTAATGTACAGATTAGCCAAGGAGCTACACAAAAGACTAAAACACTTATTAGAAGACTCAGACCACTCCATCCACTCCACCTAAGGATTCCTGAACACCATCAAAGATACCAAGATAGAAGAGGATGAAATAATGGTCTCCTTTGATGTAACAGTCCTGTTCACATCCATCAACATCAACCTGGCCAAGGAAACATGAGTACACTTTTAGAACCATAGACGCTTACTCCAAACACCACCAACTTCATCAGCAAGGACAATGTTGTTAAGCTACTGGACCTATGCCTTACCACCCACTTCACTTGCAATAACAAAACCTGCAGACAAACCAACAGAACACCCATGGGATCTCCGATATCAGAGTTGATAACAGAGGCAGTAATGCAGAGACTCAAGCAAACAGCTCTGCCAATCATCCAACCCAAACTTTGGGTCCGCTATGTAGATGACACATCTGTCATCACTCAACAAAACAAATTAGAGGAAACCTTCAAGACCATCAATAATATCTTAACAGCATAAAATTCACTAAAGAGGAGAAAAACAACAACAAACTGCCATTCCTAGATGTCACAGTAGAGCAAACAGACATTGGGGAACTTCAAACCAGCATCGACAGGAAAAGAACACGTATGAACTAAATACTGAATACACCTACACCTACAAACAAAGCTGCATTAGATCATTGTTTCAAAGAGCCATCACACACTGCAGCACAGAGGAACTACGAAGAGCAGAGGAAAATCACTTATATAGTGTATTCAAAAAACACGGGTACCCAATGAACACAGTCCACCAATTTCTCAGCAACAAACCTAAACAAGCAGACAATACATGTCCAGAAACCCAAGTCATTCTCCCCTACATCAAAGGCATCTCGGAAATGACTGCCAGACTACACAGACCTCTTGGCATCATGGTAGCCCACAAACCCACCAACACACTAAAACAGCAACTAATGAACTTGAAAGACACCATACAGACGTCAAGCAAAACTAAAGTCATTTACAAAATACCTTGCAAGAACTGTAATTGGACAAACAGGCAGAAAGCTTACTACAGCATACATGGACATCAACTAGCCACAAAAATACATGACCGACTCTCACTAGTATCTTTACATACAGATGAAGAAGGTCACCACTTTGACTGGGACAACACATTCATCCTAGGATAAGCCAAAAAAGAGACAGGCACGACAATTCCTATAAGCACAGCATTCCAACTGAACTCTATCAATAAACACATCAACTTGGACCCCATTTACCACCCTTTGAAAAAAAGAACAGGAAATGATATCACCAAAGGAACTGGAATCACCAACCTAAGGAAACCTAAACACATAAATAGAAAGCGAGTCACTAACACCAGTGTTTCCCAGAGATTCACTGATGATGTTACCTAGTATGGTGATGAATCATCTGAAAACAAACTTTCCAGCTCAGCATGCAAACTTACATCCCGAATCTTGTACAGTTGTAACAATACTTCATTATTCTTACATATCCTAACAATGAAGTCCAAAACTCCATTTGTCATCTTATTTACTTACACGCAAACTTCTTGTGTTTCATGCATAAAAACACCCAGATCTCTCCACACTGCATGTTTTGGAGTTTCTCTCTCTCTCTCTCTCTTTTTCTCTCTCTATTTAAATAATGGCCTGCCTTTGGATTCTTCCCACCAAAATACATGACCTCACACTTTCTACATAAAAGTCCATTTACTAAGTTTGTGTCCACTCACTCAACTTTTCTATCTCCCATTAGAGATTCTATATATTCTCATCAAAAACATAGTCAGCAAATTTGGATACACTATTCTCTGCCCCCTCTTCCAAGTCATTAATTGTGCTATTTCACTAGTTACTTATTTCTAACCTGAAAACGATCCATTAATACAGACACTCTGTCTTCTGAGTGTTAACCAATCCTCAATTCATGCTAAGGCATTACCCTAATACAGTGAGCCCTTTTTTCCCCAATAACCTTTCATGTGGCATATTATTGAATGCCTTCTGGCAATCCAAATACATCTGTTAGTTACTTCTTATCAATTCTGCTTGTATATCCTCAAACAACTCGAGCAAGTATGTCAAACATGGTTTCCCTTTCACAAACCATTTTGATTCTACTTGTTTTTAATCAAGCTTTTCTAAATGTCCTGTTATTGCTTCTCGAATAATGGACTCTAGCTTTTGCCCAATGACAAATTTTAGGCCATCTGGCTGATAGTTTCCTCCCTTCTGGAATAGGGGCATCACATTACCAGCTTCCATTTTACTGGAAGCCTCTTGCAATACAATGATTTGTGGGATATTTTGACAGATGCCACCAATATCTCTGTACCCACTTCCTTTAAAACCCCTGGATGCAAACCATCAGATCCTGATGACTTGTCTGACTTTAATACCATTAGTTTGTCAATACTTTGTGCCATATGCTGAGTCTGTTACAATACCTTTTCTCTCATTAGCACCTCACTTACTTAATATCTTTGGGATGTTTATAGCATCCATAAAAAATACTGTTTTAAATTATCTGCCATTTCCCTATTTTCTGTTTTTATTTCCCCAGCTGCATCCTTCACACTTACTTTAGCTACTCTCTTTTTTATTTATCCATTAGTTATTGTTAATTGTTATTATATTTTTTGCCAATTTAATTTTATAATCAATTTTCTCCCTTCATGTTAGTGTTTTAGCCATCTGAGCTGGCCCCTAATAAAAATCCCAATATTCTGACCTACCGCTTGTTTTAAACCATTTTGTTTTTGATTGGATACTCTCCTTGACCACCTTTGTCAACCATGGGTGGTTTATGCTTCTCATTGAGTCCTTCATTTTGATTAGAATTAATTTTTTTATGAATGTTATGAAATATCTGCCTAAATGTCTGCCACTGCTCATCCATCGACATCTCCTTTAGTCCATTTTCACCACCTACTAAAGACAATTCTTTCTTCATACCTCTGTAATTGTGTTTAATTAAGCTGAAGACACTGGTTTGACAGCAGAGTTTTAAATTCTATCATACTATGATTGCTACACTCCCAGAGGATCCTTAACTATGAAATTTCTTATTAATCCTACCTCATTGCACATTAGTAACTCAGTTTGCTGGACAACTGCAATATGGAGTGATATCAACAGTGTGGGTTCAATACCTGCACCAGCTGAATTTACTATGAAGGACTTTCCTTTTCAACTTCTTCCCTTGCCTAAGGCCTGGTGACTCTAGGTTTAAAACACCACAAGTTGTTTCTCTTTAATGAAAGAACAGCTCTGTGGTCCAGTAAGATTATGGCTACTTTACCTTTACCTTACACCCAAAATATCATGTTCTTGTGTAGTTTTACAGTATATTCCTCACACACTCCACAAATTTCTCTTCCTTGTTACCATTGACCATCCGATTTTTCCAATCCAAATGCAAATTAAAATCATCCATACGAAGTAGGAGCAGAAGTAGACTAATCAATGCATCCTGTATGCTCTGCCATTTAATGAGACAATGGCTGAGTGATAATCCTCAACTACATTTTCCTGTCTTTTCCCCATTAGCCTCGATTGCTACCAATTGTTAAAACTGTGTCTACCTCAGCCCTGAATATGCTTTACAATCCCATCCAAGGTAAAGAATTCCACAGATTCAACACCCTCTGAGAAAAAAATGCATTTATATAGCATCGCTAATGTAGCAAAATATCTCGAAACACCTCAATGAATCTGAATGAAAAGTATGACAGTCAGCCACACTTGGATATGGCAATACGTAATTTGACACAGGTTTTAAAGAGAGAGGTGCAGAGGTGTTTAAGAGGACATTTCCATGTTACCTCAGTATACCTTATTAAGGCACTACAAAAGTGCCGAATCAGATATCAGAAGTGATTAGTTCACTAGTGATCACTACAGACAAATTAGTAGTGAACCACTTGGCCATTTAAGCCTGCTCATCATTCAGTAAGTTCAAGGTTGATCTGGTTACTCCACTTTCTAGCTTAACTCGAAAAATCTTTAACCCCCTTGTTTCCTTTGGGATATTACTGAGGAATTTGCTGAGCATTGCATCACTGAAAATTCTTCTTTGCTATCTAGCTAACAACAGTCTTGATGGTGGGGAAACCCAAGAGAGTGAACCTCAGAGAAAGAAAGGAAAATGTTTCACTCCAGGCAGAGAGTAGAAGCAATCTTTAAACCAATTTAATTATCCAAGCGGATTGTATTCCACAAGACAGTGTTTGTGTAGGGAAACAGAGTTCTTGAGATATCACTGTCCCACTGTTGAAAGCCTCAAACCAGCTAACAACAAAATTGCACAGCATAACAATTCACCCCTTCCTAGCCCAAATGCGCTCACTGAACTATTTCCAGGTTCGTACCTACTAGATTACAATAATTGGATATTTCCCATCCACTCCAAGTTCACATGCAGCCCAGAAGAGATGTTCTTCACAAACATTTTCCTGACTTTCTTCTTAGCTCTCCCATAAAGCCAAGCATTAACCATCAGAAACATTTATAGTAAGCATTTTATTTTCTAAGTCTAATGCTATAACCCAAATTCCATTACCGCCAGAAATGTATTCATAGCCTTTAGAAGGAGCTAATCAACTTCACGGTTTGTACAGTTAGAGCTTATGATACCCTCATGCTCATTGGCTTTTTCTTGGGTATTTCATGGGGAATAGACAACACAGAATAGGTGAAAGAGAAAGAGATAACATAAAAGTAATATAAATACAAGAGTATAAAGTATCACATTGCTTTACCCAGCCTGAGCTCAATCATTACAAAGGATTCAGCAGTTGATTGTCAGGAAATTATTGATAAGAAAACAGTTCAAAAGTGCAGCCCTACAAACACAAACTACTTTGCAAGCACAAAAGCTATAATGCTTTTCAAAACCTTACCTTCACCAGCTGCACTCTTCCTTTATTTGTTTTTGGATCGGTTATTATTTTGAAAGTCCCATTGGTATCACCCTCTACAACATGATACTCAATCTCAGAGCTGCCTGTGAATGGCTCATCATCATCTGTTGCCTGAATCTCTATCAGTACCGTGTCCAATGAAGTATCTTCTCGTAAAGTGATGGGACCGTACTAGCAAAATCAGAACACAAAGCATTAGCAAGTAAAGGCACATTCATAAGAATAGTTTTGCCTTTAGTTAAGAATATGTCCCTCAATTGCTTGTTGTCAGTGTGTGGACCTCTAAGGTCCATTCATGGCAGTGACTTGTGGAATTGGAAGTCAATGCGAAACAAAAACAGAAGTTGCTGGGGAAATTCAGCTGGCCTGGGGAGAAGAAGCAGAGTCTCCATGTTGGAATCCAGTGACCCTTCTTCAGTGTGCACGGAAGCTCAGATTGGCTGCACAGCCACTTAGCATACAGAGGTCACTGCAGGATTTTATTTTAATTTAACCTATTTTTCAAATCAATTTTATTACACTACAGGAGCATGTGGGACTTGAACCCAGGCCTCCCAGTACAGTAGTAGGGGCACTAACACTGCATCAAAAGAAGGCCCTAAACAGGATTTATTATGGCTGATTGAGATAGATCTCAATTGAAAGGGCTATAAATAGACCAACTGAACATCAAAAGTTTTCAAGCATTTTAATAAGCTGTGTTTGTATTTCTATGATGCAAGAAACTCAGCTGAACCTTGAACTCCTGTGCTAACTAGTATTAAACACATTTATCTGAGGTTCCATCACTATTTCAATTGTTGTGGTTATGCTCCTTACACAAACCACAAGAGGACTCAAGAACACAGATGAACTTTGCATTTATCCAAACAATCTCTGTGTTAGATTGTCTAAACAGAATTCTGTACAATACTCTGTCCTGGCTGTGTTCCATGTCTCGGCCCAACGGCTGTCTCTCATTGCTCTCCCACATCTATCCATTATATCCAGAAAATCATCAATCTTTATGCACATGCACTGGTTACACTTCATTCTTGTACAAAAAAGAGAAATCTTCTAATCTTAGAATTTCATTTATCCTGTATACAAGGATCTTTTTACATTCTAGTTTGCTCTCAAGTTTGATAAAGGCCTTAGTTTGTACAAGGTTACTTTCCAGTCATTTCTGCTGACGTGGACACTTAAGATGTTCAAGGTTCATGCCTTCTAACATAAGCTTTACGACATGTAGCTTATAAGGTGCTACCTTTCTCCCATCGTAACATTTTTTTTGTAAAATTTTATTTAACTTGCACTACGCCTGCAAGGACGGAAACAAATAATGACTATAATGAGTAATTTTCAAACTTCAAAAGCAATCTCAATAAAAACGAGTCAACCAATGTCACCTAAAATTATATTTGTCAAACAATATATCTTGAAGTATCCCAAATTTCAAATATTACATATTTGTTTAATGTAGGGACAGCAAAAATATATAGTAAGAAATATTGAGAGTAAACCATTTCAAACAAATAGGTTTTAACATTGACTTGCTGATCTTAGCCAAAATCTGGATCCAAATATGAAGAACGACAGCTTGTGTGTTAATAATTGCATTGATGTATGTTACTTTGCACTATACTGGCTGTAGTGTTCGGACAAAAGTATGTCGATAAAAATAAAACATTAACATAAGTAAATTCTAATCCATAATCAGGCCTTGTCCTACATTCTGCTGCAATAAACTGCAATAATGCACCCTCTTTACGTTCTTCAAATATTACTGGTCTGGTGAAATTTTCTTTACTTTTTACCTCTGATTTCTGAAAGATAGGAATCTTGTCATTGATATCAATAACAGAGATATTGACAATGCATTCAGTGGACAGTCCTAGGAAAGGAACAAGAAGCTTTAATCATTAAATAATACAAACTGTTATTAGAATGACTGTTAATAATCTGGAAATTACAACAAATTTTGTTTGGTATAATATGTGCCATGCAAATATTTGAGCATGTAAATTATAGACTGAGGAAGGGAATCCAAGGTAGGTCAAGAACGTAGATGGCAAAGGTAGTGAGGACCATGAGTGAAGAATTGAACTACTTCTGAATTTTGAATCTTGCAGAATGCAAGATCTTTTAAAATCTAACCCAAGGTCTTTGCAACCAGATGTGCCTGAGTTAACTCTTTCTGTGTGAGACCCTGTGGAGCTTCCTCCAAACTAAGGACCCCAAGATATGCACTCAGCATCACCCTAGAGGAAGTTTGTCAGAGGAAAAAACTAACAAATGTTCAAGGGGATTTTTGTGGTGGAATGTCCAGCTGAAAGCGGTTTGGTAACAAGGGTACCTCTCAGGTTGCTCTCAGCAGTCATGCCTCTGTCAAAGGTTCATGTTTTCAATCATGCACAATTTATTGTAGATTGAGCGACTCTCACCACCACGCCTCTCCAGTTGTACAGGCTGCATGTCAACAGATTCATTTGGAGGTGGTAATAATGCAGCTGAGGCAAGAAGAGATCCTTAAATGGTCACTAAGTGTTCATTGATTGACCACTTAAGGCTCTTAAATGGATGTAGGGTGGGTTGGCTGCCCATGGACCTTCCCAATTAGAAATTAATTGCACAGCGGTGAGAAGGATCAGCAATTAGTCCTGTTGACAATTCACCTCATTGTCAAGGCACCCACCTCCTTTCTTGCTTCCTGTAGTCTCAGAATATTCTGCCCTATGCTTGTGCAAAAATAAAATGGCCTCACTGCATAAAGTGAAGTTGTCTTATTTGTGGTTTAAAAAGGGAGGAAGGGATAGACAAAGTAATTACCTAGATGGCCTGGGCAATTTAAAAACAATAAAAGCAAAGCATTTACAAGAGTCATGAACTCTTCTAAGTGTGTGTCAATATATCATATTACTTCTGGCTTGTTGAGATTTATACAGATCTTCCCTTTTACCTGGTTGGTCGCTGACTAGGACTGTTAAAATATAATCTGGTGCAATGCGTTTCAGTAGATGTCCTTGGAAACGCTTGATCTCTCCTTTGAAATCATCAATACTGAACATTTCATCCTCTGGAATTTTTGGTTCTTGATCAATGATTTTAAAGCTCAAAAGAGTATTAACTGATCCATCTTCATCCATGTCATTTGCAAGCACAGTTCCGATGTAGCTTCCTGAGTTGGAAAAGTGTAGATGTGACATAAAGTAAAATATGTTTTAAAATTCATCAAAGACAAAAATAGAAAGTGTTTAAAGTACTCAGGGAGTAATTGGGAGTGAGAAGCAGAGTTAACTTTTCAGATTGGTAACTTACCTGCAGTTAACAGCAGTGACTTAAAGGTGTAAAGCATATTAAGCAAGAACAGGAAGCAGAAGAGAGGGGAGATATACATTAAAGCTTTGTGACAAACTGGATGGTAGGAGAGATTAACTTACAAATATTGATGGTGCAAGAATAATGGAGGTGGCTAACATGGCAATTAAACAAATACAAATATGATCTAATAAAGGTGTAAATTGGAATTATCAAAAAGAGAAGAAATATTGACTTATGATACGGGTATTTTTGCAGTTCAGCACCTATTCTTGGAGGGTGTTAGTAAATATTGATGGTTGGGCAATATTGAGGTGAATAACAGTGCACTAAGGGTTCAAGTTGACCATGTAAAGATGGGGTAATACTAGACACGAGGACTTAATACGAAGCATTTATGGAAGGTGAACTGGAGGATAAAATGGGCTTTGGCGTAAGAGTAATTGGTGAAGGAGAAGGAAAGGGAAGATCACATTTTCCTTTAACCTCTGTTCCAAATACAGAGTGGAGGATTCAATTGATCCTTTATTCACTGAAAACAATGCCACTTGCCTCCCACCCAGATGGAAAAAGAAAAGATTTTAATTGGCTATCTTTTATCTCATGAATATAAAATGTATCACCGTGATCTACACACATCTGAATTCCAACAGCATCACTTCATGGATCTGAGCAAAATATCTTGTCACAGGTCAGTTTACTTTTGGCAGACGGGAGGTGAGTAATGGAGAATTTAGGAAATACTCTCATCCCACCAGTGCACCTTTTACTGTCGGTTTCCACAGAACAGACAGAACTCCCACCCACCTCCAGCCATCCACACCTAACCCTCTGAGACTATTCTCTTCAAGTGATCTTTCAGTTGAAGGTACAACTCCAGTTTCCTTCATGTGTTCCTGCCTTCAGGGTCAATAATTCTCTACCTCTAAATGTGTGAAGGAAACAGAAAAGGAATAATGAGACCGATTGGATACCTAACAAATTTGTTATTTTAAAAAAATGACCTATTTAATCACCATCACTGGGCAGGGCTTAATGTAGGTGTCAAGGATGTTGCTGCCAGATGGGGAGCTGAGGGGCACACATGACTTACTTTTGAAAAAGCTTGCTGACGTAAATGCAGCATCAGGCCTGATTTGGGATCAAGAACTCTGGAGCTCTAAATCCATCTGTTCTTTGATGTTCAGTAGTGACAGCAAGGAAATGGTGGCTGCTGTCAGTACTGCAGCCACTAAGACCCAGGATTGCTGATGGGCCCAGAAGTAGATAAGTGATGGCAGGAGAGATGTTCCTGATGTGCGGGACATAAGAGGGAGAGTTGGCGGCAAGGACACAGAGCTGGTTCTTCCCTCCTTTCCAATGGTGGGTCTCAATCATGCACTGAGTATCTAACGAGGGACCTACCTCATCCCCTCCAGAAGACCCCAGCTATCTCCAACAGCATATCATTTTGAGCTTTCCATAGGACAGTCTTCCCATTCTCTACTGGGGCAGAAGCAGGCAATTGGGTCTCCACCTGCCACAGCCCACTGAATTAAATGCCCTAAACACCAAACCTTCTGGGGAAAGGGCATTTAATTTAGCCCATGATGACTGCTGGGCACAGGGGGCATAATAAAGTGCTTATAATATTGGATTAGTAACCCAGAACCCAAGGCTAAAGTTCTGAAGAACTGGATTTGAAACCCACCATGGCATATGGTGAAATCAGAGTTTGATAAAAAGCTAGTCTAATGGCACTCCTATAAATACTTTTGTTTGTTGTAAAAACTTGTTTGTGTCATCAATGTCTCTTTAGGGAAAAGAAATCTGTTGTCCTTAGCTGCTTTAGTCTGTAATTCCAGAACTGAAAATGTGTTGCTGGAAAAGTGCAGCAGGTCAGGCAGCAACCAAGGAACAGGAGAATCGGCGTTTCGGGCATAAGCCCTTCTTCAGGAATGAGGAAAGTGTGTCCAGCAGGGAGGAGGGACTTGGGGGAGGGGCATTGGAATTGCGATAGGTGGAGGGAGGTCAAGGTGAGGGTGATAGGCCGGAGTGGGGTGGGGCGGAGAGGTCAGGAAGAAGATTGCAGGTTAGGAAGGCGGTGCTGAGTTCGAGGGATTTGACTGAGACAAGGTGGGGGGAGAGGAAATGAGGAAACTGGAGAAATCTGAGTTCATCCCTTGTGGTTGGAGGGTTCCCAAGCAGAAGATGAGGCGCACTTCCTCCAACCGTCGTGTTGCCATGGTCTGGCGATGGAGGAGTCCAAGGACCTGCATGTCCTTGGTGGAGTGGGAGGGGGAGTTAAAGTGTTGGGCTATGGGGTGATTGGGTTGGTGGTCCGAGTGCGCCAGAGGTGTTCTCTGTAATTCCAGAACCACAGCAATGTAGTTGATTCTTAACTGCCTTCTGAAGTGGCCTCAGAAGGTACTCAGTTCAAGGTGAATTAGGAACATGTGTCAAATACTGGCCTTGCCATACATTTCCACATCCTATGCAAGAATGTTAAAAGTTCAATCTCTTTATATTGCTTTTTCACTCTGTGGGCCAGTCTAAGCTTCTATTTTATTACTATCATGTGAATTTTTGTGCCTAACTGTGAGATAGTTGCACAAATGTGTATTTAATTTACAAAATAATGCCTTTTAAAAAATCTTAAACCTTGAAAAACATTTTTTTTTTAAATAGACCCATGAAGGAAGTAAACTATAAATATTACAAATTTTGAACATTAGCAATTTGTACACCTCAACTACGGTGCTTGGCACATTGATTACAAAACTACTAGTGCTCCAGCACCTCATGAGCTGAAAGACTCTGAAGCAGCAACTAAGTTTGTCGCGAGTCAATGTTCACACCTGGGAAATAGTCATTTATAAAAAGACCTTAACTCATTTAACTTAGGTGAGGCAGCACAACTTTAAAAAATAAATCCAGCATCATACATATGAACATTTAACAGGGAAACCCATTGGTGGGGAAAAAAACTAGAAAAAGGATTACACTACCTGAAATGTTTTATTCTTTTTATCAGTTATTCATTTTAGTGGTTTTGACTATATATGGTTAATTCTAACCCAGGTGCTTTTACACAAAGAACATGATATCTTACATTTTATGATGTGACTGTGCTCACCTATAGGTTCATTTTCTTGGACTTCAAGAAACTTTACTTCTGGGTTACAAATGGGGTAATTATCATTGATATCTTCCACGATGATCGTAATTTCCAATGGCTCTTCCAGTGGCTGTCTGTTTTCGTCCAGTGCGTAAACTAAAAGTATATACTAAACACATGCCAAAAGAAATTAGACAATGAGGAGTATTAACCAGTAGGTAGAAAATTGCACAACTCCTACACCACCAAAATGTAGTCTTATGCAGATCACATTATCTTTTCCTATAGATTTAATAATATTACTACATCACTTACAAAAGTCATGGTTAAGCTGTGAAATATGCAAGAATAGTAATTCTATAAAAAGGAAGACAAAGCATTTTCTGTTCAAGAACTGTAACTTCTCTGTAACTTGCCAATTGCAAATCAGTTCCCATGTGGTTGGCGAGTGCCAGCTGAAACGCTGATCGCAAAACTGACCAGAGTGCAGCCCACCTCAAAAAAAGTGACCACTCTGGGACTTGCCACAGTAAATAAACTTTAGTTCAGGTAGTAATAACAGGAACAGTTTCCACAATGAATACCCTCACAGGATTTCTGAAGACTTCAATTTAAATATATGGTTTATTGTAATGTGTACTCAAGTACGGGTTCCAAGAACACATTGAAAAGTGTACAGTGTCACCACACACAAAATTCCTACATGCAAAATCTTAGTTACAGAATTGGAAAAATTGAGAAATAAGTTAAAATGTTCAGCATTACAGTCTTTAGATTAGATTTCCTACAGAGTGGAAACAGGCACTTCAGTCCAAAAAGTCCACACCGACCACCCAGACCCATTTCCCTCTGACTGATGCACCTAACACTATGGGCAATTTAGCATGGCCAATTCACCTAACCTACACATCGTTGAACTGTGGGAGGAAACCCATGCAGACATGGGGAGAATGTGCAAACTCTGCACAGTCACCAAAGATTGGAATCGAACCTGGGTCCCTGGCACTGTGAGGCAGCAGTGGTAAACACTGAGTCATCGTGCCAACTCAAAATGTAATGTCTTCCTAGTATGGTCTTCTCTTTTCCTGATTCCACATTAAATTTTACAACTTAATTTGAACAAAACTCCCTCAGATTGCTGAAAATGAATAAAAAAATAGAAGTGGCATGGTCGAGGGCAACATCACATTTGCAGCAAATAAATGCCCAACCCAAAACAACTTGAATTTTTCCAAAGTTTTTATGTTTTGTGTATAATAGGTCAATTAAATTCTACATTTAGAAATCAATTGAATCAAAATCAGACAGGTTCTACAGCGACCAGGCAATCCTCTCTGCCAGATTATCATGAATGTTGTAAAGCTATATCTCGAAATACAAAAATATCAATTAGTTCCGCTCCTCAACCACTTTAAGAACTTAGTACCAACATTTGAAGAAAATATGTTTTGTAACTTGTAGGCATGGCAACATACCTCACTAATCTGTTCTCTGTCTAATGGTTCTGTCACACTAATGTTGCCATTCGCATCGACTGCAAATGGAAACTTGGGATAAGCAAGCTCGACCTTTGGCTTGACTTCATATATTGCACCAGGTTCATTCCATTGCACCTGAATTAGAGAAACAATGCAGAGTTATAATAATTAAGGAATTATTGTCCATATTTTCTTCCTTAGAAATTAAGTTAATAAACCTTCATTTTTGTCAACGTTTTAACTTCTACTATTTAAGATGGATTATCAGCACATATTTTCATAAAATGTGAATAATTTTGCAAGAACACTATATCTCACATATATAAAATGCCAAAAAGCTGATGATTTCATTGTGACATATATAATAGTGGCACAAAATCAGTGAGTCACAGTCTACCCATTGGCAGCCTATGGGTAAACTGTGACTCACTGTTTTTGTGGCACTGTTATACATGTGATCAATCTTCTTTGTAATAGTGTTACTGGAAATGAACAATAGTCCATTGAATAACTGAATAAAAACCCCACACCTCCCACATTTAAAAAAATGTAAAACCAGACTGTGGGTAGACAGTTCTTGAATGAGTCGGCAAAAGTGAGGACTGCAGATGCTGGAAACCAGAGTTTAGATCAGACTAGCGCTGGAAATGCACAGCAGGTCAGGCAGCATCCAAGGTGCAGGAAAATCGACATTTTGGGCAAAAGCTCTTCATCAGGAATAGAGGCAGAAGCCTCCAGGGTGGAGAGATATCTGCATTTGTTTCTCCTCAGCTAGGATTTTAAATTCCAGGAAAATAGCTGAGTATGTTGGATATGCTGCCTACCTGGGAGTTTCAATTGGAGGCCTGACTGTTATTATTTGTTGAGACTGACAAATGTTGTCAACTGGCCTCCCAAGTAGGCAGTCTATCTTTTCACTGCTTCTTCCTCCTGAGAAATAAAAGTTTCCCTGCAGTAACAGCTACAAGCAGGAGGTTGATTTATGTAGTCAACCCAGCTGTTGTTTTCCATTGCAATATTGTTGGCAAGAACCTTTCTACTTCCTTCCTGAATTTTCCAAATATGTTCGTCTATGTGATTTTGAAGTATTTTTGTCCACATTCAATTTTAACATAGATCTTCAATTTCTGACATTTTTTTCAAGTAGTTTTGTGAAAACTAACAGTTTAATATTTCAACAATTTATAAGTTTTCAATCAACAGTTTTTATCAGTGTTTTTTAAATGATCCATCCTACTTTGTAGCCTTTCTTAAAACCTGATATGCTTGAACACTAATATACTTAAATTTTAAACTATATTTTTCTCACAATTCATCTTTGCTGCCCTTCTCAGTTTCTTGGCACCCCGAGTCTATTTTTATAGCGATTTATATTTTGTCTTCCTCCCTAATGCCTTTCAGTAAGTGTCATGGATCTAATTTGTTTGACCAATCTCTTTGACAAATTTCAAATATACAGTAAGTTTCCCCTTAAAATAACCTCTTCATCTACCCTTCAAATACTTTCATTTCAGTATCTGTTCCAATATTACTATTCCTATATCTTCCCCCAGAATTAGTATTTTACACACATCTATGTTCCCACCTCTCAACAATGCATTCACCTCACTTTAATTAATTCTTGGTCTGTTGAATATTATTATTGCCAACATTTTCTCTTGCCATTCAAAAAAGACCCCAAACCACTTCAAGCATTAACTCCAATGTACTCAGTCCTCCCTTACAAATAATTCCACCTCACTTCCTGTTTTCTCTTCACAGTGCTTTCTGAAACACAAATCACTTGCTATCAATGAAGTTCCAGTTATCCTACAATATCCAGTTGTTGCTTATATTCTAACATTTCTCAACATCAATAACATATTTGACCCATATAGAATATCAAACATACTAAAATGTGGTTAGGTACTTCACTAGAGCATAAAAAATTGATTCTGAGCCACAAGGAGAGATATTAAGGCTGATGATCAAAAATTTGGTCAAAGAATAGATTTTAAGTAGCATTTTAAAGAAGAAAAGAGAAGTGAAAGGTTTAAGCAGGGAATTCTAAACCTCAGACTTGGTAGTTAAAGACACACCCAGAAACATTCATAATAAGAGACCAAAATTGCAAGACTGCAAATATCTTACATGTTGTGGAACTGGATGAGATTAGAAGCAGGGAGGGGTGAAGCAATGCAGGATTTAGAAAAGAAGGATGAGAATTATACAATTAACTCATTGCTTAACTGGAAGCCAATGTAAGTCAATAAACACTGGTGTTATGGATAAATAGGACTAGTTGTGACTCAAAGTTTACGCAAAATTTACACTCCTTGCATTCACATAAGCACAATTACCCTATTCTTAATATTCTTTCTTTCTCTTTCCTAATTATTCTTGATCTATAGGCTGCCATTGCTTTCCATTACCACTGCCATATTAATTTAACTCTACCCTCATTTCCTTATTTATCCTTTTACCAGAAGATATTACAGAATTATAGAATTATAGAATCATACAGCACAGAAACAGACCCTTCAGTCCAACTCATCCAAGCCAACCAAATTTCCAAAACTTGACAAGTCCCATTTGTCTGCATTTGGCCAATATCCCTCTAAATCTTTTATATTCATGTATCTGTCCAAGTGTCTTTTCGATGTTGTAACTGCACCTGCATCTACCAGTTTATCTTGCAGTTCATTCTACACACGAACCACCCTCTGTGTGAAAAAGTTGCCTCTCCTGTCCTTCTTAAATATTTCTCCTCTCATCTTAATATTATGCCCTCTTATTTTGAACTGCCCAATCCTAGGGAAAAGACTTCTGCTATTGCTTTCTGCCCATTGAGCCTGCTCAACCATTCAGTTATGGCTGATATGTTGCTCAACCTCATGCTCCTGCATATAATATCACTGCGCTAGAAATTCATAAGTCCAGACTAATGTTTTAGGGATGTTTGTTCGAAACCCACCTTTTCAGATGGTGAAACCTGAATTCATTAAACAATCCAGGATATAGATCTGGCTTAATGACAATCATGTAACTGCTGCTATAAAAGCTGCTCTAGTTTACTAATATTCTTCCAGTAAGGACATTTTGCCTGTGTGTGACTTTGGGCCCACAGTAATGTGGTTGACTCCACCTGTCCTCTGAACAACTAAGAATGAGCAACAAATTCTGGCCCACCAGTGATGCTGACAACTCATGAAAGAATGTTTGAAAAAGCCCTGAAGTCACATCTAATCGAGTTAATCCATCTAAGTCGAACCCATATGATGAAATAACCCTGAGATTCCTCCTTTAAGAACTTGTGCTGTAGTTTTGACATTAACTCTCATACTACCTCGGCAAAACCTCCTCCTTTTCTTATGTCCATCCTTTTCCCAAATTTCAGAAATTTCAGAGCTCAGGTCCATGGCATCTGAAGATTCAACAACTTAATGAATGTTTGTTGATGGCTCTTCACTGTTTAATTATTTTCCTAAGAATGGTCATTTATATTTTCTGTTCATTGCTCTTGCCCTAACCCTGAACTTACATCTTTCTCAAGGGGTTCCCTATCTGCCCTCATGCTGTCTCTGAACTCATCTAGTCCACAAATCCCATCTTTTGCTTTCTTGACCATTTTTCCACGAAACTGCTGGCCATTCAATTTCTCTCCTTCACACAAATCTTATGGATGGAAGGAAGCCATTTGTGCCTTCACTGACTCACTAAAAGAGCATTATTACCTCATGCCAATCTTCTACTTTTTCCCCATGCTCTTTTATACTGTTTTTAATCCAAATAGTTATCCAATACCATCTTCAATTGAACCTGCCTCCACCATAATTTCAGGTAATGCTCTCCAGATCCCAAATGTTCACTGAATGGAAATGTTGCTTTGTTTGCAAATCACTTTCAAGTCATTGTGGTCTATCACTCAGACAATTTTTGAATCCATATTGCTACTGACATTTTTAATCATGACCTATAACCTTCCCACATGTTGGTGGTGTGACATTATATTGAAACACCCTCTGAAAATCTGTGTGCCCATCAACATCAATACCATTTCCTATATTGAGTCCATCTGATACCTCTTTAAAGAACTACAGAAAGCTAGTTAAACATAAGTTCCTCTTAATAAATCCTGGTTGGCTTTTCTTAAACAACCCATCATTTCTACATGACTACTAATTCTGTCTTGGATCATTGTTTGCAGAAACCTCCCCAACAACAAAGTTAAACTGACTATTCCTTCTTGGTATCAGTGTCACTGATACTGTTACATAGTGAATGGTTTCCTCTCTCCAGAGACTTTCACCCACTCTTTAAATTGTGCACCATTAACCTCCCCACAAAAAGAAATGTCCTTCATTTAGACTCTGAAGGCCAAACTCTCTCAAGTTTAGACAAATGAGAGGAAATCTAATTGAAATATATAAGCTGCTAATACAGATTGACAAAGTAGATATAGAAAGATGTTTCCTCTTATGGAACAATCTGGAACGATAGACTATGGTTTTAAGATAAAGGTAGCAGATTTAAAACAGATGAGGAAATATTTCTTCTCTCAAAGGGTTGTGTATCCGTAGAATTCATTACCCCGAGTGTGGTGGATGCTGGGAATAAATTTGAGGAGATAGACAGATTTTTAATTATTAATAGGTTGAAAGGTTATGAAGACTGGGCAAGAATGTGAAGTTGAGGCCAAGAAAGATCAACCACGAAAATGTTTAATGGTGGAGGAGACTCAAAGGGCTGATTTGCCTACTTCTGCTCTTGGTTCTTATGCTTTTCTGCCCTGCAAATCTCCATTCATCACTCATTTCTCTTTCCTGTCCAAAATCTTTGAACATACTATTATCATAAAGATGTGACCATCTTTTTCACAGCTCTACAATACTTTCCAATTAGGATTCTGACACTGCTATCGAACTGAAACAGCCCTAAGCTCAGTCACCAATTGCTTGCTCTATAATTCACTTTGCAGCACTATTCCTGATTCATCTAAACTGGCAACAGGTCAGCTCCTTGAAATTTTAACTCACATTTATCACTCCACAGATGCTGTCAAATCTTTTGAGGTCTTCCAGAACTTTTTATTTTTATTTCAGATTTCCAGCATTTACAGTATTTTGATTTTGTTGAAGTGAATGCAGACAGACTGCAGTTCTTGAACCTCCCAGACAGTAAACAAATCAAATGAAGTTTGCTAATTTTTAATTAGTAGCTATATTATGCCATGTCTACTTGGTTCACTAGTTTGCTTATACCTCTGTGTGGAAGTATGTAAGCACTTTATTTCAACATGTTGATTAGGTCGGACATGTTCATTCTCTGTCTATGGTTGTCTTACAACACATTTTCACCTCCTCAGTCATTTTACTGAAGGATTGTTGTTTACTTAGCAGTCTCTTTGCCTAATTTTTAAAAAATAATTTAAAAATGAAGTATTGAAATGTTACTCTTGAACTTGCTTTGGCTCATCATTTGGCATCAAAGTTAAATCTACTTTATCAATATGCTCAGTGCTATCTTGTTGTCTGAAAAACCTTTATAAAAAATTCAACAATTAGCTCAAGTGGGATATATTGCTCATCCTTGTTCTCAGTATGTGCGACTTCAGGCAATTGGCTGATATTTGTCTTCTGAATTTTCTCCAGTGATGATAGGAAAGGAAAACATTTCCACCAGTCCTGCAAAGTCTATGTGTTCTTTGCATTTGATAATATGAAACAATTCTCTTCTGTCACCGTACATAATTCCAATAGATTCATTCTTCTTTGTAGGTTCTGCTAGGAAGCCCAAAAATATCTTCTATTGGTTGCACCTTAACCAGTTAGATGTCACTGGTTTGTGTTTAAAGCTGCTGTTCTGTAGGAATTAGTTGAATTCTGACTACTATAGTTAGGACATTCATGCAAGTTCATGCATGAGAGGGATTGATGATAAGCTACATTTTCAACTTTCCTCCCCAATTTTCACTGCAGTGTTGCTCGTGCCAGACTCTTGCTCTGAAGAGCTACTCCATCTGTGCCATGCAATATCATCTCTGTAGGCTGTAACTTCTTCAGTCATGGCATTTCATCCAAAAGAACTCTCATCTACATCAAATTGCAAATTAATGGAAAGGCCATTGACATAGATAAATTCTGTCAAACCCGAATGGGATACATCATCAATTTCCCTCGAGAGTCTATCAGGTATCTTTTCCAGTGGTCATTGTGCAATTGGTTTGAGTTCTATGCACATGTAACCTCTATTATGTTTGCTACTCTGATATTATCCTTGTTTTGCACATCATGCAGAAGTGATCTATTATTTTATACATATAGTAACATTTTGGTTGTACAGAGCACTGCTTGTTCTTGTGAGGCTTTTATGTTCCACAGCGCTGACATTGACTCTTTATATCTGCGGATTGGCTTACTCTCTGAAATGGTTTGTCATTTGTGTCTGTAACATGTTATTAAGTGGATGAGTCTGAGGTCTGCTCCCGTAAGACTCCTTCCCAGGATTTGTCTGTGAGTCTTTCTAGTTTCTGTTTCTAATACGATTTGAATAGTCTCCTTCAAAGTCTGATCTTGCTTGGACTGTAATAAATCTGACAAGATTCATCAATAATTGCAAAAATTGCTCTGGCTCTTATGAATGCTGGCTTCATATTTCCACAGTCGCAATTCTCCACTAATCAGCAGAGGTCATTAGTGAATTTATTTCTAGACTCCCTTGATGCTGAACACTTCTGTTAAATGTTGTTTTTTTTAAATAGAAGTTATTTAATTTCAGATTGAAGTGCGACCAAAAGCTGTCAGAACTTTTTCAAAAGTATCTGTGTTATCTTTTATATTTTGGTGAGTTACAAGGTCATCTGCAGAAGAACCTACTGAATGCAATTGTTTATAGACAATAGACAATAGGTGCAGGAGTAGGCCATTCTGCCCTTCAAGCCAGCACCACCATTCATTATAATCATGGCTGATCATCCTCAATCAGTATCCTGTTCCTGCCTTATCCCCGTAACCCTTGATTCCACTATCCTTAAGAGCTCTATCCAACTCTTTCTTGAAAGTATCCAGAGACTTGGCCTCCACAGCCTTCTGGGGCCGTTTACATCCTGTTGATATTTAATATTTAATTTTAAAGCAATACATTAGCCTAAAATCAATATGTCCAATTGTCACTCAATTTGTCTTATCTCTGACAATAAAACTTGATGGCAAGAAGATATTTTCTACCTTTTTTTTCTTACCTTTTAAGATCTGTTGGATAGGAGTTAGCAACACTGAATCTCCGTACTACTTACTCGGGACATGTTTGTTCTTATAAAAAACCAAAATGTTGTTTCCTAACATCTGAAGTGGGCGGCACGGTGGCACAGTGGTTAGCACTGCTGCCTCACAGCGCCAGAGACCCGGGTTCAATTCCCACCTCAGGCGACTGACTGTGTGGCGTTTGCACATTCTCCCCGTGTCTGCGTGGGTTTCCTCCGGGTGCTCCGGTTTCCTCCCACAAGTCCAAAAATCTGCAAGTTAGGTGAATTGGCCATGCTAAATTGCCCGTAGTGTTAGATGAAAGGGTAAATGTAGGGGAATGGGTCTGGGTGGGTTGCGCTTCGGCAGGTCGGTGGGTTGGTGTGGACTTGTTGGGCCAAAGGGCCTGTTTCCACACAGTAAGTAATCTAATCTGAAAGTTTTCTTGCTTTCTGTGGCTAAGATGGAAGTTTCCTACTTCTTAATGAGCAAAACTCAGAACTCAAGAAAATGTATTGATTTGATAATTTCTTCTGGTCTCAACGTAAATGTTGAATACTACCGTTTCAAAAGCTCTCAAATTATTCGAACAATATTTGTTCCCTAGATTGTGAATATTACAATATTTCCACTCTTCTTGCTAAAAGTGTAGATTTTACAGATGAGACGGGTATAAATCCTGTCACAGTTGATGTTGGCAGCCAAAGAGAAATCCCTTCCTGATAAAGAGCTTTTGCCCAAAACATTGATTTCCCTGCTCCTTGGATGCTGCCTGATATGCTGTACTTTTCCAGCACCACTCTAATCTTGACTCTAATCTCTAGCATCTGTAGTACTCACTTTCGCCTAGCCAAAGAGAAATGTTGAGTAATGAGAAACGTTGGACTGTTCCGAAAGTAGAACCAGTTTTAGGAAGATGTAAAGATTGTTCTTCAGGAACAAGCAAAATTGTGATATATTGTCTCAGCACAAATACAGGGAAGGGCTGAAATAGTGCAGTGCTCACAAAGAGAAATTATTGACTTAAATTTATTATAGGTTATGGTACAGCTATTTTAGTTACATGTACTACCTTTAATAGAAGATGCCTTTAAGCACATCATAGCTATGCTGTTAACATGAACATGGTGTGGTTTTAGAATTTTGAAATAGCAAGATACATAGTGCCATTTGAAGGTGCCACATAAAATACCAGTAGATGGGGTTGTAAGAAGAAGCAGAAAACCTCAGTATTGTAGGAACATGTCTCATTTTTACTGTTTCAGATATATATGAGAGAAATGACAAATAAAAGCTACTCTATTTTACTCCACCCTACTTGAAAACATGGAATGATTGTTTAATAAAAGAGCCATTTTGTTTGTTCATGCAATATTGAATCTTGATCTGTCTCTAGCAGTACCAAAAACCTGCACCAGCCAAGAATGAATTAATAGAACCACTGCAACTAAAAACACTCACACACTCTGCTTTTTGTTTTTCTTTTGTTTTGCCATGTTACAAACAAATGCATTGAAAGGAAAAAGCATAAAAACCATTTACGATTCCTAATCAGAATTGCAAATTTGTTATATTTAGACATGTTCTCAGGATGCTCTATCACTAGCAAGTTCACATTTTTTGCTTAGTCCATCTGAGAATGTACTTTGGTGCTGCCTTTAAAGCCTTCAGTTGTTGATGTTGTGGTGCTCTCACCATGGGGTTGCATAAGAGACTCAAGGATTCTGACCTGGCAACAATGAAATCCTTTCATATTTCAGGGAATGTACTAATACTCATAAATATCTAACTTATTCCAGAAGGTAACAACTAAAAAGGTATTTATTGATTTGCATATGAGATAAACATGCACTGCTGACTATTTTAATTCTAACTACTTAAATACTTAACCTAACTCTTATGATAATATTAATTACTGCAGAATTCGTATGTTGAAAGTCTCAGCCTCCAGGCAATTGCTTTCCCAAGTCTTACCAAATTCTGAAGTATCTATTCTAATGTCCTTCTTATTTTATACCTACCTGTCACTCTAGTTACATGAGAATAGATATGTTTTTCAGTAATACTTTGTCCCTTATTCATTGAATGAATTTTGGTCTTAATAAGAAAGTTTCCCACACATTTTGTCAAGGTTTCTTTTGACAAAGTCATCAATCAAGTCATACAGTTGCGTGAGTTTTCACTTGTCTAATGCCTCCCTAGGAGAATACTTGTTAGGGCAAAGAAAATTTGTAGCTGCATGCTATCAGCTGAAATCTCTGAAAGTCTGTTTTTTCAATGGAAGTGAAACTTATTTTTAAAGACTTTCAACAGAAAGTCACTGTAAAGCTAAAATTAACATAGCAAATTTAACTACCATATTTATACCCATTTGTTTTACATGACTTATAACTGAGAGTATTAACAATATCATGACACAAAGAATGACTAACAAAGCCCTGATGCCAAATAACTTGGTAAGTAACTTATACATTTATAGATAAAGCATCCATTTCATAAAAGGTGAGACTATTTTCGCACCTGACAAATATTATAGAGAACAGAATTCAGTGCACATACGAAGGAATTTCTCCACTTTCTACTTGTACCAAACATCTAAGAACAGCTTAAAACGTACATTTTCACAATAAAAAGGGTGAATACAATATGACACAATTGATATTTTACTTTTGTTTGGATAGTTGCAATAGTTCAGTTTAAGGGCTTTATCCTATTTCGGGTTTCTTTGGCAGGTTTATGTAGGACTAGAGTATGTGACATATCTGTGGCTATCAATGTCTCCAAAGGAACGACAGAGCTGAAGTATGATCAATTTGAATGGCAGGACTATAGAACTTAGATGAGGGACAATAAAATAACATTAAATTAGTTTAGTATAAAATAATATTTTTTCTAATACCATTTGGCTGTAAAAGGCTGTAAATAGAAGTAACCAAGGCAAGTCAAAGACAACTATCATTAAAATAGTACTACATGGACACTGTGCACTTAGAAAGATATCCTCAGTTTGTGGAGTGGACTAGGCTGCATCTTCAGCCTTTTTTGCTTGTTCTGTTAGCATCCACTCACTCTGAACTTATCTGAATTCGCACAGCATAAAGACAAATGCCTTGTCTTTCTATACTTTGCCGCCTCAACCAGAGATATCAGACTCATACAACTTCTGCCCTGACTTGCTGCTTAGTGTAGACACAAAGCCAGGAAGCCTGTTATAGTTATCAGCAGGCTTTAGTCAGATCAAGAGGAATAGCCTTCACAGAGTAAGTCAACAGCAGGCTCCAAAACTGGTCCAGGGACTTGCAGATGGTCAGTCAGCCACATGGAACAATCAGAGTTAGGATTCTGTCTACACAAGGGGAGGAGCCAAATGATGAGCAGAATACTTGCTGTTTTGATGCTTCCTTCCTATTGGGAATTGCTTTCCTCCTGGAATGTGAAAGACACAGCTATCACCTGAGATGAAAGTGGGTGGCATAGCTATTACTCTTGGTGTTGGTGGGGAGATGTGGATTGTAATGGGTGAGAGCAGGATGCGAAGATGTTGCAGGCATTAGTGAGAATGGTAGAGCATGACCCTTGGTGGCTATATAGAGTGAGTTTTCAGAGAGACGATGGTGGCATTTACACATGTGGTGTGGAGGAGGACATTGACTTTCTTCTTACAGTTCTGGACATTCCTCCAAAGGCTGCTTTTTTACCAACGTGGCAACTTCAGACTGGGCTATTGTGGGCTCCATCTTTCGTCCTAGGGGAAGAGGAAGTCCCATTCACCTCAAATCCCTCCAGCAGGACGCCCAAGACACTGACAGCAAATCGAGGCACTGATTTCCCCATGTCTGCCATGTCTAGCGCAAATGTCAGGAACTGAACAGGACATCTCCAAGATGACTGGTTGCACAGTGATCTTTCAAAGGTGGTGCAGGCACAAGTATTTCACTGGCTGTCTGCTGTGTGGTGAGCTGTTCTAGGACCAATGCTTCGTAAGATGCAGCAGAAATTGAATGTGAAGGATACCGTAGTGATCAGGATGGATAAATAATGAGACACTTTTGGTAAGATACAGTGAGAGAATTCACTTGATCTTGCAGTGACAAACCCCAAAAGCTTCATGGCAAGGCAGGTTTTGCCAAATCAAAAACATAAGGTTCAGGTCAGAAATTTCAGCAGTTAATATTATAAAAAATGTTAATGCAATTCCAGGAGTCCATTTTAATCCAAGCAGTTCAGCAGGAAACTAACAGAATCAAACCAACTGTTACTTAACATCTGACTTTAGTTTCCAATGAAGTTAAAACAACTCAAATTTATTACAAGAGTTATATAATAAATAAGCCAAGAGGTAAAACTATATAGAACCTTAGTAAGACCTCAGTGTTTTATTCAACTTGTGCACAGTGTTGAACCCCCAGTATAATGGATATTGAGACTTTAGAGAAGGCACAGGGAGGAATTATAGTGAGGACTGCAGATGCTGGAGATCAGAGTCAGAGAGTGTAGTGCTGAAAAAGCACAGCAGGTCAGGCAGCATCCGAGGAGCAGGAGAATCGACATTTTGGGCATAAGCCCTTCATCAGG
The DNA here is from genome assembly GCF_037043375.1 of Chiloscyllium plagiosum. NCBI lineage: Eukaryota > Metazoa > Chordata > Chondrichthyes > Orectolobiformes > Hemiscylliidae > Chiloscyllium > Chiloscyllium plagiosum. The sequence goes on from NW_028270142.1 coordinate 104,304,538, forward strand.
AAATGAGAAAATCTAGAGAAGGTACAGTGCGGATTAATTATGAAGCTATCTGCCTTATAGAATGTGAATAAACAGAGAATGCAGAAAATTAAAAGCAGAGTACTATGAATGATGGAGGTTTGAAATAAAAACAAGTGCTGAAGAAGCTCAGTCATTCTGTGGATCATAGAAAATCCTTTACAAAGAGACTTGAGATGGTGGAGTTCACCTTAAAGGATAGCAGTTTGTTCAAATAATGTGCCAACATTCAAAATTAGATTGGATAGGTGGATGAAGACAAAGGGAGGAAAGTGGAATGGGAACTGAATAATTAACTGTAATTTGGGATCATTTGCTGTTGTGGAAAATAAAGACTAGCAGAGACTGTTTGGTTCAAATGGATTGTTTCTGTATATTTCGAAGAGTTTCTCCACAGAAAAAACTCTGCAGGTATGCCGGTTTCTTGGAGAATCACAGCAACGAAAATCAATGGCACAGACATTCTGCTTTGTTCTCCAATTATCCATTTCAAGTTTGGCAGACACCCCAGGAAAATTATGTAAATTGTTGGAACTTTGTTTAGAGACCAGGAGAATGTCTGGGGAGTTCTCTGCCAGTGACCAAAACCGCAGTCCAGTTTTTTTGGATGTGGGATGTATTGCAACATAGCTTGTTTATTTCAAATTTTTGTTCACTTTTAGGTTTCAAGAAATTCTGCATATGAAGTTTCTGTAATTATAAGGTGATGTTTGTGGTGAATAGGCAATAGGACATCTGACATCTCTCTGAACAATGGGACAAATTTATTTAACAGTGAAATTAAAGGACGGAGGAATGACCAAAGAAAAGGCTGGAAAGAAGAATCTCATCAAAGTGAATTCAACTTTACTTCATGCACAAAAATAACGAGGAAGAAAAGTGAATAAAGATAGAAAGAAAACAATTTGTTGCGAAAGCAAGGTAAGGAATTTAAAGGAATTCACTTCAAAAGTATACAAAAACCTGAAATGTAACGTTTTCAAATCAACAACAAATATTCAATATTAATGAATAAGATTTCTTTAATTGCTCACTTTTTGAACAAGGATATTGATTGGAAATCATCAAAATGATCATTTTTTTACTGTACTTCTGTTGTTAATTGCTAGATGGCTCTCTGGGGTAAAGTCAATGAACAATTAATGTCTAAATGCAGCAAATCCATGAAAAGTAAAAGGAGGTTACATCCATGAAGCAGAATTTGCAGAACAAATTCTGCAATGTATACAATGCATAGTTCACAGAACATCTCTTTCTGACCTCAGGTTGATGACCAATTTGTTTACTGATAAAAGCTTACATTCAGATACCATTATCGTTTTAGCAAAATCTGAAGCAATATTATTTTGATAACTTATTTCAGATTTAATATTAATTGCACTCCAAAGTCCTTCAGGAAATGGGCATAATGAATTGGAAAAAGGGGTGGAGACCCATGATCTTGGCTTTTCACTCATTTTTGTAGAAGCAGTTGTTGGCTATTCGGTTCATCATGTCTGCCATGACATTCAATAAGACCAAGGCTAATATAGTTATCCTCAACTCCACTTCCTCGCCTTTTCCACACAATGCTCAAATCCCTTACTGATTAAAAGTCTGTCTACCTTAGACATGAAAGTACTTCGTGACAGAGCTTGTACATCCCTCTGACATAAAGAATTCCACAAATTTACTGCCATCTCATAAGACAAAATCCTCCTCATTTCTGCTTCAACTGGTCAACCTCTGAAATTGAGATTATGCCTTTTATTTCATAGAATCCCGACAGTATGGAAACAGGCATTTCCCATTTCTGATCTACCTAGCCTGCATGTCTCTGGATACTATGGGCAATTTAGTATGGCCAATTCACCTAAACTGCACAACTTCAGACTGTGGGAGGAAACCTGACCACCTGGAGGAAACCCACACAGAGAATGAGCAAACTCCACACAGGCAGTTGCCCGAGGGTGGAATCAAACCTGGATCCCTGGCATTGTGAGGCAGCTACTAAGGACTGAGCCACTTGCCGCCCCTCTTCTCCCATAGGGAAACAACGTCTGCACCTATGCCCTACCAAACCCCCTAAGAATCTAAATGTTTCAATAAAATCTCCACTCATTTCTTCTAAATACCAATGAGTACAAGTCCAAACTGCTCAACCTCCCCATAAGAAAATCTATCTATTCTCAGAATTAAACTTCTCAACCTTCTCTGGATTGCCTCCAATACCAGTATATTTTTCCTTAGATAACAGGACCAAAACTGTTCAGAATATTCTAGATGCAGTCTGATTAATGCCTCATAAGGTTTTAATAAGACTTCCCTAGTTTGAAATAAGGGCCAATGTTCCCAGCCAGCCTCTAAACTTGGATGCTGGCTTTCTGTTAATTATGCATGAGCATTTCCAAATCCTTCTGTGCTGCAGCTTTCTTCAATTTTTCTTTGTTAAATACTATTCAGCTCTTCTATTCTCCCTCTGCAAAGTGCATAACCACACATTTTCCGATGTTATATTCCATCTTTCAAGATTTTGCCCACACAGGTAACCTCCCGATATCCATTTGTAGACTCTTAGTGACATTATCTCTATTTACATTCCTGTATATCTTTGTGCCATCTACAAACTTCCTGATAGTACATTCACTTTCCTCATGAAATTCATTAGATTAAATAGTCAATGAATGTGGCCCCAGCACTGATCCCTGTTAAACTCTATTAATTTCAGCTTGACATCCTGTTTTATCCCAAACCTCTGACTTCTGTCTTCTAGCCTACCCTGTAAGCAAACTAAATGCAACCCCTAACACAATGGGCTCTTATTTTATTAATTAGCCATATATGTGCTATGTTATCAAACTCCTTTTGGAAATCCAAATACATTATAACCGCTGGTTCCACTTTACTATCCTGCTTGTTACTTTTTCAAAGAATTCTAATATATGTGGCAGACATGATTTCCCTTTGAAACCATGTTGACTCTGTTTGATTGAAATGTCTATTTCTAAATGTTCTGCTATCACATCCTTTACAATATACCATAATAGTTTCAAAATGGCAGATGCTTAGCTAACTTGCCCATGGTTACCTGTTTCTGCCTCACTCCAATTTTGAATAAGGGTTTTACATTAGCAGTTTTCCAATCCCACTGGAACTGTTTCAAAATGCAAGGACGTTTTAAGGACTGTTGCCAATGTATCCATTATCTCTGTATCTAATTCCTTTAATATTTTAGGATGCAACTCCGCAGTTCCAGGGGATTTATCGGCTTTAGTGGGATTAGTTTCCCTTGCATGTTTTCTCTAATGATAGTTATTTATTCATTTTCTCCCCACCTTTGGTCCCTTGATTATTTCATAATTTTGAAATCCCATTGGTGTCCACAACCGTAAACACTGATGCAAAATATTTATTCAATTTGTCTGCTTATTTCCTGCCTCCAATTATTATTTTCTGGATTAGTGGTGTTGGAAGAGCACAGCAGTTCAGGCAGCATCTAAGGAGCTCATCAGCCTCGAAAAGCATGTTCACTTTTGCCAATGTTTTCCTTTCTATATATTTAAAGAAGCTCTTGCTAACATTCCTATCTTACCTGCCACCTTAATGTTCAATTCAGATGGACATAGGGATAAGCATTAAAAAAAAGCCTACCCGTATGAATGTCTTTGGATGAGGGTCTGTAGAATTCTCGGTAATGCTTATTTTACCAGGTGCCTTCCACAAATTTTCTTTTACAGTAATCTTTACTGCAGCATTTGTGCTCAGCGACAAGACAGCTGCATCGTTTGCACTCACTATCAGCTGGTAGTTGTCTTGTACCTTTGGATCAAGTGACTGGTATCCTGAAAAAACGCACATATTAAATAAAATGTCACTTGTTATCATTCATCACTCTTCCTGATTTAGAAGCAACAAAGGCATAAGGCACTATTGACTTCACGAGGTGAAAGTGAGGACTGCGGATGCTGGAGATCAGAGTCTAGATTAGAGTGGTGCTGGAAAAGCACAGCAGGTCAGGCAGCATCCGAGGAGCAGGAAAATCAACATCAGTTTTCCTGCTCTTCGGATGCTACCTGACCTGCTGTGCTTTTCCGGCACCACTCTAATATAGACTATCGACTTCACTATTAAGCAGTGTACTACAGGCATTGAATGGGATGCCATCCACTTTCAATGCTCAAGACAAATTTCTAGCTCTGCAAATTCTTCCACCTGTGAGCAACTTTACAGCAGACCAACTTCAACTTATGGTGCTTCAGGCGTTAATTATCGCAGTATTCATTAGAGATGGTGGGCTATGGTCTGTGTGCAAGAAGATGGGATGAGAAAGCGCACTGGATATCTTCATTAGAGATGCACTATACAACGGCAAACATTTATGTTTCATCATGAATTTATTTAATGTGATACTTTAATAATATTTGTATTTTAAATGTGCTAATATAGTGGTAAATATATTTTATTATTATAGTGATGTGGGAAGTAAAAGGTTACCAGGGTTCACATTAAAATTTGTTTTCTGTCTCTAGACCACTGACTGCTCTGGCAAAAAAAACCCATGATCAGTGGATTCCATAAGTTTAACAATGTTAGCTTTATATCAGCCCAAGTTTATTTGCATCCAATTGACTGCTGAGGCCTCCTTGGAAACTCAGAGATTGTAAAGTATGGCATGGTCAGAGTGACGAAAGGAGAAAAGAAAAGTACAAGAAACAAGATTGTATTTAGCATCACCAATGCTAACAAACAGGCTGTGGGAATGGTCTTAGCACGTACTTCGATGAGTTAAGGAGCTTTTGGATTGAGGGCTAGGGACACTGGCCAATGGATTGGTCATAGTCAGAAAATTTAGTGCATATTTCTAAAGGTAAAGAACATTTTGTACAAGAGAAGGACCAGAATAGTGAGACAAGTTGCAAGCACTGAATAATCAAGTACCAGGTGTTTTACTGAACATAGCCTAAGAAGATAGTGGAAGAATGAAATTGGCGCAAGTGGCCCTTCACTGAATACTTGTTCTGCAAATACAGAAATTTAGGATTTAATTGGTTGGATTATGGAACAGCAAAGGTATTGGAGTGAAAAAGAACGAAAGAATAAAACAGATAAGTGAGTCATAGCTCTGTGTTATGTGCACGTACAATTGTGTAAATCAACGATCAAGCTCAAAAATGACAGAATTGATGTAATGTGGAGGAGTTGGTATTGAACTGGGGTGGACAAAGTTAACAGTCACACAACACCAGACTATAGTCCAACAAGATTAGTGAAGTACTAGCTTTCGAAGTGCTGTCTTTTCATCAGGTACCCGATGAAGGAGCAGAGCTTCAAAAGCTAGTGCTTCCAAATAAACCTGTTGGACTGTGACCTGGTTTAGTGTGACCTTTAGAATTGATGTATGAAGAAAACTGGATTGTTAGGACTATTTTAACTGAAGTTTACAAGAATGAGGGGCACTCTCATTGGAATTTATGAAATTCTAACAGGACTAGACAGATAAATATAGGAAGGATCTTCCCAAACCAGATAGTCAAGAACCAGGGGTTGCAAACTAAGGATACAGGAATAGGACATTGAGAACTGAGATAATAAATTTCTTCATCCAAAGAATGGTGAGCCTGTGGAATTCTCTGCCACAGAAGGGAGTTGAGTCCAAAACATTGAATATTTCATTAGGGAGCTGCCATAGTTTTTAGAGCTAAAGGGATCAAAAGCAGAAAGAGGGTGTTGATCAGCCATGACCATGTTAAATGAAGGGCTGAGTGGTCTATTCCTGCTCCTGTTTTCTATGTAACTACATAAAAAGGAAAGAAGAACTTGAAAGAGAATTATTTAAGGAAGTGGGTCTGTTATATGTGGCAATCACAAGGAAAGATGATAAAGCAACTCCAAATTAATTACTTATGACCTTCTTAGATCTAACCTGTACTGACTAAGTTTAGAGTCAATGGAAAAATTGCTAGAATCAATCCTGAGAGTTTGGATGAACTGTGACTTGGAAAGACATAGACTCTTCAGGGATAATTGGCATGGTCTCTTTTAAGCGAATATCGTGCCTCACAAATTTGATTGAATTTTTTGAGGAAGTGACAAGGAAGATCCAATGAGGGTGTGCTGTGGATTTGTCTACATGGTTTTTAGTAAGGCATTTGACAAGGTCCCACATGGCTTACTGGCCAAAGAAGTAAAAGTATATGAGATAGACGGCAATATGTTCAACTGGATGAAAAGTTGGCTCAGTAATAAGAAACAAAGGGCAATTGTTGATGACTACCCTTGCGAAAGGAAAGCTGTTTCAAACTTTGTTCCAAAGGGTGTTGAGATCCCTGTGGGGTGCTATGGGCTGTGTGCAGGAAGATGGGATGAGAAAGCGCATCAGGTGTCATAAGGTCAGCATGGGCATGATGGGCAGAATGACTCTCTTCTATGCTGCCTCTTTTCTATGGTTCTAGGATAGCTAAGGGAAAGTACATTTGAAGGGCCAGAGTAAACCAACATACTGTTGGAAAGATTAAAACAGAAGAAAGCATGTGTGCCTTCTTCTCTTTAGATTAGTTGTACAACAGAAATGCCAACTCTTTTAAACATGTGTCACAATGAGAAATATAAGACAGATTAAAAGGATGACATAACTAAACTAACTAGAAGTTTTGCTCTAAGATTTAAGTTTAGATTCCTGGTTAAAAAGCACAAGCTGAACATATTTTAAATGTGGGAATTGTAATCTGGATATAAATTCACAAATGAGAACAAATGGTGACATTTAACTTTGGATACTGCTAATTGGAATTGAAAGATTGCTTGGGTCTGAATTAATGCATGTGTATTCAGTTTGAATAAAAGGAAGAAAATTTGACAGAGAAATCTAAAGGAGAACTTGAAACTTTGAAACACTATTCTGAAATTCTCAAATTCAACTTCCTCACTTGCTTGAGAAATATCAATTGAGAAGATTCCATTGCACATGGTTTGTTCTGTTTTCACAGACAAGGGGTGGTGACATCATTACTATTAGATCTGAGAATTTTTACCCACCCCCTTTTAGACAAAGTTAACCTTTTGCACTGGCAGTTTAAGCTGAACATATAACTTTCCAAATGTATTTATATTGAGCATCATAAGAACTTTTAAGTTTGTGAATTGTCAGATAGGTCTGAATGCATTAATTCATCCTATTTTGAGCAAAATAGATCTTTGTAATTTCTACATCTAAGTAATTGCAATTGCAGGCAGCTTCGGTTGTTTGGTCAATCATCAGCAATGCATTAACGTTGATAAATCAAATTCAGTTAAACTAAATTAAGTTGGCATTCTGAAATTAAATTTTAAAATGACAGTAGGAAAACAGCTTTAATGTTACAAGCTCTGGTAACGAGAAAGAAACTCAATTTTAATTCTATAAACTCTGATAACACTTTACTTTTTATGTCAACAGAATCTTTTGAAAGTATCTACATTGAACGGTAAAGATGGCAATTTCAATAATGATGATACAAGGATACGGTGGCACAGTGGTTAGCACTGCTGCTTCACAGCCCCTGAGACCCGGGTTCAATTCCCGCCTCAGGCGACTCTCTGTGTGGAGTTTGCACATTCTCCCCGTGTCTGTGTGGGTTTCCTCCGGGTGCTCCGGTTTCCTCCCACAATCCAAAAATGTGCCGGTTAGGTGAATTGGCCATATTAAATTGCCCGTAGTGTTAGGTTAAGGGGTAAATATAGGCGAATGGGTCTGGGTGGGTTACGCTTCGGCGGGTCGGTGTGGACTTGTTGGGCCGAAAGGGCCTGTTTCCACATTGTAATTAATCTAATCTATATAGTTCAAATAGCCATTTTAGTAAAAGAAATGGTCATGATTAACATACCTTCTTCTGTTGTGGAGATTTTTCCTGTTTGGTTATCAATCTGGAAAAACATGATGTCATTACTGTTTGGGATTTGTTGTAAAATGCTGTAGTAGATTTTAGCATTAGGAGTTTCAGGATCATCCAAATCAGTTGCAGTTACAGACATGAAAGGCTTCCCTGTAAATAGATTTAGAAAATTACATTATAAGCACACAAATATAACTTCCCCTTACCCAGTGTGAAAGCTCCACTTTTCATTGCTCGAGAGTACCCTCCCCAATATCTCACGAAGTAGCCATTCGTCAGGGGAGAATATGTGTTACGACATGGGGTATACCCCTCTGCTAATTTAAACCCGATACACAGAGAAGCTCACCTCGCGCTATAATCTGTTAAATTTTGAGAGGCAAAAGAATTATCCTAGATTTCACTATTGAAAGTAATAGTTAATAATTGTATTCTTGAAGTCCAACAGAGAACATTAGAACCACTACTTACAACTCCTTTCTCGTAAACCTATCTTTTACTTCCCACTCTACAATACTGGTCCAATAAATTCCCTCTTAAATTTATGGCAAAATCATTTTCAAACCCAGGTATAGTCTTCAGCTGTCAGACTTTCTCTGTACATTCCTCTAGGTTGACTTTGTGTTCTGCTGCACAAATTTCTTAAGGACAGGTACCTTCCAGAGAGTTATTCTGCTGGCAGTTGTTGCTTCTTGGCAACTCTTTTTTGTTCTCCTCCTAACTGTTCAAAATGTCCGGTTTTATACCTCAAAACATCAAATCATTTCACTGGTTTGATGTCCTCCCAAACAGTAAAATTCAAATTCAGTTGGATTTTTGTATCTGGGCATAATTTAAATTGATTGCCCGAATTTGAATTTGTTTTTGTTCCATGACAACACAATTCCAGCTATTTGTTTCAACCAAATGTTACATTTTTAAATTGTTCAGCACACTCTGTGTTTCTGTCTCTTAAAGGTACAGTACACCTCTACACCTTCATAACATACTGATGGAATTTAATGGGAACCAGGCCTGCAACTTGCTCATGGTTGAGAGTGCGGTGCCAGAAAAGCACAGCAGGTCAGGCAGCATCTGTGGAGCAGGAGAATCGATGTTTTGGGCATAAGCCCTTCATCAGGAATGAGGTTTGTGGGCCAGGAAGGCTGAGAAATAAATGGGGGGTGTGGGTTGGAGGGAAGGTAACTGAGAATGTGATAGATAGATGAAGGTGGGGGAGAAGGTGATAGGTTGGAGATGAGGGTGGAGCGGATAGATGGGAAAGGTAATGGTCTGGTCAAGAGGGCAATGCCAAGTTGGAGGCTTGAGACTGGGATAATATGAGGGGAGGGGAAATGAGGAAACTGGTGAAATCCTCATTGATTCGGTGTGGTCACAGTGTTCCAAGGCGGAATTAGAGGTGTTCTTCCTCCAGGCATCAGGTGGTAAGGATTTGGCGATAGAGGAGATCCAGGACCTGCATGTCCTTGGTGGAGTGGGAGGAAGAGTTGAAGTGTTCAGCCACGGGGTGGTGGGGTTGGTTAGTGCGGTCATCCCAGAGATGTTCTCTGACATAATCCACAAGGAGGCGTCCTGTCTCCCCAATGTAGTGGCAACCACATTTGGTGCAACGGATACAGTAGATGACATTGTTGGAGGATACAGGTAAATTTCTGTCGGATCCTCACTTTCTCCCTGCAACTTGCTCACGTAACATGACCAATGGCTGTCACTCCTCACTGACACTGACATGTTTGTGAAGTCAGCCCAAAGTCTAATCATTCAACAGCAACTTAATATACACTTACTATTGTAACCTACTCAACAATAGTATTATTAAAAACAAAACAGTTTTGACATTTCTTAAATCCAAGCCATAGAAAGAAAATTTAGGAAAGATGAGTAAAAGCCTGTTTGAAGTAATAGCTTTTTAAAAAGACATCTTATAACAGAAGAAAGAGAAAGAAGTTTCATTGGATGAAAAGTATCATCGTCTCACAGTCACATCTCTGCCAAAACCATTTAATCAATATGATCATCAGTAGTAAACCCAAGAATAGCAAAGGCTTTCTTCAAGGACGTCATTAATTCTAGGTCCAAGTGACACAGGAAGCATTGATAGTTCACCTGTCATTCTACCAGGGCAAAGCTGAGAGCAATAAACAGAATTGCAAGGAGATTGGCAAGAATAAGCCATGGGTTAGGAAGATGTTGAATAGATTAGGTTTGGGCAGTTGAGGTTGCTGAGCCTCACACCCATTGTTGAGACAGAAGGGAGTTGCAAACCTATTTAAGACAGAACCAAACCTGGCAACAACAGAGTAGGAAAGACACTGTACCGGAAGAATTAGCACTTTCAAGAGTACATTACTCGAGGTCAAAGAAAGAAAAGCAAGCATAGCAGCAGGGTGGGAGTGGTGGGTAAAGAGAGAAGAGGAGATGTGAGTTTTAAATGTGGAACTTTTAAATAATCTTATAATTATGGGAATTTTTGACTTTTTTCAGAGTTGTGGAGATGCAACAGAGCTTTAAAAATGATGGATGTGAACTGATTCCAGATCCTTATCCCCATTCCCACTTCTCACATCTTTTGATATGAGAGAAGGCCACAGGCAGAAATCCAAGCCCTTCTGTTCTGGACCTGGTTGGCTACACTGTGGGTGTCAGTATCTCCTGGCTACAATCAATTATCAGGGAGTCTGGCTTACCTCTCAAGGACTCATTGTTCACTTCGTCTAAGAGAAGTAGTGAACTATAGTCCAGATATGGGGACCTTTGAAGAGATAACTTCAGAAGGACTTAGACATGCCCCAGACCAATGCATGCTCTCTGATCCACCTCCAGTAGCCCTTCATAACCTCCCTACATCCTCTTCGAACTCCCAATGGCCTCTCATTCCCTCCATGAAAACTCATAATACACCTATGTTCATTCATCCAGTACACACTATGCATAAATTCAATGAACCAGACAGTAACAACAGTATAGGAAAATATGTTTAAAAAAAAAGCCAGGTGTAAACTTTCTTTAAAAAATGCTGCTACAAAACCCATTAAATTCTCTATCAACCAGACCTTTAAATTATTAATAACAGAAACTAAAAGCATTTGGCAGCTCTGTAACTTGTGTGACTAAACATTGAACCAGTGACAAAATTAAACCCATTACTGTCTGTAAAGCTGGGTTTTCTCTTCTGTGCATCTGTTTCAACAAAGTAATGGAGTGCTGGGGCATTCAATAAGCTTCATCGTGCATTTGTTTTGTTTTATCTGCAAACATGTATTCCACTCAGAGTGACAAACTAAGGCCCCAGTAGCCAGCTTTGCAGCATCTTTCTAATAACTGCCAGCCAATCTTTAAATTACCAGATTATTTTTATTCTTTGTTTTCTGTTGTTTAACCGCTTTTTAAAATCCATGCTAATATTCTCCTGACACATAAATAGGGAAAGGAAAGCTGCGATGAAACTGGAGCCATCAAAGTCGGAAAGGATAAAATCACAAGCAGTGCTGGAAGTATAGAATAATTATTTTACTTCAAAGAGGTAGAACCAGTAACATTTGGTTTCCATATTGTAAAAAGGCTGTAAAGGCACTGGGGAGAATGCAAATATGGTTTACATGAAACAGTTGCAGGAGGTTGCAGTATATATTGACGTTGCTATTTTCAGTGCAACTTCCTGCACAAGATTAGATTCTCTACAGTGTGGAAACAGGCCCTTTGGCCCAACAAGTTCGCACCAACCCACCTCCCTCTGCCTAACACTGGGCAATTTAACATGGCCAATTCACCTGACCTGCACATCTTTGGACCATGGGAGGAAACCCATGCAGACACAGATAGAATGTGCAAACTCCACACAGTCAGTCACCCGAGGTGGGAATTGAACCTGGGATGCTGGTGCTGTGAGGCAACAATGCTAACCACTGAGCCACCGTACCACAAGGTAAGCATGGCAATAGAGCAATGATTCACTTTCTTCTGGAAGGGTAAACCAGAGAAGGGTCTTTGTATTCATTATGTTGTGTTTGCCATCACGAATTAAATCACAGATATGCTGACAGAATTTACAATTGATATTAACAAACAACTCATGACCCTATATCTTCAGCTTAGTGTCACACTAATCAGTGATTGTGCCCTCCACTCAATTTTACTGATGAAACCCAAAAAGCCTTTATGCAGATTTAGATTCTGTATTGGCTGCCATACCAAAAATAAAACAAACCAGTTCTACTGGAAGATTTTAATATCAGAGTTGGATTTGCCTATATCAGTCGTCGAAAAGTGTGGTACTGGAAAAACAGAGCGGGTCAGGCAGCACCCAAGGAATGTTCCTGATGAAGGGCTTATGCCCGAAACGTTGACCCTCCTGCTACTTGGATGCTGCCTAACCTGCTGTGCTTTTCCAGTGCACACTTTTCAACTCTGACCTCCAGCATCTGCAGTCCTCGCTTTCTCCTCCTTCACCTACACCATTTTGAAGAGTGCCATCGAGAAGGAAGGGTGGACAAATCAAATACCAAGAGACCCCAACCACCTCATCAAGTACACTAATTATGGTCTCACCATCGCAAATGTATTTTCATCAGAAAGATAAATACAAGGCAATCTCAAAACACCCTGATCCAACCATTGACACCTCTAGGACTATATCACTGTCTGCATCTGGGCTGGGAAGGTTCCAGACTTCATTCACATCATTCAGCATGAAAATAACTGCTAGATAGGCCACAGGCATTTACACTCCCCCATGAGCTTGCACCTGTCATCAAAACACAGGATATACACAACAAAATCAAGGAGAAAACTTAACATCTCTTTCTCTAAGATATAGAGATAAGAGAACAATCCAAAGTGCAATATTCCTCCTGTCTTGTTCTCACCGGCTTGATAGATAAAGAAGGTCAAAATATTCAATTCTATGCAGTTCTGCACAATACAGATAGCTTCTTCCATGTGATCAATTCTATAAAAAGCAAATGGTGCACACCCCCCACTCAACCGAAAACAGCAAAATTCTTCCCAAAGTCGATGCAGCTATCGCAAGAAAGTCGGAAGGAACAGGACCGAAATCTCTCAACCAGGTACCTTTAGTATCAGACAAAACAATCAAAACAATCTTTCAACAACTTCAAAGATCAAATTTGGGTGAGCTGCCAACACTTGTTGAATTACAAATGTCTGTTCTACAGATGATGAATAACAAGCTGTGTGGTCCCAACAACATTCCTGTATTCATTATGAAGAACATTCATAAAGCTGGTGTTCATAAACTCAATCTGAGATCTTGTTGCAAAAATCAGTGAAGAGCAGGTATGTACTTCATGACTTCCACAATGTCATCACTGGTTCACTTTTCAAGAAATAAATTTGTGAAATCTATAGAAGCATCTTCTTTCTGTAGGGAATGTTTCCACACAAATCCTTCGGGAAAACACCCCGTCCACCAACAAACATATAAATCTGACAACCCCTGTGCAGTTTCTCATCATCCACTAAACCGCAGGCATGATATTTGTTGCTCAACAAATCCAAGGGGAGTGCCTGAAAGAATGCAAATTGCTCTACAAGACATTTATTGATGCGTAAAAGGCAGACTGACAAATAGCCTTACATTTTTTAATGATTGTCCCTTATTTTGATTGTTTCTACTGGAAAAAATGGCAAAGTGGCCTACTGCTCTGAATCTAAATATTTTATCCATCATTTCTAGAACAGGTCTTGCTCTTCTGGTCACCACCATCTCTCTACTGTAATGATTCCCCTTAGAAGCCCTTTCAAGAATGCTCCAGAGACATGACTGTACAGCAAATTTGTTACTATTCTGCAATTTTCTCATAATAGTATGACATCTTTTACAATGGAATGGATGCTAGGCCTTTTTGGGTTCAGATTAGCACAAGGTAAAATAGTGTGATTGTGATAACTGACTGCAATGTCTACCACTTTCTTTTCATAGTAATTTGAGTCCAACTTTCACATGATATGATTGAATTTCACCTTGGTTGAATGTTTTCAACTTCAACAAGGTGAAAGCCAAGACTAAGACAGCTCTCCAAGTTATCTAAAACTTATAATATCCTGAAAATTGCATTTTCATGGCTCATAATAGAAGCAAGCTCTTCAACTCTGTGTATAAATGGTTGTTCTCTCACTTAACTACAGCAAGACCAAAATACTCCATCAGCCTTCCCCTATAGAAGCACCTACAACTATTATTATTGACAAGAGATGTGAGAGGTAGCTGAATACCTTTCAAATCTTAACAATTTTGTTTTTAAAAGGATCCTATCAAAGTGGAATGCTACAATGCTAACAAAGACATCCAAAAATTATGCAAATATGTCTTTGACAAAGGACATTAGTGGACAAAGGATTCAGGCTCCAATACTGTTGCTGTCTGTACTTTTTTACATGGCAGAGCGATTAGGTTGACCTACAAAAGTCACATCTGGATGCTGGAGAATTTCCATCATGCTGTTCTTATAGGATACTCAAAGTCACGTGAGAAGATAGCTGAACAAACTTCAGCATCCTCAGCAAGTCCCTCCAGCATTGTAAACATGATTGTGCAAAATCAGAACTGCTGGTCCATGGCATCCTCATGACAAATCACTAGCTTCCAAAGCAGACTGCCTTTTCACAACTTTAATATGACACCTAATCTTGAGGAGGACAGGGTAAATGTTTTTTAGAACACTTTGAAAGTCTCAGTGAAAGGGAAACAAATTGACATCAGCGCAGAGGAGGAATTTGTTATGAACTCTACCATATGGCAACATTTCTTCCAACAAGCAGGAACATAATCAAAAACTGACTGCAGCGAAGTGGCAAAAGATGAAAGCGAGAGTAAAAACCTAACACAAAACACCCCCATTCCATGGGATGGCTCTCATTCTCTCTGCCCAAGATTATGTAGCTTCAGGATTGACCTGTTGAGTCACCTGAGGATGCACAAATCATGAAGCCAGATAGATATTGGCTTCATTTCAAGAGATTGACAATGGCAACAGCAAGAAATGCAAGATTATCCCTATCAGGAAAGGATGTGCAGGCTGAATCCCTTGAAAGGGTTGGCTAAGTATTGACCTAATTTGAGAGCTATACAATTGGCAGTGGTTTGAATGGAGTAAATAGAGAAAGAGACCTGATTTCCAGCAAGCTGGCGGCGCGGTGGCACAGTGGTTAGCACTGCTGCCTCACAGCGCCAGAGACCCGGGTTCAGTTCCTGCCTCAGGTGACTGACTGTGTGGAGTTTGCACGTTCTCCCCGTGTCTGTGTGGGTTTCCTCCGGGTGCTCCGGTTTCCTCCCACAGTCCAAAGATGTGCAGGTCAGGTGAATTGGCCATGCTAAATTGCCCGTAGTGTTAGGTAAGGGGTAAATGTAGGGGTATGGGTGGGTTGCACTTCGGCGGGTCGGTGTGGACGTGTTGGGCCGAAGGGCCTGTTTCCACACTGTAAAGTAATCTAATCTAATCTCTGGCCGTGAAAGTGACAGGGTTTGTCATAAATTGTAGGTCCTTCCCCAAATCCCAGCCTGCCTCATTATCACTGAGTGAGATTGGGGATAAGCCAGTTTTAGGACACAGATAATCATTTAAATGACCATTTACCTGCAGTGATTTCTTTTGGAGTCTGTGAAATGTAGAAGCTAGAGTGGGAAAAATAGACTGGGAAACAACAGATCTGTTTTCAATGTGTTTCTTTTGGATAGATGGGGTACTCCTTTGGAGAACTGAGCTACGCCTTCAAATATGGTCCTGGAACAGATTAGAGATAAGAGTTCTTTTGGTAAAGGCTTCAGTTATCCTTTGGAGGTAGGTGTCAGTAGTCCTTTGGGGGTAATTGTGATCAGATGCCCTTGGGACTGTTAACTATGGAAGGGATTGTGCATAAATGTTGCATAAAGCCTTTGAAATTGTCAAACTTATCACAAGCTATCAACAACAGCTTCACCTGTCAAGAGGTGTCTGGAAGTATCAAAATATCTATTTATGAATAACAAGAGAGCAATCTGCAATATAGAGGTTTATGTACTACAAATATATTTCTTCTCCTATGTGCATGGGTAGTTGTGGATTTGTTTTTATTTATTCATGGGATTTGTTAGTCATTGCTACAAAAGCCAACATTTATTATCCATCCCTAATTGCCCTGGAGAAGGCAAAGGCGATCTACCATCTCAAACTGCTGCAGTCCTTGTGGTGTTTGTTATGCAGTGACAAAAGGTTATGCAAAAGGTTTTTGGAGAAGGAATACTAGGATTTTGACCAAGCAACAGTAAAGGGAAAATAGTATTGTTCCGAGTCAGGATGGTGTATGTTGGAAGGAAATTTGCAAGAAGTGGTGTTCCCATGCAACAACTACCCATGTCCTTCTCAATGCTACAGTTTGCAGGTTTGAAAGGTGCTATTAAAGGAGCTTTGGTGAGTTGTTGCAGTCCTCCTGTAGATAGTACATTCTGCTGCCACTGTGAATCATGGCAGAAAGAATAAATGTTGCTTGGGTTTAATGGGTCCTCAATTAAACAAATTGTGTTGGTCTAGGTAGTATAAAATTTCTTATTGTAGGAGTTGCATTCCAGAATATTGTACAGTTAGCATGGTAAGTAAAGGGCAAACTGCAGGTGGAATTAGGCACTACGTTGGTATATAGGGATATGGGATACCAGGCCAATGCTCACAGTGGATTATGTTGTATGGCTGGGCACACATAAGACAAGGGATTGAATGGTGATGAGGGAAGTGAAGTGGTGTGAGCTGAATGTTGTTTTTGGGACAACTTTGGTGGAAGTAAGATATCTTTTGGGATTGTGAAAAAGCATGCTTGTGTGTAGAAAGTACATATGCTCATTGGGACTTGCATGGTTGTCAAAAAACTGTCCAAAATGTGCAGTTAAAATAAGTGGGTATTTGAGAGTATCTTTTTGTGCAAATGCATTATAGGTTTGTGCTGCTTAATTGATGTTTCAAACTCTCACTTTCATAATTTTCTCCACTAGGTTGTTGAACAGAATTGTTTACTGACATAAGGTTTTAGTACTTGAGTGCCAGGTTTGTTGACATAAGGTATCTTAACTGTCTTAGTAAAATGGTTTACATAAATTATTAAAAACTTAAATGAAAGTGTTATCATTGAGGATTTGTTGAAACAATTTCACCATATTAGATGTATGCTTTGCATTAATGAGAGGGTTATTTTTATAATAATAACATAACCAATAGACTGGTAACACTACTTTGTGTCATAATGCTGCCAGGTTAATACGCATTCTGGATAATAAGTGGCCTGATATGGAAAGAAAAGGGAAAAGTGTGGTGAGTGAGATATAAAGGTTGTCAACAGAGCTATAACGATCCATGGAGATAACTGAGACATATGGTGGGGCAACATGAAATAGACATAAGGTGGCAAGGAGGGCCAGTAAACCTGTACAAAATGTATGAAGTGTCATGGGGGTTAATACAGGGGCATGGGCTGACACAGGGTATATGAGGGACATGTGGATGGATGTGTGTGCAAAAGGGTTATGAGCTTGAAACAGGAGGATAGATTATTTATTGTTATAAAGGATATGGGCATCTCTGACAATCACCAGCACTTTTTGTCCACCCCTTGTTTCATTTGAACTGAGTGCTTGTTAGAACGTTTCGGAGAGTAGTTAAGAATAAACCACATTGCTCTGGGCCCAGAGTGGCATGTGGGCCAAACTGGTTAAGGATGACATATTTCCTTCCAGAAAGGATTTTGGTAAACTAAATCAAATTTTACAACTATTGGCTGTGGTTAGTTGGTCACTATTAGATTAGATTTTAATTCCATATTTTTGTGTCGAGATTTGAACTCATGTTTCCAGATCATCAGCCTGTGCCTATGTGGGCGGCACGGTAGCACAGTGGTTAGCACTGCTGCTTCACAGCGCCAGAGACCCGGGTTCAATTCCCGCCTCAGGCGACTCTCTGTGTGGAGTTTGCACATTGTCTGCGTGGGTTTCCTCCGGGTGCTCCAGTTTCCTCCCACAATCCAAAAATGTGCAGGTTAGGTGAATTGGCCCTGCTAAATTGCCCATAGAGTTAGGTGAAGGGGTAAATGTAGGAGAATGGGTCTGGGTGGGTTACGCTTCGCCGGGTCGGTGTGGACTTGTTGGCCGAAGGGCCTGTTTCCACACTGTAAGTAATCTAATCCCACGTGGTTAAAGATGCCCTCCAACGCATCTCGTCTACATCCCACACCTCCGCCCTCAGACCCCACCCCTCCAACCATAACAAGGGCAGAACGCCCCTGGTGCTCACCTTCCACCCTACCAACCTTCGCATAAACCAAATCATCCGCCGACATTTCCGCTACCTCCAAACAGACCCCACCACCAGGGATATATTTCCCTCCCCACCCCTTTCCGCCTTCCGCAAAGACCGTTCCCTCCGTGACTACCTGGTCAGGTCCACGCCCCCCTACAACTCACCCTCCCATCCTGGCACTTTCCCCTGCCACCGCAGGAAATGTAAAACCTGCGCCCACACCTCCTCCCTCACCTCTATCCAAGACCCTAAAGGAGCCTTCCACATCCATCAAAGTTTTACTTGCACATCCACTAATATCATTTATTGTATCCGTTGCTCCCGATGCGGTCTCCTCTACATTGGGGAGACTGGGCGCCTCCTAGCAGAGCGCTTTAGGGAACATCTCCGGGACACCTGCACCAATCAATCAAACCGCCCCGTGGCCCAACATTTCAACTCCCCCTCCCACTCTGCCGAGGACATGGAGGTCCTGGGCCTCCTTCACCGCCGCTCCCTCACCACCAGACGTCTGGAGGAAGAATGCCTCATCTTCCTCCTCGGAACACTTCAACCCCAGGGCATCAATGTGGACCAACAGTTTCCTCATTTCCCCTTCCCCCACCTCACCCTAGTTCTAAACTTCCAGCTCAGCACTGTCCCCATGACTTGTCCGGACTTGTCCTACCTGCCTATCTCCTTTTCCACCTATCCACTCCACCCTCTCCTCCCTGACCTACAATCTTCATCACCTCCCCCACTCACCCATTGTACCATATGCTACTTTCTCCCCACCCCCACCCTCCTCTAGCTTATCTCTCCACGCTCCAGGCTTACTACCTTTATTCCTGATGAAGGGCTTTTGCCCGAAACGTCAATTTCGAAGCTCCTTGGATGCTGCCTGAACTGCTGTGCTCTTCCAGCACCACTAATCCAGAATACATAATCCTTTGTATTACTAGTCCACTGACAACTCCACTAGACCACTGATGACCCCGTGAAGGTTGACAAATACAAGTATAAAATATGAATGCAGGAGTAGGAGGGATGTATCCTATTTTTCCTTTATTTCCAAACTTGTGTAATGTGCTGCAGTTTCCAAGAAGACTTTTTGCCCAGTCATCCTCAGGTACCAGGATGTCTCCCTGGATCTTCCTGACTCGCCTGGTCAGGCTCCCAATCCAGTGTGTATTCTTGACTGAACTCCGAAGTGTAGCAGGTCACTTGTAAAAGTGAGGTTCACAAAACTGGGATTTCTCCCACTTCTGATCCTCATTCAGAAACCAAATGGCCTTTTTTCTGTGCTGCATGTTCTATGTAATTCATTATCAATGGATCAATGACCTAGAGCAATATCCCACTTACTATAGTGGGAAGTCCAATGCTACAAAGATTGCACCAACTGAAGAACTCCACAGGCAAGGACCATCTTCTAGGGTCAAGTGAGAAATGAATATGATTTTGTCAGGGTCATACATGTCTCAAGTAAGTCTTTTTTTTAATAAAATGAATGTATTTTAGAGAAGCAGAGGACAAGAGAGGACACCTGAAGTAGAGTGCAGGAAACACTGGCAATAGCAAAGCAGGAATTTGCCCACCGGAAGCGAAGAGTTTTTACAAGCAGCAATGGAAACATCAAACGAAGAAGTGCAACAAAATAAATCAGGACAGAGAAGCCTTAAGAAATAGCATGAGAAACATCAGCAGAATGATAGCAGTAAAACACTGTGGGAGGAAAGAATAATGGTAAAAAGCAGAGGTATATCACAAACTGCTGCCACAGAACAAGGGGTCACATGGGATGAGCACAATCAGAATTGTTTTTTTCATTTTAAATTATGTTCTTAATTGTTATTATACTTTAATTAGGCTAACTAACTGTAAAGTAAGTCCAAATGAGTTCATTAGTACAAATTAATTTGTCATTTGTCTTATCACTACAGTTTTCAAATAATAAATTAAATCTAAGGATGTTTAAAATGAAAAAGAAAGGGAATGCAATTTTAAAGAGTTCTGAATTTTTCAGTATTGTAAATAACAGGACTTAAGTAACATGTTGAATTTAACCACCCTGGTGAGTAACGTGGCATCAAATTAAGGAAATGAGCTGATTAGTCAGTGGGTAGTGAGCTTTTATTTGTGTCTGAAATTCACTTCTGCTACATCAATTAATGGTGTAATAAGGGCAAGGCAGAACATCTCAACTCCTTGGAATAATAATTTGTTGCACGGCAGGGCAACAGGATGCTGTGTATCATGCACAATCACGTGTGCAGAAAATGTAATAGTCTTGATAAGTCATATTGCAGGTTTTGGAGTTTGAGCAGCGCTGCCTTCACTTTATTGCATTGTGACATTGACAGTTTTGAGATGTTTTGTGAGGCTGAGTTTATTAACATGCCCAATCCATACTTTAAGAGCTTGTAGGTAGGTAGAAAATAGTGACAGCCAGGCATTCAAGGAGGACCAGGCAGATTGTACAGCATTCCCTCAGTACATCTCACTCTCTAAACCATAGGTGAGGCAATGATCTAGTAATGCATCGTCACTGGACTAGTAATTCCAAGACCCAGGTTAATGTTTTATGTTCTGAGTTCAAATCTGACCATGGCATATGATAAAATTTGAATTCAATAAGAGTATGAAATTTAATTCTAAAAATTAATTTTTAAAAAGCCTAACGGTGACCATGGAAACATTGGCAAATGTCATTAAAAAATCTGATTCACTAATGGCATTTAGGGAAGGGAATCTGTGATCCTTACTTGGTCTGGCCTATATGTGACTCCAAACCCACAGCAATATGGTTGTCCATTATCTGTCCTCTGAAATACCTATAGCAAATCACTTAGTTCAAAGGATAATTAGGTTCTGACAATAACAATGTTGACCCAGCCAGCTATTCACACATCCCATAAATGAATTTAAAAAAAGACAACTTCATTCTGAGCTATACAAGAGAAGGTAGGGAAGAGGGAGCAGGAGGAAGATTGGGAAAGCAGTAGTGATGGAGATTCTGCAACTGGGGAATGGACACTATTTCTGCAGCCAGAGTTGTGAGTCCAGGATAATGGGTTGCCTCTTAATGCCAGGGTCAAGGATGTTACTAATCAGCTACAGAGCATGCGCAACAGTGACAGTGAATAATTTCCCAATGTTCATATTGATATAAAGAGGGATGAGGTCCTACAAAATAGCGTTTAAGGAACTAGGAAAGGAATTAAGAAATCACAAAAGGGTTCAATTAACCTCCTTGTCTGGAATGCCCTTGGAGTTAAGACTTCCAACACAATTTGGTTCTCTGCAGACAACAACTATGGTTTTTCGCATAGCTACCACTGACTTTACTCGACAATTCACAACTGAACCTGGGACTGTCTGCCCCATTACACTCTCAATAGCAGTTTTTTTGTCATCCAATTGCTTCATTCATTCATTCGCTGGCTGTGCCAGCATTTATTTTTCATCCCCAGTTGCCCTTGAGTGGATAGTGAGCTACCTTCTCGAACTGAAAAAGTATCAAAATTATCCACATTTGTAATTGGACCTTAGTTAGAGAAATGTCACATACCAGGCCTGGAATTCTGGCGGACAACTCCATCAAACTGTTGTTCTGTGAATATTGGTTGATTGTCATTTATATCACGAAGTAAAACGGTGACAACTTCAGGTCCTTCAACTGTTTCGTGAGCATCATTTTGACCTACTATCTAAAAGCAAAGAAGGTGAGACAACAATTATTTTTTAAAAAATTAAATTATTCTATTCACCAATAGAGAATTGCATGAAAAAGAAGCCATTCAAATCTATCACTTCTCCACCAAGAGAGGGGGTCATGGATAGCATTTTTCGTGAATTGGGAGGGAGGCCGAGATGATCACCCACTCAGTGCTTCTGGCTAAAGCTAGATGCAAATACTTCAGCCTTATCATTTGCACTGATGTGCTGGTCTCCCACATTGTTGAGGATGAGGATGTTTGTGGAGTCTCCTCCTCTTGTTTAATCATCCACAATTATACACAACTGAATGTGGCAAGAATACAGAGCTTAGATCTGATCCACTGGTTGTTAAACTGTTTAGCCCTCTGTTCTGCATATTGCTTTTGATAGTTATCTTGCATTGTAGATACATTGTTTCGATATTACTGATGCAGTTTCTGGCATGATGGCAATAGTAGAATGTGGGTTGCACTAAGCCGAATGGTCACAGATTGTGTTTGGATCAATTCTACTGATGGCCACAGTGTCTCACAGATACTCAGTTTTGAGTTGCTAGATCTATTTGAAGCCTGTCCATTTTACACAATGGTAGTGCCATACAATATCATGGATCGTAGCGTCAACGTGAAGATGAGTCTTTTTCTTCACAATGATTGTGCCGTTGTCACTCCTACTGATACTGACATTGATGGATGTATATGTGACAGGTTGTTTGGAAGGACATTGTTGAATAGATTTTCCCTCTTACTCATTCCCTTACTGTGTGCCGCTGACCCAGTTTAGCAACTATATCCTTTAGGACATGGCCCTCATCATCAGTAGTGCTGTTACTAAGCCACTGTTGATGAAGAACATTGATGCTCTCAACTAGACTACGTTCTATACATTCGGCACCCTCAGTTCTTATGGAATAGGATCCTCCCAGATGTTAGTAAGAAGGACTTTACAGACACAACAGGCCTGTGTTTGCCATTGTCATTGCCATCGGTGAATGTAAGATGCTCCCCAAGACTAAATGTAGACTCAGAGACTGGTTTGCGGAGCATCTGCGCTCTGCACACATCAACCAATGTAATTGGCTTCATCTCTTTTCAACCTATATATTTGCATCATCGCTGACATACAGCAATGTTTCAGTATTTGGAATTTATTCTTTCTGCTTACCTTTAATTCATACGACGCTTTTTCTTCACGGTCCAGGGTCACATTGGCAACCAACCAGTTGTCTAAAATGTTGAACACGCCTTTTGTTTCACCAATTATTGCAAAAGTCGTCACATCAACATTCTCTGATGTAAACTATAGTGAAGGAAATGATATAATAATCTAGTGTGGGTGCGACACTGTAAACTTTACAATCAAGTACCAAATTATTCTACTATCAGCAATAAAAATAACTAAAGTAAAATTCTATTGTATCTGCATGAGTATCTTAGGAGTTACAGGGTGGATGTTATGGGGCAGCTAGGTCCTCAGCAACCTGACTATTGCGCTCAGTAATTTAATGCTGGGAGCAGGAATAATTGCTTTAAGGTGGGACCTCTGCTTCCCCAATTACCATGTTGGTGGTGGTGGGGGGTGCATGTGGATGGAGGGGTGGGGGGTTGCTTCTGGCCAATCAGAGGCCCAGCAGCTCAGTAGTCCCTGCAGCCCCAGGTTTAAAAACTGGCTACTGCTGGGACTACAGACAGTCCCAGAACACAGGAGCTTTTGGAGCCCTGACTCAGGGGGTTTCTCTGATAGGCCTGGATGAGAAGAGTGGGAGTTGGAGGGCCCAAGTTTGACAGACTGGGGGAAAGTTGGTGTAGTGGGTGACAGGTGGTGGAATGGTGCCCTATTTGAGCCTAGGGTTCTACAATGGAGTACTCCTCAGTTTCCTGACACCAGTCCATATTCCTAAAGCCACCAGGCTATCATTTGACAAGGGTGATTTCCTGCCAAGGGTAAAAGAACATAATAAAGCCTTTCAGTGGCCATTAATTGCCATCACCTCCATTATCCCCATAACAGCTAGCACTGGTTGATGGTAGCAGGCAGACTACTCAGTGAATTTTATGAGCCCCTACCTACTTTCAAACATATAAAATTCAACTCACAGTGTACCTCAACAAGGCTCCAATGTGAACCTAACACCTGTTCTCCATTTCTAGTTCTATGGAGGGGACCTATACAATCAATTATAACCTATGTAAAATAAAGGAATTGGTAACAAAGGGGCTGGTTTATAACCGCCTGTGGATTACCTACCATTTGGCATGTGTGACACGTATGGTAAAAGTTAACCACATTCTTGTGCTTTCCAGCCAATAAAACTGTTTTTGTACCTTAGCCTGAGTCTTTTGTATCCCTAGATGACCTCCTACAGGTAGTTCATGTGCTACCCATAACACTTCTTGTCTGTATTCTATCTGCAATACAATCTGGTGCACGTCAGCCCATTACTTCTCTGCACTAACCTGCCTTGGTCTCCATTTCTGTTTTAGGGTTCTATCTTTCAGATAAGAACCCTCACAAATATCGAGTTATAGTCCAACAGGTTTAATTAGAAGCACTAGCTTTCAGAGCACTGCTCCTTCACTTGATGAAGAAGCAGCACACCGACAGCTAGTGCTTCCAATTAAATCTGTTGGACTATAACCTGGTGTTGTGTGATTTTTAACTTTGTACACCCCAGTCCAACACCGGCCTCTCCAAATCATTATTCATGAATATCCTCTGCCTCCTTTTCAGAGTACGCATTCTCATATATATCTTTTATTGTCTTGTCTTTCTGTTGCAAGACCCTTAGCCTTTCAGGACTAAACACTTCTGTCTAACCCTTTGCCTGTTTAGGTTTTTCCTGCACCATTACGTCAAACAGGGTATCCACTAACTGAACCTCAACTCCATAATCTTTCTCTTTACTTTTTGCTTTGTGCTGTGACTTAAGATAGTGGAATCTGATTACTACACAGTCTGGGAAAATACCAGGATATTTCTGATTTAACTCCTCAGTTTCTTGGTCTTCTTTGGGCTTTTCCACAACAAGGAGTGTCACTCCCACCTTGGATCCTGCTTAATAATTCCCAAAAACAAACTGGATTCCTGGAACTGATACTCTGTCAATCACTCCCACTGTAACTTCCCCAATCTTGAGTTGGTATTGCAACTTGATCTTGCAGTTTAGATTAGATAACTTACAGTGTGGCAACAGGCCCTTCGGCCCAACAAGTCCACACCAACCCACCGAAGCGCAACCCACCCAGACCCATTCCCCTACATTTACCCCTTCACCTAACACTACGGGCAATTTGGCATGGCCAATTCACCTAACCTGCACATTTTTGGAGTGTGGGAGGAAACCAGAGCTCCCGGAGAAAGCCCACGCCGACACAGGGAGAATGTGCAAACTCCACATAGAGAGTCGCCTGAGGCGGGAACTGAACCCGGGTCTCTGGCACTGTGAGGCAGCAGTGCTAACCACTGTGCCACTATGCCGCCCTATCTTACATAGGGGAATGCTAAATTTCTGTCCATCGATCCCATAAATTACCATACCCTAGGGTGACAGATCAGAACGAGTGCAAATTTGCTCATCTCTTACTATTGAAGACTGGTTAGATGCTGTATCTCTCAACATTATAACTTCTTGTCCTTCTCCCCCTGTTTTTCCTGAGTAAACTTTACCCAGAGACAAACTCTTTGTAGAGATCAGGTACTAACTCCATACCCAGCCCCTGCCAAGGCTGTGCACTCTCCTGCAGATCCTCAACTCTTCTTGGGGTTTCCTTTACTACTTTCCCTATTGCCACTGGCTTAGCTTCTTTTACCACATCTTTTCCCACAGTGCCTTTCTTTAATGACCAGCACTGTGATTTTACCCATCTTCTGGCAGTGAAAACACCTTTTCCCAGTACCCTTCTAAACCACCAGCATTGTAATTTTCTTTGTCCCACTCCATTACAGTGAAAATGCCTGAGGCCTTTCACCTGCTTTCCACCCTCTTGGGCTTCTTTAACCTATGGTACACTCTTGCCAGCATTTTCTACTCTTTCTTTCATAGTGTAGGATCTCCTCTTTTCCCTTCAATCCCTCACAGGATAAAATTCTGGCCAGAAGCTTGTCTTATGCTCCAACATGTAATCATCTGCTAACTCTGCTGCCCTTTTCACTTCCTGAAATTTCTGTTCCTTGACCTGAATTATTATCATCTCTGGAAGTGAATTTTTAAACGCCTCCAGCAGAATAATCTCTCTTAGAGCCTCATAGGTCTCATCTATCTTTAAAGCCCGCACCCATCTATCAAAATAACTATGTTTAATTCTTTCAAACTCAAGTAATTCTGACCTGGTTCCTTCTTTATGTTTCTGAACTGCTGTCTATAGGCTTCTGGTACCTTTTCAGAAACATTTAAAATAGTCTCTTTGACCTCTTCCTAATCTCTTGACCCCTCATCTGACAGCGCAGCAAATACCTCACTAGCTCTGCCTACCAGTTTAGTCTGAACTAGCATAACCCATAAATCCTCAGATCACTCTATCATCCTAGCCAATTTTTCAAATGAAATAAAGAAAGCTTCAACATCTTTCTCATCAAAATGTGGCAGAGTTTTGACATATTTGTATATATCGCTATCTTCTCTTTTAATCTCCATCCTGTTAACTTGACTTGGCTGACTAAGTTGCAACTTCTCAAGTTAAAATTCTCTCTCTTTTCGCTCAGCTAAGAATCTTCTCTCTCTCTTTTTCCCTCTCGCTCTCTCTTCTCTCTCTCTCTCTTTCCCTTTCTCTCTCCCTTTACCTTCTAACTCCATTTTCCTCAATTGTAATTTAAGTTTTTCAAACTCTACTGCACTTGTCTGTTTCTCTGACACACCTAAGTGTTGGAGTAACTCCCTTACAATTTCAGCTTTACTTTTGTGCTTGCTTAACCCAAATCTAACTTCTTTGCTAGTTATAAAAGTATGGCCTTTTTCTTTCCTTCTAAACTTACTTGGCAAATTTGAGAATCATCTTCAAACTCCAGAACTTCTTTAGCAATTTTAAGAGCTATTTCTCTCACTTTTAATTTAACCAACCGCAAACCACCTAAATTAAACAAATTGACTTACCTGCATTTTGTTTAAAGATCTAGGACACTAACCTGCATGCGTTTAAATTTGTGGGGCTTTTTCATACCCCAAATTTATTCCAACCTGTCCAAATTCAGACTGGATCTGTCTAAACCTGTTCACATCAGACAAACACCCCCAAGCTGTTATGACACTAGGTAAACCCCTCTGCTAATGTAAACCCCACACACAGAGAAGCTCACCTCACGCTTTAATCTGTTAAAGTTTGAGAGGCAAAGAACTATCCCAGAGGTCATTATTTAAATAAAAAATTGACAACCTTATTCTTTAAGTCCAACAGAGAATACTAAAACCAATAACTATTTACAACTCCTTTCTCTTAAACCTATCTTTTACCTCCCACTCTACAATGCTGGTTAGATATAAAATTACGATTAAAATTTACAAACAAAAAATCATATTTCAAATCCCAGTCCGCTTTGTCGATTCTCCTTTGTAGATTAAAGTTTGTGCGAAGATTTGTAGCTCGGGTGTTCGTTGCTGTGGTTCTGTTCGCCGAGCTGGAAGTTTTTGTTGCAAACGTTTCGTCCCCTGGCTAGGCGACATCATCAGTGCTTGGGAGCCTCCTGCGAAGCGCTTCTTTGATGTTTCCTCCGGTGTTTATAGTGGTCTGTCCCTGCCACTTCCGGTTGTCAGTTTCATCTGTCCGCTGTAGTGGTTGGTATATTGGATCCAGGTCGATGTGTTTGTTGATGGAGTTTGTGGATGAATGCCATGCCTCTAGGAATTCCCTGGCTGTTCTCTGTCTGGGTTGCCCTATGATAGTAGTGTTGTCCCAGTCGAATTCATGTTGCTTGTTTCTGCGTGTGTGACAACACTACTATCACAGGGCAAGCCAGACAGAGAACAGCCAGGGAATTCCTAGAGGCATGGCATTCATCCACAAACTCCATCAACAAACACATCGACCTGGATCCAATATACCAACCACTACAGCGGACAGCTGAAACTGACAACCGGAAGCGGCAGGGACAGACCACTATAAACACCGGAGGAAACATCAAAGAAGCGCTTCGCAGGAGGCTCCCAAGCACTGATGATGTCGCCTAGCCAGGGGACGAAACGTTTGCAACAAAAACTTCCAGCTCGGCGAACAGAACCACAGCAACCTTTGTAGATTTTCTACTGTAGATGTTGTTTAGGTCAGTTTCAATGTTCTCCTGTGCAAACCTATTATAGACAGTACCTTTTGTACAGCTGTTCAGCTAGAGGTTTATATTTGTTGATGTCCTTGGCAGTTCTCTTTTTTAACTGTTCAAAATGTTTTATACCCCAAAACATTGGATCATTTCATTGGTTTTAATATTATGGAAATACTAAATTTAAGTTTGGTTCCATTTTGGTTCCTTGGGACATAATTTAAACTGTTTGGCTGCATTTGAATTTGTTTTTTTGTTTCATGGCAACTCATCTGCAGCTATATGTTTCAACCAAGTGTTACATTTTTACTTTGTTTGGGACTCTCTGTGTTTTGTCAGTCTTTGCAAGCTTTTCAACTCTTTTAAAGGTACAGAACTCAACTACACCTTCATGACATTTGACCCCACATGAAAAGAAAGCAAAGCCCATTATTGGACTGGCGAGTTCAGATGATGATATGAAGACTTCTGTTCCTTCACTGAGCTTGGGAAAACACACACCTTTTGTTTCTTTTTATTCCAAATTTCAGCACCACAATTGCTTTCCTCATAGAACACAAGATAGCTGATTGAGGCAGTATGCTGTTCAATGCACTCCATAATTAACAGTATTAGATTTTTGTTCTTGAGATGCAAAGTCAGATAACAATGGAGAAACTTTTTGAAAGAGTGAGATCCTTCCTGCCGTTAGGAATGCCAGCAATGGCCCACCAACCCATACGTTACTTAGCAACTGAGGCACTCACTTAAGGTAGAACAAGTAGTGTGGATGGGAAAGTGACATGTGGTGTCAAGGAAACTTGGGGCACCATTTTTGAGAGTTGGTCTTCTGTAGTTAAGTAAAGGAGTAAGATATGCTGTCAACAATTTTATGACATAAAATTTACTTTTTATTTACTATTCACTGTGTAGAGGTCAAGATGAAACAAATGCAACCATAATTATGAATGTTACCTGATATATCATAAAAGGAGCGGTGAATTCCTCAGTAATAGAAAGTTCCATTGTCGTCAATGGGCCTTTGGGCAAGTTTGCATTAATTCCAGTGGTTAAAATCTGCAGTTAACATAAAGAAATGAAATCAAACATGTACAGAAGCTATTTTTATATCAAAATATCAATACTTAACAAGATATTACTGTTAAAAACATGCCATCATATTTTGTCATAGTCATAGAGTCATAGAGATGTACAGCATGGAAACAGACCCTTCAGTCCAACCCGTCCATGCTGCCCAGATATCCCAACCCAATCTAGTCCCACCTGCCAGCACCCGGCCCATATCTCTCCAAACCCTTCCTATTCATATACCCATCCAAATGCCTCTTAAATGTTGCAATTGTACCAGCTTCCACCACATCCTCTGGCAGCTCATTCCATACACATACCACCCTCTGCGTGAAAATGGTGCCCCTTAGGTCTCTTTTATATCTTTCCCCTCTCACTCTAAACCTATGCCCCCTAGTTCTGGACTCCCCGACCCCAGGGAAAAGACTTTGTCTATCTATCCTATCCATGCCCCTCATAATTTTGTAAACTTCTATAAGGTCACCCCTCAACCTCCGACGCTTCAGGGAAAACAGACCCAGCCTGTTCAGCCTCTCCCTATAGCTCAGATCCTCCAACCTGGCAACATCTTTGTAAATCTTTTCTGAACCCTTTCAAGATTCACAACATCTTTCCAGTAGGAAGGAGACCAGATTGCACGCAATATTCCAACAGTGGCCTAACCAATGTCCTGTACAGCCACAACATGACCTCCCAACTCCTGTACTCAATACCAAATACCTTCTTCACTATCCTATCTACCTGCGACTCCACTTTCAAGGAGCTATGAACCTGCACTCCAAGGTCTCTTTGTTCAGCAACACTCCCTAGGACCTTACCATTAAGTGTATAAGTCCTGCTAAGATTTGCTTTCCCAAAATGTAGCACCTCGCGTTTATCTGAATTAAACTCCATCTGCCACTTCTCAGCCCATTGGCCCATCTGGTCCAGATCCAGTTATAATCTGAGGTAGCCCTCTTCGCTGTCCACTACACCTCCAATTTTAGTGTCATCTGCAAACTTACTAACTGTACCTCTTATGCTCGCATCCAAATCATCTATGTAAATGGTTGTCAAGCGTACACCTTTGAATAAAGTAGACTTTGTGCCCGTCAATTTAGAATGCAGATAGTTTCAAAGCTTTCTCAAATTTTTAACTGTGAGAAAACTCAGTCAATTAAATCCATCTGGATTGTAATCATAATTGCAACTAGGAAAACACAGCAGAATGTATGTACAGAGCAAGCTCTCAAAAACAATAATGAGATAAACAACCAGGTAATTTCTTTTCATGCTTGTGTTTGATGGATAAATATTCATCAAAACTCAAAAAGTAACTTTCCTGCTCAACTTTGCGTAGTTTCCTCAAATATTTACACCTACCTGAGAGGGCAAACAGGATCTCAGTTTAATGTCTTAATTAGAAATCATTGGGGGAAATTGCGACCTACCCATGATTGAATGCCGAATAAGTAGCCATCGTTAATTGTTATTACCAAGGCGTTAGATGGGAAGTTTGGAGCTGACCTAAGAACTGGAGGTCTCCTTAATATTTCAATAATAATCAGTTGAAAATTATGAAGGCAGTACGTGGATAATTACTATCACTGAAAATCCTTTGAAGAAGTTAAATGATCTCACAAGGTCAGTAAAGCTAAATATGATGGCAGAAAGCTGCTACTCATCTATTGTTAACATTCAAGGTGTATGTCATAACAATAAACATGTTGTTATATCCAGTGTGAATTAAGTTTAGAGACTTCTTCACAACTAAGCAATAAAGTCTGTGCTTGTAGAATCGTGTAATGCATATAACTCCTTCAAGCAATATTTCTTGCTATGAATATTCTATGAGACATTTCCAATAATTATGAAATAAACATGTCTGAGCTTGAAAATGACAAGCTGGTGCACAATTCCCACAAATGACAAGTTTCAGGGAAAATTACAATTGGTTTCACTGAGCCCAGTTTCAGACCTCACTTAGAGGTAGCTTTCTTAATTAAAAGATAATAGGGTCGACCCCTTTTCCTGAAGATCTCACAAATAATAATAGAAAAACTGGCTTATCAATCTGTTGTAGCTGGTATTGGCTCGGGCTTTATGAAAACACCTTGTCTTTGAATAACTGTACAGAAAGGGGATAGTCAGCCAATCAAGTTCAGCCTGGAACTGTGATATGAAACTTTAATTCCACCCGTGTGAGAGCAAGCTAATGTTTCGAGTCAAGATGACTCTTCATCAGAGCCGAAATGAAGTGTGGAGGGGGCAGCATTTATTCAACAGTTGGTGCGCAGAGGTGGGGGCGGGCATGTGGCAGTGGTGGGGTGTAGAATGCTAGTGGAGAAAAGATGGTGATAGTTCAGATTAAGTGAATGGAATGTGGGAAGGTGAGAATGAAGGAACAAAAGAAGAACAAAGGAGCTCCAAGACTTTCTGCCCCTCTAATGGAGGTGCACAGAGAGACAGGGAGCCCTTCAAACACATTATTGAAAGGCAGCAAGTGAGAGCAGACAGTTGTGGAGCTAACTGTCAACAACCAAGCTCCAAAGACTTGGATGTAGCACTGCAAAAAGCGAAATGGGCTCAAACGAGTAGACAAGGCCATTAAATGGATCTTCATATGTCATATCCTATCAAGTGCTCAGCCAGCATCAGCCATTTCATATTTCAGCACAACCCAACATACTAACAATCTCTACTGATCACAATTCGCACCCAACATTCACGGACTCCAATGCATTCCTATGCACTTAGAGCAGCTGCAAACCTCTCACACACATATCTCACAGGGTTTCATGCTCACAGCTATTCAAACATGGCAGCCACATTATTCAAAAAGGGATTTCACAACCTCAACTGACAAACTTTCCTCCTTGTTGCAGGACAAAATGATGCACATATGGAGGCAGCAAAAGGATATGTACAATTATATATCCTAAACCCTGTGAAGATCCTGGAGATGCTATCCATTACTGGAACATCCAGTGGTGAATGAGTTGCTAATGGCAGAGCTGAAACCATTTAATATGACAATCTCCTCTTATGTAAACTTCCCCACTTCCTACTTAATCCCATCCTACAATCTCTCCTGATTTAATAGCTGCGGATGATGTTAGCAAGCCCTTGGTACTTTTCTCCCTCCTTGTACCACTACCCTTTCTTGCAGAATGCAGTTGTAACTAGTATTGAGAGCAATTTTGAGCCCCATACCTCAGGGAAAATGTATGGACACTGGAGCAGCTCCAGAGGAGATTCACGAGAATGATCCCAGGAATTAAAGTCTTATATGAGGAATCTGGGACTATATTCAATGGAGTTTTGAAGGATGAGGAGGGATCTTATTGAAGCTTTCAGAATATTTAACAGCCTGGGCAGCGTGGACATAAGGAAGATGTTTCCATTGGCAGGAGAGATGAGAACATGAGGGCACAGCCTTAGAATAAAGGGAATATCTTTTAGAACAAACATGAGGAGAAACATCTTTAGGCAGAGACTGGTGAATCTGTGTAATTCATCACCACAGAAGACTGGAGGCCTAGTCATTGAGTATATTTAAAACAGAGAAGATAAGTTTTTGATTGCCAAGGGGATCAAAGGTTACAGGGAGAAAGCGGGAAAATGGGGGATGAAAAGCCTATCAGCCATGATTGAATGGCAGAGCAGACTTGATTGGCTGAATGGCCTACTTTCTACTCCTATGTCTAATGGTCTTAAATGTTAGCAAGTCCCCTGGATCCAATTGCTTGAATTCTAGGGTCTTAGTGGCACTGATTGCTAAGGTAATGGATGCATTCGTTGAAAGCTTCTGAAATTCCTGAGATTCTGGAAAGATTTCAGTGGATTTAAAAAGTGCAGATGTAACACTACTAATAAAGAAAGGATGGAGACAGAAATCAGGAAAATACAGAACAGTTAAAATAATATCTTTGCCACTGAGAAAATGCTAGAATATTGTTAATGAGATAGAGCAGGACATTTAGAAAATCATAGTACAATCAGACAGCGTGAACGTAGTTTTGTGAAGGAAAAATCAAGCTTGATAAGGATAGAACAAACAGCATAGAATCAAAGGAAACCAGTGGGTGTAGTCTATTTGATTTTCCAAATGTTATTTGCTAAGTGCCACATAAAAGGTTTCTATACAGGAGGTTATGGTAGTGGTGTTGATACAGGAGTAAGAATAGAGTATTGCCCAACCAGCAGGAAATAGTAAGTCCAGATAAATGCATCATTTTCAGATTGCCTACCTGTAAGTAATGGTGTGTCGTAGGGGTCAATTGTGGGGCCACAACTATTTTAAGCTATCTTAATGACTTAGGTGAAGGAAGCAACTACATTGCAGCCAATTTTGATGGTCATACAAATCCAAGCGGGGAGGTAAGTTGTGAAGAAGATACAAAGGCCTGATTTTTATTTCCAAGTTGGATGTGCAGAGTTAGAAGAAATTAATTCAAGAACAGAATGGACATGGCAAGTAGTTCTGCAGATACCATAGATAGAAAATATATTCAAAAAGGATATGCAGATTCTGTGGACCAAGAGTTTAAATCACAAGGGTGGCATGAGCACCCTCCTCATAGCTCTTTTGGTTTTTCATGACAGCAGATTATTGTTAACAGAGGAAGTCTTCAATTTGGTAGCAGGTCAATTGGAATTAGATTTTTCTTTAATTATGAACTTTGAAAGTCTTTTAGTGCTTTGTTTTCCCACTTACAGAGAGAGAGGGAGACTTGTCTTGGCTTGTAGGCTTTTTGGAAATCTGAGTGCAATTTACTTTCCACAACTTAATGATAACAATGGTTACTAGGTAGTTTTTAACCCAAAGGAACGAGGTGCCCTCTAGTCTGATAGGAGAATAAAATCTAGCTTCTCCAAAAGTTACATGACTTTATGTAACCACACACTTCCATTTTTTCCTTTGAGTTGGTTAAAAAAAAGTACATTCTCTGCATCACAGCAAATTATTGAAGCTTTCATTTTCCGGGCTCCAATGAAGTATATGTAGTTTTTACAACATTTTGGAAGGCCCTGACACCTCTTGACAGATTGACACTTGTTAACACTATGTAGACAATTCTTGACAAGTCTTTACATTTGTAGACACTCATGATACTTCTTAACATGTCGACACCTGTTGTACCCTTTGTAATGTTAAATAGTACCAAGCAATGTATGCTTGCTTTATGTATAATCTTCTCCACAGCTAACAGTCTCAAAGGAGACCTAAAAATCACCCAAAGGAGCTCTGTTTCACTCCCCTGCCCCTCTCCCAGAGTATATCTGATGGTCATCCTACCAAATAATCCCTCTTCCTAATTCTAATCCCTGTAAGTTATTCAGGGGAATTATTTTTAGGCAAACCTCAACTCTCCAAAAGGGTATCCTGGATACTCAAAAGAAATAAACTGAGGGTAAACCTCTTCTCTTCTCTGGTCTAGCTTCCACACTGTGTTCCAAACACTTGGGACTCCAAAATCCAATTTCAGTGGAGACAGATGGTCACTTAATTAGCTAGCTGTCTCGAGGAATGGGGCAAGCCCAAAATAAGCCCATCTGACAATCTCGCCTTAGTGGAAATTAGAAATTCTGGATGCAAAGGCAGGTCTTAGACTCTTTATATTTTCTGATGTTTCAGTGAGTTCTGGCAAACATTGAGGCTGAAGAGTCTGAAAAGGGATATTGATTTGTTGAGGGGCAAGGCAAAAAATTAACAGATGGGGTATTATGTGGGAAGATGTGAGGTTGGTCAGTTTGTGAGGAAGAGTAAAATGCTCATCATAATTTAAATGGAAAGAGGTTGCAGGATGCTGCAGTACAGAACAACTTGAGAGTCTTTGTACACGTGTCACAAAATGTTTGCACACAATACAGCAAGTAATTAGGAAGCCAAATGGAAACTTGCCTGTTTGTATAAGCTGAATGAAATACAAACCTAGGCAAGTCTTATTGCAACTGGACTAGGCTTTGTTGAGACCTCATCTAGTGTACAATGTACAATTTGGCCTCCTTACTTCAGACAAAATCACAGATGTGATATGGCAGAGGAGGCCAATTAGACTTTCAGAGAGCATTGGGAAACTCACCCCGGCGTGGCAAGGAGAATGGGGCCTACTGAAAAGCTGGCAGACATTTGGAACTTAATCTTCAAAGGGAACATAAACTGAACATGTTTCAGTTAAGTTAGTCATTGGAGAAGTACATTTTATCTTGTCTTTAGTGTATTAGTTGTGTTTAATAATGTTTAGTCTATGTTAATTTTAGTTTGTTTACTACATACAATGAGCAAGTAAAATACGATGGAGATCACCTGTTATAGGATTGCACCAACAGTGGAGAAATAAATCAATGAGCAATAAATACCTTTAAAAAACCATTTTAAATAACACTGATCAATGATTCTTCATGCTGCTTAATGTGTCAGTTGTGCAACATAAGGCGTTGCCTGGAGCATGAAACTCCAAGATGTCAATGGTGGTGTCAATTCATTTACAAGGAACTGGTATAAAGCTGAAAACAAGAAATGCTGGAGAACACAGCGGGTCAAACAACATCCATGGAGAGAGAGTAAGCTAATGTTTTGAGTCCACACTGCACTTCAACTTTGATGAAGAGTCACCTGGTGTACCCTAGAACTCTGTGGGAAGGAAGTGATCCTGGGCCCCTAGCTGAGATATTTGTATCATCAATAGCCACAGGTGATGTGCAGGAAGACTGGAGGTTGGCTAAAGTGGTGCCACAATTTAAGAAAATCCAGGGAAGTCAGTCAGCCTGACATCAGTGGTGGGCAAGTTGTTAGAGGGAATCCTGAGGGAGAGGATTTACATGTTTTTGGAAAGGCAAGGACTGATTATGGACAGTTTACATGACTTTGTGCATGGGAAATCACTAACTTGATTCAGTTTTTTGAAGAAATAATGACGAGATTGATGAGACCAGAGCAGTGTATGTGATCTCTATTGACTTCAGTAAGGCATTCTACAAGGTTCTCTGTGGGAGATTGGTTAGCAAGATTAGATCTCACTGAATACAGGCAGAATTAACCTTTTGAACACAAAACTAACATGAAGGTAGAAGACAAAGGGTGATGGTGGAGGGTGGTTTTTCAGACTGGAGACCTGTGACCAGCAGTGTGTCACAAGGATCGGTGCTGGGACCTTGTTATCTAAATGATTTAAATGTGAACATAGGAGGTATAGTTAGTAAGTTTGCAGAAGACATCAAAATTGGAGGTTACCTCAGAATATGACCAGATCTTGACCAGATGGCCCAATAGGCCAAGGAGTTTAATTTAGATAAATGTGAGGTGCTGCATATTGGAAAAGCAAAACAGGGCAGGACTTATACACTTAATAGCAAGGTCCTGTGGAGTGTTACTGAACAAAGAGACCTTGGAGTGCAAGTTCATAGTTCCTTGAAAGCAGAGACGCAAATAGACAGTATAGCGCAGAAGGCATTTGGTAAGCTTGCCTTTATTGGTCAGAACACTGAGTATAGGAGTTGGGAGGTCATGTTGTGACTGTACAGGATATTTGTTAGGCCAGTTTTGGAATACTGTGTGCAATTCTGGTCTCCCTGTTATAGGAAGGATGGTGTGAAACTTGAAAGGATTCAGAAAAGATTTACAAGGATGTTGCTGAAGTTGGAAGATTTGAGCTGTAGGGACAGGTTGAATACACTGGATCTATTTTTCCTGGAGCGTCGGAGACTGAGTGGTGACCTTATAGAGGTTTATAAAATCATGAGTGGCATGGATAGATTGAATAGCCAAGGTCTTTTCCCCAGGGTTTGGGAGTCCAAAACGAGAGGGCATAGGTTTAAAGTGAGAGAAGAAAGATTTAAAAGGGATATAAGGGTATTTTTTTCATGCAGAGGGTGATGCACGTGTAAAATGAGTTACCAAAGGAAGTTGTGGAAGCTGGTATAATTAGAGCATTTAAAAGGCACCTGGATGGGGATATGAATAGGAAGGGTTTAGAGGGATATGGGCCAAGTGCTGGCAAATGGGACTAGATTAATTTAGGATATCTGATTGGCATGAGCCAGTTAGACAGAAGGGTCTGTTTCCATGCTGTACAATTCTGTGACTCTACGACTCTATTTAGACTCGAAATATTAGCTTGCTCTCTCTCAGGGATGGTGTCTGACCTGCTGTGATCTCCAACATTTGTTGTTTTCAATACAGATTCCAGCACCTGCAGTATTTTGCTCCTACTGGTATTGGGGCAGTAGGGGAATGAATTGAGTGAGTTAAGAAAGAGAGAGAGCTGAATTTTGAATGATCTCAAGTTCCCATAGGGTAGAATGTGGCAAGCAAGTAGAAGTGCATTGGAATAGTCTTCAGGTATGAGGGTTTCAGCTGCAGATGAACTGGGACAACAGGAGGTTGGGCAATGTTACAGAGGTGGAAATAGGCACGGATATAAGGTCAGAAGCTCACCTCCAAATCACATGTGACACCAAGGTTACAAGCAATGAGGCTTAACCCCAGATTGTTGCCAAGGAGAAAGATGGAGTTGGTTGCTATGAAACTGAGGTTGGAACCACTTCAACAAGAAGGTACTCACTCAACCGCTCCTTAATCAAGATTTGGCTGAGCGCTCAACCGAAGAATCATATTTAACTCAAATGTTAACTGTTTCTCTTTCCACAGATGTTGCCAGATCTGCTGAGTATTTCAAGCATTTTCTGTATTTCCTACTTGAACGTTTTACAAGGACTGGCATTGTGTATGGCATATTAATCCACTCTAATGAATATCCTATCTGTCTTTTTTGTTTCTGCTTTCATTAATTTATAATTTGCTGTCCATTAGGAAATTAAGGCCTTATGCCCCAGTACTGTACTTCTGAAAAAGAAGGACATAACAATCCTTCACAGAATTGCGACAGTGCAAAAGAGGCCATTTGGCTCATCTTGTCTGCACCAGTTCTATTGCCAATCTCCTTCCTTTTCCCCATATCTTTGCACATCAATTGTATCCAAATAATCATCCAATGCCCTCTTGAATGCCTCAATTAAACCTGCCTCCACCATCTTTCCAGGCAGTGCATTTCACCCCTTAACTACTCACTGAGGGAAAGCATTTTT
Source organism: Chiloscyllium plagiosum (assembly GCF_037043375.1). Taxonomy (NCBI): domain Eukaryota; kingdom Metazoa; phylum Chordata; class Chondrichthyes; order Orectolobiformes; family Hemiscylliidae; genus Chiloscyllium; species Chiloscyllium plagiosum. The sequence goes on from NW_028270142.1 coordinate 104,342,771, forward strand.
TCTTACATTACCTTTGATTCATTTGCACATCACTTTAAGCAAAGTAAAAATGAAGTTTTTGATGCCACTACCACAATATAGAGTGGATATTAGTATGAAGTTCGGGTCACACCTGCAATTGCTAATTTGAAAATTTCTGTCATGATCACAGAGAGAAATATGGTATAAGAACTTGTATGATTGGTAACAGATTGAGGGGATGACCTAGTGGCATTATTGCTGAACTATTAATCCAGAGACCTGGGCAATATTCTAGGGACCTGATTTTGAATCCACTAAAAATAGTGAAATAAGAATCAGGGATGACTATAAAACTGATGTCATTTGCTAGAAAAAAAAATCATCGGCTTAACTAATGTCCCTTGAAGGAAACTGTCATCCTTACCCTGCCTGGATTACATGTGACTCCAGACCCATAAGCAATGTTGTTGACTCTCATTGGCCCTCTGGATGGGCATTAAATGATGGCCTAGCCAGCGATGCTCTCTTCCCATGAATGAATATTAAAAAAACATGGGCAACACAATAATCATGGTGACTTCAATCTACATATGGACTGGATAAAACAAATGAGAAGTAAAGTTGTGGAGGATAAGTTTCTGGAATATGTTTTGTTTGGTCTTCCAGAGGAGCACGTTGAGGAACTGACTGGAAGGCAGGATATTTTAGACTATTATTAAGTTCTGGAAAAATGCAAGTATTGTAAAAGAACCTTTAGAGTTGAATGACACAATGTGATAGAATTTTACATTATGTATAAAAGAGACGTAGTTCACTCTGAAGCAAGGATGTAAAATTTGATGAAGGGAAATTCTGAAGGCATGAGGCACAATTGACTGAGCTGAATTGGGAGAATTCATTAAAAGGCATGATTTGTGTATAGGCAATTAGCAGTCTTTAAATAATTACATGGCTTACAGCAACTGTACATTCCTTTGAGGTACAAACATTCAAAAAGATCAGTTAACAGTAACTGACAAAGGAAGTTAAGATTTGCATAATATTTAAAAATTAAGTGGTCAGAAATAGTAATAAATCTGAGGATTAGGAAGTATTTTTAAATACAGCAAAGGACATCCTTGGAAAAGAAAAGGGAAGTGAGAATAGGATAGCAATGAAATTTAACAAAACAACATTAAAACAGATTTTTAAAACTTTAGCATGTGCGCAGAAAGGAAATGTTGGCTAAGACAAATGGGGAATCCATTTCAGGCAGTGTCAGGAGAGTTTAGAATACTAATTGATCTCAAAACAGTAACTCCATCTCACACTTAGGGCTTGAAGCTAAGATGTGAAGGTGAGCATGGGTGTGAATGTTCAAGAATATTGAGAAATTAAAAATGCAATGAAGAAAATGAGTTAAACTGCAATGTATAGAAGCAATGCACACACAACTATATTCATGATCTGGAGATGCCGGTGTTGGACTGGGGTGTACAAAGTTAAAAATCACACAACACCAGGTTATAGTCCAACAGGTTTAATTGGAAGCACACTAGCTTTCAGAGCGTCGCTCCTTCATCAGGTAATTCATCAATCACCTGGTGAAGGAGCAGCGTTCCGAAAACTAGTGTGCTTCCAATTAAACCTGTTGGACCTGGTTTTGTGTGATTTTGAGCTATATTCACCTAACTATTGCATCACAGAGGTACTCATTACCTCTAGAGTACTTTGAAGTGTTCTGATATGTGAAAAGTAATACATAAATGCAGATCTTTATCAAGTTATTTGAAGAATGTGGGAGTTGAAGCATGCTGAACAATCATCCAATGGAAAGGTAAGGGTTAGGGACAAAATTCAGGATGGCACTGAGAGGGAAACTCAATGTACTGCTTAAAACAAAAAAAATTCTAAACAGGTTGTAAAGATATGGAAACTAAGTCAGAGAGAATGCCAATTAATTATAGGACAATAACAGAGAGATGAGTCAAATTAGGTGGGCAGTTGACAAACCTTTAGCAAACATTCTAATAGATTTTCCACCTGTTAATAAATCCAGTATTTGATAAAATACCTATTGACCATAAATGGAAATATAACTGCAATAAAGGTTTGGACTACCAGTCCTCAAGGAAGAAGTTTCAAATTTTTGAAAAGTTTGGATACTGAGTAAGAAGGAACAATAATACAGTTTGACTTAATTCTGGCATTATGTTTGAGGAATGAAACAATGAGGACTAATGTAGGGAAATCAAAATGTTTAACAGTGAAAATATTGAGTTTTGAGGAGAAATTTCCAATCAACAACAGGAATTGGGAGGGTGGTGATTTCAACTTAATCAGGTGACTTACCCACCAATGCCCCTCTACCACCATTACAACCCCCCCAACCCCCTCCAGATCCTGTGAGCTTCGATTTTAACCAGTTTTCACCTTCTGAGTGGGTGACTAAAGCATATACCTGAAGCAATACACATTTCTCTTTTCATATGAGGATCAGGGTACAATGATGTCAGGGGGTTTTGATTACAATTTTAACTCCAGACTGAGTGAGGAAGCCATTACAGTTTGTCCTGCCATTTGAAATCAAATAATAAACTAATGGCAGACGAAGGCATTAATTTAATAGCTTCCCTTTGTGCGGGCAGGGGGAGCTACCTAGGTCCTCTTAAGATTTTCAAATGTTTGTGGGGGCAAAAAGAGGATTGGATGCACCTTGCAAATAATATGCCCAGATGTCATGCCTATGTCCCAACATTAGCAATACAACACAATACAATGCAATACAATTCAAACTGAAGGCCAAGAGTTGGGACATTGGAATCTGCTCATCCTCAGGTTAAGTTCCATGAGGAGATTGTTCATGAGACAGGAAGGATGAGAAGGCAATTTTCAATTTGTGAATACATTGTTTATGTTGAAAAAGTTTAGAACCAGAGGATTTTGTTCCATATTGAATGCCAAACCTCACAATTAGTCATTTGGCCGCTCTCGCATACGGTGAAGTTGCTGCACTTTGAAGGTGCTGCCTTTTCTCTTCTGCAAAGCAGCAACATCGGCCCTATCAAGGCTGACATCAACCTTTCTGTTGCACCCACTCCCCCTACCCCATAATGCTCAGTACCGCTAACTGGCACCAAGCTTACTGCCAGCTCAATTAGAGCATTTGCCTTTTAAAACTGTATCCCACCAGCAATGCAGATGTTGTGTCGTGTTGGGACCCAGGGTTTTCGAATCGAACTGAGAAGTCAAGACCCAAGTCCCCACATTTACCTGGAAACTACTGGACACTCATTAAAATACATCTATTTCTCTGCAGGGTCTTTGCATCCTTCTCATAACTTGCTTTCTTGTCGAGCTTCATATTATCAGAAGACATGGATACAACACAATTGGTCACATTATCCAGATCATTGGATCACTAATAATAGAGGGCCCAACACTGTCACAGTCTACCATCCTGAAAATGACCCTCTTTCTGAGTTCTGAAGAAGTCATTTCGAACTTGAAAGACTAACTCTGTTTCCCTATCCACAGCTGCTGCCTGACTGATGAGTTTCCCCACCTTTCTCTGTGTCTACCTCCTCATTATCCTCCCTGTTTGTCAAATCCTCAAAGAGTCTAATAAGTTTGTCAAACACTATTTTCCTTTCACAAAACAATGTTGATATTGCCTGGTTGTATTTTCTAATTGTTCAGAATGTTATTGAGCATTTTCCCAAAGACAGACTTTAGACTAACTGGCTTACATTTTGTCTCTTCCTTCTTTTTAACAGCAGCTTTACATTTTGCTGCTTTTCAATACATTGAGACTTTCCCAGAACCTCTGAAATGTTGGAAGGTTACAGCTAATGTGTACCCTATCTTTTATTTGAAGATCCTACAGTGTAGGCCATTAGGGGGCATGTTAGCTTTAATTTCCATTAGTTTGCCCATTTTGTTATTCTTTAGTGCAAATGATTGTTCGAAGTTCATCCATTTTCCTCCTAATTTTCTCCTACTTCTGACTGTTTTTTATAACTTCTTCTGTGAAAGCAGATACTAAGTACTTATTCAAACTCTCAGCCTTTCCTTCATTTCCCAATATAAACTCCCCAGTTTCAGGAACTTTAAGGAATGTTTAGCTATTCTCAATTCCTTTTAGCTTGGAGAAGAATTTACTGACTGTTTCTTTTCCTTGATAATTTTCTCTCATATTCAAGCACTCCCTCTTCATTTATTTTTTAAGACATCCTTCGTTGGATTCTAAACTTTCCCAATCTTCTGGGCTACTATTAATTTTTATAACTGTTTCTTCCAATTTGACACCACCCTTAACCTATTTAGGTCAATGGTCTCTCCTTCAGGTAGAGTCTTCCTTCCTTAATGGAATATATGGTTTTGAGAGTTAGAAATGTTTCCTTAAATGTCTACCATGTGCTGCACTGTTAGCTTCCCTTTTAAACTATTTTCCCAATACTCTTTGACAAACTCTATCTTCATACCCTTATAATTTATTTTATTTAAGTTTAAGGCATTTGCATTTCTCACTCCCAAACAGAATGCAAAGTTTTCAGCTAGGATCACTCTTGCCTAGAGGATTCATTACTATGAAGGCTTTAATTAATCTTGTCTTATCACACATTATCAGATACAAAATAACCAGTTCCTTGTTAGGTTCAAGACTGTATTGTTCTATTAATATCTGTCCTCCTGTTTCATTCATTGACTAATTGTTTTATCTTTATTTAATTTATTATTAATATTAATTTGTGAAAAAGCCCCTTGCAAAGACCTATTTCTGAATGTAATAGGTGTATAGGTCAAATTATTTATGAGAGGTGTCACCTCTTTTGAAACTTGTTTTTTTTTGTACGGCATATGTAAGTAAGTTTCCAGCTTCAACTGCGCAGCAAGTTTTCCAATAATTTTCTTCCAATAAGATCCTTCCAATAAATTCAATGCTTAATAAAGTGCCTACTAGCCCTTGCTTCATTAAGCACAATTAAAAGTGATGTAAGCAGTCTTAAAACGGAATTAGTGTCAACTTGTAGCTGGTGGTCCTATAAGATATTTCTACTGCCAATTGTTAAACTGCTGAAATTTTAAATTATTCCCTCAGGCAAACTGTTTCTCAGTTGCCGCCTTCCTGTAACTGAACAAAGAGATCTGTCTCTAAACTCAAATTCCAGTTAAGCAATCTGTTCCTGTCTCCCAGTATTGAAGGTGTGGCAAAAGATAATTTGGTAAATATTTGTGCAAGAAACATTCATGAGAGTATCAGAAACAGGGCACTGGCCATCTCACTTTGTTAATAAGATCCTGAGAACATTAGAACAACTCATACTTAACTTCACTTACACTCAATGAAAATCATTCTGCCAATCAACTGTACAATTCAACTCACATAAAGACATCATTAATTGTTCATTAATAATATAAATTATAAAATAAAACTGACACAGCATGAAAACTTACCACTGCGAGAATAAGCAACAACAGTTTATCATTGTTTTGGTATTTGGATGCCTTCATGATGTCTGAGTATCTGTAACATGGACACAAATTAATAACAAAATTGTTAATTGCAACAATTGCGTGGTAAAAGAACTTTCCATATTCCATCAGGAAAATTTAAATCACTTTATATAACACATGTAGGATTTTTTGGCTAGTATTTCACTGCTTGAAAAAATATTGGGGAAGGTTTCCATTTCCATCTGATAGGACAGATAACAGCCTCTTTATAAAATTAACCTGATTGTCATTCCACTGAAATAAATGGAAAGGAAATCAAGAATGTTCTGCAAAGAGTATATAATTATCCTGCCAGATTACCAGCCAGGCGCTAAAGAAAGCATGTCTAACCTATTATTAAACTACAAATCATATTAAGCAATATAGAACTTAAATATAACTCCTCATGTATACAAAATGCCTTACAACTGAGAGGTGAACAAACATGTATTGAAGGTGCTTTGGGCATAAACAATGTTACAAGAGGAAAGGTTAGAGATAATGAAAGGCTTTTGAAGATGGACAGAGATACAAGTCGAAACATTTAAGAAGAGATGTGAAGCGTGATGATGTCATGAGGCCAAAGACTCTGCCACTTAAAGTAGAGATGGGCATGGGCGCAAACATACATCTGAAGCAATTGTAGAAATAAATTAGAATTAGATCATATCTTATAAAATAAGACTGGCATTTGGGTTCAACAGATGGCAATGTGGACTAATAAATCAGTTATGCAGGTGAAGTATAAGTATAGAGACATAAGCAAGAGTGGAAAGAGTCAAGGTCCTGAAATTTGGCTGTTCCAACTTTTGGGCACATGCTTGAGACAAAGAGTATTCCTGATGTCTGAATGGTGAAGCTTTAGGCCCATAATTATTTGAGGTTCCGGCTTTTATGTTAGAATTAAAGCAATCTTAGAGGAAAACAGTAAGACAATATCAGGCTACAGCTGATGGAATTCAGGTGAATTGGTCTAAGGTTTCAGGCTGGGATTCAGGCCCTGATCAAATTTAGACTGGAAATGGGGATCTGTAAAATGACAGGGGCACTTTCTGAAGTTGATTGAGGATTCAATAGACCTGCAATTGAGAAAGGCTCTACAATCAGCTCGATCTTTCTTGACTGACAGGTGATTTGAATGGATTGATCCCCGGCCAGTGATGCGAGCTCCAACCACTGGTTGCTTCATGGTAAACTGACTCTAGAGACAAGACCTCAATATGTGCAAAAGGCAAGAAGTTTGCTTGAAGGTATGGATAAAGCATGTCGTTTCTTTGTCCTTTCCCAATGTGGTGGATTGTGCAACATTGACTTAGGAGCAGAACTCGGCTACTCGGTCCTTCGAGCATGGTCTGTCATTCAATAAGACCATGGCTTATTTGGCTGTGTCCGCAACAGCACTGTGCTGTCTCTCTATCATAACCCTTTGCTTCTATCAAAAATCTATCCAACTCTGTCTTGAGAAAATTTAATGGCCAGCATCCACTGCTCTCCATGGAAAAAAACGTTCTATAGACCAACAATTATTTAATAGAAGAAAAGTTATCGTCATTGATTCTTTCTCTTATAAGGCAGATCTCCTCAACTGTGTTTCGAGTTCTAGTCTTCTCACAAGGGGAAATATCCATCTGGGTTTCTACCCTATCGGGTCCCCTCAGAACCTTATAAGTTCCAGTAAATTTGTGCACATATTTCACTTCTGCCATGTTTGGGAGTTAGTGTGCAAGTTAGCTACTGCAAATAGTTGTTCACTGAACATATAGACCAATATATCTTCAGGCCTCACATTCCCATCAACTCCACAATTTCATTTATATTTTATCCACAATGTTTGATTTACTATTGAAAACAGTAAATTAACACACAAATATATTATGTTTAACATTGGTATCAGATATAGTAAACAACTAGCATTGTGTTAAAAGTTGAAACCCTATCTCAAGGAACCATCACTCTCTGTAAATTGCTTGCCCTGCTTTCACTTCTGTTTGCTAAGACATTATTAAAGTACTTGCCTTGTAACTCCTAGCTATTTCATCACAAGCAAGGAAAGCAGTCAGCCAGAATTCACTTTTGTGGTATGGATTCCGCAGAACTATGCAAGATACCATCATGCAACAGGACACAGCACTGGTAGTCATGCCATAGGTAAGCAGGATCTACTGGCAGGGCCTCCTAACAAAAGTAGAATTTGCCTCTTCAATTAAACCTAACTAAATGACAATAACAGATTCCTGTGTATACAAATCAGACAAATATAGGATTATTGCCCAACGCCTTAATTTTTCAATTAGATCTGCATAAACATGGTAGCAGTGAGGTATATATAAAATTATACACATGCAAACAAAAGTAATGTCACATTTGAATGTTTCTACATTATCTGAGTTAAAGCATAACAAATGAGTATATATTTTGTTAAGATTAGATTTTGGAAAATAAATAATAGAAAACCTGTTTTATTTTCATCTTTTAATTTCTACAATTAGTTTTCCTTCTTTTCTTTAGACATCTTGATGCACATGAATTCCCAATAGCAATGACAGTTTGGAGACCTTACTTCTCAATCATTATGAATACTGCTCCTTAAATTACTATGCAGTGTTATATAATGAGGACAGCCTCATGTTGGTTTCTTTGGGTGGGATTGAAGCTCCATATTTAAATCTGCGATGGGAGGAAGCTTACTTTTCTCTCTTTGCAAATTGACTTATGAAATGGCTAGAATTTATGGAATGATTTGCTTTTATAGAGAAGAATAATTTGGATTCTTTCAAATAAAAGTCTCTTCACTTTTTTATTATCTTTTCCTGACAATGTACCAAAATCAAGAACTCTCTGACTGTAGCAGCTCTGCACTCAATCAAAAAACAAAGATTATGTCACCTCCACCTGCACTGTCTATTTCAGAGGCCTATGCATGGCTGAAGTTAATCATTACTAGATGTTAAGCCATACTTTATTTCTTTTTCATGAAATCAATCCCATTTTTGTTGGCAATGTTTTACACGCAAATGGAACTAACAAATTCCTGAAAATCTGCTTAATATTTAAACTCTGGGCTTTTTTGAAAGGCATTTAAAAACAGCGATTAAAAGCACAGAAACTATAAAATTTCAAATAATCTGTAGCTTGGAAATTATGCTGCGATATTGTCCAAACACAGATTAGCTTTGTGTTCAATGTTTGTACAATCTCTTCCATCTGCTATTTTACAGGAGATAGTAACCTGTTTATTTTTGTCATACAATACCATACAGAAAAATAACCAGGCTTATTTGTTTTTTTTAAACACCTAAAAAGCATAGCAACCTTTCTAAAAATTCAAATTTTACATATGAGGTACATTTACTATGATAATAAAGAATGGTTCTTGATATATAAGGGCAGTAGAAGCTGTCATCATTTATAAATGCATGTTTTATAAGAATCCATACAGAAGCATAGCAAACAAGTTTCTACAAACCTGTTGGACCTGATTGTAACAGACTGTATTAATCGGGTGGGTCTCAATAACAACCTGAGACAGTCACCATTTTTACATTAACAAGAGCTGGTTAACAATTCTTTTTCTTTCAAAACAGCCCCTCAATCATCAATTGGATAAAGAAAACTTCAATCAGCACCTGAACAAAAATACAAATTGGTCACAAGACTGTATTGAGCTGATTTTCTTCATACACAGATTATTGAAGATTTCACTGAGACAAATTGGTGAAATGATTACATTTTGCAGTATGTTTCCACACTATTAAATAAAGTTATTTTAAGACATGTTGCTTAAATCCAAAACAGAAACTTTTCTACATATGTTAGGTTGTAGTCTAAGCTTGCCACCAATTGTCAATTGCATAACATTAACCAAGAACTACGCCCTTTTGAAAAGTCTTCACCTTGCTAAAAGGTTGTGCTTCTCTGTAAGTTTGATTGCTGCCTTACTTTAAATCTTAAATCTTCAAGCTACACACAAACAGCAGCTGCAACTTATAAACTAAATATTCAGTTACCTGTCAATCAGATTGTTCACTTTTGCTCTATTTCCTGTGGTTTAGAGACTAAACGTAACAAAATAAAACCTGATTCAAAATAGGCGTTGGCAAACTTTAACCGTCACTTTATTGCAGCTAATGATTTGCTCAGTCCATACCTGATAAAGTACAATTGGTGTACTTTAACAAATAAAGTGGAAAGATCCCTCCTTCAACTGGTTTCGGTGATGTACAAAGGTGCAGAAACAGCAGTCTACAGTTTTGTCAAACCCCACAATAAAACTATCAAGACACGCCCCTTTGCTATAATCATTTGAATTTCTGTACTGCTTAACAATTTCCAACTCTACACTGTTGCACAATTTGCATTGCCCATTTACTCCCAAGATGAGCAAGCCTGTTTCTTTTTCAAATAAGCCAGTTTATTTTCTTTTCAGTGGAAAATCTTCCCATTTCATTTTTAGAAAAATAATTTAACTTGCTTTAATCTTTTTAAAACATAATATCCTACCTATCGACTGTTAATGAAAATCATCGCATTCAATGTCAGCAGTAGTCTTGGTTAGAGTGGACAGCTTCAGTAGCAATGAGATGCCTCCATTCCAACTGTCAATGTCCCTTCTTAGTCTGAAATCCTGGGATCTGCAAAACCAAAATACGTTGGGCAGGCACCTGAGTCATCATCATGGGCCTACCTGATGGGTAGTTATTGGGTGTCTGAGTTAGATAGGAAGTAGCAAAAGTTCTGTTGAAGAAAACGTGCTGCTCGAGCTTAATGGAACATTATTGAGCTGAAAGTATCTCTAGGAGTGGGACTGAGTGGAAAAGGAATGAAAATTTTAATCTATCTTAATTAGTTATTATACTTTATGATGTCAAATTGAAGACTGGAACATGGCTTTTTCATCAGGTTACTGCGTGAAGAGAATCTTTGATCAGTTGTTGTCCAGTTCGTATTCTGTAAGTGACCTCAAGATAGTGAAGCTTTGTGATCAGTCCACTTTGAGCATAAATGTCAAAACATGTGGTATGCTATATTTCTATGATTTTTTAATGTCTTTATTCTTTTGTGTGATGTGAGCTGCACTGGTAAGACCCACTCTTGTTGCCCAATCTTAAATGCCTTGAGCTGAGTAACGTTGTGGACCATTTCAGAGGGTGGTTAGGCATTAAACATTGCTGTTGGTGTTGATCTGTGAGTGGGCCCAACTGGGTAAAGATGATGGCACTTGCTTCTCTAAAAGACATTAGTGAACCAGATATTTGTTTACACTAATCGATAGTCACCTTTACTGAAACTTGTTTTATCTTCCAGATTTATTCATTGAATTCAAATGTCACCACCTGTTGTAGTGGGATTTGAACATATGAACCTATCAAATTGAATCAAAGATAGGACATTTGACTCTTCAAACCTGCTCTACCATTCAATATAATTATGACTGATCTGTTTATGTTTAAAATTTCATTTTACATCTACTCCCAATAACCTTTGATTCCCTTATCTAATAAGAATCTATCCAACACTCCCTTAAAAATACTAATTGACCCCACCTCCCTGACCTTCTGAGGCAGAGTTCCAAAGCTGAACAACTCTCAGAGCAAAAGATAATGTCTCCTAGTTCTCCTTTTCCTGTTCACCTTGCTAAAATCATTCAGAATATCATACATTTAAATCAAATCAACACTCAATCTTCTAAACTCTTGTGGAAACAAGCCCAGTCTGTCCAATCTATTCTCATTCCAGATATCAATGTAATGAACCTCCTCTGAAACACTTCCAATACATTTACATCTTTCTTTTAAAAAAGAGGAGACTAAAATGTACACAGCATTCAAGATGTGTTGTTGGCAAGTGTAATACATAGCTGAAGCATAACATCCTCAATTTCTTTCATAATAAAGAATAATATCATCAATCTTCTTGATTGCAGTAATCTAGCAAAGAACATAAAAATGGACTGTAAAAGTTTCTTTAGATGTATAAAAAAGAAACAACTAGCTAAATCAAAATTAGGTCCATTACAGGCAAAGTCAGGGGAATCTATAACCTTGAGGCAGATTCAATTGAGGCATTCAAGAGAACATTGGATGATTATTTGGGTAGAAGTGATGTGCAGGGATATGAAGAAAAGGTTGTAGATTGTCACTGGGGAATAGAATCAATACAGGCACAATGGGCTGAATGGCCTACTTCTGCACCACAACAATGCTGTGATTACATGCATGTATCTGCATTCTAACCTTTGTGACATGTAGTTCCCTATGCACCATGGAATTCCACCATTGTTCTTCATTTAAGTGACGCCCATGCTTTTATTCTTCCAGGCATTGTGAAGAACTTCACATTTTCTACGTTATAATCACTCTGCCAGATGTTTGCCCACCCTCTCAACCAATCCATTTCTGATGACTTCACAGCATACCTTACTAGCTATCTTTATATTGCACGTGAATTTCACTCCATGCCTTCACTTCTGTTATCCAATCATTGATGTAAGTTGTAAAACAATGAGACTCCACTCATCACATCAAAGTAAAAATTCTGCAGATGCTAGAAATCTGAAATGAAAAGAGGAAATGCTGGAGAAACTCAGCAGAACAGGCAGCATCTGTGGAGAAACAAACAAAGTGCTACTGGTCATGAACAATTTTTTATTACAAGCTCCCATCAACTCCCTTCCCAGCCATGTCTTGTTTGAGTCATGCTGGTTTTGCTTTCAGCAGAACAGAACCATTTTCTCCTTACCTCACCAATCCTTTATAATTACAGTGGCGCCTCGGAATCCAAATTTAGTTCGTTCCAGGAGGCTGTTCGGATTGCGAAAAGTTTGGATTCCGAAACTATTTTCCCCATAAGAAATAATGGAAAGTGAATTAATCCATTTCTGGACCCAAAAAAAAACATTTTCAAGACACTTTTAATAAAAGCAAGAAATAAATGTACTAACATGAAAATAACTTCATTTACCTTAGTGAGGAGTGCTAATGGTGAATGCACTTATTTGCTCCACTGCTATTCTTGGTTGCAATGGCACAACGGTGATAATTAAAAAAAGCAGCACAAATCATGAGGTAAACTAGTGATGGACACACGAGAGATGCTTTCACGACTACTTCCAGGGATAAACTGAACAAACAATGTGCGACCTGAACAGTACGTGATGTTCAGATTCTGAAAATGTGTTCGGATTTTAGCGCAAAATTTTCTCGAAATAATTGTTAGGATTCCGATTTGTTCGAACAATAGGGCGTTCGCATTCCAGGGTCACCACTGTATTTTATTTCTCTATTTCGCCTTCACCTATTGAGGCCTGTCAAAGTGGCTGCAATAGCAGTAATTCTATTTGATTAGGAGGTTTTTAGAACACGGCAAAGGAAGACCAGGAAACTGATAAGAAAAGGGAGAATGGAATATTAAAACAATCTTGCAAAAGACTCAAAAGCCGGTTGTAAAAAGCTTTTATAGATATATTAAAATGATTGACTTTGCTAAGACAAGTGTGAATCTGTCACAGGCAGTATCAGGTGAATGTGTAATGGGAAGTAGAGAATTGTGCAGAGAAGTTAAATAATTACTTTGCGCCTGTTTTCACTGAAGAAGATACCAGAAACCTCTCAGACCTAGAAATCCAAGTGTCCTGCAAGATTAAATAGTTGAAGGAAATTAGCAAAAAGATCAAGATTGTACTGGAGAAATTAATAGAACTGAAAGTTAAATCCCTAGGATCTAGTCTACATCCCAGAGTGTTGAAAGTGGTGGCTGGAAAAGGGTAAGGAGGACAGGAGAGAGTAAAAGGGGAAAACCATATGGAAAAGAATGGAATACTGTAAAAAAACAGAACACAGTAGAGAATAAGCTTGGACGTGAGTAGGCTAAGAGAGCAAGGAGTAGTGCTTAAAATTCATCTGAGGAAATAGATAGTGCGACATAGGCAATTCAACCCCAGAAACATAGAAAGGGAATAATCAGCAGTTACTGAAGGAGCAGTTGTTATCTGTGTTGGGCAAGATGGTCATGCTACATGACCCTAGACCATAGGTTAGCTATGTATAGGTATACAGAATGTGGAAGATAGACTGTGAAATCAGATTAGCACTGTGTGGGAACAGGGAAACAGAGGGTCTGGTGGAAACATGAAAAACAAAATTGGGAGCTGACAAGTAAATAATTGACATGGTACATAATTTATACCAAAGCTTCATGAAAACATCTTGACACAAAAATATGTAATCATGTTTTTTTGAGCCGGAAATGAAAGTGTCCCTGAGCTTGATTTAGAGACATCTCCTGCATATATATGATAAAAACATGAGTAAATTTACATTGCTACTAAGTAAGTAAGTTAGCTCACTGAGCTGGAAGGTTTGTTTGCAGACATTTCGTTACCTTGACTAGGTAACTTCATCAGTGAGAGTCTCCAGTGAAGCGCTGGTGGTATGTCCCCACTCTCTATTTATAGATCTTGGTTTCTTAATGTGCATGATGTCATTTCTGGTTCATTTTTTCAAGGGAAGGTAGATGGAGTCTAAGTTGATGTGATTATTAATGGAGCTCTGGTTGGAATGCCATGCCTCTGAGTATTCTCATCTGTATCTTTGTTTCACCTGTCCTAGGATGTGTGTGTTGTCCCAGTCAAAGTGGTGTCCTTCTTTGTCTGTATCTATGGAAACTAGTGATGGTGGCTCATTTCTTTTTGGTGGCTTGTTGGTGTCGATGTATCCTGATGGCAAGTTGCCTGCTTGATTGTCCAATGTAGCGTTTTTTTTAACAGTTCTTGCATGGTATTTTGTAAATGACATTAGTTTTGCTGGTGGTATCTAATAGATCCTTTAGGTTCATTAGTCGTTGTGTTGGTAGGTATGTGGCTACTATGATGCCAAGGGGTCTGAGTAGTCTGGAAGTCATTTCTGATATGTTTTTGATGTAAGGTAATGTGACTATAGTTTTTGGTTGCATTGTGTCTGCTTGTTTGGGTTTGTTTCTGAGGAATCGGTGGATTGTGTTTATTTGGGTACCCATTTTTCTGAAAATGTTGCAAGATATTTTTCTTGTGCTGTTTGTCATTCTTGGGTGCTGCAGTGTGATGTAGAATGTTAAAATAATGTCTTGATGCAGCTCTATTTATGGGTTTTGGGATGATTGCTTCTGAAGTTAAATATTTATTCTGTGTTTGTTGTTTTACTGGTGTTGTGTGTTTTCTCTAATTTCCCTGTACCAGTGGCTACAGAAATATATTATTATTGATGATTATCATCCAAAGTTCTACAGATTCTGGAATGATTCCTCAGGATTGGAATGTAACATAATTATTCTGCTATTTTAAAAGAGAACAGAAGAGAAAACTGGGAACAACAGAATTGTTAGCCTTACATTAGTAGTAGAATAAATGCTATGATCGACTGTAAAGGATGGAATGAATAGACATATAGTAATAATGATCTAACTGAGCATAGCCAGCATGGATTTGCAAATGGAAAATCATATTTGATAAACATGTTGGAGTTTTTTTGAAGATTTTTCTAATAAAATGGATAAAGGAGATCCGATGAGCATAGTATGCTTTGATTTTCAAAAGTTTTTTGATCAAAACTCCATCAAGAGGCTGATTAATAAAATTAAAGCACATGATGCAGAAGGCAATATGCATAGATGAATGATTGACTACCACACAGAAAACAGAGAATAGAAATAAATGGGTCATTCTCATGTTGGCAGACTGTGACTAGTGGGATACCACAAGGATCAACAGTTGGGCCCCAGCTATACACACTGTAGATCATTAATTTAAAGGTGATGATCAAATGTAATATTCTCAAATATCTGGCTGATACAAAGCTTCGTAGGAATGTGTGTTGTGAGGAAGATATAAAGCAATTTCAGGAGGATTTGGATGGGTTAGTGAGTAAGCAAGACCATGGCAGATGGAGTCTAATGTGGAAGATGTGGGGTTTTTCACTTTGGTGAGAGAAACAGATATGCAGAGTATTTCTTAAATGACAAGAGATTGGAAAATGTAAATGTAATGCAATTGAATGTCAAGGAGAGATGGTTTAATTGTTTCTTGTTCGAGATGGTCATTAACAGTGACACATGTGTGGTGCAAGTGGTCCATGTCACTTATCAGAACAAGCCTGGACGTTGTCCAGATTTTGATGCATCTGGTTCTTCAATACCTGAGGAATTGCGAATGGTGTTGAACATGTGCAATAATTGGTGAATATCCCACTTCTGATTTTATGATGGAGGGAAAGTCATTGATGAAATAACTAAAGATGGAGGGGTCAATGACACTACCCTGAGCAATTAGAAGGTCTCTTGTGGTGTACAGGTAGTGTCTAGAGTAGTGTAATGACAGGTTGATTAGAAAACATCTACCCTGAGGAACTCCAGCAAAGATGTCCTGTGACTATGATAATTACCCACCAACAATAACAACTATTTTCCTTTTGATCAGGTATGATCCCAACCAAGATAACTACTCCTAAATTCTTAGGATATTTGTCAAATCCTTTAACATGTTCTACTTGATAAAAGTCATTTGAGGTAGTTTGCTGGCATCAAACCACTAAGTCTTTTTTTTTACCACATGTTTGCCCTAGCATTTCTGACCAGTTTCTGAAGGAAGGTTTCCCTTTGAGGTGCTGAGTTGCCTTTTTGCCACTGCCAGGTTATTATAGTTGCTCTCTCTATCGGCCATCATGTTTCAGCTGCTGATTGCTTGTTTTCATAAGGCTTTAATGCTTTTAAACTGGTAAACTCACCTGCTTGCAAGTTTTTTTCTTCTGGCTCTCTTGAATTTCTTCTCATATTGAGGGTCAGATTCACACTACTGCAACAAAGTGGCATTTTCACAAATTATCGCTCTTGTACGTTGTGATATTTGCAACTCCTACCAATGTGGGGCAGTGGGTAAGGGCTGTTTGTTTTTGCTTTGCCTTGGGCTTTAATAGCATACAGGACAAACTGGATAAAAATGTTTCAGAAAAGTACTAATGCATTGACGCAACAAGCATTACTACTTGCCAGGAGAAAGTGAGGTCTGCAGATGCTGGAGATCAGAGATGGAAATGTGTTGCTGGAAAAGCGCAGCAGGTCAGGCAGCATCTAGGGAACAGGAGAATCGACGTTTCGGGCATTAGCCCTTCTTCAGGAATGAGGAAAGTTGGTCCTCCTGTTCCCTAGATGCTGCCTGACCTGCTGCGCTTTTCCAGCAACACATTTCCATTACTACTTGCCAGTCATACATAAACATCGGGAACTTTAAGACCTTCTTACTTCCTTCAAGAGTCTGTGTGCGACTTCAGTAGAATGGATGATGCTATTTAACATGCACATTGACCCCTTAAGAACTACTACCTCATGCAACAGAGAGTTTTCCCTCCCAATTCCCATTGATTCACATTTTCCTAGGGTTCCTTGATGTTACACTTGGTCAAATGCTACACTGATGTCAATTGATGGAGCATAAATTATCATTTGTGGAACGATTATCCAAAACATGCATCAAACTTCGCATGAAAAAGCATTTCCTAAGTTCATTCTGAAAATTTATGGTCCTAATTATTTGACCATGCCCTTATCCCTAGACTCCTCAACAAACCAGAATCACTTTTCCCAATCTGGCAAATTTTCTATGTGTGATATCCTGAAAATATTCTTCAAACCTATCATACCTTTAATCATATGTCAACTTTCAAAATTCTGTGAATTACAATGCTAATTTATGTAAATTCCCCTTGAAACTTAACACTTGGTAAATCCTGGTAAATCTGTAGTGAAATCCCTTTGAAGTCTTCTTTCTAAACTGTAGCACCCTGAACTGTTCAAGTCTTCCAACCATTGTCTGACATGGGATATTTTATTGTTCATTGAGTAGCCCCACTGTGGAATTACTTATTGTGACCTTCTTCCATGACTTTGTAAAATATAAACGTGACCATATAATGATATATTAGCTGGCTTGCCACTTTCCACTTGCCATAAACTTGAACTCCTCTTATCTTCCACCAATCACCTATCATTCCTGTGCTCACTGATCTACTTTGGCTCCTGGCCTGACACAGTTTGATTTTATAATTCTTCCTTTTTTTTAATTCCTGCAGAGTCCAACTGCCCTCAGCCTTTATAATATCTAACAATCCTTTAAGATCTCAGCTGCACTCCTCCAATTCTGTGATTCAATGAATTCTGCCATTTATGCAAGTCTGCTTTTAATCACTCCACTCATGCCAGTCATGGATTCCACTACATGTGCCTTAAACACAGAAATTCTCTTCCTTAACACCTCTGTCTGTCTATCTATCTACCTTTAAGACATTGCTTAAAGCACAACTATTGTCATCATCCCATTGTCTCCTAATGTGGACTCATGTCAAATTTTAATTATGACACCTTAATAAAATGTCTTGGGATTAATATTCTTGCTAAACTATGCAGTTGTGCATCCATACAGCAGCCTGACAGCACAGTTGCACAGGCGTTATTCTAGAATCGAATATCCTTTATTGTAATGTGTACTCAAGTACAGAGGAACAGGAGTACAGTGAAAAGTTTACAATGTCACCTCTTATGGCACCAGCCTAATTACAAGTTACCTAGGTACAAATCTTAGATACAAAAATATGAATAAAAAAGGAAAAGTAGAGTCATAGAGATGTACAACATGGAAACAGACCCTTCGGTTCAACTCGTCAATGCCGACCAGATATCCCAACCCAAACTAGTCCCACCTGCTAGCACCCGGCCCATATCTCTCCAAACCCTTCCTATTCATATACCCATCCAATTGCCTCTTAAATGTTGCAATTGTACCGGCCTCCACTACATCCTCTGGCAGCTCATTCCATACACGTACCACTCTCTGTGTGAAAATGTTGCCTCTTAGGTCTCTTTTATATCTTTCCCCTCTCACCCTAAACCTATGCCCTCTAGTTCTGGACTCCCCCACCCCAGGGAAAAGACTTTGTCTATTTATCCTATCCATGCCCCTCATAATTTTGTAAACCTCTATAAGGTCACCCAGATCCTCCAACCCTGGCAACATCCTTGTAAATCTTTTCTGAACCCTTTCAAGTTTCACAACATCTTTCCAATAGGAAGGAGACCAGAATTGCATGCAATATTCCAACAGTAGCCTAACCAATGTCCTGTACAACCGCAACATGACCTCCCAATTCCTGTACTCAATACTCTGACCAATAAAGGAAAGCATACCAAACGCCTTCTTCACTATCCTATCTACCTGCGACTCCACTTTCAAGGAGCTATGAACCTGCACTCCAAGGTCTCTTTGTTCAACAACACTGCCTAGGACCTTACAATTAAATGTATAAGTCCTGCTAAGATTTGCTTTCCCCAAATGCAGCACCTCGCATTTATCTGAATTAAACTCCATCTGCCACTTCTCAGCCCATTGGCCCATCTGGTCAAGGTCCTGTTGTAATCTGAGGTAACCCTCTTCGCTGTCCACTGCACCTCCAATTTTGGTGTCATCTGCAAACTTACTAACTGTACCTCTTATGCTCGCATCCAAATCATTTATGTAAATGACAAAAAGTAGAGGACCCAGCACCGATCCTTGTGACACTCCACTGGTCACAGGCCTCCAGTCTGAAAAACAATTCTCCACCACCACCCTCTGTCTTCAACCTTTGAGCCAGGTCTGTATCCAAATGGCTAGTTCTCCCTGTATTCTGTGAGATCTAACCTTGCTAATCAGTCTCCCATGGGGAATCTTGTCGAATGCCTTACTGAAGTCCATATAGATCACATCTACTGCTCTGCCCTCATCAATCTTCTTTGTTACTTCTTCAAAAAACTCAATCAAGTTTGTGAGACATGATTTCCCACACACTATCCTGAATCAGTCCTTGCCTTTCCAAATACATGTACATTCTGTCCCTCAGGACTCCCTCCAACAACTTGCCCACCACCGACGCCAGGCTCACTGGTCTATAGTTCCCTGGCTTGTCCTTACCATCCTTCTTAAACAGTGGCACCACGTTTGCCAACCTCCAGTCTTCCGGCACCTCACCTGTGACTATCGATGATACAAATATCTCAGCAAGAGGCCCAGCAATCACTTCTCTAGCAGTTGCATTATTTCACAGTGATTCATAGTATGAGTTAGAAATATGACATAATTGAAAGGATAGACATCACAGTCACATAAACAAATTACAAATTAACATTATATTGCAGTAGCTCAGCGCAGGGGCTTCCACACGTTTTCTGACTATTCATTCCAGGCCACAGTCCAACAATTATCCCTACTCTGCACCAAGCCTCCAGTCCACTCCGCACCAACTCTCAGCTGCTCCAAGGTAAGTTTTCTCCAGGACTTGTTTCCCCATGCCAGCCTCCGCTCCAGGACTCTCAGATTAATCAAGTGCAGTGCAGAAAATATTGTTATTGTAGTCTCTATGAAAAAAAGGGTGTGCTCATCAGCTAAATAGGGCCTCTTAAAGATCAACAATGTCATCTATGTGAGGAACCACAAGAAATAGATAAGATCCTAACTGAATATTTCTCATCAGTATTTACCATCGAGAAAGGCATGGGCTCTAGGGAACTTGGGGAAATAAATAGTGATATCTTGAAGAGAGTTTACATTATAGAAGATTCTATGATTCTATGAGGAGGTGCTGGAAGTCTGAAAATACATTAAGGTAGCTAAATCCCCAGGGCCTGATGAAGTGTATCCCAGGACCTTATGGAAACTAAGGAGGAAATTATGGGGCCCCTAGTAGAGATATTTACATCATCGACAGCCATGGATGAAGAGCCCAAAGATTGGAGGGTGGCTAACGTTGTGTCATGATTTAAGAAAGGCTGCAGGAAAATGTCTGCGAACTATAGATCAGTGAGCCTAATGTCCGTGGTGGGTAAGTTGCTTGAGGGGATTCTGAGAGACAGGATCTACAGACATTTGGAGAGGCAAGGACTCATTTGGGATCGTTAGCGTGACTTTTTGCATGGCAAATCATGTCTCACAAATTTGACTGAGAATTTTGAAGAGGTGACCAGGAAAGAAAATTAGGGCAGTGCAGTAGACATTGTCTACATAGACTGTAGCAAGGCCTTTGACAAGATACTGCATGGTGGATTGTTGAGTAAGATTAAATCTCACAGGATCCAGGGACAGCTAGACAATTGGATACAAAATTGGCTTGAAGGTAGAAGACTGAGGGTGATTGTAGAGAGTTGTTCTTCAAACTGGAGACCTGTGACCAACGGTGTGCCACAGGATTTGGTGCTGGGTTCATTATTATTCTTTATTTATATAAATGATTTGGATGAGAATTTAAGAAGTACAGTTAGCACGTTTGTGATTTACACCAAGGTTGGTGTTATAGTGGACAACGAAGAAGGTCATCTAGAAATACAGTGAAATCTTGATCACTGGGCCAATGGACTGAGGAATGGCAGGTGGAGTTTAATTTAGATAAATGGAAAATGTTGCATTTTGGTGAGTTGCACCAGGGCAGGACTTACATAGTCAATGGTGGGGCCCAGAGTGTGTTATAGAACACAGGTTCATAGCTCCTTTGAAAGTGGACTCACAGGTAGACAGGGTAATGAAGAAGACTTTCCGTATGTTTGCTTTCATCAGTCAGAGCACTGAGTACAGGAGTTGGGCATCTTATTGCAACATTGGTAAAGCCACAGTTGGAGTACTGAGTGCTGTTCAAGTCACCCTAACATAGAAAGGATATTGTTAAATGAGAATGAGTGCAGAAAAGATTGACTAGAATGTCAACTGGACTAAAATGTTTGGGTTATTAGGAGAGGCTGGATAGGCTGGGACTTTATCTCTGGAAGTAGGAGACTGAGGGGTGATCTTATGGAGGTATATTGAAATAACTGCATAGAGGTCAGATCCCTTCACCAAATCACACTTTGTTTACTGGAGCATAGCACATGGTTGTGGCTAGCCAGCTTGGAGTCAGTTCTTGAACTGAAGAGATTCGGATCTCCTGGTTATATTGGCCAGCCAAGGCTTTCCTGATTGGCCCAGGTTAACAACCCCAGTAAATGGGCCTCGTGGTCAACAGGATCCATCTGGTTGCAGTCACTACATTTGTAAAATTATGACAGGTACAGATAAAGTAGATAGCCATGGTAGCAGAGTTTTAAACTAAAGGGTGTAGGTTAAAAGTTCAAGGTGAGAGATGAAAGGAGAGAGGTACGGAAGGGTCTAGAAGGGCAATTTTTCCATACACAGGGTGGCGACTGTCTGGAACAGGCTGCCAGAGACAGTGCTGTAGGTGAGTACAATTTTGTCATTTAAGAAACATTTGGACAGGTACATGGATGGGATAGGTATGGTGGGGCATGGACCAAATGCAGGCAAATAGGACTGGATTAATTGTCAAAACTGGGCAGCATAGACAAGTTGGTCTGAAGCTGAAAATGTGTTGCTGGAAAAGTGCAGCAGATCAGGCAGCATCCAGGGAACAGGAGAATAGACGTTTCAGGCATAAGCCCTTCTTCAGGAATGAGGAAAGTTTGTCCAGCAGGCTAAGATAAAAGGTAGGGAGGAGGGACTTGGGGGAGGGGCGTCGGAAATGTGATAGGTGGAAAGAGGTCAAGGTGAGGGTGATAGGTCAGACTGGGGTGGGGGCGGAGAGGTCAGGAAGAAGATTGCAGGTTAGGAAGGCGGTCATGAATTCATGGATTTGACTGAGACAAGGTTGGGGGAGGGGAAATGAGGAAACTGGTGAAATCCGAGTTCATCCCTTGTGGTTGGAGGGTTCCTAGGCGGAAGATGAGGCGCTCTTCCTCCAACCATCGTGTTGTTGTGGTCTGGCGATGGAGGAGTCCAAAGACCTGCATATCCTTGGTGGAGTGGGAGGGGGAGTTAAAGTGTTGAGCCACAGGGTGGTTGGGTTGGTTGGTCCGGGTGTCCCAGAGGTGTTCTCTGAAACGCTCCGCAAGTAGCTCTGAAGGGCTTGTTTCCATGCTGTAACATTCTATGACTTTATAAATTTCAATGATACTACATTTTAATATCTTAAAGGGTCCTGCTGTTGTTGCTATATATGATGCTATTGGTTTGTCTGTCATGTTTTTTGTCGCAGCTTAAAAGCAACCAACAATGATTGTGCGTTTCTCAGCTAAAGCATTCCAACTGACACAAAATGTCCATTGAAAAGAACTTCTGGGTCACATCAGCTTTCATTTACTTAATACTAATTCCTTCATAACCTTAAAAAAGGAGAGAGGCAGAGAAAGAGGGAAAGAGAAAAGTAAAAGACAGACAGTCTGACCTGTAGCCACCTAATTACTGATTGTAAAAATGCAAGCAATTACAATTTAGCTAAGCATATGCCTGATTATTATCACCAAAGTTTTATGTTAAACATTATCTAAAGTCTTTCTAAAGTTGCACATGTTATGACTTAGTACGAGGAGCCACATTCTTATGAATTAGTTAAACCTAGTATAGAATCATAGAATCCCAACAGTGCAAATAGAGGCCATTCAGCCACCGAGTCTGCACTGACCCTCCAAAGAGCATCCCACGCAAACCCACCCTTCCCTGTAATCCCACGTTTCCCATGGTTAATCTATAAGCCTACTTTTCCCTGAACACCAAGGAGCAATTTAGCATGGTCAATTCACATAACTTGCATTCCTTTAGACTGTAGGAGGAAACCAGAGGTGTTAAGATCTACATTTTCTGTTCAGATTACCATACCAGGTGTGTACTTGGTGAGCTTCATTTCTTCCTGAACTTTGGGGTGAATACTTTTTGCTTTGCCCTTCTCCTGATATGGGTTTCATTAATGCATGCACTGATTTGTGTGAAATTCCTCCAAACATACTCGAAGCTTTGAAGGGGAGGACTGGGGCTGTGTCTGTGGTGTAGTCTGAATCAAAAGCATCCAAGGGATAGGAGACTTCAAGTTAGGGAGGGTCATTGGATTGAGGATGAGCCACTATCTCTTCAGTGGTGAGATATATTCTAGACAAAGATGGGGAACTGTCTGTTCCAGAGTCAGATACAGTCTGGTCAAAGGTGAAAGGTGATCTCTCAGTTGCTTGTTCAGTCCTGCACATTTGGGTTATGGCTAGCACAGGACAGTCAGAGATGCCTGTCAAAAGTGGGGCTCTTGCTGTAAGAAGCTCCTGTGTGCTGATGTCTCTTGGTGGTAGTCAGTCACACAGTCACGAGGGTGAGGTTGACCTGGTCAGGTGGCAGTTGGAGAGCATATTGTGTCTAAGTGGAAATCTTGGAAAATGATAGTCCAGGTAACATCAGTAATAGGAAAGTAGAAGGTTAGGAGGGTCACTAGGATCTGGATTACCAGAGGGTCTGAGAGGGTAAAGTGAGCAAGTTAATGAAAATATGGATAGGATCGCGATAAACAGAAGGCGATTATGGGGTTTCAGGGTTGCAGAGATTGGAAAGGACTCTAGGAAGTAATTGATTTTTATGGGTGACAGAGGGGGGTCTAACCAATTATTTATGAAGCAACTTTGAACATCCCAAAGTTGTTCTTAATAAATGCATTTTCTTTCTTTATTTACTTGTTTTTCTTTAGTTTTTCATGAGATATGAACATGCCTAAAAAGGCCAGCATTTGTGGGCCAATCTAATTGAGTGAATTCACTGGCTTACTAGGCCATTTCAGAGGGCAGCTAAGAGTCAACCACAGTTAGGGATTCAGGGTCTCATGTGTGAGACATCAGATAAAGATGGCAGATTTCCTTACACGAAGGCTTTAGCAGCACTGGTTACATCTAATTACAAACTTATTAATTGAATTCAATTTGTACCCACTCTTGTTTAGATTAGATTACCTAAAGTAACAACAAGGCCACACCGACTCTCCTAAGAGTAATCCACCCAGACCCATTACCCAATATTTACCCCTAACTAATGCACCTAACACTATAGGCAATTCAGCATGGCCAATTCAACTGACCTGTACATCTTTGGATTGTGGGAGGAAACTAGACCACCCA
This sequence comes from Chiloscyllium plagiosum, assembly GCF_037043375.1. Lineage (NCBI taxonomy): Eukaryota > Metazoa > Chordata > Chondrichthyes > Orectolobiformes > Hemiscylliidae > Chiloscyllium > Chiloscyllium plagiosum. The sequence goes on from NW_028270142.1 coordinate 104,367,170, forward strand.
GAGGAAACCCACACAGACACGGGGAGAATGTGCAAACTCCACACAGGCAGTCAACCAAGACAGGAACTGAATCCAGGTCCCTGGCGTTGTGAGGCAGCAGTGATTAACACTGAGCCACCATGCCACAGATCAATCCTTTGTCACCAATGCATTAATCTGATTCCTTGGATTCCTAGTACAGTGCCAATAACACCCCACTACTACTTCACTCTTTATTTCATTGTAAAACATAAAGGATGGATTTGGAAGTTGCATGCATCACAGCAGCTACCAGCTGCAGTCACATGATGGAGCTGGCACCTGGTATGAGATCACTGTAGGAAATGCAGAAGTTTCAGTACCGACACTTAGAAACTTTGTCAGTGAGAGTATCGTGTTGCTCAATTCATTATGAAATCCTTTAATCGTCTTAAATATATGTTAATATTAATGGCTCAGTAATCTGTCTTACAAAAGATAGCTGTTTGAAATGATTCATACTCAAAAGTTATGTGTGACAGCTCAGATAAAGTAAACTGCCTTTGTGACTCTTCCTGTTGTATGTTTGGTTAATCTAGCTGTTGTACCTGTGACTTGCATTTAAGGGAGTTCACCATTAAGGACTCCATGGGCTGGGCATATTTTTTGTTCAGTTCACCTGTGGGAGGTGGGCATCACAGGCTAGACCACCCGTCATATTTGCCACTTGAACTGCTGCAGTCCAAGTTCTGTACCTGGACCCACAATGCTGTTAGGGAGGGAATTCCAATATTTTGACGGAATGGCACTAAAAGAATTATAATATATTTCCAAGTCAGGATGGTTGAAGAGGAACTTGCAAGTGATCTTGTTCCTACACATTTAATTTCTGGTCCTTCTAAATAGCAGTGGCTGTGGATATGGAAGATATATAAAGACTTTTAGTGAATGTTTGCAGTGCATATTGTAGATAGTACGCACTGTTGCTACTGAGCTTCGGTGATGGAGTGACTGAATGTTTGTGGATGTGGTCCCAATGAATCAGATTGCTTTGTCCAGGATGATGACAAATTTCTTGAGTGTTGTTGGAGCTGCATTTATCCAGATAAGTGGGCAGTATTCCATCACACCCCTGATTTGTGCCTCGTAGATGGTGGACAGACTTTGGGGTGTCAGGAGGTGAGTTACTTGCTGCGTTATGTCTAGCCTCTGACATGTTGCAGCTATTGTATTTATGTGGCAAGGCTAGTTCAGTTCTGGTCACGCCCAATTGTTGATAGTGGGGAATTCAGTGATGGTAACACCATTGAATGTCAAAGGGTGATTAAATTCTCTCTTGTTGGAGATGGTCACTGTCCAGCATTGGTCAGGCATGAATGTTACTTGTCACATCTCAGGCCAAGCCTGGCTATTGCCCAGATTGTTGCTGCATTTGGACATGAACTGCTCAGTGTCTGAGGAACTACAAATGATGCTGAAAACTATGCAATTATCAGCAAACATTGCACTCCTGACCTTATGATGGAGGGTAGGTCATTGATGAAGCAGCTCATGATGATTGGGCATATGACATCATGCTGAGCAACTCCTGCAGAGATGTCCTGCAATTGAGATGACTGACCTCTAATAGTCACAACCATTTACCTAGTGCCAGATATGACTCCAACCAGCAGAAGGCTTTCCCCCATTCCTATTTATTCCAATTTTACCTGGGCTCCTTGATGTCACACTTGGTCAACTGCAGCCTTGGTGTCAAGATTAGAGTAGTGCTGGAAAAGTTTGGTGTCAAGGGCTAGCACTGTCATCTCTCCTCTGGAATTGAGCTCTTTCGTCCATATTTGAACCAAGGATGTAATGAGATCAGGAGCTGAGCAACTCTGGTGCAACCCAAACTGGGTGCGTCACTGAGCAGGTTATTGCTGAGCAACACTATTGATGACATCACTTTACTGATGATCAAAAGTAGACTGATGGGGGCGATAATTGGCCAGGCTGGATTTGCCCTGATTTTAGTGTAAAGGACATACCTAGGCAATTTTCAACATTGTTGGGTAGATGCCAATGTTGCAACTATACTAGATCAGCTTGGCTAGGGGAGCAGCAAGTTATGAAGCACAAGTCTTCAGGACTATTGACAGAATGTTGTCTGGGCACAACAGCATTGTGAATAACACTTGTGATAAGGTAAAAAACACATGAGAAACTTGAGAGACAATTGTTGTGGCTTCAGTCGAGTAATTCGTACTTTAAAAAATTGTATACAGGGATTGATTAACTCCCTGGATTAATTTATTTAAAGCGGAAAAACATATTATAATATCCAAAGCAGACATTAGAGCAAACCAGCTGATTTCTCTGTGTGCAGCATTCAGACCCACATCAGCTTAACTGCTAAGCAAAGTCACATTGTAAACTCCAGAAGAATCTGCAACTCATGGCCCAGCATACCCCCACTCTACTAATACCATCAAGCCAGGGTATCAACCCTGGCTCAATGAAGAGTGCATGAGGGCATGCCAGGAGTAGCACCAAGCATACATAGAGTCATAGAGATGTACAGCATGGATACAGACCCTTCGGTCCAACCCGTCAATGCTGACCAGATATCCCAACCCAATCTAGTCCCACCTGCCAGCACCCGGCCCATATCCTTCCAAACCCTTCCTATTCATATACCCATCCAAATTCCTCTTAAATGTTGCAATTGTACCAGCCTCCACCACATCCTCTGGTAGCTCATTCCATACACGTACCACCCTCTGCGTGAAAAAGTCTCTTTTATATCTTTCCTCTCTCACCCTAAACCTGTGCCCACTAGTTCTGGACTCCCTGGCCCTAGGAAAAGACTTTGCCTATTTATCCTATCCATGCCCCTCATAATTTTGTAAACCTCTATAAGGTCACCCCTCAGCCTCCGACGCTCAAGGGAAAACAGCCCCAGCCTATTCAGCCTCTCCCTATAGCTCAAATCCACCAATCCTGGAAACAACCTTGTAAATCTTTACTGAACCCTTACAAATTTCACATAGGAAATCTTTCCGATAGGAAGGAGACCAGAATTGCACGCAATATTCCAAAACTGGCCTAACCAATGTCCTGTACAACCACAACATGACCTCCCAACTCCTGTACTCAATACTCTGACCAATAAAGGAAAGCATACCAAACGCCTTCTTCATATCCTATCTACCTGCGACTCCACTTTCAAGGAGCTATGTGGCATGTGCCCTCCTGTAGTGCCCTCCTAGCATTGGCGTGGTGACCTCCTGACCTAGTGCTGCAGCCTCCTGACTTGGCGCAGTGGCCTTCTCCTGTAGGGGCCTCCCACGTGGCGTGGTGACCTCCCAGTCTGGTAGCAGCCTCCTGACGTGGTGCATCGCTGGTGTGGTGTGGAGCCAGGGCCGGTGCAGACTAGAAGTTAGGTGCCAATGTGGTTTGCTGTACTGAACTCTTTTCTTTAATGCTAGGCATTTTATTCCTGTAATGTCTAAAATCTCTCATCAAAAGAAGCTGTTCCTAGATAGTTTTGTATCTAAGTTAGCGCTGTAATTGACGATATATAAACTTTTCACTATGCTCATTGAGTATATGTGACAGTAAAAGCTATTCTATTCTATTCCATTCTACAAAACTGGACACTTGTGAGTCAAACAACTTCAGCAGCAAGTAATAGACAGAGCTAAGTGATCCCACAACCTGCTGTGTTTTATCTGGATTCAAGAGACTCCTAGCTAGTTCTCTACAGCAGATCTAACTCTAACATTTCTTATAACCATTCTGCCCACCTTATGATCTGTATGTCTTTGCTTACTAGGATCTGTCTCTACTGCTCAGTAAACAAAGCTTTTCATTGTACTTAGGTCACATGACAATAAATCAAATCAAATCAAACAATCATAAATGGTAGTGGACAATTGAACAGGATGAAGAGTTTCCACAAATATCCCCAAATATGGGACAGTACACCACAACAATACAATGATAAGGCTGAAACATTCGCAACAACCTTCAGCCAGAAGTGCCACATGGATGATCCATCTCAGCCTACTCCAGAGATCTTCAACATCATAGATATCAGTCTTCAGCTAATTTGATTAACTCTGCATGATGCTAAGCAATGTTTAAAGCCACTGGCTGCTGCAAAGGCTATCATCTTCTTATCAAATTTAGAAGGTCAGTAGTATTTCTCAGAACTCTAGTTTCTTTGTTTGGATGGACTTAATTGAAGTTTGTAATATCCTATTCTTTCTACATTTCTGGTTCATCTAATTTGATGATGGATTGATGCCTTTGATGAATAGAAATAAGATTCCTCCAGCTTATTTTTCTAGTACAACTTGAAATATGTATTAAATATCATCACACTGGAAAATTACTTGTCTCTGTCTTGGTCTCAGACAAATGCATTTTCTCTTCCCATCAACATGAGAGGTTCTTGGTGCAATATCTCTTGTTATAATTATAAATTTTTTGCTTCATGTGGATGACTCAAAACTTGGTGGCATAGTAGACAGTGAAGAAGGTTTTCTAAGATTACAGTTGGATCTTGATCAAATGGGTCAATGGGCTGAAAATGGCAGATGGAGTTCAATCTGGATAAATGTGAGGTATTGCATTTTGGAACAACAAGCAAGAATAGGTCTTATACAATTAATGGTAGCATCTTTGGTAGTGTTGTAGAACAGAGGGACCGAGGGGTGCAGGGATGTAATTCTTTGAAGTTTGCATCACATATAGACAGGGTGGTTAGAAAGGCATTTGGCATGCTTGCCTTCATTGCTCAGTCCTTTGAGTGTAGGAGTTGGGAAGTCATGTTGAGGCTATACAGGACATTTGTGAGGCCTGTTCTGAAATGTTACATTCAGTTCTGGTCGCCCAGTTATAGGAAGGATATTATCAAGCTGGAGAGGGCTCAGAAGAGATTTACCAGAATATTACCGAATATGGAAGGTTTGAGTTATAAAGGAAGGTTGGATAGGCTGGGACTTTATTTCACTGGTATGTAGGAGGTTGAGAGGTGACCTTATCGAAGCTTATAAAATAATGAAGGATGTAGATAAAGTTAGTGATAGTTGCCTTTTCCCTAGGATGGCAGCTTTCAAGACTAGGGGGCACATTTTTAAGGTGACAGAAGAGAAATCTTTAAAAAGACGTGAAAGGCAAGTTTTTTTATACAGAGGGTGGTTTGCGTGTGGAATGAACTTCCTGAGAAAGTGGTGGATGTGGGAACAATGACAACTTTTAAGAGCCATTTGGATAGGTACATGAATAGGAAAGATTTAGTGGATATGGGCCAGGAGCAGGCAGGTAGGATTAGTTTAGTTTGGGCTTATTTCTGAATGGACTAATTGGAACAAAGGGTCTGTTTCTGTGCTGTATAACTTTATGACTCTATGACTTCTTTGTATGAACTCTCAGACAATTCAGGACTTCTACCCTAGAAATAATATCTTTGGGTAGGATGGGAATTTGTGTTCTGAGTTTTCTTTCCACCAATAGTTCTGATGTAACATTTGCGCCAGGCTATGACCATCACAATACCGAGCTATGACCATCACAATACCAGGCTATGACCATCACCAATAAGAGACAACCTAACCTCCACCCCTTGTCATTCAATGGTGTTACCAACACTGAATCCCCTACTATCAATATTCTGGGAATTACCATTGACCAAAAACATACCTGGACTCACCACATAAATACCGTGGCTGCAAGAGCAGGTCAGAGGCTCGGAATACTGCGGCATGTAACTCATCTTCTGACCCCCAAAGCCTATCCATCATCTACAAAGCAGGAGTCAGGAGTGTGATGGAATACTCCCCACTTGCCTGGATGAGTGCAGCTCCAACAACACTCAAGAAGTGTGACACCATCCAGAACAAAGTAGCTTGCTTGATTGGCACTACATCCACAAGCATGCACTCCTTTCACCACTGGCGCTCAGTTGCAGAGTGTGTTCTATCTACAAGATACAGTGCAGAAACTCATCAAAGATCCTCAGACAGGATCAGTTACATTATGATAATTTACAGGAATCCCATTAACTTTAATTTCATTGTTTTAGATGAAATTTGGACACTGCACACCTGAATTTAAAGGTTGCTATATCTAGCACAGACCACAAAAGATTTTTATTGCTAAACCACAAAATTAGAATATTACAGAAAGGGTGATAAGGTACATTTGGACCACTTTCTATGGATGCACCATAGAAAGCATTCTATTTGGATACATCATGACTTGATACAGCAACTGCTCTATCAAGACTGTAAGAAACTTAGAGAAAGTTGTGAACACAGCCCAGACCATCACGCAAGCCTATTATCCATTGACTCCATCTTCACCTCCCACTGCTGTGGAAAGGCAGCCAACATCATCAAAGACCCCTCCCATCATGGTTATAACCCCTTCCAACCTCTTCTGTCAGGCAGAAGGTGCAAAAGCTTAAACACATGTACCAACATGTTCAATAACACATTCTTCCCCATTGTTATTAGACTCCGGATGAACCTTTCAAATTTCAAAACTAATGTTAATCTTGTTTTTTGTGCACTTTCTCTGCAGCCATAACTTATTATTCCTCACTCTGTTCCATCACTCTATAATCTTTGTATGTTATGATCTGCCTGTACTGCACGCAAAACAGAATTTTTCACTATACTTAGGCGCATGTGACAATATTAAATCAAATCAAATCAAATCAGAAAACAAATGCCTTTGGGACTGCAGTTCTGCCTTTGAATTGTCCAGGCAACAACATTTGTTTAACGAAGGTGCTCCATAGAAGGAACAAAGGTTAAAACAGTTAGGTGCCCCTTTTGATTTTTAACAGTTTGTTGGTGGAAAGGGATTGTATCTACTTCTCTCCCTCATTCCCAGTAAAACTTCTGTCAAATTCTGAAGAAGATTGAAATTCAGCTGAGCTGGCTGCCACCCTAAGTCCAGACCACCTGATAAACGACCACCAACATTGTATTCTTTGTAAACTCCTGGGTTGCATTTTGAATGATCCTGATGATAAAATGCATTGGATAATTATAGGGCTCAGAACCCACCCTTGGTTTTGCCAAAGGCAAGTCTCAGTTTGTCCTAAACAAAAACAATTAGCATGAGAGAAGTCAAGGCTTTGGGAGCAAGTATTCTCTGCCTGGGAGATTCTATACTCTCAGCCTGGGAAAGTGTAGAGCAGCAAAAGAATAAAGCATATCAGCCTCAGGAATGACATTGGTGTGTTTCACAGAGAGTCATATGTAACCGATTTGTAGGAATTTGAAAGAGTAACATGCACTGTGGATAAGGGGGAGCCTGTAGACTCATACTGCAATTCCCAGAAGGCATTTTATAAGGTGTCACATCAAAGGTTATTGAGTGAAATAGTGTAGGAGGTAATATATTAGCATGGATAGAAGATTGACTGCTGGTACAAAACAGAGAATATGCAGAGATGGGTCTTGGTCTAAATGGCAGGATGTGATGAATGGACTCTTGTGGGAGTCTGTGCTAGGGCCACAATTCACAATAAAAGGAGCTAAGGCATGACGTTTTCAGGTCAAACCAACCTGGGTAGGTAAGCATGGAAAGTAGGAAATCCTACCATTGCAATTTAAATCATAGCCCTGATCCTTGAAATGCTGGAAGGATCAGGTTTAGAGGTCTATAGTAGAAACATTCCACCACTTACAGCTAAACATGCCTTTCCTACTCAAATCCCCAAGGATTTTTAGCCAATATATATTTCAACGAAGTGTGATTAAGGTTATGCACAACATTGTCTTTCATGTACTTGAACAGTGCACTAACTACTTTTTCTAAGAAGCGCTCAGTATCCCTAAAAGGGCATGATGTTATAATTTTCACACAGCACTAGTATTCTGTGCCTAAGTTATAGCGGCACTCTCATGCATGGCTGGGATTCTGTCAGCACAAGTGGCAGATTGCCTGAAGCTGGATGGACTGTTATTTGAAACCAATGGTGAAATGTATCTTCCAGATAAAATTCTGCACCTTGTGACCTGTTAAGCTTCATATCTGATGGCATATACAAAATTTGAACCACACCACAACTGGTTACAAGAATTATCCAAAGGCTTTCTGCTGCATGTCTGCTTGGTTTCCGTTTGCTGCAATTTCAACACAGTTCACTTCTGAACCTGTTAAGGCATACAGGGAACTCTCAGTAATGTATGCCAACTGGAGTTCTTAACATTGATAGGACCTTAGAGTCATAGAATCATAGAGATGTACAGCATGGAAACAGATCCTTTGGTCCAACTTGTCCATGCCAACCAGATATCCTAACCTCATCTAGTCCCATTTGCCAGCACTTGACCCATATCTCTCTAAACCATTCCTATTCATACACCCATCCAGATGCCTTTTAAATGTTGTATTTGTACAGGTCTCCACCACTTCTTCTGGCAGCTCATTCCATACACACACCACCATCTGCGTGAAAAAGTTGCCCGATAGGTCCCTTGTAAATTTTTGCCCTCTCATCCTAAACTTTTGCCCTCTAGTTCTGACCTCCCCACCCCAGGGAAAACACCTTGTCTATTTATCCTACCCATGCCCCCCAGTGCTCTGACCAATAAAGGAAAGCAAACTAAATGCCTTCTTCACTATCCTATCTACCTGTGACTCCACTTTCAGGCAGCTATGAACCTGCACTCCAAGGTCTTCTTGTTCAGCAACATTTCCCAGGGCCTTACTGTTAAGTGCATAAGTCCTGCTGGGATTTGCTTTTTCAAAATGCAGCACGTCGCATTTATCTAAATTAAACTCCATCTGTCACTTCTCAGCCCATTGGACCAGCTGATCAGGATCCAGTTGTACTCTGAGGTAACCTTCTTCACTTTCCACTACACCTCTAATTTTGGTGTCATCTGCAAACTTACTAACTATAACTCTTATGCTCACATCCAAATCATTTATATAAATGATGAAAAGTAGTGGACCCAGCAACAATCCTTGTGGCACACTGCTGGTCACAGGCCTCCAGTCTGAAAGGCAACCCTCCACCACCACCACCCTCTGTCTTCTACCTTTGAGCCAGTTCTGTATCCAAATGGATTCTCCTTGTATTCCATGAGATCTAACCTTGCTAGCTAGTCTAACATGAGGGACACCCTCATCAATCTTCTTTGTTACTTCTTCAAAAAACTTAATCATGTTCGTGAGACATGATTTCCCATGCGCAAAGTCATGTCGACTATCTCTTATCAGTCCTTGCCTTTCCAAATAGATGTAAATCTTGTTCCTCTGGATTCCCTCCAACAACTTGCCCATCACCAATGTCAGACTCACCGGTCTATAGTTCCCTGGCCTTTCCTTACCCTCTTTCTTAAATAGTGGTACCACGTTAGCCAACCTCCAGTCTTCCAGCACCTTGCCTGTGACTATCAATACAAATATCCCAGCAAGGGGCCCAGCAATCACTTGCCTAGCTTCCCAAAGATTTCTCGACTTTTATATGTTTTAAAACATTGAGAACTCCTCTGTAATATGGACATTTTTCAATAAGTCACCATCAATTTCCCCACATTCTATATCTTCCATGTCCTTCTCCACAGTAAACACTGAGTCAAAATACTCTTTTTTAGTATTTCCCCATCTCCTGCGGTTCCACACATAGACTGCCTTGCTGATCTTTGAAAGGCCCTATTCTCTCCCTAGTTACCCTTTTGTCCTTAATTTATTTACCTTGATGGAATAATAACAGCCCAATGGGAACGCTGCATCTTATGGACATCCAACTTGGTAAGGTAGTAGAGGAGGCCGTCAAAGTCAAATACTTGCTTTAGTGGAGACAGAATGCAAATGAGCGTACCTTAAGACATCAAAGTAAAAGTCTTAATCGCGACTGTTCTGTGTTTCCTCCATGCTGCCCCCAATATTCCCTCCAAACCTACTTCGGTGTTGGCAGACAGCAATTGAATCCCATAATTCCGACCTGCTTGAATCCATATTAGCTGCCTCTCTGCTTGTCACCAGGCAAGCTATTAACCAGCAATTGTAAATGAACTCTGGTTGTTAAAATCATCTGAGTACTGCAATGGGGATTCTCCTTATGTAAGATGTGTAGAAAAGGAAATGAAGTTGCAATGTTGTATGATGAAATATTGACCAAAATTTCCACATTTATGAATAGTACTACATTGACTGTGGTGTTCCGTGAAACTAAGAATTATAATCTAAAATGTGAAATTCTGAGATTAAGTAGGAGTTGGGTAAGAAATAGGAGAAGAAGTAGACTATCCAGCCCATCACCCATGACCCACCATTCAATAAGATCATGGTTGATTAACCTCCCTTTAAACACTTTCAGCGATCTAGCCTCCACAGTTTTCTGAGATAGAGAATTGCAGATATTTTTACTACTGTCTGGCAGAAGAAGTTTCTTTGTGTCTCACTTTTAAATGAGTGTCCTCTTATTCTGTATTGTCCCTTAATTTGAGACTCCCCCATGAGTAGAAACATCTTCTCAATATTTAGCCTTTTGATTTTCCTCAGAATCTAACATGTTTCAATATGATCACCCATCATTCTTCAAAATTCTAATGAATAAAGGCTTAGCCTTTTGAGCCATTTTTTGATAGGTTAACCCCTTCATCCCATAAATCAGCCTACTAGATCCCTTTTAATGTATCTCCAATTCCAGTCAGCAATGCTATTACACACCTCTGCAGCATATGGGACTTGAACCTAACTCTCTTAGCTCAGAGTTAGGAACACAATCACTGTGCCACAAGAACCCATCAATGCCATTGCACTGGTGTTTTTAAAAAGGAGGACCTAAACAATACACAATATTCCAGGTGTGGCCTCCCTAATAACCTGTATAGATAAGACTTCCCCATTTTTAAACTCCGTTCCTTATCAATAAAGGTCAAATGCATAACCTGGATTTTAAACTTTCGGTGTTTCACCCATTTCAGCACCCAGATCTCACTTGCTCCACTTTTTTTGGAGTCTCTCTCTCTCTCTCTCTCTCTCTCTCTCTCTCCATTTAAATTACAGTCTGCCTTTTGTCCTTCCTACCAAAATGCATAACCTAACACTTTCTTACATTGAACTGTAACTATCAAGTTTTTGCCCACTCACTAAACCTATCTATCTCTCCTTGCAGGTTGTTAGGTTCTTAGGACAACATGCCTTTGCATGTTGTTTCTGAATCATTAGCAAATTTGGATTCATTACACTCTATAGTCTCCTCCAAGTTGTGAATATAGGCTATAAATAATTGAAGGCCTCGGACTGATCCTTGTGAATGCCGACTCGTTACATCTTTCCAACCTGTAAAAGGCCCATTAATCCCGACAGTGTTGCCTGTGTGTTAATCAATCATCAATCCATGTAAAATGTTACCCCCAATACCACAAGCTCCGATCTTTTGTGATAATCTTTCATGTGACAATTTATTGAGTACTTCTTGAAAATTCAGATATGCTGCCATATTGAATCTGCTGATTGCGCCATGCTTTTCCAAATGTCCTGCTTTTTCTTACTTAATTATAGACCTTAGCATTTTTCCAGTGACAGATGTTAGGCCAACTGATCTTAATTTCAACTGTTTTCGATAGCCAATAGCAGCTGGCTGCTGTTTAATGTAGTTTGGCCAATTTTCAGTCAGGCCCAATTTCTCCAGTTGTAGATCAAGTTAGAATGTCCACTTTTGGGCCTATGGTCTCTTAACCACACAGGAACTTTGAGAAAGTGAAGCAGTGGAGCGGTGGAGAGGTGAAGGGATTTAACGAGGAAAAGACAGGGTGTGAGGACTACACAGGCGATTGCATGGTCAGGTGAAGAAATGGCAAGGAAGTGAAGTACAAATGTTTTGTACTGCATTGTTGGGCTTGTCTCTAGTGTCAGAACAGTATGTTGTTGCTCTGAGACTCTAGCCAATGTATTGGGAGGTTTTATTGATGTTCTCCGATAGGCACGCTGCACTAACAGGGAAAATTTAAATAGTGCTTCCCCTAACTAGGTGTAAGGTGGTCAGAGTTTCAACAAAAATTCTTCCCACCTCAATTTTCTGCCCTTGTATCTTGAAAACATAAATGCATTCCACAGTTGTCAGTTATTTGTCTGTTATCTCACTTAAGTAGCATTCTTCATGCGTCAACTTCGCGTAATGGTTGGCTGTTTGACTATGAAAACTGTAAGGACTGATTCCAGCTTTTATACACACACAGCTTTTAAAAAACAACACTTTTCAGCAATCCAAGAGGAAATGCCGCTGATTTTTCAAATGCCGCGACCTCAAAATCCAATGCTGACATTTGTTCTGCATTCTTGCCAAAAAATCTGTATGTTACTATATCTGAAAGTTTCAATTCTTAGGAAAATAAACCAAACAGCTGAGGGCAACTAACGCTAACTTTATGCTGACAAGACAATTAGGAAAGGGCATTTTCATTCATAATGGCAAGACTTCTATGTCTTGCTAATGATCAAGGAACACTTCAGTCCTTTGAAGGATCTGTCTGGACAGGTTTGGAATGAAGATACAGATAAGCTAACTAAATATTTTGAAATAGTTCTGAGGCCAATGGCACATTTCCAATTTTCAATGATACAGATAAAACCAATTCAACAGAATTAAAAACAAAAGTAGTTTTAGCTTATATTGCAAAAATGTGCTTAAAGCTGATAGTAGAGCTGAAGCTGAAACCATACATTCCCAGGTAATGAAGTAAGTGGCGGTTATACATGGGATGCTCGTTCGTGAAGGTAGTTCCCATGGATTTGATTTTTTTTTAATAGATCTGTTCAGACACCCATCGCACACCTCTGGAGCAAATGGGACTTGAGTTAGTTCCTCCCATGGATAAAAGCTGTCTTATGTGATCACATAGTTTAAGAAAGGGAACCCAAACTGAGTCCTGGAAATAAGAAGACCATGTGCTTGACTTCATATATATATGTGCAAGCTGATGGTAACTGAGATTGGGATTTGATGTTTTGAAAGATGAGCCGCATACCAGTTTTTGCTGACAAAAATGTGAGCATGAACAGTGCCTCTGTTTTTGAACACTCTTCCTGAATAAATTCTGTTGTGAAATGGTTCCTATATTACGAATAGAGATTTTCATGTGGACAGATGTTTACTATCCACTAGCAATATAACTTCTGCAGTCAAACTAGTATTGATTAAAGGCAAAGGAAAGAGAAGAATGGGTAAAAATGAAGGAACAAAATACAATTCAGTATGGAGTTGTGTTGAAACAGATGAATATTTATCTGCAAGACAATGTTAAAATTGATGGGCTACGGCCACAGAGTTGGAGTGCGATCACAGAATCACTGAGAGGTTATGGCACAGAATGAGACTATTCAGCCCCTTATTCCTGGACCAGCTCATTAGAAAAGCAACAATCATTATCTGATGTCAATCTCCTGCTATTCCCCAAACCTTTCGAGTTATCTTTATCCAAGTAATCATTTAATGCCCTCTCGAATGCTTCAATTGAACCTTCCTCTGCCATACTTCCAGATAATGCATTCCATACCATAAGTACTCACTTCAGTGAAAATGTTTGACTTCACTTCATCCTTGCTTCTTTTGCAGATCACTTTAAATCTATAGCTTGTTGAGGTATCGGTTATACAAGTTTCAGTCTGGTCAATCTACTAAAACTTAAATGTTACTCTTTCTCCTTTCTCAGTGTGAAAACTCATTGGTATGTAAGTGCTTCCATTTAGCCAGAAAAGAAGCTAAGGAAAAATATGTAATATTTTTTGTCCTGGGACTTCTTTGAATTACACCACCATTTCCATTTGCAACATTTGCATTTTTCACTTAAAATTTTGATTTTTAGCGTATTTATTTGTTAGTCCAACACAAGTGGGCGGCACGATGGCACAGTGGTTAGCACTGCTGCCTCACAGCGCCAGAGACCCGGGTTCAATTCCCGACTCAGGCGACTGACTGTGTGGAGTTTGCACATTCTCCCCGTGTCTGCGTGGGTTTCCTCCGGGTGCTCTGGTTTCCTCCCACAGTCCAAAGATGTGCAGGTCAGGTGAATTGGCCATGCTAAATTGCCTGTAGTGTTAGGTAAAGGGGTAAATGTACGGGAATGGGTGGGTTACGCTTCGGCGAGTCGGTGTGGACTTGTTGGGCCGAAGGGCCTGTTTCCACACTGTAAGTAATCTAATCTAAGTGCAAGAGTAACTAGAGAATACATGGGAAATATTCTGTAGGTAAGTCAGCATTTATAAACGAGCTGTCAAATTAATAATTCAAGTGAGGATACTTCTGCAGTTGTTTTTCATGCATTTATCCAATGTGTCACCATTGCTTATATAATAATAACTTCATGTTTTGACACGTTGCAGGGTTATAATCCAGGTATTTTTTTCAACGATAGAGTGTTTTTGAGGTCTATTTTTCAAACATGCCCAGCTCGCACCCCTTGCCCAGCAAGGTCACAGAAATCTACTGATCGTGCAGGTGACAGGCTAAGCATGGACAAGGGGTGGGGATTCACTGGAAAATACCCTCCAATTTTTATGAACTTTGCTCAGCTGGGGAAGGGAGTGTTCATTGGTGAAACAATCAGGAAGGCAGTACTATATCTTTATACTAACACAAAGATCAAAGACAGAACCCACTCCTGAGCCAGTGTTGCAAGGAACAAGTGAAACTGCTTTGGATGTACTTATTACTAATTTAGATTAATTTATAACCTACAACACAAATTTTTATTTGTTTTCCTGACTGTCACTGATAAGTGAAGTGAGCTCCTTCCTGCTCTGTTACTTCAAGAAAATTGACATAAAATTCAGCAGGAGAGAGGAGGATATGCATACAGTTGCCAGCATCTAAACAAATTGAGGGAAGGAGGGCACTGTCATGTGAAATAGCATCTGAGCGAGCACACACAGGAAGAGAGAGCGAGGTCTGCAGCTGGTCAAACAGCACAAGAGAGCTTGTGGACAGCAGCTTCACAAAGAGAAGAGCAGAACCAATGAGAAGCCGGGGCAGCAGGATTAAAACTGGCACCAGAGAGCCCCTTCAACCTGTTTCTACCTGTCAAAACCAAAATATCACTTAACAGGAAAACTTATCTGATGTTGGTGGGTATTTGTTCTGTATTTCTTTTGATTGATAAAGTGGTTTAGATCAGGAGGTATTATTAAAGCTGAAGAATACAGTGAATATACTCATAAACTGTTGAACATCCAAATTAATTCATTAACTGAATAGAGATAACAGGATAGGTGATTTGTTGCAGCTGTAGTATGTAGGAGCTGTTGGATGCTGATGTAATCTATGGTAACCACCTAAAACCACAGATCAGGTTCACTGAGGTAACCCCTGGTATGGAGGGATTGTCTTATGAGCAAAAGCTAAGCAGGTTGAGACTTAATCACTGAGTTTAGAAGAATGAGAGGTGATCTCATTGAAACATATAGAATTCTTAAGGGGCTTTCCAGGATAATGCTGACAGGATGTTTTCCCCCATGGGAGAGTCTGGGACCAGAGGGAATAGTTTGAGAATAAAGAGACTTAGTTAGGATTGAGATGAGGGGGAATTTCTTCTCTCAGAAGGTTGTAATCTTTGGAACTCCTTGCCACAAAGAGCTGTAGGAGCCTGTCCTTGTGTGTATTTGAGGCAGATTCTTGATCAATAGGGGAGTCAAGGGTTATGTGAATATGCAGGAAATTGGATATAAGGAATGTCAGATCAGCCATTATCCTATTGAATAACAGAGCAGGCTCAAGGGGCCAAATGGCCTTCTCATTTACTACCTTTTATGGTCTTACAAACGGCTAGTATTTGTTGCTCAAAGAACTTCGGCTTAGAGTTAATGAGCTGGAGTATGAGTTTCCGACACTATCACACATTAAGCAAACGTGGGAGGGATACCTGGAACACATGCTTCAAGGGGCAGTCACACCGCTTAGAGTAATTACATCAACATTTGGTTTATGGTTAGGTTTCAGGAGGATGTGAGTGTGAGTGGGACATTTATGGGGATCCAGAATTTAGCTTTCCAATTGGTCTAAAGTATCTGTTCCAGGTGTGGATGATGTTAGAGACAGCAGAGTGAACTGACAAAAACTAAACAGCTAATGCCTATATTCATTGGAGTTTAGAATAATGAGTAATCTTACTGAAAATTATAAGATTCTGAGGGGGCTTGACAATGTAGTTGTTGTTGCACTAGTTGGAGGAGCTCAAATTAGGGAATATAGTTGTAAAATAATTGTGCACTCATTTAAAGCAGAGGCATGTTAGGGATTTCTTATCCCAGAGGGTAGTGAACATCTGGATTTCCTCATCTCAGAAAGTCGTGGATGCTAGATCACTAAAAGCTTTTAAAGAAAAGGTAGACAGATTATTTTTTAAAGATTGGGAATTTGAGGGCATTTGAGGAGCTGGAAGGAAGGAGGAGTTGAGGCCTGGGGGGGGGGGGGGGGGGGGTGGATTAACATAATGTTATTGAATGATGGGCCAGGTTTGATAGGCTGGACAGTCTACTCCTGCTCCTATTTCTTAGGTTCTTATATTCAGAATTTTCTGAAATAATGTGGTACTGCTAGACCTCATTACTGAAACTGAGATGGGATAAGTGCATCATTTAAAGAATATTTTAGGAAGCAGTGCTGAATATATCATAAGATTTAGGTTTGCTATGGAATTGTACAAAAAAAGATATAGTTATTTGGAAGGAAGGTATCATCATTGAGATAAGAATAGATAAGGGTCAGATGAATTGGAATCAATGATTGGAAGGGAAAATAGCAACTGAACAAAAGGCAACCTTGACAAAAGGAGAGATTTAGGCACAGACAAAGTAAATGCCCACAAAGGGTGAAATAAGGCAAACAAATCCATAACTCTTTGCATAATGAAAGAGATTAAAATGAAGCAGAAAAAAGCATGTGCATCTTGGGGGTTTTATCTTTAATCTTATTCCTTCTCTTTCACCATCTCCAACCAAAGAGAGGAAAAAAGAATCTTGGTCACTGAGGCTTAGCTGAAATAGGTCAATCCTGGGCTTTCTTGGGGAGTGGGGCCAGGGGGAGAGAGTGAAGGAAGGTGGGCAGGGAAGAGAGAGAGGGATGAGTGGGCTGGGAAAAGAATTTAAAAAGAGAAAACTTAAAAATAACAAAAACAAAGGATGGCACCATGGCTCAGTGATTAACACTGTTGCCCTGGACTAAGGTTCAATTCCACCCTCAGGCGACTGTCTATGTAGAGTTTGCACACTCTCCTTAGGACTGCAAGTGTTTCCACCAGGTGCTCCAGTTTCCACCCACAGCCCAAAGATGTGCAAGTTAGGTGGATTGGCCATGTTAAATTGACCATAGTGTCCAGGGATATGCAGGCTAGGTGGATTAGCCATGAGAAATGCAAAGTTACAGAGATAGGGTTTGGGATGTGTCTGGGTGGAATGTTCTTTGGAGGGTTGATGTGATATCAATGGACCTGCTTCCACACTGTAGGGATTCTATGATTCTAGGTGTGCTCATGACTTAATGTCAGGTGAATGAGAACCCAGAGTGAATATAGACTGTTCCGAGAGAAAATGGAAAAGTCAATAAGAAAAACAAAGGATGTACGAAAAGAGACTAACGTGAAAGGGAAATGTCTGCAATAAACTAATAAATAGTAAAATATTGACAAAAGGAAGAAAAGTTGGGCTGATTAGGGACCAAAAATGGATTTATTAATGGGAGCCAGGGCATTACTGAGGTAGTTAATGAATACATTGCATCTGTTTCTATCAAGGAAAAGATGCCACATAGGTGATAGTGAAAGAGGTTTGAAAATTGATAATGAATATGTATAAAATAGGCTGTCTATATTTAAGACTGAAACGGCACCAAAACCAGAGGAGATGCTTTGAAGAATATTAAAGGAGGTGAGACTGAAAATTCTGAAGGTCCTGGTTATAATTTTCCTTAGACTCAGGTGTAGTTCCAGAGGACTGGCAAATTGCAATAGTCACACTATTCCCCAAAGCTAGGCCTAGCAACTGCAGGTCACAGATTAACTTTAGTGATAGGGATATTTTTAGAAGCAATAATTAGGAACCAAAATTGAAAGTCATTTGGACAAATGCAGCTTATGGGTTACAGAGGAACCTCGATTATCCGGCATTCGATTAACTGAATTTCAGATTATCCGAACAAGATCGCAAGGTCCTGATGCTTGACTAACTATGTTATCCGGCATTTGATTACCCGGTATTTGGTTAACTGAACAAAATACTCCCTGCCCATGACCTTCGGATAATCGAGGTTCCCCTGTAGTTAAGGGAAATCATACTTAACTAACCTTCTAAGGTTTTTGACAAGGTAGGGATTGATCAGAGTATTGTCATAAGTGTATTTTACATAGACTTTCATAGTCTAAGGTCTGTTAAGACCATAAGACAATAAGAAATAAGAACAGGAGTAGACCTTTTGGCTCCTTGAGCCTGCTCCTCCAGTCAATAGGATCATGGCTGATCCAACAACATCCCTCCCTTCCACTTTTCTGTATTTCCCCATAACCCTTGATTCCCCTACTGGTCAAGAATCTATCTATCTCGACCTTAAATACACACAAAGACTCTGCCAGCATAGCTCTCTATAGCAAGGAGTTTCAAAGATTACAAGCTTCTGAGAGAAGAAATTCCACCTCATCTCAGTCTTAAATTGAAGTCTCTTTCTTCTGAGACTCTCCCATGAGGGGAGACATCCTCTAAGCATTTACCCTGTCTAACCCCTTAAGAATCCTTTATGTTTCAATGAGATCACCTCTCATTCTTCTAAACTCCAGTAAGTAGAACCTCAACCTGTTTAGCCTTTGCTCATAGGACAATCTCTTCATATCACTGACCATCCTAGTGATCTTTCTCTGAACTTCCTCCAAAGAAGTGATATCCCTCCTTGGGAATTGGTTTAGTTCAATTGGCTGGAATGTTGGTTTGCAGAGCAGTGTGGGTTCAATTCCCATCATTGGTTTGAGGTTACCATTTCTTCCTCAACCTCTTCCCTCACCTGAGGTCTAGTGGCGCACAGATTAAATCACCACCAGTTGCTTATCTCTAATAAGAGAGCAGCCCTTATGAACTGTTAAGACTATGGTGACACAACTCAACAATATTTCCTTAAATAAGGGGACTAAAAAATCTCACAGTACTCCAGATATAGTCACACCAGCCCCTTATACAGTTGTAGTAAGATGTCCCTACTCTTATACTCCTACCTCATTGAAATAAGGACCAACAATCCAGTAACCTTCCTGATTACCTGCTGTACCTGTGTGCTAGCTTTGTGTTTTGTGCACCAGTACCAAGTTCCTTTGCGGTGCAGCTTTCTCCAGTTTTGTCCTTTTTGTTATTCCTTTCAAAATGAATAACTTTGCATTTTCCCACATTACACTTTATTTACCAACTTTTTATCCACTTAGTTAACCTATCAATATGTCTCTGTAAACTGTTTGTATCCCTCTCACAACCTGCCTTTCCACCTTTTTTTGTGTTGTCAGTAAATTTGGCTACAGTGCATTGACTTCCTTCCTCCAAGTCATTAATATATAGTGTAAGTAGTTGTGGTCCCAGCATTGATCTTATATTAGATACTAACAGTGTGGAAACAGGCCACAAGCCCACACCAACCCGCCGAAGCGCAACCCACCCAGACCCATTCCCCTACATTTACCACCTTCACTTAACACTACGGGCAATTTTAGCATGTCCAATTCACCTAACCCACACATTTTTGGACTGTGGGAGGAAACCCACGCAGACACGGGGAGAATGTGCAAACCCCACACAGTCAGTTACCTGAGACGGGAATTGAATCCAGGTCTCTGGCGTTGTGAGGCAGCAGTGCTAACCACTGTGTCACTCGATCTCTGTGGACTTAAACTTATACTAAACACAGGTTTAATATAACATAGATTCTGGATCAGTGGTGATAGCACAGTGGCTCAGTGGTTAGCACGCTGCCTCACAGTACCAGGGTCCCAGGTTCAATTCCAGCCTTGGCTGACTGTCTGTATGGAGTTTGCACATTCTCCTCGTGTTTGTGGGTTTTTAATATAACACAGTCTCACCTAGAAGATTGCATTTAATACTGGGTGCTATAGTTTAGAAAATATGTGAAAACATTAGAATTAAGAAAAGGCACTTGAGAATAGTTCCAGGGATAAGGAAGTTCAGTCACTTTGATAGATTGGATAAGATTGGAAGATTCAGTGATTCTGCAATAACTAGGAATCTAAAGATCAAATAGAATACATTTTCAAAAAAATAAAATGAAGTGCAGAATTTAACCCAGCAAAAGTTTATTTTGTTACTTTTTGTTATACATTGGGGATCAAAAGTCAATTGTAAAATGGTACACGCACACACATATTAATCTCATAATGAGACTCTGAATCAGAATTGTTATCTCAATGCGCACTGATTGAACTTTGGTCCTGCAATTTGTCTTTGCTATAGTGAAAGGTGTGTTACTAGCACACACATTGTGTGACATTGACCAAAAATCCTGTGTGGCTTCCAAGGTCAGAGTCATAGTAATTGTGAATGAGGAAATCAGATACCACTAATGTACTGACTACCAGATAATATTGTACCTTCCACAAATCAGGGTCCACTATAGACAAATCATACAGGTACCATCACAAAACAGTTTTCTTCTTGACATCAGAAACATGCCAGAATTTAAATTCATGGTTAACAGCCAATAAAATATTATCAGCCAGATTAATAAAGAAAAACAGTTACATTGTACTGCCAGTTTCTTAAAGGGTTAAACGCTTTTGAATCAGGATCAGGACGCAAGACAGTAATTTGGATTTCTTTCAAGATGCCTTCCAACTGCATGAGAATATAACACTTTTTTATTATCTTTTGAAGTTAGCAATTGAAGTTTATGAAGGTAATTACCCACAAAATACAATTTCAATTATACTATGGAAACTGCAGTGTCAAAGACAGGACTTGGACATGAAAAGTAAAGTGCAGAATGAATTTTGCTTACTTTTGGCTAAATCTCAGTTTTGTGAGGTTTTTGGAGGGTTTTCTTGCTGCAAGGCCTAATGAGATCAGTTGCCAATTCTGACCAAACCTGTCTGATGAGCTCCCCACCACACTCCTATGATGTTCCTCTGCCAAATTCTAGTCCACCATGCCATGCACTGTTCCTGTTACAACTTGTCATGCAGTTGACATCTGTCAAAAAAATCAAAATGCCTAGCACCCATGCTACACTCCAAAGGCTGCAGAGCACAAGAAGTTGCCCTGCTCAGTGATGGACATTCAGTCAAAAGATGTCTGAGAAGGGACAAATGGAGCCATGATTCTCTGAGGGGGACCTGAAGCTTCTGGTGAATGAATGGACTGGCATCCTCTTCCAGCAGGACTGGCAGAGAAAGCCATGACACCAAACCTTTAACCTATTCCTATCCTAACCCTAAACTTAATCCTAACCCTAACCCTAATCCTAACCCTAAATCTAAACATAACCCCATCTTAATCATAATCCTAATCCTAACTTTAGACATTCTGTTTTTAAGCTTAGCTGCTAGCTGCTCAAATTATTTCGGTTGAACTTCCTTTCCAGTCCTATGAATGTACTTGGTACCAAGTGAATGTCAAGATTTTGGGCTTTCCCCTCCCACTTGAATTTTCTCTCTATCCCTGAGGAGATGCCCTTAACCCTAACACTAGGCTGTAAATACACAGTCACAGCTGCAGAGAACATACCATATGACATAAGAGCAAAGTAGGTCATTCAGCCCATTGAGACTGCTGTACCATTCAATGAAATCATTGCTGATCTGATCATTCTTAACTCCACTTTCATGCCTTATTTCCATAACCTTGATTCTCTTACTGTCTACCTCAGCCTTGAATATATTTAATGACCCATTGTCGATGGCCACCTGCAGAAGACCATAAGATACAGGGAGAGCATGAGGCTATTTGGTCCATTGAGCCTTCAACACCATTCGATCATACCTGACATGTTTCTCAACCTCATTCCCCTCCTTCTCCCCTTAACCCTCTCCCCTTCGTGGGTGGCATGGTGGCACAGTGGTTAGCACTGCTGCCTCACAGCGCCAGAGACCCGGGTTCAATTCCCAACTCAGGCGACTGACTGTGTGGAGTTTGCACATTCTCCCAGTGTCTGCGTGGGTTTCCTCTGGGTGCTCTGGTTTCCTCCCACAGTCCAAAGATGTGCAGGTTATTGGCCATGCTAAATTGCCCGTAGTGTTAGGTAAGGGGTAAATGTAGGGGTATGGGTGGGTTGCGCTTCGGCGGGGCGGTGTGGACTTGTTGGGCCGAAGGGCCTGTTTCCACATTGTAAGTAATCTAATCTAAACCTTTGATCCATTTACCAGTCAGGAACACATCTATCTCTTTCTTAACTACACTCAAGGACTTGGCCTCCACAGCCCTCTGAGACAATGAGTTCGCAGATGCACCACCCTCTGGCTGAAGAAATTCCTCCTCACCTCAATTTGAAAGGATCTCTTCACTCTGAGGCTATGCCCTCAGGTCCTAGTCTCCTCTACTAATGCAAACATCTGCTCCACATCCAATGTCTCCAAGCTTCTTAGTATTCTGTAACTTGCATCAGGCCCCCTCTCATCCTTCTAAATTCTACCGATTACAGACCCAAAATCCTCAATCACTCCTCATTTGGCTAGCCTTTCATCCCCCAGATTATTCTTGTAAACCTCCTCTGGACCTCCTCCAATGCCATCTTTATCTAGATAGGGGGGGGGGCCAAAACTCATCACAATATGCCAAATGCAATGTAATCAGAGCCTTATGCAGCCTCAGCAGTGTATCTCTGCTCTTGCAGTCTAGCGCTCTTGAAATAAATGCCAACAATGCATTTGCCTTCCTAATTGCTAATTGAACCTGCATGTTAACTTTAAGACAATCCTAAACCAGTACTCAGATTACCATAGCCTTTCCCCATCTACAAAATAGTCTACACTTCTATTTTTCCTAAAGAAGTGTATAATGTCACAATTTCCCACATTGCATTCCATCTGCCATTTCTTTCTAGCCCATCCAAGTCCTTCTGTAGCTTCCCTGCCACCTCAGCAGTATCTGTCTCTCCACATATCTTTGTCTTTCCTGCAAACATAGCAACAATAGTCACAGTTCCTTTGTCCAGACTGTTAATATATAACATGAAAGTTTGTGGTCCCATGGTTTCCTGCGGACCTCCACTAGTCACTGACTGCCATCCTGAAAAAGACCCCTTTATCCCTACTCTCTGCCTTCTATCAATCAGCTATCTTGTACCTTGCCCCTATCACCACAGGCTCTTATCTTATTTAGCAGTCTCCTTGATGGAAACCCAGATTGATAGGGTTGTTAAGAAGGCATACAATGTTTTGGCCTTTATTAGTAGAGGAATTGAGTTCCGGAACCAGGAGGTTATGCTGCAGCTGTACAAAGCTCTGGTAAGGCCATACTTGGGAGTATTGTGTACAGTTCTGGTCACTGCATTATAAGAAGGATGTGGAAGCTTTGGAAAGGGTGCAGAGGAGATTTACTAGGATGTTGCCTGGTATGGAAGAAATGCCTTTCGAGGAAAGGCTGAGGGCCTTGAGGCTGTTCTTGTTAGAGAGAAGAAAGTTGAGAGGTGACTTAATAGAGATATACAAGATAATCAGAGGGTTAGATAGGGTGGACAGGGAGAGCCTTTTTCCAAGTATGGGGACGGCAAACACGAGGGGACACAACTTTAAAGTGAGGGGAGATAGGTATAAGACAGATGTCAGAGGTAGTTTCTTTACTCAGAGATTAGTAAGGGTATGGAATGCTTTGCCTGCAACGGTAGTAGATTCGCCAAGTTTAAGTGCATTTGAGTCATCATTGGACAGACATATGGACGTACATGGAATAGTGTAGGTGGGATGGGCTTCAGATTAGTATAACAGGGTGGCGCAACATCGAGGGTCGAAAGGTCTGTATTGCGCTGTAATGTTCTATGTTCTATGTCAAAGGCCTTCTGGAAATCCAAACAGGTTGTGTCTACTGGATCTCCTTTGTCTAAATTGCTCATTATCTCCTCAAAGAATTCTGACAGAATTTTCAGTCATGACTTCCCCTTGACGAAGCTGTACAGTAAAGAATTCCACAAATTCACCACTACCTGAGAGAAGAAATTCCTGTTCATCTCTGTTTTCAATGTGTGACTCCTTATTTGAGATTATGTCCTCCAGTCCTAGACTCTCTTGGTTTCATATAACTGTTTTCTCAGCCTCATTCTGTAGGGGTCCAATGTTCATTTTGTCTCTCTCCTTTTTTATGTATTATATACTTAAGGAAACTCATAGTCTCTGGCTTTATATAGCTTTCTAGTTTGTTCTCATAGTTTACTTTCTCCCTTTCTATGGAATTTTTTTTAAAGCTGTCAATATTAATCATTTCACCTCAGTGTTGGCTTCCTAGACATTATATGAAGCCCATCTTCAATCTATTTAAGCCAATCTTTATTGTCAATTTGCTGCCACATTTGTGTTGAAGTATGTAAACACTTTTTTGGTTAATTTTAGTTTAGGTTACAGATTTTCATTCACTCTCTGTGACCAGCTTATGAACAAACCCAACATGTTCATATCCTTCGCAATACTACTTGAAGATTGTTGCTGACTTAGTTCTGTCACTGAGATTTTCCTTGAAGGTGAAGAATTGAAAATTCCTTGTGCAGTTGTGTCATTCTAACATCTGACAAATTTGAATGAAATTGCAATTTGTTCTTGAGGCTGTGTTGACCATTTCGCTTCAAGAATAATCAATGAGGTCAACTAGATTGTACAGCTCATATTTATTCTTCTCATCTGCATCTTCTCATAAACTTCTCTGTTTCTGATATCTGAATATTATTCTGTGATTAAGACTGTTTTTCCATCCTGTGCATTTGCAGATTTTATAATGAGTTATTAGCCTGAGCTCTCTGGTCACCACACTGTTAGCTGTCCACCTGGAGACTCCGAAGATGTCTGGTGTATCCTTTCCAGGTCAGCTTCCCGAAAGCAAGCTGAAATAACTAGTCTCCTGTCATACTCAAGGAAGTCAAGGTTTGGTCAGTTATGATTGGTATGGCTTTGTCAGAGGGAGATCATGCCTAACAAATCTGATTGAAGTTTTCAAGGTGGTTTGCAGATGAAGGCAGTGCAGTTGATGTTGACAAAGCCATTGACAAGGTCCAACTGGGAGATTGATAAAGAAGGTAACAGCAAATGGGAGTAACTTGGCAATTTGGATCCAAAATTTTCTTAGTGGTAGGAGAGAGGGTGAAGGTAGAAGTCTGCTTGTGTGACTGGATACCAATGTCCTGTGGAATGATGAAGATGATCTTAGGTTACAGGAAGATATAGACAGATTGGTCAGATGAGCAGGTCAGTGGCAGATGGGCTAAGTGGCAAAAGTGTAAGTGTACAATTTGGCAGAAGTAACAAATAAGGGAGTACTCAATGCATGGCAGGGCATTAGGAAGCTCAGAGGAACAGAGGAAGCTTGAAGTGCTTGTTCACAAATCCCTGAAGGTGACAGGACAATTTAATCAGGTAGTTAAGAAGGCATATGGGATAACTGCTATTATCAGTCATGGCACAGATTATAAGGGCAATAAGATTATGCTGGAGCGGTACAGGACTTCTGAGGCCACACTGGAGTACTGTGTGCAGTTCTGGTCACGATACTATAGGAAGGCTGTAATTGCACTGGAAGGGATGCAGAGGAGATTCATCAAGATATAGTCTGGGATGAAGCAGCTTAGCTCTGAAGAGAGGCTGGATAACCTTGGGTTGTTTTCGAGCAGAAACGTTTAAGGCGGGACCCAATTTGAGGTGCATAAGATTATGAGGTGCATAAACAAGGTGGATAGGAAGCAGCTGTTCCCTTAGTCGATGGTTCAATAATAAGGGGGGTCACTAATTTAAGGTGAAAGACAGGAGGTTTGTAGGGGATTTGAGGAAAACTTTTTTCACCTAAAGGCTGGTGGGAATCTGGAATGCACTGCCTGGGAGGATTGTTGAAGTAAGAAACCTCACAACCTTTAAAAAAATACTTGCATGAGCACTTGAAATGTCATGACATTCAAGGCTATGGGTCAAGTATTGTAAAATGGGAGTAGTGTAGATTGAGAGCACATTTGTGACTGTGCAGAGTCAATGGGCCCAAGGGCCACTTCTGTACTGGATGATTCTAAGTTATCTGTGAATGGGAAATGCGGTTGGTACTCAAAATATGTTTGCTTGGCCAACCTTTAGTGTGGCCATCCTTTAATGCAATACCAATGAATGGCAGCAAATCTCAGTCAATCTGTTGTTGAATTACTTGAGTGTATTTTTGATCTGGTGACTATTAATTCCTCTTGGCAATAAAACACATATTTCTTATGCCATCACAGCTAATCTCAATGGATTCTTTCTTTTTTGTGACCCATTATAAGCTTAGGAAGCCCAATGAAATATGCCAGCAATGGTTGCTTAACCAATTGTTCAATGTTTTTTTCATTTTTTTGCTTTGGAATCGTGAATTGAAGTTAAGAATTGAACTTTGACCAACAGTTTTTAAAGAGAAGAGAACAAAGTCAGATGAGTTCTGTTGGGAACTGGGCTGAAAAATAATGCAACTTATTTACTGATCTATGAAAATATAAATGAATCAGCACTGCGCTGTTGTTATGCTGAGTGTCGGCAGCTGGTTGGATGTTGAGTTGGTTAATCGAGAGAGTATTGGTTTTGACTGGGCTGGCAGAAAGCAGAATAATTTTTGGAAATCTCTACAGACAGAGCTATTTTATCTTTCTCTGTCGGTTTTTTTTCCAGACATTGAATTATTGAAGATTCTGAGAAAAAAATCCTGGTCTGAAAGAAATAAGTAAACATTTCTAGGAGGCTGCTGAAAGCATTTGCAGTAAATGGCGACTTCAGAATACAAGATATACAATTCCACTTGCCTGTGAACACCCCATTGTCTATGGATTTGATAAAGACATCGTATCATTCATTGGAAACTGTTTACAGAGGAGTCTTGATTATCCGGCTTTTGATTATCCGGATATTGGATTATCCGGCAAGATCACAATGCTCTAATGCTCCGCTAAACTATGTTATCCAACTTTCAAATATCTGGAATTTGATTAACTGAACAAAATACTCCCCACCCGTGTCATTCAGATAATCGAGGTTCCTCTGACAAATTATAATTCTTTTATTTTCTTTTTTCATTTATCCCTTCATGTGTCTATCTATATGTGAGTTGGGGTTTGATCAAAGCTCGAGATCATAGAGATTAATTAGATTACCTATTATTTATCTATGTTCTGCTAAAGTTACATTACTATTAATAAATTGTCAATTTTTGTATACATTATACTTGTATAAGTTATACTTACAGTTTTTGATGTTTGAGACGGTGTTGAAATACTGTGTAAGTACAACAAACTTTTATCTACCTCCCCTCCATAACCAGCGCTCTTCAAACATTCCAGAAGATTCCCCCGGCCTCTCTCCACCCTGCAGGCACTCTGCCTCTATTCCTGATGAAGGGCTTTTGCCCGAAACGTCGATTTTCCTGCTCCTCGGATGCTGCCTGACCTACTGCGCTTTTCCAGCACCACTCTAATCTAGAATCTGGTTTCCAGCATCTGCAGTCATTGTTTTTATCCAATGCAAATATCCAAACCAAACCAAAGAAATCCTTGAGCCATTTCTGCAGAAATATCCATTACCATTAAAGCAACTCATCGCACAGATAATAAATTTCTCTGGTGATGCCATTAACTGCTGAGTGAGAATATGCAGTAAATACATATTTTCCATTGTTCTCTTTGTCAACATTCATTGCACCATTTTCAGGAATTATGTAGTTGCCTCCAACAAAACAAAATCGAGTCATACAGTCATAGAGATATACATCTTCTTAATAAAATTTGATAGATAAGTGACTCTTTTTAAAATTTGTTTGTGGGATGTGGACGCTATTGACTAGACCTGCATTTATTACCCATCCCTATTTGCTGTAAGGGAAAAATCAAACATATTGCTATGATTCTAGAGTCACACGTAGGGCAGATAGGGCTAGATAAGGATAGAAGATTTTCTTCGCTGAAGGACATTGCTGAAACAAATGTTGTGCTTTAGTAATATAGATCAGCGGTAAGACTACATTTTGAATACTATGTGCAATTTTGGTCTCCTGATTTGAAGAAGAATGAAAGTAAATTGGAGGCATTTCAAGAGGTTGATTAAATTGATATTTGGAATAAACAGGTTAGCTTATGAGAGAGGGACTCACTGGGCTTGTTTCCACTAAAGATTAGAGGACAGAAGCGTGGCTTAATTCAAATATATAAGGTCCTGTGTAGTATTAACAAGGTGGGTACGGAAAGGATATTTTCTCTTGAGGGTTAGTTCAGAATTAGGGGACCCTGTTTAAAAACTAGAGGTCGCCTTTTTAGTACAGAAATGAGAAAAAATGCTTTTCTGAGGATTGTTGTTTGATTTTGGAACTTTCTTCCTCAGAAAGTGTGGCAGTGGAGTCATTCAATAATTTTAGGGCAGAGGTATGAAGATTCTTCTCAGGCAAGGGAGTCAAATGTAATCGGCAATACATGGGAACTATGGAAATCATAAGACAAGCAAACAAGCCATGATCTTATTGAATGTTGGAACAGGCTTGAGGAGAGGAATGACCTACTTCTATTCATAACTTATATGTTTAAATGTCCCCTCTGTATAAACATTTAAAATCATCCAAGCATTGGGCGGCACTGCAGATCAGTGGTTAGCACTGCTGCCTCACAGTGCCAGGGAGCCAGGTTCGATTCCAGCCTCAGGCGACTGTGTGGAGTTTGCATGCTCCCTGTGTCTGCGTGGGTTTCCTCCAGGTGCTCTGGTTTCCTCCCACAATCCAAAGATGTGCAGGTTAGGTGAATTGGCCATGCTAAATTGCCCATAGTGTAGGTTATTAGTCAGGAGTGAATATAGGGTACAGGAATGGGTCTGGGTGGGTTACTGTTCGGAGGGTCAGTACTTCGTTCAAAAACTGCATGAATCCATGTAAGATTCTGTAAATCCATTTTTTTAGATTAGAATCAGTCTGACCATTATGGCACAGGCAGCCTCACATACAGAAGCTCACACCTTCAATACATTATCTGGGCCAACATGACACCATTTGTTAAAATTCACTTGAGAATGCAACTTTTAAAAAATGGCTTTGTGATTTACATATGAAAGAACTGAAACCAACATGATCATTCTAAAAGATGAGAGACTTAACAAACAATCGAGGTCTTTTCCAATTTATAATTTCAGTTACATCACACTGCAAACTTTTGCTATAAATTCTGTATCTTACAACCTTATTCTCCACAACCACCTGAAGGAGCAGCGCTCCGAAAGCTCGTGCTTCCAAATAAACCTGTTGGACTATAGCCTGGTGTTGTACAATTTTTTAACTGTGTACACCCCAGTCCAACACTGGTGACTTCAAAGCAGGAGTAAATAGAGGTGGGCCTTCTAGCATGTTGATTCCATTTTCTGCCCAGCTGCCTTGGTCCCTCGGGTGGCAGCAGGCCTGATTCCATTACTTTCCACCTCCTCAGAACCAAACTAATTTTAAAGAAGATAGATTTGGCAAAGTGGGAAGCTTCCCAACTCAACATTGCCCTAATTCACTTAAGGCATGTGAAGTCACTCATGCTCGGTAGCCATAAGTAATGAAAAAATACACAGTATGTACACCATACAATAAAACCCATAGAAATGCGTATTTCTTTTGAAAAAAGGATTTTATTAAATATCTGTATGTTGTTATATGAATGGTATACTTTGATGATTAAAAGCAATGTTCCAGTACAAATATGGAGCCATATTATTTCTCCATTGAAGTGTAGAAACAAAGTATAAAATTGAATATAAACTGAATTTGTCAATTGCATGAAGATCTTGAAACTGAGAAAATAATATTGAACAATTTAATTTTGTTCTATTATAAATCGCAATTTCAAAACATTGTCTAAATAATAAAGGACCAATTTCAAGACCAGATTATGATTCTCATTCAGTCACATTTATACCTCACTCTCTTTATTAAACATCATGCAGGAGATTTATTGCAAATTAAAATAACAAATTTAAATAAAAGTTCAACAGGACCAAAACAATTTTTGTTTGATTTCCCAAAGATATCTAAAAGGTATCGGTCATTGCATTTTTAAAAAAAATAAATCTCTTGATTCTCCATGCATTATTTTTCTACCATATTCATTAGCGAGATTTCTTTAATAAGACTAATCTAGTTTTTTTTCCTGCATTTCTCAAAGTGGTAGCTACCTATTGAAAATCAATGAAGGTGTCAATGTTCACAGTCCTCTATTCACGTACTAAAAGTTACTGATCAATTACAGGGCGACCCCCTGTAATTGTTTTCTGTGGTTTCAGTTACCTTTGGTTTACCGTGGCCCAAACATATTAGGGAGAACCTTCCGGAATCATTGGCCTACCGGGAAGGTAAATTTCCCATTTAAATAAATGGGTTTGCACAGTTTCGGGCTTCCACGCTAAGTCTTGGAACATATCCCCCATGGGTACAGGGGGACTACTGTATATAATTAAGTAAATCAGCAATAATCCAAAAATTATTTGCCATTCAATGGAAGTCATTTATTCATGAATGCATAGATTAGTAATTTTCCCACAACCTGTTGTTCATTAACTACCTGAAACTAATTTCCAACTCACTCCCAAACAATCAAAAATACTCACATTCATCTCACAGTGTCAGCATATTCAACTGAACAACAAAGAGCAGACAGACTGAAATATTCAATCCTTTTAAGACGGATTCAATCAAAATCAGAAAAGAAACATCAGATTTTCTTCAAATAAATTAGAGCTTTTATATTATTTTGGGATATAGGCTGCAAAATGTCTTACTAAGTTGCTTTTCATGGTTTTTATATGTGGAAATTGCACATCCTTGAAAACATCATAAGTTAAACAGTTCTACAACACTGAATGTCAACAATATGTAAGAGTTTACATTGTACAAACAAAAATACAAAACTGTTGATTAATGGACAAAAGGAAAAATAACAAATTTATTTCAGGAGCTAAAGTTTCTCTGCAAACAAATTGGAGAATTTACTTGTCTGGACATATAAAAAAAAGCTTAATTTTGAAAAACCAGATTATTGACCCTAATGCTCAGTTTCAATAGATCTTCTTTCACCATAATGCACAGATTGTTTGAAGTACAAACCAGTATACTTTACACAAAGTAATAATTTGAAGGTAATCATTTTGTAGTAAAATTAATAAAGTACATTATTTTGCTTAAAAGTAGAATATTATAAGTAGAAACTTACAAAATAAATACAAAATATTGTCAACACTTCGTTATAAAAGACATCTGGTTAGATTGTTCATAATAAATACACAAACCTTGTTTGGAAAAATATATAAAGCTACATATAATGTAGTAAAAATTAAACGTATTCAAAAGGGATATAATGCAGTTCAGAAAGACGTTAGTTTGTTCATCATATTTGTTCATATAAACAACGGCATTTTAAATAAAGCACACTTTTAATACTGACAGTAAAAAGGTTGGAAAGTTGAAAAATCTAAAACGTATTAAGAAATGAATAATAGCTTTCAGGGGATTGGAACAAAGTTACATACGCTATAAGTTTGTTGAACTGAATATCTCCTTCTATAGCATAAAATTTGATGGTTCAATTTTAGATCTCATGCTCTTTTCATCCATTCTGGTGGCGAATATGATCAGGGTGCAGCATTTTGAGATATTAATGTGCCAAATACACAAATTCGCCCTTCTCTCCTCCCAGCTGTACCAAGTAAAATACTGGAGACAGGTTGATCAGTAAGACATTTGTGTTGTCATGGAAGGAGACAAAAATTTCCATATAGTCCCCTCATAATTCCTGGTGGCTGATACAGACCAACAATATCAGATATCAAAACATATTTCTTATCTTTCTTCTTAAGTGGGACAATTGGTGGAAGTTATCATCCTTACTGTAATAGCAAATAATTGTCCAAAAGGTTTTGCTTTGGAAACTCAACATGATTCATTTTGAGGATACTTACACGACTATACCAAATGATACTCCTATTTTTGGCATGTCTGACAAGTACTTTGTTGTTGCTGTCATAATAATCAAGCACTCAAATCCGGCTTCAAAGTTTCTTCACTTAAAGGAAGAAAATATTAATTTAGTGCGATAAATGTGGTCATGTAGCTGAACTGCAGTTGTCATGTTCCACTGTCTATGGTAACAGAAAGTCATGACAGAACACAATTGTGACCTTTGGCTAACAATCATAAGGCAGAGTATGGAATAGAACAAGAACAATCAACCTCTATTTCATCTTACTGTTAATTTTCTCTTTTTTTAAAAAAACAGGCCTTCATCAGAAGGTCAAAAATTATTTTTATGGTAGAAATGCTTGTAAGTTTGAAACTTCCCTGTCACAATTCCTTTTGGGATATGTAACCCTAAGCAAGTCCCCGTTTCAGGTGCAATACAAAATTAATACTGGAGGTGCCTCACTGACAGGCAATGGAGAAAATTCACCAACACAGGAAGTTGTGTCATTGTTAATTCAAATATATTGTAAACGAACTGAGTCCAATAGACTGCCATCTAATATAGATTGATTATCCCATAACCTTCCAATAATCCAAATGCAGAAGGTTCTAATGAAAGGACATCAATCTGAAGTGTTTCGCTCTTTACAGATGCTGCCAGTATTTCCAGCATTTTCAGTTTTTTATCCCTCACAATAATAACTTGATGATTAACAGTCACTACTTTCATGTCTATCTGTACATTTTATAGTACAGACAGATCATGACAAGATTTTGATCTCACTTTATAAGCCATTTTTTTATTGTTCTTTGCAACGATTCTATCCAAAAAGCGTCGGGCCTTCCTAGGGAAGCTCTCCCTTCTTTTGTACAGTGCCATTCTTCGCTCATTTACTTCTTTGCTGTCTCTCCTGAGCCGTACCTGTCGCACAATTCCTTCAAAGAGTTCTTGTACATTGTGCTGGACTGCAGCAGAGGTCTCGATGAACTTGCAGTCAAAAACAACAGCACAAGATCTGCCCTCTGCAAATGAAAAAAAATTCAATGTTTAAAAGAGAAGACGTACATCTGCCTTCTGCTTAACAAAATTAGTCATTTGGCTGTTGCCAATCTGTTCCTCAACAAGTGATGCAGAATTCTTTGAAATTTTTTATATGAATTGCAAAGTCTTTGATGTTATGGTTGGAAGTAAGGTGTTCCCCCAAGTAAAGCAAGTGCAACTGGAAATAACTGAGATTTAACTGGTTGTGTACTGCTAGTTGTGATCACTGCAACTTAGTGAATGTTGCATCTACTGACATACCAACTGCTGAAACGGTGTATTAATAATAAATAATACTTGCATCTATGTTGTGCTTTATCAAGTCAGAATATCTCAAATTGTCAGACACACAATGTACTTCAAAAGTACAAAAAAACTGTTATGCAAACAATGCAACCAATCTGAAGAACGAAATGATGAATCAATTAAATTTCTGAGTGTTTTTGTTGGTGAAGCAGAAATCATTGGTTTTCTTTGAATACTGACATGAGAGATTAGGATCCATCATGCTATAAAATTCCTGCATTCATGGGTTTTTTTCTTTTGTCCAAATATTGGCCAATCTTGATCATTCCTGTCAGTTTTAAGGTATTGACTCCAGACCAGAAATCCTTAGTTATTTCCCCACCTGGTTTATTCATCAGTTTTGACAGCTAGTATCAGGAGGCTGTAAAACTGGAGAGCATTCCCAGCCAACTCCTTATTGTGACAGTGATTGAAATTACTTCAGAGTTCAGATTCTTTATGTAACTACAACAACAATAATAATAATAATGATCTGAATGTTGGTCATGAATGTTTACAATAACAGTACACCTCCAAGATTTTGAAAATTGGAAGCTCAGAGTAGGTTGTGAAATGCACTCACCTTGATTCAACCAAACTCTATTTGGTTGGGGGAAATCCAACAATATATATGCCTTTGGTCCTTTAAGATTTAACTTGGAGCGCTCCTCTCCCTAAAATGGTTGGTAAGATCAGCTAAAGAGTCTTGGAGGGGATGGAGAGAAGGAGTAAGGGGTCTTACAAAGAGGACTGTTCTTAAATGTAAAAGGGAAACACTATGGCTCTTCTAAATCTTTTCAAACCTTTCTTGATGGGAAAATTAGCATCTATTGTCCATTTCTAAGTCCTCTTGGGAAAGTGGTGAGCAACATTCTTGAACAACTACAGTTCATGTGATGTACCTAGAGTGCTGTGAGCAAGGGAGTTCAGGGATTTTGACCCAATGACACTAAAAGAATGGTGATATAGTTCTAAGTCAGGATGGTGTGTGCCTTAGAGAGGATGGTAGGGAGGTAGTGTTGTCCTTGTCCTTCCATGTTGTAGAGGAGGTTACCTTTTCTATCATGTTGCTACACCTTCCCTGTTTATTGTTCCATGTAGGCTCGATCTCAAGAGTTGAACATCATCAATTCTAATAATGGAGGGAAATTTAGGAAATTTCACATTGTTTGGGATTTGTCCCTGCAATCCAGTTGACAGAAATCTGTATCCTAATGTTTGCATTAGGATCTTATAGCAGCCAACACGAGATCTGAAGTAATTGAGACATATGACTCTATATCCTACTGTTTCTTGATCAAATGGATTGATCTAGATCATTAGACAATGCCTGTGTCATCATCTGCAGCCATGCTCAGCAAGGCAGCAGCTGTGGGACCTACAGTCTAGGGATTAGAGTATAAATAAGAAGTTACTCTACTTGAGTTTCTTTGATGATGACTCTTGTTGGAAGAAATAGTGATAAGGCAACTAGCCTGCTTTTTACTTGCTACATTGGCGTGGCTTGCCTTCTCATGGTGTGCTCAGCAACGCCAGCAAGCATGTACAGATGATTTACTTCAGCTTTCAGTCAGCGAGTAACAGCTCTGCAAGCTGTGAAAAGTAACGGATCCAAATTTGTCATGGAGAAAGCATTTTCAGATTGGATAGGCATATTCCCGCTCCTAGGTAACACAGAGAATGGGTAGCTGTTTGCAATGCTCTTGAGTCAGTTCTTCATTTAGTTTTGATGAGCTTCCATAAAAGTTTGGTTGTGACCACTTTGATGGCATGATCTTTGACACAACCGCTTGATGAAGGAGCAGCGCTCCCAAAGCTAGTGCTTCCAATTAAACCTGTTTGACTATAACCTGGTGTTGTGTGACTTTTATCTTTGAAACTTGGCATGCAATGTAACATTGCTCTAAGCTATATTGGCATAACTTTGTGAGCTAGCATTCTCTCGTAACAGAATATTTGAAGTTCATGTCTTGCACTCATATTCTCAAGAATGAAAAGAACTGATCTTTGATTTTTCAGCCTTGGCCTACAGATGAATAAATGCATGGCAGTTGGTTTGCTATGATATTGCTGGTGATTGAGAATAGATTACTGGTTGGTAATTAGCTGGATTATATTCATCCTACTTTTTGTGGGCAAGTCATCCAGGGTAATTTTTCTGGATTTTCTGGAGCACAGATGTTCAGTACAACAACCAATTCTTGATATCAGGTTCTGGGCTTGGACTGAAGGCTTGGGCTTGGAACAGGGCACTCCTGGAACAGGATTTATTAATTTGGTTTTACTTTTTGTTGAAGGTGAGACTGAAGTTATCGCATGGATTGGTGAACAAATCCATATAACACTGCATGTTTAGTTCTGGATGAGCAACCAGTCACAGTTCCTGGCAAACAGGAAACTGCAAGGTATGTTGCTGGAGATCTTGGTCTTTGCCTGGTGTCTTCTTAGTTTGAGCATCTTTCCATCCATGTGACATATGACTTCACTGTCATGGAAGGCATTGGGCAGCATGGCCAAGAAATCCATGCTGTAGAGGAATGGTGCGAACACGCAGTCTGGTTTAACTCCATTAATGACTGGGAATGGTTCAGAAGACACCATTATCCAGGACAAACATATTGTCATAGGACTATTAAATTATTGAGAGCAAATAAATTTATCTATTACTTTCCAAGAGTCCTCACTGATGTCTGGGTCAAAGGCTTTTGTCAAATCAACAAAATAGTATTGAGGTCCAATAGAGGTACAGCCACACACAATGATGCAAGACTGAACTTTGTTTCCAAAAGGAGTGTGCTATGGACTCCTCTTCTACCAATAGTGTCATACAATAGGCAGCTAGGTGAGAATTAAGTTTTTTTTTCCTCTTGTTGGTTCTTTCACCTCCTGTTACAGGTCCAGTCTGTCAGATAAATCATTCAGAATTCGATCAACTTGATCAGTGGTACTACCAAGCCATCTTGGTAATGGACAATGAAGTTCCCCACACAGAGTATATTCTGTGTCATTGCTACCATTAACATGTCTTCCATGTGGCGATTACAATGGTACTTCTTAACAGACTGATATCTATATGTTGAATTAAGAAGCAAAAGACTTTATGACATGTACAATTGTTTTATTGTCAATCTATAGTTTAGCACAAACACCAGTTTCTACCTTTTCCTTCTGGCCCTTTTCTCTATCCACATGCTGAAACCTATATTGATAAAAAATATGGTTCTTTTTCAAAAAATATACCAAATTAACAATGTAACAAGTCATCCAATTAATAAGACAGCTCCTTTTTCCTTATTTTTCTTTTCGTTTTTTTATTAATTAGAAGTGTTATCACACAGAATCAAATGGCTTTTTCCCACCACCAAATCGCCAGCATTTAGTTTTCATCCATTAACCACCACCAGTAAATCAGCTGTGTTTCCAATTGAATAATTTTCATGAAAAACCTGTTAAGGGCAATGCAGGCTACCAAAGGGTAGACAGAGGTAGGGAGAGGGAAAGGGGGCTAAATCAAATGGAGTTGGAAGGGAGGGTAGGCACTCCACCCCTGTGGTGTCCACCTCCCTCTCTAAAAGCATCAGGAATATTGGTGGACACCAAGAAGAGAGCTCTTTTGTTTTATAGCCAGAAGTGCTATCACATACTGTTTTTAACTACTAACCACCTCCAGTAACCACCATGTAGTCAAATCAAACAAGCAAAACCCAAAGTAGGCAATGTTGATTTAAAAAAAAAATCAAGAATCAACTTATTCACATCCCAATCTGGAGTATTGAGTAAAACAGGAGACATACCTGCCACAGAAACTTCTCGACATCGCACAAGGTCACACTTGTTCCCGACTAATATAATTGGAATATCCTCAGCCTGTCGTGTTCGCCGGAGCTGGATGCGAAGCTCAGAAGCTTTCTCAAAGCTTGCTCTGTCAGTGATGGAGTATACAATGAGATATGCATCGCCTATCAGCATACAATGATTCTGTTTCCAGTTGTCTTCATCCTACCAGCAGACAAAAGTAAAGGCTAAGATGTCAGCTTCTATTTTAATTCTAGAAATAGAAAAATGATTGGATGCAACAACTGAAAGAATATGTTTTACAGTTTATAGGCTGCTGTGAATTACAATGCAAAAGAAACCAGCTGTTAAGGAAACTCAACTGAACAGAAAATGCAGCTGGTACTATTTACTCAGATCAACTGATTTATTGTTAGGTTTAGAAATTTGTTGGCATAATCTTCATGAAGCAAAATGTACAGCATATTTAACCATTTCACACCTAAACCTCTCATGTGGCTTTTCTGGATTAATTTCCATGGCATCATCCTCAGAGTCATTAACATCTAATTAATGCGTCCTTTTAAGGTGATTGGCTTGAATACTGATTAAACAAACTGAGCTTTTCTTTTTAAGGAATAATTATCTATAAATACTGAAATTAAATCTGTTTGAACAACGTATGTGATTGGCATATTCTGAAATTTCTTAAATGCAAAATGAATACTTGGCACAGTTCTGGAAGGAATTTGCCACAATCTTATCATTTGTTCCTTTTCTGAAAAAATTTAAGGTCACCTTTGTTCCGATTATTGATCTATTTACAAAGGAATCTTCAGGGATAGTTCTATTGATAGTAGAAACGTGTGAAACATAAATATGTAATATTTGTGTTTATATAGTTTTCTTGTTGCAGCAACTCAAAATGTTCTACGTAGCATTTTCTTTCCTCCAGATGTGGTGGCTGTTATGTTAGCAGGGTTAATTATTGTTATTAGGTTACTTTACCAGGGACATAAAAGATGCAGTATTATAGCACTAAGGTTAGCTTTCCAGACTTAGCATATGTCAACTATAGGAGAAATCCACCACTCTGTACTACATGGTCAACTCATACACTTGCATTCCAAGCATTAAAAAATTGTTGTACTACCTTATTTTCCCACGTGTCCATCACAACAAGGGTAGCTCCCTCTCCATCTACGGTGATTGTTCGCTCATAGGTGTCTTCTACAAAGAGTAAGGAAAATGACATTTATAAGTGAACACATTATGGAAATTTAGCAATTTAATAAATAGAAGAATGTCACAGATCAATGATAATTAACCCATATAGATAGTTGCTGAGGTACACTGTATGGCACTGACAAACTACTATAAATGACCTTGATCAATTTTGGCCTTTACCTCATTTGGTAGCTGTGCTTTCAGGCATCTAATTATTAATTGGTTTCTCTCAATAAGCCCTTTCTTCTCCTGTCCGACTGTAAGTCAGTACTTAAAATCTCCTTCATAGACTGAGCTTTGGCCACCTGTGTTAATGTCTACTTATGTGGTCAGGCATCAGGTTTGTTGGGAAGCTTTTCTATTAAGCAACTTGGGATTTTTTGATGACTTTACAGTTGATGACTTACATTAAGTTTATGCTCCTTGGTAGTTGACTAATGAGAAAGGTTTCTCTCTGTCTTTGCTCCTCATTAATTTGTATACCTCAATCAGGTTTTCCTTCAACCTTCAGGGGAAAACAGTCCCAGCCTACTCAGCCTCTCTTCACAGCTGATTTGCTCCAGAGATAGGTAACATCCTGGTGAAAACAGAAAGAACTGTGGATGCTGTAAATCAGAAACACATACAGAAATTGCTGGAAAAACTCAGCAGGTCTGGCAGCATCTCTGGAGTGGAATCAGAACTGAGGATGGGTTACTCAATCTGATACGTTAACTGTGATTTCTCTCCACAGATGCTGCCAGACCTACTGAGCTTTTCCAACAATTTCTGTTTTTGTAACATCCCCGTGAATCTCTTCTACATCCTCTCTGGCATAACTGCATCCATCCTGCAGTATATTGACAAGAACTGCATGCAGTTCTCCAACAATGGCCAAACTATAATGTTTTAAAAAGCTATTTTGAAAGAAATTATATTTAAACACTGAATACTGACGGTATAATTAAATAACTTTTTTTAGGTGGGGTTTTGTGAAATAAATTTGGACAACCGTCTTTCTGACATCCAGCTTCAGCAAGAAACACACAAGACAGGGGTACACTGCAGAAAGCTGCAGGTTAAAACTCCCAGTGGTGTACACAGCAAAGAATATGGAACCTGACAACGTCCAAAACAGCACATTACAGTCCTATCAACAATATGATGGAAGGTGACATCAACAGTATTATCCAGCAATACTGACTCTGCAATAAATGCTCACTTTTGAATCCCCAGGAGTACTCAGTTCAATGTTTCATTTCTGTCTGATGTGTCCTTTACTTCAGATTTGATGAAGTATGGCATTTAGAAGGTTAAGGGGTGACCTGACCTAATTTCAAGATATTATCAGGGAAAGGCAGAATAGATAAAGATAAAACTGTTTTCACTGGTTGTAAATTCTAGAATTAAGGGGCATAGTCTAAAAATAAGGGCCAGACTGCTCAGGAAATGTTAGGATGAATTTCTACACACAAATGGTATTAGAGATTAGGCACTCCCTTCCTCAAATGGCACTTGATGCTAGATCAGTTGTTCATTTTGAATCAGAGATAGATTGTGTTTTGTTAAGCAAAGGTACTAAGGGATATGGGCCATAGATAGTTATAAGGACTTACTCCACAGATCAGCCATGATATCATTGACTTGGCAGAACATGTTCAAGGGGCTGAATGGCCAATGCCTGTTCCTATACTTGAAAACAATGGGAATCAGAGACAAACACTCCACTGCTTGGAGTCATTCAATCCCAAAGGATGGTTGTGATTGATGAAGGTCATTCATCTGCGTCCTAGGACATCACCAAGAGCTCCTCAGGATAGGTTCTAAGGCCCAGTCATCTTCAGCTGCTTGATCAATGACCTTATTTCCAAAATAAAGGCAAAAATGGGAGATGCCTGCTGATGACTGCACAGCATTCAGTAACATTCATGACTCATAAGCTAGACCAACATCTACTGGACATCCCAAAATGCCTTTGAGAAGTGGATAATTGGTTTCGTTCTGAACAGCTACCATCGTTAAGGTGCAGGAACATCCACAACACTGTAGGGGAAAGGAGTTCCAGGATTTTGACCCAGCAACATTGAAGCAACAACAATGTATAGTTCCATATCAGGATGATACGTAGCTTGGAGGGAAACTTAATGGTGGTCCCATGCTGCTGCTGCCCTTAACGCTTTAGGTGGTGATGGGCATGGGTTTGGAAGGTGCTGTTAAAGAAGCCTTGGTGAATTGCTGCAGGACATCTTATACATAGTACACACTGCTGCCCCTGAGCATTGATGGTGAAAGCAGGGAGTGTTAAAGTGGTGGATGTGGTGTCAGTTAAGTGGCTGCTTTGTTCCGACGGAGCTATCAGGAAATTGGAGAGTATACCTTCATACTCCTGGCTTTGGCCTTATATATTTTGAACAGTTTTTCGGGATCGGGAAGTGAAGTACCTGCATCAAGATTTCCAGCATCTGGCCTGTGTCGAGTGCAGTTCTTCTTTTGCTCATTGGTAGTCCCAGGATATTGATAGTGGTAATGCTATTGAATGCCATACAATTCCAAGTCTTTGAACTGCTACCATAGCCAAAATGTTCAGAAGGCCAGTTCAATTAAGCCTCTAGTTATTGGTAACCTCAAGGACATTGATTGTGGGCGATTCAGTAATGGTAATGTCATTGAATATTAAGGTGTGAATGGTTCAATTCTTTTTTTATGGAGATGGTCATTGACTGGCACTTAACAGCCTAAGCCTGGATGTCATCCAGGTCTTGCTACATGTGGACACAGACTGCTTTAATGTCTGAGGAATTGTAAATGGCATTGAATATTATGCAACCATCAGTAATTATCATAAAATCTGGCCTTCTGACGTGGATGGGCAAGGTCATTTCTGAAGCAGCTGTCAATAGTTGGGCCTTGGACATTATTTTGATGTAGCCAAGATGATCAACCTCCAACAACCACAATCGTTTTTCTCTGTGACATGTACGGCTCCTACCAGCAGAAAGATTTATCCCCAGTTCCCACTGACTTCAGTTTTGCTAATGCTTTTGCTGCCACATTCAGTCAAATACTGTTTAATGTCAAAGGTACTTACTCTCAACTTACTCTGGAGTTCAGCTCTTTAGGTCCATGTTTGTCACAAAGCTACAAATGAAGTAAGGAGTAAAGTGGAGGAACTCAAACTGAGTAAGTTAGTTCTTTGGAAATGGCACTGTTGACGGTCCCTTTTATCACTTTGCTGATGGTCGAGAATAGATGGATGGGTGTTAATTAGGCAGCTTGCATCTTGCCCATTATTTTTGTGCACAGGATGTATCTAGGGATTTTTTCACATTGTCAGCTAGATGCCAATACTGTAGCTGGTACAGCTTGCCTAGGGGTGTAGCTATTTATGGCAAACAGGTCTTTCGTACTATTTCTGGAATGTTGTCATGGCCCATAGTTTTTGCAGTATCTATTGTCTTCAGTCAATTCATAACATCATATGGAGTGAATCTAATTGGCTGAAAACTGCCATCTGTGATGTTGGATACTTATAAAGAAGCCAAAATAAATCAGCTGAATGAAGTTTTCAGCCTTGTCATTTGCGTCAATTTGCTGGGCTCCTTCACTATTGATTACAAAGATATTTGTGGAGCCCCACCTGCATTAGTTATTTAACTGTCCACCACCATTTGCAACTGGGTGAGACAGAACTGCAGAGCTTAGATCTGATCCAATGATTGTGGGATCATTAAGCCCTCCCTATCAAGTATTGCTTCCGCTGTTTGGCATGAAAGCAGTGCTGTGTTATAGATTCATGAGGTTGACACTTTATTTTTCGATGTGCCCGAT
Organism: Chiloscyllium plagiosum; assembly: GCF_037043375.1. NCBI lineage: Eukaryota > Metazoa > Chordata > Chondrichthyes > Orectolobiformes > Hemiscylliidae > Chiloscyllium > Chiloscyllium plagiosum. The sequence goes on from NW_028270142.1 coordinate 104,409,366, forward strand.
GGTGATGGCATGCCTTCCTACACTCTTTATTGATCACCTGGCTTCATAGGAATGGCAACATCTCAGCATGAGGTTACAGATTGTGGGTGAATACAATTCTGTTGCTGCTGATAGACCACAGTGCCTGATAGATACCCAGTTTTGAGTTGCTGGATTTGTTTGGAGCCTGCCCATTTACAATGGTGGAACGGAAAATAACCTCAACTTAAAGTCAGGACTGTTGTCTCCACAATTATTGCATGGTAGTCACTCCTACAGATACTGACGTAGACGGATCAGCCTGCGAAAGGTGACTTGATGAGGATATGGTTAAACAGATGGTTTTTCCTTTTGTTGGTTACTTCACCATCTGCTACAAACACAGCTTAGCATCTATGTCTTCTGGCATTTGACCAGCTCAGTCCATTCTGGTGCACTGAGTCACTTGTGGACATTGAAGCCAGGGTACATGCTATGCCCTTTACCACCTTTGGGCTTCCACCAAATCATGTTCAACATGGTGGAGTACTGGTGTATCAGCCAGGTAGAAGGGTGAGCAGGTTGGAGAGATGAGGGAGGGGGACAGAGAGAGAGAAAGAGAGAGGAGAGAGAGAGGAGGGACAAAGAGAGAGAGAGACAGACAGAGAGAGACAGAGACAGAAAGAGAGACAGGCAGAGACAGAGAAAGAGACAGACAGAGAGAGAGAGAGAGAGAGAGAGACTGGGAGAGACAGAGACTGAGAGAGACAGAGACTGAGAGAGACAAACAGATAGAAAGAGCAGTCAGTTGTAATCAGCATGAGGTTTCCTTGCTCCAGTTGACTTGCTGCCATGAGACTTTGTGGAGCTTGCAGACAATGTTGAGGGCTCCCAGTACAACTCCTTCCTGATCATATTCCATTGCGCCTCCACCTCTGATGGCTCTGTCCTGCAAGTGGGACAGGACACATCGAGGGAAGGTGATAATTGTGTCTTAGCCAGTGTCTGTAATTATGACTATGTTAGGCTGATGCTTGATTCGTCCATGAGATATTATTAGGGAGGATTGTGCAGAAATGATTGCCTTGGGTTTACCATTGTTGTTTCCGTTATCTAGGTCAATTCTAGTGTTCTGTCTGGTTTCATTCTTTTGTTTAGTCTTTTTATGAGGTTTGGTTACAACTGAGTAACTTGCAATGCTATTTCAGAGGGCAGTTAAAAGTCAAAGACTTTGCTACAGATTTAAATGACCATGTAGGCCAAACTAGGTAAGGATGACAGATTTCCTTCCCTACAGGATATTAGCAAACTTTTTTACAACAATAACAATAGTTACATTGTCAAGCTAGATTATAATTAAAAAGTTCTATTGAGTTCAAATTCCACTATCTGCCATGGTGGAAATCAAACCGTAATCCCTAAGATATGAGTAGGTCCGAGGCTAGGAATGCTGTGGCTCACCTCTTGACTTCTGAAACTTCCCAACATCAATACACACAAGTCACAATGGTGAGTATTAGTGAAAAAAGTTCAACTCTATTCAGGGGAAAGTAGCCTGTTGGATCAGAACGCTGTTTACCAGTTTAAAGAGTCAGTCACTTCACAACTGGTGCACAATTGTGCATACCATCTGAAGTATGCACTGCAGCAACTCACCTTGACACCTTTGACAGAATCGTTCAAACCTGTGACCTCTACCATCTAAAAGGGCAAGGTTAAAGATGCAAAGGAACTTTACCACCTGAAAAATTCCTCTCCAGGTTACAAACCCTGCTCCACTTGGAGCTATATGACTGCTCCTTTGCTGTCACTGTATCCACTGTCAACATCCAGGAACTCTCCACGTAACACCATTGGAGATGTACCTACCCCACATAGTCCGCAATAGCTCAAGAACAGCTCATCGATATCTTTGCAATATCATTTAAGGATGGGAAACAAATGCTGCCTTTGCCCATGGCATTCATGTCCTATTAATGGATAATAAGACCTAAACTCAGTCCAAGACCTTATAGCTTTCCTTTTTATCATGTCAATCGTGTTTATTGCATATGAGGAAGATTTTAAATTTTATACCCAGTACAGTGTAAAATTGATAAATCTACAGTTGCTAAAGAGTATTAGTCCCTGGGTTGCTTTTAATGAGTTGAAGTTACAAGTTAATTTATTCCCGCCTTTAATTAATCTGTTCAGATATGTCACGACACACCTCTGAAGCAAGTGGGACTTAGCCTAAGTCTAAAGATGTACAGGTCAGGTGAATTGGCCATGCAAAATTGCCCATAGTGATAGGTGCATTAGTTGGAGGGAAGTGGGTCTGGGTGGGTTACTCTTCGCAGGGTCGGTGTGGACTTGTTGGGCCAAAGGGCCTCTTTCCACATTGTAGGTAATCTAATCTAAGTCTCCTGGCTCAGACGTGGGGACATGACCACAGCACAAGATCCTATTTATCCCCTTCTTCAGTCAATTTCAGAACTCCGACAGCAACTTCTAATAGTAACATTATCATGCTTTTACAGAGGCTTAGAATTAAACCAATTTATAGCTGAGTCCAAAATTCCCATTTAGATCCTCTATCTGCTGAATTAGCTCAGTCAAGCTTCCAATCTTCGGCTCGAAATAACCTGTCTTGGTTCCTTTTCCTTCGCATTATTCAATGACTCATGTTGGTCAGGAAATTTTAAGTTGTGTCGACTAAAGCAATTGTGAAAATACATCCCTTTCAGTAATATGCACAGGCTAAATAATATCCCACAACATTCAAAGATTCAGGTCTGTCAAAAAAAAGTTCCTTTAAAATGATTTCATTCAACAATAACAGTTGTACTAAATTAAATACATCCAGGCGTACTTCTGTTATTCAATGAACAAGACATCTGTGAAGAAACCAGGTAATCTCTTGTGGAGGACTCCAGAACCTTCTGCAAGGTGAAAGAGCTCATGAGGTGCAATGGGAGTGAGCGACCTCTGTTCCAGGAGGCCTGGTTCAAGTCCCACCTGCTCCAGAGGTGTGTTATAACATCCCTGAACAGGTTTGTTTAAAAAATATACTCTGCTCTGCAAGGTGGATTTACATTCAGTCAAGGGCTCTTGTGTTGTAGTGGTTCTGTCCCTACTTCTGACCCGGGAGGCCCAAGTTCAAGTCCCAACTGCTTTAAAGATATGTAATAACATCTCTGAACAGAATAATTAGAAAACATTCTGGCTATTGAGGGAGTGCAGCGTAGGTTCATGAGGTCAATTCCCGGAATGGCGGGACTATCTTACACTGAAAGATTGGAGCGATTGGGCTTTTATACGCTTGAGTTTAGAAGATGAGAGGGGATCTGATTGAGACGTATAAGATTATTAAAGGATTGGTCACTCTGGAGGCAGGAAGCATGTTTCCGCTGATGGGTGAGTCCCGAACCAGAGGACACAGTTTAAAAATAAGGGGTAGGCCACTTAGAACAGAGTTGAGGAGAAACTTCTTCACCCAGAGAGTAGTGGGTGTATGGAATGCCCTGCCCCAGAAGGCTGTGGAAGTCAAGTCTCTGGATACTTTCAAGAAAGAGTTGGATAGAGCTCTTAAGGATAGTGGAATCAAGGGTTATGGGGATAAGGCAGGAATAGGATACTGATTGTGGATAATCAGCCATGATCATAATGAATGGTGGTGCAGGCTTGAAGGGCAGAATGGCCTACTCCTGCACCTATTGTCTATTGTCTATAAAACATCTATTTACCTTCAGTCAAGGGCTCTTGTGGAACAGTGGTAGTGCCCCTACCTCAGATCCATAAGGCCCAGGTTCAAGACCTACCTGATCTAGAAGTGTATGACCATTTAAAAATACCTAGTTACCTTCAGTTTTCAATTGCATGTTATGTTTAGTTACAATAGGAACCAAGAATTGCAGTCTGTTTAAAACACAATATACTACTGAACTGGATAACTTACTCCAAACCATACTCAACTGTGCTCATTGAAAAAAGTTATTAAACTGTTGATTAAAATATTGCAGCCTATGACTAAAATAAGTACAAACAACCACATAAATATTGATCTCAATCTCCTGAATTTGCAGTAATGAATTTTCGAACTCTCAGATTTAAAGGTCATCCCACAAATAGTATATTGTGAACTGAAAAAAGACAGCTAAGGAAACAGCTACACCTACACACAGATCTCTCAGATTGAGGTGGTAACGTTACAAGAAGCTCCCAAAAGGAATGCAGGCTTAAGGTTCTGATTCTTTACTCAACAGCAAATTATGCTTGAGATACTAAAGATATAAAAATGTCATAGCCGCATAGAAGGAGACCATTCAGCTCTCAGAGTCCATGCCAGCATTTTGTTGAGTAACCAAATCCATTTCTCTGCTCTAACCATTATTCCTACAAGTTCAATTCCCTCAACTGCCCATTCAATTTTATTTGAAAGCCTGAATTTTCTACAATTCCACAAGTCTTGTAGATTTGTCAGATATGGTGTTAATGTATTGCATAAAGAAAATGTACTGGCACAGGGATTTTGCAGAGGCAAAATGAATATTTAAAGGTTTAATTACCAGAAATTGGCATTATTGTTAAGGCCAGGATTTATTACCCATCCCTAATTGTGCTTGAGGATGTGGTGATGGAACCTATTCTTGAACTGCTACGATTCCATGCAGACATGTTCTTTTTCCACAATATTGATGTGTAGAGATTTCTGGGATTATATTCATGACTGCAAAAGAATGGGCATAGATGTCTAAATCAACTCATTGTGAGGTTTGGAGGTGCTCTCAAAGAAGCTCTGACAATCTCTTACAATGCATGCTGTAAACTGAAAATTACAGCCATTGCCTGCCATGTACAGAGGGAACAATGTTTACGCCAGTGGATGTGATAATGAACATGCAGATTGGTTTAGCTTAGAGGGTATCAATCACTTTGATTTAGGTTGATTAGGAAATTATGTTATAAGGATAATGGTACATCTTTAAAGAATAATGTGGCTACCTCACAGGGCCAGGGACTTGGGTTTGATTCCACCCTTGGGTGGAGTTTGCACATTTTCCCTGTGTCTACGAGATTTCCTCTAGGTGGTCTGGTTTCCTCCCACAATCCAAAAATGTGCAGATTAGGCGGATTGGTCATGAGAAATTTAGTGTTACAGAAATAGAAGAGGGGGTGGATCTGGGTGATGTCAGCATGAACTTGATGGGCCAGATGGCTTGCTTCCACACTGTAGGGATTCTATGAAATATACATTCCTTGAAGGTGCAAACATTTCACAAAAAATTATCCAAATGTGACTAATAAGAAGAGTTACAAGATCCTTACATGAAATTCAAAGATATTGCCAAGACATTCTTAATGTTGCCAAAAGGAACAGGAAGTATGATAGTTTGGAGGATTTTACAATTTAGATTTTAGAATGGATGACATTGACAAAGAAAAAAGAAAGAATTGAGAAGACTAGCAAGAAACAAAAAGAGACTTTAAACATTTCCATAGTTACTTAAACAGGAAGAAATTAATAAAAGTGAATATGGCATATTAGACACAGTAATATCTGAAATTATAATGAGAAGGAAGGTGATGGTCGAGATATGAAAAAATATTCTGGGCAGATTTTTTTCCTGTGAGTTTCTGAAGCCCACCATCAGGCTGAAAAGTGGGACAGACACTTGGGGTGTGTGGAAAACAGTCATTTTGTTGTGGCTTTCATTTGGGCAGCTAATTAATGGCCAAGGGCTGGCCCTGCTGTCAACCTAAGTATGCAAAAGTGAGGACTGCAGATGCTGGAGATCAGAATCGAGCGCGTAGTGCTGGAAAAGCACAGCAGGTCAGGCAGCTTCCGAGGAGCAGGAGAACTGACATTTCAACTGCATGCAACTCCAGACACACAACAATGTGGTTAACTTTAATTGAAATAACTTAGCAGGTGCCTCAGTCATATCTACTTGTTACAAAGTCTGATAAAATGAATGAAAATGTATAAACCACCTAGCAATAACTAACTAACCACAAAAGGCAATCTTGTAAACTTTCCTTATTGACATCTGGGAATGTATACCAAACTTAGGTGGATTGGCCATGGAGAGAGCTGATCCACAGACTTGGCAAGGAACAGCCTGGACCTGTCTATCAGATATGATTCCATGAGAATGGCTATGTCCCAGACACCACCACCACTATCTCTCGTTACATTCCAACTGGCAGGACAGACCCATGAGAGGTGGCGGCACAATAGGAATTAAGTAGAAAGGAGTTGCCCTGCTAGTTCTCCACAGTGACTATGATCATGAAGTCTCATGGCATCAGGTCAAATCAGCAAGGAAACCTCCTGCTAATTACTATCTACCACTCCCCCCCTCAGCTTTTAGATGACTACTGTCCACATTAACACCACTTGGAGAAGCATTTATGGTGGCAAGGCTACAGAATATATTCTGGGTAGAGGACTTCAATGTCAGCCACGAAGGGTTTCTTGACAAGACCATTATTTACTAAACTGACCAAATCCTAAAAGTACATAGAGTTATAGAGACTGACAACATGAAAACAGACCCTTCGGTCCAACTCGATATCCTAAATTAATCTAGTCCTATTTGCCAGCATTTGGACCACATCCCTCTAAACCCTTTCTATTCATATACCCATCCAGATAGCTTTTAAATGTTGCAATTGTACCAGCCACCACCACTTCCTCTGGCAGCTCATTCCCTAGACGCACCACCCTTTGTATGAAAATGTTGCCCCTTAGGTCCTTTTTAAATCTTTCCCCTCTCACCCTAAATCCATGTCCTCTAGTTCTGGACTCCCCCACCCCAGGGAAAAGACCTTGTCTATTAACCCTATCCATGACCCTCATGATTTTATAAATCTCGCCAAGGGCACCCCTCAGCCTCTGATGCTCCAGGGAAAACAGCTCCAGCCTATTCAGCCTCTCCCTATAGCTCAAACCCTCCAACCCTGGCAACACTGGGCCTGTGCTAAGTGAATGAACTAACAAGAGCAATAAATTTTCTTGACCTTATTCTCACTAATGTAAGGAGCAATGCTCCTGAAGATAGTACTTCCAAATAAACCTATTGGACTATAAACTGGTGTTGTGTGATTTTTAACTCTGTCCACCCCAGTCCAACACCAGCACCGCTGCATCATAATTTATTTATAGCAGATGTATCTACACGTCGTTTTGGTTGGAATGATCCCCGCACAGTCCAATGGAAATGAATTCCTACCTTCACATTTAGGATACCCTCTATCACCATTGCATGGAAATACTACCATGCTGAATGGCATAGATTTTGAACAGACCTAGCAACTCAAGACTGGGCATCCATGACGTGCTTTGGCCAATCACCAGCAGCAGAACTGTACTCAAACAAAGTCTGCAATCTCGTGAACTGTCATATCTCCCATCCCCAACAAGCCAGGACATCCATGGAAGAGAGCAGGAAAGCCCACCTAAAAATGAGGTGTCAACCTGGTAAAGCTATAGCGAGAGCAGCAGATCAATGACACAACTAAACGATCTCACAGTCAATGAATCAGATTTAAGGTCTACAGTCCTGCCACACCTGAACGTTGATCTCAGTGCAAATTTGTGGAAGTTTTGCTCTGCACAGAACGAAAGTCGTGCGTTCTCACTTTACAAGAACGATTATAATTCAGACGTACTTCATTGGCTGTGAAACATGGCGGTGCAGTGCAAATTTTTTCTTTAAAACGAAAATGAAGGGTGCACGGTATCAGAATTCTTACCGCCCAAAACGCCCCAGTTCTCCAGATTGTTTTGCAGTCCAGCAAATATACTTGTCAATGTGGACTTTCCAACTCCTGTTTCTCCGATCAGGACCACCCTGTACAGGTTGTTGCCGGAATCTGTGGATGTGACCGAGTCGGAGGACTCAGAGGACCAGCTCCCTCTGCAGGGTTCTCCAGGGTTCATGCAGGATTTCGATCGCACCACATGCGTGTCCCCCCTCCACAGCTGCCTGCCGTCTGCTGGAATGCTCCAACGCTGCTGTACGGGTGTCGGCGTCAACGACGAGCTACTTCGCCTCCTAGTGTCGTTTAAAGTCATGTTTCACACCATACAGGGCACTGCCAACAAAGATCAGAGCGATTCAATAGACTGAGCACAGGTTAACGACTGTTGATTTTACCGATCAGGGCGAACAATTCAAAAACATTCGGTTTGTGCTTCGGGGACAGACAATTAACTGGTGAGCTCCTTCCATCGTTGGTTCATCATTAACAAACTTTACGGAATAAAAAGGACCCAGTCACTGAGGAAACTACAATCAGATAGTAGCAGAGAAACTGAGCAACTCCGTAAGGATTTGTGGAGGGAGAAACAGAATTCACGTTTCGAGCCCAATCTGACTTGTTTGCAATTAGTTGAATTGGCCACTTTCCCTCCAGATCTCTCTCCTCTCTCTGGTTAAAGTTCTTTGCTCGTAAACTTTTCCAGGACGCCTGGAGTTAGCATTCTGGGTAAAAGGACAAAACTAAAGGACTTTCGTATTTGGGGAAAAAGGTGGGAGACTAACATTGAAAAGCCAAGCCTCCCTCTTTCACCACTCACTAATATCTTGCAAATTTATATCGTTAATAATATTTCACAAATATTAAGTCTTGTCTACACAGAAGAAAGACAACACTCGGTGATTGTTTAGAAACAGCCCTTAATTGATTTGACAATTGCATTAAGATATATATTTTTAAAGAAAAATGCTATTCAAAATACACTGTAAGTGTAATAGTTTGTGGATAAAACATCTTACCCTGCAGTCTCTTTGCCGTTCTGGGTTATTTCTAATTGAAGAAGTCTGCGGGTGCTGATTTATACATTACCCCCCCCCCCCCCCCGATGGTGTTGTCGTCCTGGCTCTAATTCTTTCTGATCTCTCCTCTGGTTTATATTAAGCAGATCAGATCAGAACAGGGCTTTTCCGTGATGTCACTAAAACTCCAAGCTCCCCTGACAGCTCCTGGAGATTTTAAAACAGACCACAAATCCCATCGTCTCCTCCTCCTCTTCCAATACCCCCCTCCCCCTCCAGAAGGATGTGAGAAAGTTAAGAGGGTTCTGATATGAACAGGAAAAGAAAGTAACGGTGCAAGTAGCTAGTGGTGTAATTCAACCTCAACTAACACTGTAACATTGAAAAGATACGAATGAACATTTTAGCAAAATGTTCAGTTTAAATGAGAAAAGTGGCCAGATGGAGTTATACAATATAGTTAGCAATGATTTTGCTGAAGTACGGAAGGAGTCTGCAAGTTGTACCCAAGTCCCCAAGGCGGCTTCATAACGAGGCATCGTGGTCATGGCTCCGCCTGTCTCCACTTCTGTGTCGCAGAACCGGGCAGTGTTCTGAAGATGTCAGCTCCTTGTTAGATGTATATTTTACACAAGTATAGCTCATTGAAAGTTATACTTAAGTATTTTTTGAGAGGACACTGCTAGCATGACAGGAATAGCTGGGATCAGGAGATCTGCAGACCCATATCTAACTTGTGTTTCTAATTTCTTTATTTACATCATGCTCGATTTCGGGGTAACCCTCGGTTTGAACCGCATGCACCCCCACTTTCACCAGCAATTGAAAATTAACGAAATTCGTATTGGATGAACCAACGCAATGGTAGTGCAGACCAGAAACCGAAACCATATATCTTTTTCATATCCAGAAAGGAATAAACCTAGATCTAAAATAACATAATTACAGCAACCGTGGAGCAAACCCATACTTTTTGATGTTCCCCCACAGGCGTCAACAGAACATCAGACGCTTGCTAAAATAAAACAAATATTTATCCTTTCTGTTAATAGAAAATAGTATTGTCATAGACTCCCGTACTGATCCCGCAGGACTCTGAATTAACATAAATAAGTTTGAGTTGTAAGAGTAGTATTGGTAGATCTAACAATGTTATGCTTGTAAGGATTAGCAAACTGAAGTTCCTGCCTTTAAACCGTCGACATACTGATCCCGGCTGAGGATGGGGACTGGAATTCCTTTCCGTTATTGGTTCATTGCTAAAGAAAGGCCAACTGGGATAAGGCATTGGATAGTGCTTTAACCCATGAAAAAGTACATTGTGCAAGACGGCGAAAGAGCAAAGCAATCTTAGAAATGTGATAGAGAAATTGATGGAGTTCAATTTTAATAGTTTTGCTGGTAGTAGAACCCTGTTTTTAGCAAACCATTTGTGAAAACTTATATTTTGTAGTATTCCGAATTTTGAAATAATTGTAAACAAAGTCAGTTAAGTAAAATTACACATGTCAAATTTAATATTTGACCAATGCCAGAAAACTATACGTAATCAAATAAAGTTCAATATCCTCCAGAAGTTGCCTTTCAATTGAAATTCAGTCATGGTCTGTTTTAATGATAAAGATTAGTGTTATCAAAGATAAGTAAAAATAACAAGCTATAACATTTGGATATGGAACTCTAAATTTCCGAATCCCAGCCATTCCTGTGAATTTAGAATTGTCTTTAATAAAAAGTATACCTGGGTCATCGTCTGAGTACCGCTATTGGCTACTATGGGCTCTATTTGGGAGATGGAACGTGAAACATTCAGTGAGGTCACATGGTGGGTTCCTTCAAGTCACTGTAGGTCCTGCAAGAGCCTAGTTGCTGACTGCAGCATTTTGCCTTGCACTGGGCAGCTTACTCCAGCTATCTATGGCACCTAACAAGGGCAGTACTGGTGAGGCATGCATGCTGTCATCTGGAGTGAGGAGAGCAGGTGCCTTTCATATATTATTTTTCCTCTGAGACTGTCTCAACACACCTTGGGCTCTGCATGAGACAGTGCACGAGTAATGTGACACTCTGGAAGTTCCTGTCAATATTACATCCAGAGCTAAATATTATAACCATCCATCCATGGCTGGCTGCCATGAAAACTGCCTGGGGAAGTTCCATTAAGTTGGACACTGCTGTCTTATTTAGAAAGCTGACCACACATTCCACATTTGGCAAATAAGCCCCAATGATCTGCAAAACCCAGACACACTGGATTCCTCCACATTCCAAGCTATTAAATGCAAGGTAATTGACAGGCTGCCCAGCATACCAACTATTTTATGGTGTATTCCCACAGCTTTGCTAAACCAGGTTTTCAAAGTTTTCTGCAGCAGAGCTAGTATTTGATCAAGCTCTCCAGCAAGGTTAATATTTAGTCTTATCACGTGCACATCACAGAATTGCAGGCAGTGTTGTCCCAATTTGTCTGCTTTCTTTTTTCCAGACTAGTGTTGTTGAAGGACTCTAGGATTGATGCTGCATCTAATATATTGTACACACTGTTGCTGTAGTATGCTGACTTAATGTTTATTTTGTTGGAAGGGATACTGGTCAAATATGATGCTTTGGTCCAGATCCTGTCAAGTATTTGGTTGTTGCTGGGGTTACATTCACCCAGCCAAGTACAGGGTTTTCCATCATTCTGCTGACTTGTGTCTTGCAGATGATGAATAGAGTTAGGAAGTAAATTGTTCACTACAATATTCCAGTGTCCATCTTGTTATTGTAGCCACAGTATTTATAGGGCTGGCCCAATTAAGATCTTGGTCAATAGTTACCTACATGGATATGGATAATGAAGAATTCAGTGATAGTAATGCCAGTGAAAATCCAGGGGAAATGGTTATATTCTCTTTTGTTCAAGATGATCATTACCCATCAGCTAATTGCTCAGACATGTACTGAACACAAAAAGCAAGATATAATCCAACATGCTCAATTTTTACCCCCTTCATCAGTACAGTATTAGAAGGTGCCACTTGCAGTGCTATCAAGCAGAATTTGCTGAGCAATAATCTACTCAGTTTGGATTCTACCAGGGCCGCTCAGTTCCTAAATCTCATTACATCCCAAACATGGACAGAAGAGATGAATACATAGTGAGAGAAGAATGTTCACCCATGATGTCATGACAGTATTCGGCAGAATGTGGTATCAAAGTGCCTAAGCAAAACTAAAGGCAATAGAAATTGGGGAAATCTCCCCATCATTCATGTTTTAGTAGTGCAACGGAAGATGATTCTGATTGTTGGAAGTCATTCGCCTCAGAGCCAAGTCATCACTGGAATATTTCAGGGCAGTGTCCTAGGTACAACTATCTTCAGCAGCTTTATCAATTAGCTTCCCTATCATAAGGTCATAAGTTAGAATATTGTTGATAACAGTATAATATTCACCAGCATCCATAACTATTCAGATATTGATGTCAAAACATAGCAAAACCTGTACAACATTTAGGCTGGGGCTAATTGAAAGCTACTAGCATTTTTGCCACCAGGTAATGACCATCTGCCCTTGACATTCATTAGTGTTACCACTACAGAATCCCTGCACTATCAATAATTTAGTGGCTAACATTGACCAGAGGCTGAACTGGACAGCCTTATTAATACTGTAGCAACAAAAGCAGGTCAGAGGCTGGGACTACTGTGGCAAGTAACTCACTCCCAAAGCACAAGTCAAGAGTGTAATGGAATATTTTTCATTTGCCAATATCAGTGCAGCTTCAACAACACAAGAAATACAGTGTTAAAGTACCTATCTGAGGTCGCTCAGGAAATCCCTAATGGACTTGATCTGTAGCCTCTCTTGGTTCTTCTTGGAGATTGTACTCTGCGGTAATCTGGAATATAACTCTTACAGACAGTTTAGTTTAAATTATTACCTTTATTTACCAATGGCATAAATGTTACACTATAACATAGATACCTACAAGCCAGGCTTGAGCTGAGGCTCTAAAGCCTTTAGCAGAGGAGTGGTGCCAGCTCTTAACCCGAAGAGCTCTCTTTGGCTTAACACCCCCCCACCCCGCGCTTATTGCTGCAAACAAGCTAACTTTATACAGAAATTGATATTAAAATTACAAAAATGCTACATGTCCTTAATCAGATAAGCAGCAATAAAATGGTAAAAGTTTGCAGAGGAAGAGAAACTCTGACAGGTCTGAGTATGCTTGACTAATTAAGTTACATGCACATCAAAGTGGGAACCCTTGATCAAGTTTGGCCAATTGCTTTGGCTAGTACATCATAACAAGAGACTAGTCTAAATTATGTGGGAAAAGGTCATGAGGTAATCTTGCTCAGCTAACATGTTCAGTATCACTGTCCTACAAAATGGCTTTTTCCTTTTAAAATCATCTTAGATTCCCAGAATACAAATTAAATACATAACATTCCCAGATCTCAAACTCCAGGGAACAACACACACACACACATTCAATCCATGATAAGCCAATGCACACTCAAATCAGATCATAAAGAGTTAAACTTTCCACCAGCTTCCGTCCTGTCTCTCTCCCTCTCTCCATGTCCCTTGAACCCTTGGGTCAATGAATGTAATTTACAGAAAAATGTTTTCTCTTTCTCACTCACACATGAACATCTTCCAACTTTCAGCCTTCATGTTTTCCTAGCCTGTAAGGGTAATGAGACATTCACTTTCCAGAACAGTCAAGATGAGGGAGCTGAGTTTCATAAATTCAGACCTGCTCATTGTGGTACACATGAAAATGTATTAGGATTGTTCTATTATGTGCTTATTCCACTCAGCTTATTAAATTACAAGTTATTTTCCTATTGAGTATGAGCTTTGTTAAGAGTTTTTGATAGAACCAGAAGTTTTAGTTATCCGACATCCTACTGTGAAAATGTGCAATCTTCCAGCCCTGGGGTGAGAAGGAAGTACTGCCACACATTCCACAGTGAACAAATGTTATCACCTTGTTTACACCGACCCATTGACATTAACAAATATCTTTAATTCTTCTGAACAAATGCCACCCCCACCCCCACAACTGTGGTCAAGCACTTTCCCACATCTTCTGTAACAGATGTGTCACATCTAAAGCTACAAGCTTTCTCAACAGCAATCCATTTTCAACATTCACTCACCCCATGATTGGCGCATTATGATAGCAGTATGCACTGTCTACAAGATGCACTGTTTAAATTAATCTAGGTTCCCTTAACACACCTTCTAAACCAATTTTTATCATCTAGAAGGACAAGAGCATCAGGTACGTAGGTACACGACCCTTCTGCAAGTTCCATTTACAAGTCAGGATGGTGTATGCTTGAAGTATATCACTTCTCCTGGATTCCAATCCCAATATTAATGTGAGTGTTCCTACTCCCCAAACATTACACAAATTCCAAAAGGCAACTCAGCATCTTCTTCTCAAGGGCGTTTGGGAATGGGCAATAAATGCTGGCCTAGCAAGCAATACTCTATCTCACAACAGGACATTTTTAAAATAATATATAGACATTGAGTCTTTCAGTATGTGAAATGTTACAGTACCAACACAATGCACTGATTGCTGAATATTCTCACTTCTGACCTTATGATGGAAGGAACATCATTGGTAAAGCAATAATGTGATTGTTTGGATTCTGTGAAGACTCCTTGATGCCACACACTATCAAATGCTATCCTCATTTCATCTCTTGATTTCAGTCTTTTCTCCATGGTTTATTTGATAATCATGCATGAACCTAAAATAGCAAAACCTCCCTCCAACATTATCTTTCATTCTCTTCACTCTGCTATCCCTCTGCTATCTCTGGGATGAAGCTTCCTTATTGATTGTTCCTAAATCTCTACCCAAGATGATATGAAATGTGTCAATGGGGCCTTGATTGATCCATTCTTCATCTATATCATCCTCCTGAAAGAAAATCACCTTACTTAAATTTGATTCAAATTAAGAGTTAGTCTTATAAAGGACCCATGGAAGAAATTTACCTTCCCTGATGGGATGTATCACCAGGCCACAATCACAGCTTCAGTATGAGGACTATTTCACAAATATCATGCATTATTATTTACAATCACACTAAATGCACATGCCACTGTCAACAGAAATGAAAAACAAAATTTATATTGTCTGAACATATAGTATTGTTATTATTTTATTTAATATTTGAGAAAACACGTTCATATTTAAAAATATTTAGAAGATATTCACTTGATGGGTTTATTAGAAACATATTGTGTAGTGCAGAAGCACATTTATAATCTTTTACCTACATTGAGATAGGTGACCTTATCCAGTTCAGCAGTTGGGGATTATTTACCAGTATTATAACATAGGAACTGTCGAATTTCAACTTACAGTATCTGATTGTCATACCTGAGATTTTTCATGGAATAAGATGTTTTTTGTTTGAAACTAAAGACTGAAAATAACTGCCATGATCACCTAGCCACAGGTTGAGATAATTCCAGGAGACCCATACAGAATCAAATAACAGTCTGCACTAAAATTAGTGCTTTACCAAATAAATCAAAACCAGACAAGCGAATCAGTATCAAGAAATTTGTTTCTTCTGTTTTAAATTCATACTTGTATGATATTTCACATACTGAGATGAAAGGGTTATCTGAAAGATAGCTTGAGAAAACAATGAAGCTAGGCTGAGGAATATACACTGGGTTATATTGTGAACTGTATGAGAAATCGGTTCAATTGGGCCTGCATTTACTAGAGTTTAGGAGAATGAGAGGCATCTGACTGAAATGTATTTTAGACAGACGTGGTGCAGAGAAGGTGCTTCCCCACCTGATGAGCCTGAAGCGAGGGGTCACTGTCTCAGAATATGGAGTAGGTCATTTAAGACGGAGATAAGAAAATATTTCTTAACTCACAGGATGGTCAACTTGAGCAATTTTCTACCTCAGAAAGCTTTGGGGGCTATGTCACTGAGTATATTAAAGGAAGAGATTGATAAACTTTACTTTTTTTAAATTCACTAGTAGGAAGTGGAAATTGCTGTCTGGGTTAGTGTTTACTACCTGTCCCTGGTTAACCTTGAGAAGATGATGGTGAGCTGCCTTCTTGAACTGCTGCAATCCAGGTTCTTTTAGTGATGGAATTCTAGGATTTTGACCCAGCAACAGTGAAGGAATGACAATATATTTCCAAGTCAGGATAGTGAGTGGCTTGGAGGGGAATTTGCAGGTGGTGTTCCAATTTATCTGCTACTCTTGTTCTTCTGATGGAATTAGAATGTGTAATCTAAGGATCTTTTGCGAATATCTATATTACACCTTGCAGATAGTACACACTGCTGCTACTGAGTATCTATGGTGGAACAACTGAATGTTTGTGGATTTAGTGTCCTTAGTGGACTCCTTTATCCCAGATGGTGTCAAGCTTCTAGAGAGTTGTTGGGGTTGCACTGATCCAGGCAATGGGAAGTATTCTAATACACTCCTGACTTGTGTCTTGTCGCTGGCGGTTTTGGGGAGTCAGGTGTTGAGTTACTTGCCACAGCATTCCTAGCCTTTGACCTACTCTTATAACCAATGTACTTATGTGGCAAGTCTATTTCAATTTCTGGTCAATGATAATATTGATAGGAGGGGTTCGTGATGACAACAATATTAAATGTCAAGGGGTGGTGATTACATTGTCTCTTTTTGGAGATGGTCAGTGCATTGCATTGGTGGTGCATGTTACTTGCCACTTTTCAGTCCTGGTCTGGGCGGCATGATGGCACAGTGGTTAGCACTGCTGCCTCACAGCATCAGAGACCCGGGTTCAATTCCCGCCTCAGGCGACTCTGTGTGGAGTTTGCACATTCTCCCTGTGTCTGCGTGGGTTTCCTCCGGGTGCTCCGGTTTCCTCCCACAATCCAAAAATGTGCAGGTTAGGTGAATTGGCCAGGCTAAATTGCCCGTAGTGTTAGGTGAAGGGGTAAATGTAGGGGAATGGGTCTGGGTGGATTGCGCTTCGGCAGGTCGGTGTGGACTTGTTGGGCCGAAGGGCCTGCTTCCACACTGTAACGTAATCTAATACTGATCTTAAACACAGCACATCCCAAACATGCTGCAGCATAGCAAGCTATCCACACAATGGCATCAGTGGGATTTGAACCCACACCTCTTTAGAGATTGGAACCTTAATCCAGCACCTTACACCACTCTGCCACACCACCATTCCTGATGAAGAGCGTTTGCCTGAAATGTCGATTCTCCTGCTCCTTGGGTGCTGCCTGACCTGCTGTGCTTCTCCTGCACCATACACTTGACTCTAATCTTCAACATTTGCAGTCCTCACTTTCTCATAATTAAAATTCAATGTGAGGAGTTGGGTGGGTGGGTGGGATTATAAAGAACAAAGAATATTGCAGCACAGGAACAGGCCCTTTGGTCCTCCAAGCCTGTACCGATCCAGATCCTCTATCTAAACCTTGACCTATTTGGCAACGATTTGTATCCTTCTGCTCCTTGCCCATTCATGTATCTGTCTAGATTCACTTTGAATGATGTGATCATCCCTGCCTCTACCACCTCCACTAGCAACATGTTCAAAGCACCCACCACCCTCTGCATAAAGAACTTTCCATGCATATTTGACTTAACTTTTCCCCTCTCACCCTCGAACTCGTGACCCTAGTAACGGAGTCGCCCCACCCTGGGGAAAAAGCTTCTTGCTATCAACCCTGTCTATACTTCTCATGATTTTGTAGACCTTAATCAGGTCCCCCCTCAACCTCTGTCTTTCTAATGAAAATAATCCCAATATAATCAACCTCTCTTCGTAGCTAGTGCCCTCCATACCAGGCAACATCCCTGGTATGAACCTCCTCTGCACCCTCTCCAAAACATCCCCATCCTTCTGGTAATGTGGCAACCGGAACTGTATGCAGTATTCCAAATGTGGCTGAACTAAAGTCTTATACAACTGTAACATTAGTAATCTAATCTAATCTAATCTAATCGTTCAGTATTGCTGCATTAGTCAGTTGGAATACTATGAACAGTTCTGGTCGCTTTACCTAAGGAAATAAATATCGACATTGGAGGCAATCTAGAGAAAGTTCACTAGATCAATCCTGAGTTTGGAGGGATTTTCTTATGAGGAAATGTTGAAAAGGTTGGAGTTTCAGACAATGAGAGGATACCTTATTGAAACAGACAAGATTCTTAGGGAGCTTGACAGGGTAGATTCAGAGAGACTGTTTCCCTTTGAAAGTGTGTCTAGGAGCAGATGGCATCATTTGAGAGTTAGGGACTGCCCATTTAAACAGAGATGAAAGGATTTTTTTTTCCTCTGAGGGTGAATCTGTATAATTCTTTACTGCAGACTGCTGGGTTGATAACAACATTTCAAGACTGAGATATTAAGGGAATCGAGGGTTATGGGGAAAATGTCGAAAGTCAATTGAGGATCATCAGATCAGCCACAATCTCACTGAATGGCATAATGGACTCATTTGACTGAATGATCTACCTCTGTTCTTATGGTCTTATCATCCTATCTCCTGAAAAAGCCACTTTTTCAAGGTTATAAAAAATAAGACCTAAAACATATATTTTAAATTTGGAATATTTTAAATATATTTGCAGAGACAATCCTAGTAAATAACAAGATACAAAGACTGTACCTAGGCCTGATTTCAGTAAGTGTATGCTAAAACCACACTGCTAAATACTATTTGAGCAAACTTTCAAAGCGCAATTGAAGCAGCAGTAGGAATGCCAACAGTTACTTCAAGAGATGAAGTTTGGTGTTGGAGTCATGGAAGTGGCCCTGCAAGGGTACGAGATGCAGTCAGGTCCCGTGTCACACAAAATTCATGGAGGTGAGACAGTCCTGAATAAACACGTAAATTACTTGAAAGTTGCTACCTCGCAAACAGGGCAGGAGCAAAACATACCTGGCCCCTTAGAACAGCCAGAAAGACTATCAGAAACCGTGGGTTCTCCCTCTCTGTCGAGAAACCTCAGAATCCGAGATGGATGTAGCCTCAATAGCATTTCTGCCTGAAGAGAAGGAGGAGGCTCTCCCGAGACACTTGGCATAAGAGACGGGCTACGGTCTGGTACATACCGCTTATGTCCAAGTCAAGAGTTGGAGGTCTGAGGCAAAAATATCCCAGGAGAACCTACAAGAAGCAGCCTACATCCCCAGACTTTTTATCACGCAGCCCGGTAGTGGGGTGATGTAATGATTGGAACGAGGGCAAGGTTGGATCTCATTTCCAGTTGATCCAAAATCACATGCCTCTGCCAGTTATCTTACCCTTGTCAAAAATACCAACATGGATTCCCCTCGTTCTCAAATTGCCGAATAAAACTAATAGCATCTCAGAATTAGAGGCTTGGGGTCTAATATTACTTATAAATGTCAATTCTTGAATGATTTTAGTATGTGGTGCCACAGGGAAAGTAAGGCTCCTAATAACCCAACTGCTGCAGGTCCGCAAGCAGTCAGAAAGATTACTCATTGCTTTTCATTGGCCTCAATGTCATTCATTGGAAAAGGTAACAGATCTTTCCACATACTGGGCCCAATCTTCTACAGCAGGATCAACAAGACATGCTTCCCAAATAAAGACAAGGTGCCAGAAATGCTTACCCCAACTCAAAGGTGACTCTGTGAGCGAATTTTCTTCAATTGTGTACTGTTTTCTCTCATTGCCACTAAAATAACTGCAGAGGTCGGTATCCCATCACCAAGTCACCCTTTATTTACATGTGCACAGTACACAGGTTCTGACCAGCCAGCTCAGAGCAAGTCCCTAGAATGAGACTTTCTGAATCTCTTGTTTCTATGTAATCCAAGGTTCCCTGATTGGCTCAGGTTAACAACCACACTGCCGCGTGACCGAAGAACGCCTCATCTTCTGCATTGGGACCCTCCAACCCCATGGCATGTCTGTGGATTTCACCAGTTTCCTCATTTCCCCTCCCCCCCACTTTACTCCAGTTCCAACTTTACAGCTCAGCACCGTCCTCATGACCTGTCCCATCAGTCCTTATTCCTTTCCACCTATCTGCATCACCCCCCCGACCTATTATACTCTCAGCTACCTTACCCCCAGCCCCAGCCCCCTCCCATTTATCTCTCCACCCCCGAAGCTTCCAGCCTCATTCCTAATGAAGGGCTTTTGCCTGAAGTATCGATTCTCTGCTCCTCAGATGCTGCCTGACCTGCTATGCTTTTCCAGGACCACACTCTTGACTCTAATCTCCTGCATCTGCAATACTCACTTTCACCTCAGATTAACAACCTCAATCAAGGATCTCATAGTCAATGAGATCCACCTGGCCCCCGTTCCAATCACTACAGTAATGTTAATCTTCTCTGAGTTAACAATGAAATAGAGAACAATTGAACATCTTACAGGAAAACAGCCTTACTGAAAAGGCTTGCTGGATTGTCACTAGCATTACCATGAACAGTTTTGCAGACAGAGCAGATCTTTTAATGACTCTACAATTCACCAGCTCGCACAAATAAAAGTTATAGATTTTGTCTGAACGTAAGAATCTTTTATTTTCCCTTTCCAAATAAAGCATAAATCCACTTCTTTACATGATAAACTTCCCGCATATTGGCATGCTAGCTCCCCCATTAGTTGAACAAGTAAATTCAGACCTTATTTTTTATGAAGTATAACCAGGAAGGTTTGATCCCTGACCAGTGATGAGCTAGTTGAGCGAAATTCTCCTAACTGCTTCAGGGCTAGGGTGGAATCCGATTTGGTCTCTATCAAATTCGCTACCTACAGGACAAAGGTTTTTTAAAATTAAATTATCAGCTGTAGAGCTTTGCGATGTCCTGGAGATGCGAAATTTGTTATACAAGTACAGTTTATTTCTAGCCAATGACCCCTACTGGAAAGAATGTGTGGAGTGTCTGTCAACAGCGAGCTAGAATCAGAACTATACTTATGATCACCAGAGCTTACAACCATACAGAATATTTTATAGCAAACTGCAAAGTAAACAAAATTTACTCACGATGTCTGTTTTAACAGTCTCTATGACTTCCAGCAAACAGAATTAGTGTCTGTAAAACCATTTCTACTCACTCTCATTACTAGAGTCTCCTGACATGATTGGCAGGGCAAGTATCCAATTCTAAGGCCCCAAGATGATATGTCAATTTGCTATGCAAAAATAATGGGGCACGAACTGACAATGTCAATATTATCACACTAAGTCAGCATCAGAGTGGTTGGTCTGAGAAATAGTTGGAATTAAGGGATGGTGTTGGGATGGGCTGAAGGGAGTTTATTCTAGTCAAACTGATGGATTGCTGACTCTACTTGTTTAAATCAGTGATATCAAGTTCATAAACTGCAAAAAACAAATACAAAGTAAACCCCATGAACTCAGACAGGGTGAGTACAGTGCCAAAATATTTATCCAGAACTTATAACCAAGTTTCTAAAAAAGGGTAAATCCAATTACAAATTTAATTGCATGTGTACATATTTTCATCCTTTCCTCAGCTGGATATGGCCGATGGTTTTGTTGTGTTTTGAAAGATGAAGGTGATATTTTCTTTAGCTTTTTCAAGAACAGGATCAGGGAAGTGTTGAGTTTCTCCAGAAAAATGTTTCCAGTACATCAGATCTGACATAGAGAGGTGTTTTTGGGCATCAGACTTCTCTGAAGTATGGCCAAGTTGACAGGCTCTAGGAGTTGCAGCCTTTTTAGTAGTGAGATTATCTGGAATGAAAGCATGAATTCATTTAAATATTAGAGATTCGGTTGAATGTTTTTATATTTTCAGAACAGTTCTGACAGTTAAAACTGGTGAAGTTCAACCTTTGGTATGACACATTATCAAGCATTCACATTGGGGAATTTCAGAAAGATGATGATGATAATGCAACTAAAATGAGGGTAACCAGAGCCTGTAGTAAGAGAAAGGACCTTAAGGGAGGGTAAATCAGGAGACAGAAATGTAAAGAGTGGCTTGAAAGAAACAGAAATGGAAAATCAGGAAACAATTCAAATCAAGTAATACTGGAAAAAAAGGCAGCAGAATCTGAGAAAAGCAAACAAACTGATTTTTAAAAGGTCTCAGAATGAAATATACCACAGTAAGGCACAATTAACGTACTGCACATTCAATATATCAACAAGAGTAAAGGGAGAGTTTCCAGGCCAATCTTTAAATCTACTTATGTGCTGTAATTTATATAATAGTTTGGCCTTTTAGACAGTGTGATAACATCAGGATGATGATGCTTTGAACAAAATTACTTCACTGTCGGCCAACTATTTAACTGACCACTGAACATTCCAGTTCTGCATCAGTGATACTAAGGAAGATTCAGCAGTCAAGCAACATAGCTAAATCCAGTAATGCAAAGAAAACTGCTGGTGCCAGTGAACAACATGCATGTCTGCGTAGGAAAATTTTAACTTTTTTTCACATTAATCCCATAATGAAGCAGACTAATGCCAGAACCAGCGAGAGAGATTGATGGAAATTATTTATGTTTTCTAGATTAGGCAATAAAAATAAATCCGGAACTAAATTGGGGATATGGATTAAACTCATGTTGGCAGATTTGGGTCAGTCTGTTATCCCAATATATGATAAAGAATAGGACTGTGTGTGTGTATTTGTGGGTAAGAAAGTCTAAATCTTCAATTTGTATAAGCCTAAAATAGTTGGTAGTTGACAATAAAATGAAACCTACAGCTTGAAATATTCAGAAGCTAGCCTTAAGCAAGGTTTTGCAGTGAAAGAGCAGACTAATTAAGAACCAGCTGAAATTAGACTCTCATCGATTGACTAAGCTAGGCCTTTATGTTCAGAGTGTATACATTCAGCAAGCAAACTGAGTTCAAGTTAAGACTGAGTGCATGCATTTTCTGGGTAAGAAAGTTTAAAATTTCAATTTTTACAAATCTGATTCAGTTTAATTTAGTTTGTTGTTGGCATGAAACTGAAATCTACTGTTTAAATTCTAATGGCGCTAACCTTAAAAGATTTCTTTTTTCCAAACTTTGCAGTGAAAGAGCAAATTAATTAAGAATCATCTGAAACTAGAACATCATTAAGTGACTCAGATAGACCCTTTAAGTTGTGAGCAAATACAGGTAGCCAACTTAATGCAACTTAGCTCCTGAAAGTGCAATGTGCATTAGAGTGCTGTAGTTGAGCATCTCAAGGAGTTAAATGGAGAAAGGAGTGGGGTGTTTGATTGTTTTTACAGAAATAAAGCAGCTGATTGGTTAAATTAACAATTTCCTTTCCAGAGACATAGATGATGTTCACCGCATAGGCATTAGCAACCATTTTGTGCCTATAAAACAACTGATTGTTGAGTATTTCTAGTCTTTAGAGTAAAACTAAACTACATAGTTTGTTTAGGTTGCCAGTTCTTTTTCTTTAATTTTTTTATAAATACTTTGCTAGGTTTAAAATCAGTGGGAAAAATAATTAGACTAAACAATAAAGAGCAAGGATAAATGAAATATAATATGATAGAGATGGTAGGTCACGTGCTGCATTTCTACGTGGCATATAGGAGCTGCTGGATGCCAAGGTGATCCAGACTGAACATATTTGCAGCTTGAGCAACTTTGGACCCAAGTTGAGGATCTGGAGACCAAGCTGCAGACCTTATTCCAGGAAAAAGTACCTGGGCTCTTTAATCCAAGAAACAATGACAACCCTCATTCACATTTGTTCTGCGATCAGGAACTGGAGGCTGCGACTGCATGAAAGACAGATACAGGACCCAAAGGATAACTTTTGAGGAGCCTCAGCCCAGCAACTGTCTGACAATAATGAAAGCTGGATGGATGGAAGCAGGGAGTCCAAGGAGGCTGAAGGAACTGACAATGGCAACATGATACAAGGAACCATTCAAATGGGGGAGTCAATACGAATATAATGTTGTCAGGGGAAAATATAATTAAGGATATAAACACTTGGCATTCATCAGCATGAATCCTGAAGGCTGTGTTGCCTGCCTGGTTACAGGTTAAGAACATCTCCTCAGGACTGAGGAACTTGGAAAAGAAGGTAAGAATTCAGCTGTTGTATACATTGATACCAACAGCTTAGATGGGAAGGAGGATCTGCAGAAAGATTTTGAACAGATAGCAGCTAAACTAAAAAGCAGAACCTCCAAGTTAATAATCTCAAGATTACTAACTGAGCCACAGGCAAATAAATATAAGGTAAATAAAGTGAAGTAACTAAATATAGTGTAAAGTATCAAGCTTTATCCCCCAAGGTGGAGGGACTAATTACTGGGGAACACAGGTTCAAGGCGCGAGGAGGGAAGTTTAAAAGAGATGTACATGGCACACTCAAAGGTGGTGGTGAGTGCCTGGAACACGCTGCCAGAGGTGGTGGTCAAAGCAGACATAATAGCAGCATTCAGAAAGCACCTGGATGAATACTTGAATACAAAGGGAACGGGGGATACGGATTCTGTAAGTGAAGACAGGTTTAGTATGGAAAGGCAAAATGTGTCAGCGCAGGCTTGGAGGGCCAAAGGACCTGTTCCGGTGCCATATTATTCTTTGCTCTAAATGCGTGGCTGAATGATTGGTGTACAAGGAAAAGGTTTCAGTGCACAGGGTACTGGCACCAGTACTGGGATAGAAGGGAACTGTTACTGTGTAATGGGCTTCACTTCAATAATGCTGGGAACAGTGTCGTGGTGAATAGCTAGTTTGTAGAGAGAGCATTAATCTAATTGATGGGGTGGGGAGAAGATTGGAGGAGGGTTCTGGAGAAGAGACACATTGGCTGATAAAGCAGAAGACTAGGGCAACATTATAAGGCAGTTAATTAGGCAATGATTCCCAGAATGGGACTGCAATGGACAGAGTGCATAAACCTTTAAAAAACGCAAATATGGTCAAAGTGAGAAAGAATGGCAACAAGGCCAAATTAATGGCTCTTTACTTCAATGCACATAAAATTCAGAAGAACATAAATGAATTATTTCAAATAGAATAGAACAGTAATTAATGGGTATGATCTTATAGCCACTATAGACAGTTACATGGAGATCAAAGCTGGGAAACAAATATTCACAAGTTTCTGACTTTTCAAAGGGCAAGATTTCAAAATTTTGGTGTGGTGGAGTAACTTTGTGAATATAGAATGGAATAAACATGATAGCAAGAAATGATCTGCATTGGAAAATGTAGAATCATGGTTGGCGGTAAGAAATAATAAATGGGAAAAAAAAAGACATTAGTGGGAGCATTCTATTGGAAGACCAGAAAAGGTTTGCTAGATGATCTTGAGTATGAAAGGATATTCTTGAGGAAAGGTTGAGTAGACTGGGCATGTACTCCATTGAGTTTAGAAGAATGATACATGATCTTTTCGAAACATACAAGATTCTTAAGGGTTTTGTGAAGGTAACTGTGGAAAGGTTGTTGCCCCTTGTAGGAGGAGTCTGGGACATATGATCATAATTTCGGAGTAAGGGAGTGGCTATTTAAAAAAGATGAGGAGGAATTTCTTCCTTAGAGGGTGGTGAATGTGCGGAACTCTGTGCCACAGCAGGCTGCAGAGGTTAGATATTTAAGAATATTCAAAGCTTAGATGGAGTCACACATAGAAAGCGTAGTAAAGGAGATGTTTGGGACGTTTGCCTTTATTTGGTCAGTGCATTGAATATGTCATGTTGTGACTGTACAGGACATTGATTAGGCCACTTTTGGAATACTGTGTTCAATTCTGGTCTCGTTGCTGTAGGAAAGCTGTAGTTCAACTTGAAAGGGTTCAGAGAAGATTTACAAGCATGTTGCCAGGGTTGGAGAGTTTGAGCTATAAAGAGAGGCTGAATAGACTAGGGGTATTTTCCCTGGAGCATTGGAGGCTGGAGGGTGACCTTATGGAGGTTTATAAAATCTGACAGGCATGAATAGGGTGAATAGCCAATGCCTTTTCCCAGGCTAGGGGAGTCCAAAACTAGAGGACACAGGTTTAAGGTGAGAGGGAAGGAGATAAAAGGACCTAAGGGGCAACCTTTTTACGCAGAGGGTGGTGGGTGCTTGAAATGAACTGCCAATAGACATGATGGAAGCTGGTACAATTACAACATTTAAAAGGGAGATGGATGGCTACATGAATAGGAAGGGTTTAGATGGATATGGTCCAAATACTGGCAAATGGGTCTAGATTAATTTAGTTGAAACTTTATTGCTGGAACAGCACAGCAGGTCAGGCAGCATCCAGGGAACAGGAGATTCGACGTTTCGGGCACAGGCCCTTCTTCAGGAATGAGCAGAGAGTGTTCAGCAGGAGAAGATAAAAGGTAGGGAGGAGGGACTTGGAGGAGGGGAGTTGGAAATGTGATAGGTGGAAAGAGGTCAAGGTGAGGGTGATAGGTCGGAGTAGGGTGGAGGCGGAGAGGTCAAGAAGAAGACTGCAGGTCAGGAAGGCGGTGCCGGGCTGGAAGGATCCGGCTGAGACAAGGTGGGGGGAGGGGGGATGAAGAAACTGGTGAAGTCCAAGTTCATCCCCTGCGGTTGGAGGGTTCCCAGTCGGAAGATAAGACGCTCCTCCTCCGACCGTCGGGTTGTTGTGGTTTGGCGGTGGATGAGTCCAATGACCTGCATATCCTCGGTGGAGTGGGAGGGGGAGTTGAAATGCTGTGCCACAGGTTGGTTGGGTTGGTTCGTCCGGGTGGCCCAGAGGTGCTCCCTGAATCGCTCCGCAAGTAGGCGGCCTGTCTCCCCAATATAGAGGAGGCCACACCGGCTGCAGCGGATGCAGTAGATGATGTGGGTGGAGGTGCAGGTGAATCTGTGGCGGATATGGAAGTTTCCCTTGGGGCCTTGGAGAGAAGTGAGGGGGGAGGTGTGGGCGCAAGTGTTGCACCTCCTGCGGTTGCAAGGGAAGGTGCCGGGAGTGGTGGTTGGGTCGGTGGGGGGTGTGGATCTGACAAGGGAGTCGCGGAGGGAGTGGTCTCTACGGAAAGCTGATAGGGGAGGGGAGGGAAATATATCCTTGGTGCTGGGGTCTGTTTGGAGGTGGCGGAAGTGACGGCGGATGATGCGCTGTACATGGAGATTGGTGGGGTGGTAGGTGAGGACCAGTGGGGTTCTGTCCTGGTGGCGGTTGGAGGGGCGGGGCTCAAGGGCGGAGGAGCGGGAAGTGGAGGAGATGCGGTGGAGGGCACCGTCGACCACGTCGGGGGGGAAATTGCGGTCCTTGAAGAAGGAGGCCATCTGTGTTGTACGTATTTTGAACTGGTCCTCCTGGGAGCAGATGCGGCGGAGACGAAGGAATTGGGAGAATGGGATGGCGTTTTTACAGGGGGCAGGATGGGAGGAGGTGTAGTCCAGGTAGCTGTGGGAGTCGATCATCTCAAGGTCACAAGCGTTTTCTATAGTTTTGCTAAGCATGAGTTTCTCACCATGAGTGGCAGGCTGCCAGTTAAGGGGGTTAACACTTGTGAAGCACCTTAGTGAGACCACAAAACATCATATTATGCCTTAGTGCCTTTTTTCCCCTCAACCAGAGCTACCTGGCTTATATTACTTCTGTCTAGCCTTGATGATTACTGTAGGCACAAAGTCCGAAAGCATGTCATGGTTGATAGCAAACCTCAATTCAGTCAAGGGGTCTTTTCAGAATTCTCAGAACAGTAAAGAAAAGGCAGCCTCCAATACCTGTACAGGTGTTTGGACATGGTCAATTAGCTGGTTTGGAGTGGTCAGATTCAGAATCCTCTCCCAGTAATGTAATGGAACCGAACCGACAAGGGAGCAAGCTATCCTAGATTAATTTAGGTGATCTGGTTGTCGTGGACAAGTTGGACTAAAGGGTCTGTTTCCATGTTATACAACTCTGTGACAGATTTTTTTTATATAAGTAAGAGAATCAAGGATTATGGAGAAAAAGCAGGAAGTGGAATTGAAGGTTCCCAGATTAGCCATGGCCTCAATGAATGGTGGAGCAGACTTGACAGGCTGAATGGTCTACTTATGGTCTTCTGATAATTATATAAACATGATGCACTTAAATATTTTGTGACTTGAAATACAGGTTGGAATCTTTTAAGGCCATGTGACTTGGGCTATGATGAAATTTGATGCAGAATCAGATGAAAAGTTTGAAAGAATCATCTCAAGGTCACAAGCGTTTTCTATAGTTTTGCTAAGCATGAGTTTCTCACCATGAGTGGCAGGCTGCCAGTTAAGGGGGTTAACACTTGTGAAGCACCTTAGTGAGACCACAAAACATCATATTATGCCTTAGTGCCTTTTTTCCCCTCAACCAGAGCTACCTGGCTTATATTACTTCTGTCTAGCCTTGATGATTACTGTAGGCACAAAGTCCGAAAGCATGTCATGGTTGATAGCAAACCTCAATTCAGTCAAGGGGTCTTTTCAGAATTCTCAGAACAGTAAAGAAAAGGCAGCCTCCAATACCTGTACAGGTGTTTGGACATGGTCAATTAGCTGGTTTGGAGTGGTCAGATTCAGAATCCTCTCCCAGTAATGTAATGGAACCGAACCGACAAGGGAGCAAGCTATCCTAGACCTGGTCCTGTGTTATGAGACAGAATAATTAATGATATCATAGTTTGGGATTCTCCTGAAAGGCGCAATCACAGTATTGTTGAATTTAGAATACAGATGGACAGTGTGAAGATAAAATCCAATACCATGATTCTGTGCTTAAACAAGGGAAGCTACACAGGATGAGGGAGGACTTGGCTAATGTAGACTGGAAACAAAGACTTTATGGTGGGACAGTTGACGAGCAGTGGAGGACTTTCAAAGCAATTTTTCAAAGTGCTCAGCAGAAGCATATTCCAATGAAAAGGAAGGACTGTAAGAAAAGGGGTAATCTGCCATGGGTGTCTCAGGAAATAAGGAAGGCTAACAAATTGAAAGAGAAGGCATACAAAGTGTCCAAGCTCAGCGGGAAACAAGAAGATTGGGAAAGCATTAAAGGTTAATAGAAAGCCAGAAAAAGAGCTATAAAAAAAATTAAGACAGAACATGAGAAAAAAACTGGCACAGAATATAAAGACAGCTAGCAAATGTTTCTATAAATATATAAAATGAACAGGAGTGACTAAAATAAATCTTGGTCTTTTAGAGGATGAACAAAGAATTACGAAAATTACAGCACAGGATCAGGCCCTTTGGCCCTCTAAGCCTGCACCGATCCAGATCCTCTATCTAAACCTGTTAACTATTATCTAAGGATCTGTATCCCTCTGTTTCCTGCCCATTCATGTATCTGTCCAGATACATCTTAAATGACGGCATCATGCCCACCTCTACCACCTCCGCAAGCAACGCGTTCCAGGCACCCACCACCCTCTGTGTAAAGAGCTTTCCATGCAGATCTCCCTTAAACCTTTCCCCTCTCACCTTGAACTCATGACCCCTAGTAATTGAGTCCCTCCAATCTGGGAAAATGCTTCTTGCTATCCATCCTATCTATACCTCTCAGGATTTTGTAGATCTCAATCAGGTCCCCCAAACCCCCAACTTCTGTCTTTCTAATGAAAATAATCCGAATCTACTCAACTACTCTTCATAGCTAGTGCCCTCCATACCAGGCAACATCCTGTTGAACCTCCTCTGCACCCTCTCCAAAGCATCCAAATCCTTTTGGTGATATGGCGACCAGAACTGGATGCAGTATTCTAAATGTGGCCGATCCAAAGTCCTGTACAACTGTAACATGACCAGCCAACTCTTGTACTCAATACCCTGTCCAATGAAGTATGCCTTCTTGACTACTTTATCGACCTGCATTGCCACCTTCAGGATACAATGGCCTTAACACCCAGATCCCTCTATACATCCATTATCCCCAGGACTTTTCCATTTACCATATAGTTCACTCTTGAATTGGATCTTCCAAAATGAAAACCTCATATTTGCTCAGGTTGAACTCCTTCTGCCAGTTCTCTGCCCAACTCTCCAATCTATATATATTCTGCTGCATTTTCTGACAGTCCCTTCACTATGTGCCACTCCACTAATCTTAGTGTCATCTGCAAACTTGGTAATCAGACGACTTATACCTTCCTCCAGATCATTTATGTCTATCACAAACAACAATGGTCTCAACATGGATTCCTGTAGAACACCACTGGTCACAGTTCTCCATTTTGAGAAACTCCCTTCCACTACTACTCTCTCTTCTGCTGGCCAGCCAGTTCTCTATACATCTAGCTTGAACACCCTGGACCCCATGTGACTTCACTTTCTCCATCAGCCTACATGGGGAATCTTATCAAACGCCTTACTGAAGTACATGTATATGACATCTACAGCCCTTCCTTCATCAATCAACTGTGTCACTTTCTCAAAGAATTCAATTAAATTGGTAAGACCTGACCTTTCCTGCACAAAACCATGTTTCCTATCACTGATAAGCCCATTTTCTTCCAAATGTAAATAGATCCTATTCCTCAGTATCTTCTCCAGCAGCTTCCCTACCACTGACATCAGGCTCAACAGTCTATAATTAATCTAGATTATTCCAGCTAGCCTTCTTAAACAAAAGGACACTATTAGCAATTCTCCAGTCCTCCAGGACCTCACCCATGTTCAAGGATGCTGCAAAGATATCTGTTAATGCTAAAGGTCTGTTAATCATAGAGTATGATGAAATGGCCAGGGCATTGAATAGGTATTTTGTGTCAGTCTTCACAGTGAAGGACACGAATAACATGCCTTTAATTGACAAAGAGACAAAAGTAGTTGAGGATCTGGAACAAATCATTATCATGGAAGTAGTAGTGTTAGGCAAGCTAATGGAGCTAAGGGTAGATAAGTTCTCTGGCCCTGATGGAATACATTCCAGGGTACTAAAAGAGATGGTGGGAGAAATAGCAAGTGCACTTTTGTAATTTTTCAAATTCGCTAGACTCTGGGGCAATTTCAGCAGATTAGAAAACAGCAAATGTGATGCCACTGTTTAAAAAGGGCAATAGACAAAAGATGAGGAATTATAGACTGGTTAGCTTAACTTCTGTAGTGGTGACGATCCTTGAGTCTATTATCAAGGAAGAAATAGTAAGGCATCTAGATAGACCCCTTGGGCAGTTGCAGCATGAAGGGCAGGTCATGCTTATCTAATTTTTTGGAATTCTATGAAGACATTACGAGCACAGTGGACAACATGTATCCAGTAGATTTAGTGTACCTAGATTTCCAAAAGGTGTTCAACAAGGTACTGCAGAAGAGACTGTTGCATAAGATAAGGATGCATAGCATTAAGTACAAAGTATTAGCAAGGATAGAAGATTGGCTAACGAACAGGAAGCATAGAGTGGGCATAAATGAGTACTATTCTGGTTAGCATTCAGTAACTATGGGTGTGCCTCGGGGATCAGTGTTGGGACCGCAATTACTCATAATTTACATAAAATGGAGTTGGAGGTCACGTGTCAAAGTTTGCAAATGAACATAGATACTTTAAGTGAGTTGGCAAAAGCCTGGCCGTTGGAGTACAATATTAATAAATGTAAAGTCATAAATTTTGGTGGGAATAACAGTAAAAAGGACTATTACTTGAACGGTAAAAAGTTACAGCATGTTGCTATGCGGACAGACCTGGGTGTCCTTGTGCGTGAATCACAGAAGGTCGGTCTGCAGGTACAATGGGTTATTAGGAAGGCAAATGGAATTTTGTCCTTCATTGCTAAAGGGGTTGAGTTTAAAAACAGGGAGGTTATATTGCAGTTGTACAGGGTGTTGGTGAGGCCAGTTTTAGTCTGCTTACTTGAGAAAGGATATACTGGCACTAAAGGGGTTGCAGACTAGGTTCACTAGGTTGATTCTGGAGTTGAAGGGATTGGCTTATGAGGAGAGACTGAGTAGAACGGGATTATATTCATTGAAATTTCGAAGAATGTTGGGGGGGGGTTCTTGTAGAAACATATAAAATTATGAAGGGAACAGGTAAGATAGACATAGAGAGGATGTTTCCACTTGCAAATGAAACTAGGACAAGAGAACATAGCTTCAAAATTAGGGGGAGCAGACTTAGGACTGAATTGAGAAGGAACCTCTTCACCCAGAGGATTGTGAATCTATGGAATGTCCTGCTCAGTGAAGTAGTTGACGCTACTTCAGTAAATGTTTTTAAAGCTAAGATAGATTTTGTTTTGAAAAATGAAGGGATTAAGGGTTACGGTGAAGGGCAGGTAAGTGGAACTGAGGCCATGAAAGGATCAGCCATGATCTTACTGAAAGGCAGAGCAGGCTGTTCCTGGTTCTTATGTTCTTCTCATAAATGGTGAGAAGGGCCCACCAACCATGCTGATTATTTCCAACCTAGTGTAGGCTTCCTGAAATGTGAGAGATGCAGTTTTAACAGGACTTGAAAGTGCCTGGTCCAGTTGTTGCTTTCAGCGCAGATGGGAATGAGTATGTAGAGCGGAGGGCGTCCATGGTTGAAATGTTGTGGGTTGGAAGGGAATATCCTGAATGCAAGTGTGAGTGGTAGAGCTTGAATTTTGTTTTTTTTTGGGGGAGGTGGAGAGAATGGCAGAAATAGAATGAGGTAGCAGGGACAAGATGTTGGCAATTACACTGGTAGAGTGGAACAGGTTATTGATCTTCCTATATTTTTGGGCTACCTTCAAATGGATGAGCCTGAAATGACCTCGGTGGTAACCCCAGATCAGGTTGGAATGGTCTAGTGTTTTGCCTCCTCTGGTGTTCCTGGGAAGGAGGATGTACTGTGTCTGCATTATCCCCTCCACCAGAACCTCCAGGTTATGATGCACACAATGAGGTTCCAATTTCTGGACCAAGTTTGATGATCAGCCATATTCATATTGAATGCTGGAACAAGTTCAAGGAGTCAAATGGCTCCTGTCTTTCTATGTTATCCCTGAATTCTCTTCTAACTCTATGAAAGCTCTTTAACCACTTACTGCACTCCCAATTTTTGTGCATTCTGTCATCTGCAATTCAGTCTCCACCTACCAAGACTATCTTCTGGAATTCCTTCCTGAAACCTCTCTCCATCTCTACCACTACATTCTCTTTTCAGGTGCTCCTTAAAACTTATTGCATCTGTCTTGATATCTCCTTGTATGGCCTGATGTCAATTTGTGCTTGATAAAGCCCCTATGAAGTCCCTTGTGAGGTTTTACTGTGCTGATGGTGTCATAATTGTAAGTTGGTAATGTTGCTCAAGATTCCTCAGTGGAGATTCCAAAACATCATAAAGTCAGTGGAGGAATTATTTGCTTCTCTGCAGCAAGAAGGATAAATGGTAGATGTATCAACTCAGGTTAATTCTCAGTGGATGGTCACAGAAATTCACATAAGTTGATAGATTCTGAGAAGGGCAGATATTAGAAGTTGAATGTCAATAAGGAAAAACGTATCTACTTTGAACAAGTGCTGGTACTCTTGATTCAAAGATAATCAATCTGAAGGGGCATTATACCAAAACGTTTTACCTCTTATTATCTTGGGCCTACTTCTACTGTAATAATTACATACCTCTACTTTATCAGCACTTAATTAAAATAGGTTTATGATGCTCAACAAAGCCCAGTGCTTACCTATTGGCTGTCCGTTTCTCAAGCAGTTGCAATATAGGAGGTCATGGGTAAGACAATTAGTATCTTCTTCTAATTGGAAAAGATTTCGAAGTTCTTCTAAAGAAAAGCTGGCATGCTCACTCTTCTTTTTTAGGTCAACCACTGTTCCAGACAAACTTTGTTTACTGACCTGCCGCTGATAAATTTTCTCTTCTATGGTCCCTGAAAATGGAAAAATGCATTAAATTTCTTTGCTGATAATGCATGTCTCATCTCTGTATCTTTTACCAACTGACCCCATAATATCATTATATATTGGCTAAGATTAACTATCTAGCTGAACCATAGCAGGAAAATGAATAAATATTTACAATGTTATTGGGAACAAGTGTGATATTGGGATTAACTTCAGATTAACTGAGCAAACAGCAAATGCACACACGAGGCAAAATTGTCATCTGATCTGCTGTAAACTTAAAAGTTTCAACAGCTTCCTAATAATTATTGTCAGAGAGATATCTTCTTTGACTTACATACTTTTACACCTGCCTGAGAGATTCACTGGGCTTCAGTTAGGATTTCTCTCAGTACTGTATTGGAGTACCAGCACAGATTTTGTGTTCAAGTTCTCAGGTGGAACTTAAACCCATAAATATTTGAAATGGATGTTACCAACTAACAGTGGCAACTCTCAGAATTGACAAAGCAGATCACTCTCTTCAGTCACAAGTCATTTAATGCTCAGGAGCATCAGAAACGATAAAACAATAAGAATAAAACCGTTCTTTTTCAGACCTCAATTGCAAGACTCAAAATGACACAGTAAAAAGATGGATTTCCTATATTTTATGACTGCTGGTCAATCTTTATTACAGACACACTGTGACAAAAATGTAATCACCAAATTAATGTTAAAATACTGTGGGCACAACCTGTCGGCATTAGAAAAAATACCCTTTTTGAGGAAAAGGCATTTTACTTAACCAATTGGAGTTTTTAAAGCCACTCTAATTATTAAGTAAAATCTCACAATGTAATTAATCAGTGTTGGAAATGCCAGTATGTTTATTGCTTCCATAAAACTAATTTAAAGTCAGTGAAAACCATGGAAAATATGAGCAACCAGTGACATTTACTGATACTGATGATGTAGCATGATAATTTAAAAATGAACTCAACTACTGAAAGTCATGCCAAATCAGTTCAAAATCTGCAATTTTATGGTTTTAAAATCTTGGGGTGATTGATTTGTATTCATAGACAAAAGGACAGAGACAGATACAGATGTAAATGTGTTTGCATTTTTTAATGATTTATGGAGGATAGCATGGCTAATTTGTCAGGAAACTTGGATTAACATCAACAGTAAATGCTAATGAAGAGAGTTTCCACAGAGAGGCAAACTTCTCCATTTATAATCCAATTGGTCTGTTTTTATTAGAGAGAAAAAAATGCTGCAATGAAAAGCCATCAAAGTCTTTTTTTTAATAAAACCCACAGTGTTTTGGTTAAAAGATTTCTAAATTTTGTAACTGTTTAGACAGAAGACTATGAAAAATGTTCAGTTTAAATTTATCCGTTGCAGCCATGCTCCATCTTGTGGCTGATTATGGTAATAGGTTTTGCACTATTACGATAGTAATGGGGGAAGGGGGGGGGGGGAGGGGGGGGATTCCGATTTACTAGAGAGGAAGAAAAGGACAACCAACTCCCATTCCTAGACGTGATGGTACAGATAACACCGAACGGAGAATTCACCACAAAGGTTTACAAGAAAGCCATACATACAGACCAAGTCCTAAACTATGAAAGCAACCACCCCAACACACACAAACGAAGTTGCATCAAGACACTATTCAAAAGGGCCACAACACACTGCAGCACACCAGGACTGCAAAAAGAGGAAGAGGAACACCTATACAAGGTATTCGCCAAAAACGGATACCCTCGCAATTTCATCAATAGATGCCTAAGGGAAAGACAACGGAACGAGGACATGCTGCAACCCAAAGGACTAGCCACATTACTATACATCAGAAGCATTTCCGAACTGACAGCCAGACTACTGCGACCACTAGGACTCATAACAGCACACAAACCAACAGCCACTCTCAGACAACAACTCACCAGAACGAAGGACCCGATACCCAACATGAGCAAAACCAATGTAGTGTACAAAATCCCATGCAAGGACTACACAAAACACTACATAGGACAAACAGGAAGACAGCTAACGATCCGTATCCATGAACACCAACTAGCCACGAAATGACTCGACCAGCTATCCTTAGTAGCCACACACGCAGATGACAACGAGTTCGACTGGGACAACACTACCATTATAGGGCAAGCCAAACAGAGAACAGCCAGGGAATTCCTAGAGGCATGGCACTCATCCACAGACTCTATCAACAAACACATCGACCTGGACCCAATATGCCGGCCACGACAGCGGACAGCTGGAACTGACAACCGGAAGCGGCAGAGACAGGACACTATAAATGCCGGAGGAAACATCACAGAAGCGCTTCACAGGAGGCTCCCAAGCACTGAGGATGTCACCTAGACAGGGGATGAAACGTTTGCAAGACAAATTCCCAGCTCGGCGAACAGAACCACACCAAAAAACCCATAATGTTACTCAAACTGCTAAATAAAATCGATTATGACCCAGAGTTAGAGGCCTGGGGTCATAATATTCCTTAATTAAATCTGTCAGCTCTTGAAAGTTTTTAGAAAGTTAGGTTCCGAAAACCAAAAATGCTATAGGTCAGCAAGAAGACAGAAGGATTATTCATTGCTTTTCAGCTGCTCTGTTCGTCTAGAAAAAAAAAGTTTCTTTCCCCATGGTATGCCCAGTCTTTGACAGCAAGATCGAACAAGTCAAGCTCCCCAAATAAAGGCATGATACCAGAAATGCTAATCCCAGTTCAAAGATGACTGGTGCAGCAAATTTTCTTCAGGAGCAAACTGTTTTCCCTTGTCAACATTTCGGGCACAAGCCCTTCTTCAGGAATGAGGAAACGTCGATTCTCCTGTTCCCTGGATGCTGCCTGACCTGCTGCGCTTTTCCAGCAACACATTTTCAACATGGACTCCCAGCCAACTAAGAATCAGATAACTGAAGTCTCCTCACAAATTTGTTCCTCAATTTCCCACTTTGAGGGGGTCTATAATACAATCCCAATAAGGTGATCACCCCTTTCTTATTTCTCAGTTCCACCCAAATAACTTCCCTGGATGTATTCCCAGGAATATCCTCCCTAAGTGCAGCAGTAATGCTAAGACTTATCAAAAATGCCTCTCCCCCTCCGCTCTTGCCCCCTTTCTATCCTTCCTATCACATTTGTAGCCTAGAATATTAAGCTGCCAATCCTATCCATCCCTTAGCTATGTTTCCGAAATTGCTATGATATCCCAGTCCCACGTTCCTAACCATGCCCTGAGTTCATCTGCCTTCCCTGTTCAGCCTCTTGCATTGAAGTAAATACAGTTTAATTTAGCAGTCCTACCTTGTTCTCTGCTTTGTCCCTGCCAGCCCTGACTATTTGACCCGTTCCCTTTCCCAACCGTACCAGTCTCAGATTGATCTCTTTCCTCACTATTTCCCTGGTTCCACTCCCCACCCCACCAACATTGCTAATTTAATTCCTCCCGAGCAGCTCTAGCGAATGTCCCTGACAGCATATTAGTCCTCTTCCAATTCAGGTGCTAGCTATCCTTCTTGTACAGGTCACTTCTACCCCAGAAAAGATGCCAATGACCCAAAAATGTGAACCCCTCCCCCCCAGCACCAGTTCCTCAGCCACGCATTCATCTGCTCTATCCTTCTATTCCTACACTCACTAACTCGTAGCACCAGTAGTAATCTAGATATTACTACCCTCGAGGACTTCCTTTTTTAAATTCCTGCCTAACTTTCTATATTCAGAATCTCATCCTTTTCCCTTCTTATGTTGTTAGTTCCAATGTGTACAATGACCTCCAAATGGTCCCTCTCAACATTCTGTACCCTCGCTAAGATATCCTTGATCCTGGCACCAGAGAGGCAACACACCATTGTGATTTGTAGCTGCTGGCCACTGAAATGTCTGTCTGTGCCTTTGACTAGAGAGTCTCCTATCACAATCGATCTCTTGGAACCCGACATACCTCTCATAACATTCAATACCAGAAACTTGGTTGGTCGTGCTACATTCCCTTGAGAGTCCATCACCCCCTACATTTTCCAAAACAGCATACTTGTTTGAAATGGGAATAGCCACAGAAGATTCATGCACTACCTGCCTACCCCATCTACCTTTCCTGGAGTTAACCCATATACCTCACTATATTTGTGTCTTTTCTCCCTTCCCCTAACTACCATCCATCACACCCCTAGTTCTTGTAAATTCATCATTGCCTCTAACTGCCACTCCAACCGATCCATGCGATCTGATAGGATTTGCAACCAAATACACTCCCGGCAGACATGATCATCAGTAACATGGAAACTCTCCCTAAACTCTCACATCTGACAGGAAGAGCAAATCACTCTACTAAAGGACATCTTTGCTCCTTCACAAGCTACAGACCCAGAAAATAGCACCGTCATTTTGCTCTGAAAGTGCTAAAAAGAAACCCTGGCTAGTAACAAGGCTAACTTATTACTTGTGGTTTATATTTTTAAAATTTAATCAACAAACAGCTCTCAATAAAATATATAATCAAGAAACCACTCTACTCACTACTGTCAACTTACAGCAAGGTTACATGTTAAAAACTGTGCACTTATCAGTTCCTGTGCTGTGAGATCTCCCACACAGGTTCCTCCAAGCTCAACTGTGAATTTCGCTGTTTGTTAATTTTTCCTAAACGCATTCCGATGTCAAGAGATACATGAACTCAAACGGCAAAGGTAGTAACTGTGTACATTCACTGCTGTGTCAGATTTCTTTCTCTCTCTCTCTCCCTTACTGACTGTGTGCTCACTACGTTTTATCTGTAATTTCTCCTTTTAAAAGTGCCATTGTTGGTCTTTTTCCCCAAAGTCCCAAAGCAATACAACAATTGATAAAACAGTAATTGCTACTTCTGGAATTCAAGGAAATCCCCTCCAACACCTAAAATACCTAAAAAAAAAGCAGCTCTTATAGCCACAAGGTTTTCCCGTCCTCTTTCTTGGGTTATCCAAAATAATGTTAAAAGTCAACCTAGTTATAATAAAGGCACATACTCAACAGAATTCAGTGGATTATTGGCAAGAAACAGTAATTTGAAGGAGGATCTTACTAGTATGAAAACAGTTTGGGAAAATTTATAAAAGCTAAATTATTGCATAACTGGTGAGTACAGGTTCTTTTGGTAATTACATTCTTCGATGACAGCTTTGCTTTTTTTCTGTATCCTCACCAATTTCAATTCAGTGAAACACTTAAAGATGTTGACATGGATGCCATTTGCATTTGGTCATTTCTTGAACGCTAGATCATGGATCAACCATTATCTTCTTGCCCACTTAACTCTCGAATCAAGGTAGGGAGCATTGTAGGTCTTTTAGGTTTTATGGATGTAGTGATTGTAATAAGGTCAGCCAGTTGGACTTCACAGAATATGAATTCCCTGATTGAGGCTGTTAATCTGCCCAATCAGGGACCCCTGACAGACATAAAAGGATGAATGCCAGAGATATTGAGCCAGAGGAATGTCTGAGACAGTGAGATGCCATGCTAACGCCAAAGGTTATGCATTTGTAAATAAAGGGTGTTTGGTGACAGGATGCCAACCTCTGAAGAGTTATTTCAGTGGCGATGAGTTTGGGATTTTAAATAAAGAGTAAACTGTTTCTCGCAGTTGGATAAATATCCAATCCCTCAGATAGAGGATTCCTACGCAAAGTTGGCAGGAAGTTTGTCCTTCACAAAGCTTGACATGAGCCATACTTACATATACAACAGGATTCTCAGAAGTATGCTACAATTAATACCCATAAAGGCTTGTGCCAATATACCAGACTACCGTTTGGCATATCATCAAATGTTCAATATTTCAGCTGACGACCGGGAGCATTTTGCAAGGTCTACCTCATGTCGCTATTTATCTAGATGACAGGGAAAACTATTAAGGAACACTTTAAGAACTTTGATATCATTTTAAGGAGTTTTTCCGAGTTAGAAATATGCCTATGAAGGGAACATGTGTTCCAGGCCCCAAGTGACCTCCTGGGCTACAGGGTCAACAAGACCATTGCAAGATAAAGTGAGGGCGATCAAAGGTGACCTGGCCCACATGTCTGTCCAGGAGCCCAAGTCATTTCTGGGTCTGGTTAATTATTATAGAAAGTTCATACACAATCACATAGTTCAATTCCCGCCTCAGGCGGCTGATTGTGTGGAGTTTGCACATTCTCCCTGTGTCTGCGTGGGTTTCCTCCAGGTGCTCCGGTTTCCTCCCACAGTCCAAAAATGTGCAGGTTAGGTGAATTGGCCATGCTAAATTGCCCGTAGTGTTAGGTGCAGGGGTAAATGTAGGGGAATGGGTCTGGGTGGGTGCGCTTCGGCGGGTCAGTGTGGACTTGTTGGGCCGAAGGGCCTGTTTCCACACTGTAAGAAAGTAAAGTAAAGTAATCTGGCATCTATCCTAACCTATCCAGCACCAATGCATCAACTCCTAAAAAAGGGTCAGCTTTGGAAAAGCTCTCTTGGAAAGACCCTAGCTTTCGATGAAGTAAAGAAACAGCTGACCAACTGGAGAGGAATTCTCAATAGGAACTCTCAAAATCCAAGACTTTGATTAATGCAGAATGCCCAAGTAGAAAAAGAATGATCAATGATCATATTTGGAGTCAGAAAGTTTCACCAATGCCTCTATGGGCGAAGATTTGTAATAATCATGGACCATAAACTCCTACTTAGTGTGCTTAAAGAAGATAAGGTATCGCTGCTCATAGCATCGGGCCCTAATGTTAAGTGCTTATAATTACAAATTAGAACACTGTCTGGGAGGCCAAGGAGCGAATACAGATGCACTGAACTGCTATTCATGGCAAATATGCCAGTATCGTACCCCCAATAGAAGAGCTGGTCATGAAAATGAATTTATTGGACACACTGCCCATCACAGTTAACAACATCAGAATTTGCACACAGAAAAATCCAATCCTTTCCAACTGAACAACTGGTATTAATAGGGGAAACCAAAGGACCACTGCAGCTAGAATTAAACCTTTTTTTGGACCCAGAGAGACCAGCTCGCAGTAGAGGATGGCATTTTGTTAGGGGAAGCAAGAGTGATTGTCCCAAGTAAAGGTTGCCAACAAATATTGGCTGAACTTCACCAAAATGAAGATGCTGGCTAGAAATTATATCTGGTGGCCAGGCTTGGATGCAGACATTGTTGTGTTGGTAGGGAGGTGTCCAGAGTGCCCACAATGAAAAAGATTACTGCCAGTAGCTTCCCCACATCCGTGGGAATGGCTGGGTAAACCTTGGACTCTTGTTGCATGTCAATTGCGAAGGTCCTTTCATGGGTTCAATGTTTTTAGTTATTGTAGATGCCCATTCTAAGTGTTTGGATATGCATGGAGTCCATTCATCAAATACTGGAGTGACAACAGAAAAGTTACACTCCTCTTCTGTGACACACGGAATTCTGGAAGTATTTGTTATAAACAGGCCATCATTTACCAGCAGGGACTTCAGTACTTCTTAAAGTTCAACATGATTCATCATATTAGAACTGTTCCATACTACCCATCAGCCAATGGCTTGGCAGAAAGAGCAGTCCAAACTTTAAAGGTGGACTTACAAAACAGCCAATAGCCTCATTAAATACTTTGCTTGATTCTAGGACCACAACACCACTTGCAAATACAGGCAAAGCACTGGCACAGGTGCTAATGGGTAGAGGACTGTACACCAGTCTGATCTTCCTGGACCTGGGAGAGGGGCAGCAAGGTGAAATAGCATCAGGAACTCCAATGCTGAATCCAAGACTCTACCAAGCCGGAGAAACATTTTGATATGGGGTCAACGTTTGGTACGGGAATCGTGTAAATGGCCATGCATACAACGCGAAATCAGGACCAATGACGTATGAAGTTCAGGTAGGTGCAATTGTCCTGAATAAGCATGTGAACCATTTGAAAGCCGCAAATTTGCAGACTGCTCAGGAGCAAAACTGGCCCTGCCCCTTGGAGCCTTCAGAAATGCTTCAGGGACCTGGTGAATCACCTCTCCATCAAACATTGTCAAGGTCTCTGAATCAGAGACAGACATGACGGAAGTAGCCGCCTCAAAGCTTCTGCCTCTCTAAGAGGGGAATGAAAGTCTGTGGAGGCACAAGAGGCGAGTTCCCATTTGTTACATGCCTCCCGTGTTGGATTCCAATTTGGAGGAACCTGACCCAATGAACCTGACACTCTTGGAGGTTCTCAAAGGAATCAACTGCACTGTGTCCGTGGATTCGGAGGGGAAGGGATGTAGCTATTGTAATGAAGTCAGCCAGCTGGACCTCATAAAATATGAATTCCCTCATAGGGCTGTTAATCTGGTCCAACTGGGGAGAATTGGCTGACAATAAAAGGAAGAACGTTAGGGATATTAAGCCTCTGGAATGCCTGACTCAGTGGGAGGCAGCGCTATTGTCAAAGGTTTTGCATTTGTAAATAAAGGATGACTGATGATGGAATGCTGGCTTCTGAAGAGTTATTTCAATAGGGTAATATCACAATCTTGGACTGCTCTTATATCGCTATCAACACTGAACAGTGACAAATGGGAAAACAGGATATCAAGTAGGAACACACAGTTGGGCTGATTTTTCTCCTTGTTTAGTGATATTATTATACTCCTCTGGAGCAGGTAAGACTTGAACCTATGCCTCTTGGCTCAAGCTCTTATCAAATGATTTCTGACAACCAGTCAGTTATGCTCATTGTATGGCTTGTAACCTTGTCAACAGATCCAGCTTGTGATCTTACTCCTAAAACCACTGTAATTACTTGTGATGGTTACTCTGCTCCTGAGACTAGTATACCACTTATCTGACAGACTAAACCCATGCTTTCCATCATCACAGATTCTGCAATACTTCGCATCATTGTTTCATGCAATAAAATCTTTAAAAATGGTTATATCTGTTGCTTAGCAGAAAAACCATTATGTTCAGGTTATTTAGAGACAATTTAAAAGAATATCTAATTTTCCAATTTAGCATTTAAGTCTGTAAACTTTCAGCTGACATTTGAGGGGACATCAATACTCAAATTGCAGTTAAAAGTGGTAATTTTAATAATTATCAAATATGGAATAAGGCATCAAAACAAACCTGTTGTTAGTAGTCTGTAAATATGTACAGATCTCTTTTGACCATCTCTCCATACTCTAGCCATAGCCTTGAGGAATAGAAGCATATAAAATTAATGTTTGCAAAGAACAGCAGCCTTCAATCATACGGCGTGTGCACTGATACTTTGTACTGGTAGTAGTGGGTACTGGCAAAATTAGCTCAAAGGCTTTCTTAGGATATGAGAGATAGTGGGATCAATGCATCAATCTCCACTTTAGCAAGTTCAATCAAGGCATTTAAAACGAAAATAGATTGTGAATGAAAAGGAACTGAGAGAAGGCAGGATAATGACACTAAATGAGGTGTTCATTTGGACATCTGGCACAAATACTGTACATAGGAAACCAGGAGAAGGAGGTGGCTGCTCAGTCCATCAAGCTTAGTCTGCGATTCTGTTAGATCGTGATTAGTCTTCTATACTAGCAAGTGTGATTCTAGTGCTGCAACATAGACTCTTTTCCAGTTTTGGTCATGCCAGGACATGAAGTTTGGAACTATACTAAAAAAAACTTATGTTATCAGACTTATGAACTGATCTCCCATATATTAGGACCTTTGCACCTTCTCTGTAGCTGGATCACTATATTCTGCGTTTTGTTCGATTGTGACAATAAATCAAATCAGACGTCAGAGATGAGGTTAAGTGTAAGAATGAGGAAAATAATGCTCAGTAAATTGTGCCAAGGGAATCGATGAATAGAAAGGTTTGATGTGTTTGGGCACAAATCATTGAAGGTACCAGGGCAGGTTAACAAAGTACACGGAACTATAAGCTTTAGAAATGGAGTACAAAAGCCAGGAATTTATGTTAAATCTTCATACACACCAATTTGGCCTCAGTTGATATTGCATCAGAATCTGGACATCTTACTTTGGGAAGGTTTGGAGAGGATGAAGAAAGTATTTAATATAATTGTTTCAGGGCTAAGGATGTCACGATAATTCACCATAGTCATGGATTACTTCCAGACATATTAAGCTTTGAAGTAAAATGAGTTGTTTTAATAAAAAGGACATGTAGGCCAAAGATGGTTGAGAATACAATTCAGTGGCCGACTGAAAACATTTCTGTCAGTTAAGAGAAGCTCAAGAGAAACCATGGACAACTGGACAACTATCCGTCTAAGGTGAACAGCTACGCAGCCTCACTGAGTGCACATGCACCCCA
Source organism: Chiloscyllium plagiosum (assembly GCF_037043375.1). Classification (NCBI taxonomy): domain Eukaryota; kingdom Metazoa; phylum Chordata; class Chondrichthyes; order Orectolobiformes; family Hemiscylliidae; genus Chiloscyllium; species Chiloscyllium plagiosum. Next base: position 104,453,108 of record NW_028270142.1, read on the forward strand.
AATAGCATGTCACACCCTTCAAAGCATTGAATTCCAATTTCAGAAGTCACTGACGTGCATGGACGTCAGAAGTTGGCACAGATGAACACAAAGTTAGGGGGAACATAGCACCTGGAAGGTTGTCGAGATATTTGAGAAAGACACTTTAGAGAAAGAGATACAATGCAAAAACCTGAAGCATCTCCAGTGAGTTACATCCTCGACTGGAAACGTACTGACTGGCAAAGGAAAGCAAACTGGACAAAAGATATGTATTCCTGCCAAAAGACACAAGAGCGGGCTTAAAAAAAAACTGTACTTCTAGTGTGTGCACTCTAGTATTGGGTGCTAGTCTGGTGTCCTAGTGCACTCTTAAGGTAACAGATGAGAACAACTTGCAAGACTCCGTGCTTGCAAGTGAAAAAAAGGACAAAAGGACATGGAGGCTTTAGACAGGGTGCAGAAGAGGCTGCCTAGATTAGAAGGTATGAGCTATAACCAAAGTCTAGAAAAACTCGGATTGTTTTCTCTGGAGCGGCAGAGGCCGAGGGGAGACTTCACAGAAATTTATAAAATTATGAGATGCATAATTTAGTTGACGATCAGAATCTTTTTCCCACAGAGTTGATGTATCTAATATTAGGGGGCATGCATTTAAGATGAGAGGAGGAAAGGTCAAATGAGGTGTGAAGGGCATTTTTTTTTTAAACAAAGAGAGTGGTAGGAGTCTGGAACTCACTGCCGGGGTGGTGGTGGAGGCAGATATGATAGTGGTGTTTAAGAGATTTTTAGATAAGCACATGAATATGCAAGGAATGGAGGGACCAAGGGCAGGTTGAAGGGCTTAGTTTAATCTAACATCAGGTTTGGCATGACACTGGGCCGGAAGGCCCATTCCTATATTGCACTGTTCTATGTTCTATGACACGAAGTCTTTCTGTCTCTGATTACGGGGAGCAAGTTTCCGGTCAAAAGCCACTAGGAAACCTGACAACTTTCTGACAATCTACTCCAAAGTTTAGGTTTGGCGTGTAAAATACAGGCAGTGGTACAGTGGTTAGCACTGCTACCTCACAGCGTCAGGGACCCGGGTTCAATTCCCGTCTTGAGCAACTGTCTGTGTGGAGTTTGCACATTCTCCCCATCTGCATGGGTTTCCTCTGGGTGCTCCAGTTTCCTCCCACAGTACAAAGATGTGCAGGTTATGTGAATTGGCCATGCTAAATTGCCTGTAGTGTCAGGTGAAGGGGTAAATGTAGGGTTGCTCTTTGGAGGGTAGGTGTGGACGTGTTGGGCTGAAGGGCCTGTTTCCACACTAAGTAATCTAATCATCATTTATAAAAAAAGTGGATTATATCTTTACCTCGGAATGATTAATTATAACTAAAACAAAAGCTGAACGTCATGAACCGTTAGCACACTATTAATTAAAAATAGTTTTAGCCTCAAAAATTAGTGAGTTTATGTAGTATTTATTACAAGAGCATTCTGTGTATATTTCTTGTCAAGTTACCTGAACATCATTTGCAGGATTCCAATCGATATCATACAGAACCAACCGAGATGCTCCAATTAGATTTAATCCAACTCCGCCAGCCTTTGAGCTGAGCAGGAAGATGAAAGTCTGGCTGTGTTTGTTATTAAATGAATCCACAATGTTTTGTCGGTGGCTGACTGCGGTTTGTCCATCCAGTCGGGTATAGCTATACCCAAAACACTTGCACATTTCTTGCAGTACATCTAATGTCTGAGTATAATTTGAAACCAGCACAACTCTGCAATAAAGTTAAAATAAACGTTTAAGCAATGGTGTGCTGTCACTACCTTTCATTTACAAACATAGTACAACGAATTTGTGCAAGTGTGAACTTTTAGAGAGAAATACAATCCTGAATAAGAACTTTTAATGTTATGATACTGGTTAAATATTAATTAACAATATCTGACTTCCATTATTAGATTTTAATACCCAAGATCTCCATGGACTAAAAATGGTTTTAGTGAGGATAAATACTTATATAAAATTGCTGCTGTGATCACTTGACTAGGTTTAGCCAAACTTACAAAACCATCAGTTAATAAGGACAATTTCTAGCTGAAGTCCCCAAAATACTAATCAGGGTCAAAAACTCTGTTTCCAACCATCAGATTAAAAAAAAATACACATGACTTATTTCTAAATTTCTTGGACAGGAGCTGCCTGTTAAACTTCGGGGGAGACCGATTTAGGAATCCTCGCAGCGAGTAGGGAAGGATCATCGTCAAAATCACCCCTATTGCAGCAGTAAGTGTTTTAAAATGTCTAGCAGCTCAGCCAGACACTCTGACAGCTCCTGCGAAAGTATTAAGTATGTAACACAGGTATGGGGCTGGTATAGCAGGTAGCTGGGATAGACTGGCAAGTTGCAGTTGGGTAAAGGGGGAGGGGGGGAAGAACAGCTGCTGGGTGAATGTATGTTTAAGGTTATTTGACAGATTGGTCTTAGGGAAGTGGTTCAGTCATGCACAGTGATGGGGGATAGGCACGGGATGGGTAGATTGTCAAGTCATCTCCAAAGGCAGGGAATGACAGGAGTGTCCAGTGGGGTCAGGATAACAGCTGAACAGTTCAGATTTCACACAGGTAACCCAAGGACTTTAAAAAGCTTTAAATTGCCTTTATTTTCCAGTCCACAGACACCCTGCCATCCTCTTCTCTTCATATGATTACCAGTGTTGTGCCCTGAATGTTTGAGACTATGTTTTCTTATATATCTAAGATATAAAAGATAAAAAAATTCATACTCACTAACAAGATCCTTGAAACTGGCACTCTTTTATTTTCAATCTGGTTAACAGTTTAATTGAAATGTGATGGTTATGTGCTAACTAAAGAAAATGCTGCCACTACTGAAAGCGGCTTCTGTAGCCAATCACCCACCCTCTACACCTTGTTGTGACATTAACATGAATAGAAAGAATTTGGAGAGATATGGGCCAGGAGCAGGCAAGTGGGACTAGTTTAGTTTGGGATTACGTTCGGCATGGTCTGGTTGGACCGAAGGGTCGGTCTCCATGCTGTATGACTCCATGACTTCATTTTATAGAGGTCGTAATGTCACTGGGACCACATCGAAATCTATCTGTCTTATATAATCCTTATTTTATTTTTCCTTGACTTTTATTTGAACAAACATTTTGTACAGAGAATAATCTGACTGGATGAATTTTTAGTTGAATTTACATTGGTACAAATAGAGTCAAAGGCTCAGATCTTGCTGTCTCCAGAATTTTAAATTTCCAGTGGCATTTGGAAACCTCCAAAAACATAAAAATAACTAAGTCGGCTTACTATAAAACCAGCATGCCCACCGCAACCCCCATGGACACCCAACCTGACCACACATCTCTACCAACTCCACATTCCCACCCACCTCAGACCCGCGCATTCCTTTTCCTCCAAATCCTAATCAACTCAACCTTCCACCAAACTTGACCAATACACACGGTCACCTCACCCATCATGTCACCCAACTATCTTATCACACACTCCCATCATCTTAACCTACTCACCTGAAATACACAAACTCACTAACACGAGTAAGAACTGTTTAAATGTCTCACAATTATTCAACATGAGAGTAAATTAATGAATCTACAACCTAATATTCTGGTAACAAAAGGGGATGGCTTGCTGAATCAAAAGGTACAATGTACATTTCTAAGGCCTCTAGCATGGAATGTCAGCCCAGGAATGTGACAGATGGACACTGAAAATTTGGGTACAAAGGCAGCAATCTGACAATGATTGCTGCACTTGGATGATTCAAGCCATTATTCAGCTAAGATGTCCACTCAGCTCCCTCATGTGGCTAGTTTATCTACATCTCAACTTCACTATAATTTTTTTAACCAAAGATGTACACAAACTCTCTATCAAATTATTACCTTGAATACATTTCAAGGAAATAAATCAACATTACAAACAACAATGTGCATGTATAAAAATATTTAACTCAATCTGTGTAGGCATGTTATGGCATGTGAGCAGATGGGACTTGAACCCAGACCTTCGAGCGCAGAGGTAGGGACTATAACTGCACTACAAGATCCCTTACAACTTGCATTTAATGTAGCAAAATGTCCCAACTGTGTCACTGATTAAAAATATTTATAATGCTGCAGCCACGGGATATATCAAGGCATAAAAATATTCATCTGTGCAGTGATGAATGGGAAAAAATTAGAATTAACAAAATCAAGTCTAAACGCAGGGATGTGGAGGTGGGTGTGAGGCGAGCTAGGAAGAGGAAAAACAGAACTTGTGAAAGGTAGAGATTAAATTCTAGAATTGTAACTACACAGATCATTCAGGCTATCGAGCCCATGTCAGCCCTCTGAAAGAGAGGTTGAGTTATGTCTATACCTTGGTGACTGGGATAGTGAAAAGAGAGGGGATAAAAGGTGTTGCATTTCCTACGCTTGCATGGAAAGGTGCTGTGGGAATGGGGAAAAGTGTGTTCAGATGACTGAGGAGGTACCAGGATGTTGCTGAGGAAATGGTCCTTTTGGAATGCTGAAAGGGGAGCAAAAGGGAAGACATGTTTGGTAGTGGCATCATGTTGGAAAATGTTATTACAGGGACAGTCAAATAGAATTACATGTGTGTCTTTCATAAGAGAGCTTCAGTTCAGTGGCAGAAATCATACTGGATAGATTCAAATACAAAATTATAGGAAAAATGAGCATAGATTTGGAAGGTGACAACATATTTGAGAGAAAAAGGTGACTGGAGATAATGTAGTAGTTTGTAAGGACAATGGTATCCAGGGTAGGTTTTTGAGCAGAGAGGTAATGACATTAGATTTAAAGCAAAGGGATACAGTACTTGAGAAGAGAGAATTGCTAATATGATTTCGAAATTGAAATTTCTAAATTTTCCAATCGAAATTAGGTGCTCAATAGTTTGATAGGAATAGGGATAGAGAAACAGAAGGTGGGCCTCAAGATCCACTTGGAGACAGCTGAGGGATGGGATAGTTACTGAAGAAAATTAGGAGTTTAGAGTTAGAGCAGAAGGAAATATTAGGAAATGTTTGGCCCAATGGACTAGGGGAAGCAAAGGAAGTAGCAGAGAATGGTCTTATGTTTGTGATAAGAATATCCACCTTTTGTTGGAATTGATGAGAGTAGTCCAAGAAGTCTGCTTGTTGTGGAAAAAAAAAACGGAAAGTTATTGGTGCATTCCAGGTTCAACCTTGAATTGTTATGAATCAAAAGTAAGCTTCAATGGTGTTTTAAGAAATTCAGTTAAACCACAGGCATTCATATGTGTCCTTTGGACTTAAGACTACAAAGTAAGTGGGAGAATGCTCGGGATGATGGTTTTATGATATTAAGGGCGTCAAGATTAGCAAATTGTCAGCTGAAAAAAGTATGAGGAGTTGCGAGTCAAAGGTTACATGATTGGAAACTTAAAGGTGTGGTGTCTAACAAAACAGACTCAGAATAAAAGTAAAATAACAGTAAACAATTATGCCAAATCTAAATTTTAAATAAGTTACATCAGATTTTAATTGAAAAAAGATGGTATGATTTAAGGGCGGCACAGTGGTTAGCACTGCTGCCTTACATCGCCAGAGACCCGGGTTCAATTCCCGCCTCAGGCGACTGTGTGTGGAGTTTGCACATTCTCCCTGTGTCTGCGTGGGTTTCCTCCGGGTGCTCCAGTTTCCTCCCACAATCCAAAAAGATGTGCAGGTCAGGTGAATTGGCCATGCTAAATTGCCTGTAGTGTTAGGTGTAGGGGTATGGGAGGGTTGCGCTTCGGCGGGTCGGTGTGGACTTGTTGGGCCGAAAGGCATGTTTCCACACTGTAAGTAATCTAATTTAATCACAGTACTGGTTGAATTTTATTCTCAGAGCCTAAGGCAACAATTGAATCTCTCAATGTATTTCTGTTTATTTATGTCCTCCAGCAAATGCAGCACCTCTTATCAAAATAGGAAAGCAATTAATCAGAAAAACATGGACCAATCTATTCAATAGCAGCAGTAAAATAAAAAAAGAATAAAATTGCTGTTTAAAAATGCCGCAGATTTATTAAATACAGTTGGAAGATTTGTAAAAGCACACATTTGTCTAACAAATGTATTACTTCTTTATATAATGACATGCCACAGAGGAAACTTGCTGATTAAAGGGAAATTAAAGATTAAAGGGAAAGTGGCAGGATGGATAGCGTGTTGACGAAAAGGAAAAAAATAACAAAAACAAATGTGTTTTTCATATTGTACCTTTCATGACCAATAGCTTACTTCAGAAATAAAGTCAACATTTTTATGCAGGCAAATACAGCTGCCAATATGCACAATGCAAATGAGTTGTAACGATTTGAATGCCCACGTAATCTGCTCTTGCTCACAACAATTATTCGAGGGAAGAATGCTGATGCGACAGGGTGAAGGACAAATTTTCTAATGTTTTAACAATAACTTGCATTCATAAAGCATCTTTAAAATAATAAAACATTTCAAGATGCTTCACATAGGCAATATAAAACAAAATATGATTCCAAGCCACATAAATGGGCGGCACGGTGGCACAGTGGTTAGCATTGCTGCCTCACAGCGCCAGAGATCCGGGTTCAATTCCCGCCTCCGGCGACTGACTGTGTGGAGTTTGCACGTTCTCCCCGTGTCTGCGTGGGTTTCCTCCGGGTGCTCCGGTTTCCTCCCACAATCCAAAGATGTGCAGGTCAGGTAAATTGGCCATGCTAAATTGCCCGTAGTGTTTGGTAAGGGGTAAATGTAGGGGTATGGGTGGGTTGCGCTTCGGCGGGTCGGTGTGGACTTGTTGGGCCGAAGGGCCTGTTTCCACACTGTAAGTAATCTAATCTAATCTAATCTAATAAATAGATGGTAAGTCAGATGGCTTACAGATTAGTCAAGCAGTAGGTTTTAGGAATAAAGGGAAGAGGACAGGCAAAGAGGTTTAGGGAGGATGGAATTCCAGAGCTTAGGACCTGGACAGCTAAAGATTCAGCCATCAGTGGGGCAAGTTTTAAAATTAGGAATCACATCTGAAAGATGGCAACTCCAACAATGCAATACTGTCTTAATAATTCATGGAAGGTCAATCTAGTCAAATCCTGACAAGGGACTCAACTCCACAACTAAAGATTCAGAGGCTACAAAGTTAATCTAGTGGTAGTTTTCAGAACAGAAGTTAGTATAGTTATCTTATATAGAATATACAGACAAAGGAATATATTTGACAAATAGATATTTAATGAAGATTAAAGCAGAAAAATATGAGATGATACACTTTGGAAACAAAAATAAGAAAGCGAAGCAAACTGATAAGACATTAAAACAAGTTAAAAGAAAACACGACAAGAGAGAACAACGGAACAAGATAATGAGCAGCAGGACACAAGGAAAAGGAACAGGGGGATTTTGGGATGCTTGTTTATAGATACCTGTAGGCAATAGGACAAGCTAATAGGTCATTAAGACAGCATGAGGGACACTTGCCTTTATTACTCCAAATACGGATTATCAGACCAGAGAGGTTATGTTGGAGCTATCCTTTGGTTAGGCCAAAGCTGCAATACAGTATGCAGTTCTGGTCATCACACTTTGAGAAGGATGTGATTTTACTGAATGGGATTGTATTGGGATATTCACCAGAATGTTGCATGGATTGCAGCAGTTTAACTATGAAGAGAGGTTGAGGAGAGACTTGATTGAGGTTTATAAGATTTTGAAGAGCAAGGTCAGGGTGGATAGGAAGAAGCTGTTCCCCTTAGTTGAAGGAGATGACGAAGAGGCATATCTTTTAAGGTGAAAAGCAGGAGGTACAATAGCTCAGTGGTTAGCACTGCAGCAGATACCAGGATTCAATTCCAGCCTCAGGCGACTGTCTGTGTGGAGTTTGCAGATTCGCCCCGTATCTGTGTGGGTTCCCTCTGGGAGCTCTGGTCCAAAGATGTGCAGCTTAGGTGGATTAGCCTTGCTAAATTGCCCATAGTGTTCAAGGATGTACAGGTTGGATGGGAAATGCAGGGTTACAGGGATAGGGTAGGTGGGTGAGTCTAGATGGGATTCTCTTTAGAGAGTCAGTGTGGACTTGACAGGCTGAGTGGTGTTGGGGTTCTGTGATTCTAGTTTTTTAAGGGATTTGAAGAAAATAAGTTTTAGCCAGAGGGCAGTGGGAATCTGGAATACACTCCCTGGGAGAGCAGCAGAGGCAAGAACCTCACAACCTTTATAAATGTTGATGAGCACTTGAAATGTCATAACATTCAGGCCAAGTGCTAGACAAATGAGATTAATGTTGACAAGTCAGCATGGACTCAATTACTCTAAGTAGAATAGCAATGCACCTGAATGATTTAGATACAAATCACTAAATTGGCATTGTTTGAATAGAAACAATCACCCAATTGGATTAGGTTCCCTATAATGTGGAAGCAGGCCATTTCACCCAACAAGTCCACACCGACCCTCCGAAGAGTAACCCACCCAGACCTATTTCCCTCTGACTAGAGCACATAACACTATGGGCAATTTAGCATGGCCAACTCACCTAACCTGCACATCTTTGGACTTTGGGAGGAAGCCGGAGCACCTGGAGGAAACCCACACAGACATGGGGAGAATGTGCAAACGCCACACACAGTTGCCCGAGATGGGAATCGAACCAGTGTCCCAGGCGCTGTGAAGCAGCAGTGCTAACTACTGAGCCACTGTGCCACCTCTGTGCAGCATAAACCCATTGTGCAAGGGATTAGGGAAAAGGCATGTGAATGGTACTAAGTCATAATGCTCATTAAAGAGTTGATACAAGAGAGAGACAATGGGCTGAATGGCTGCTGATCAGAATGTTGCATGGATTTGAGATGGCAAAAGTTGCAGGTTGGAAGGTGTTATTGAAAGAGCTTGGGTGAGTTAACGCTAGTCTCTAACCTGCTCTTGTAGCCACAGTAGTTATACAGCTATTCCAGTTCAGTTTCTGGTCAATAGTAACCCCCAGGATGTCAATGGTGGGGGATTTAGCAATGGTAATGCCACTGAGCATCAAGAGATGATGGTTAGTTTCTGTCTTATTGGAGACAGTCAATGCTTGGCACCAATGTTACTTGCCATTTGTCAGCCCAATTCTGGATGTCATTGTATTTGGACAAGTACTGCTTCAATATGTGCATCATGTACAATCAAAGCAGTCACACATTCAACTTCCACAAATTAAGTGCCAAATCATGCCCACCCACTTAACCTGTCTACATCCCTTTCTAGATTCTTTTGAGAGATCCTCACCACTTGCCTTCATGCCTAGTTTATATGATCCACAAAAATTATAGCTCATTCACTTACTTTACCTTCACATCCTTCTACATCTTCTCTGCATCCTCTCCGGTGGTTCTATTTCTCTTTAGCATAACTTTGAATTTTTAATTCTCTCTCTTTAGAAATAAAGTCTAGTGCTTGGTTTACTTTTCTTATCACCTTGATTTGTAGTGCACCTTTAATTATTGGTGCATTTGCACTCCAAAGTCCATTTGTCCCTCTACGCTACCTGGACTTGCACATTCAGATGAACAACTTACCTCTCTACACCTACAAAAAAAGATACTAATTCACATTTATCTGTGTTGAACTTCATTTGCCATTTATTTGTATATATCTTTTCCAGAGTTTCCATTCATCTTGTCTAAAAGTTACAATGGGTGGTCAGGGAAACTCCATGGAAATTCTATCTCATTACAGAATGAAAAGAAAATTATTTCAGGGATCTGGCGCAGGCACAATAAGTTGAATGGCTTACTCCTGTGCTGTAAAATTCCATTATATATTAACAAACAGTCAGATAATCAAGTTATTTTCATTCTCTGGCAAGTTATGAAATATTATCAAAGCAATGATTTTAGGAGATAATCTTTTGAATTTTTTAAATCAAGGAGAAAAGGAAAATATACTTGTTCTTAAAAAAAAGCAGTGCTGTTCGGTTCCGTACAACTGAAATGTTGTACAATTCAAATGTTGAAGCCTTTCCCTACCTTTCAGCCGAATTCTGTTCATGAATGTTTGCCAAAAGATCTATCAATACTTGTAGTTTCCCTGAATCCTTTGCAGTGAATGCAGCTGGTTCATAATTTATTGGAAATATCCCGGTCAGATCATCATAAGGGCTGCTTTCCAACTGATGGTCAAAATCAGTTGTCTTGCAGAGATTTTCCTTTCCCTAAGGGAAGAGACAGAAAATAAACTACCTCCATTTATAACACAAAGTGTATACCAAAGTCAATTTTCATTCATTTCACAGTAAGTGTCTGCTCCAAGTTGTAAGTTTATGCTTTAGGGTTTGCTTGTGCAAGCTGGTTGAATATCTGCCTTTTATTAATAACTAAAGGATAATGCTGATGCTGTTTGATACAATCAACTAACTGTTCTCACTTACAGCCTGTCATCATACCAGTACTAAAACTGATGCACTGTGTTATTCAACTCTGTGGGAGACACAATCTTTTTGGACTGATGACCTCATAGTTAGTCGAAAATACCACTAATGTAGCCACTGCATATTACAGCATGAAACATCTTGCTTAATCTGTTGTTCATTTTCTTATAAAACTTTGCCATTCCAGAATAATTTGAAGCAGAAGGGATACTTTTCAGGTAGAAAAATATGGCCTTTCCTGATTGGGAGGGTGAGCAAGCCTGAGCAATTTAACAGTTACACTAATAACCAAATTAAGGTAAATTAGTCAAGCTTGTAGTATGGCTTGCTTAATTATTTTCAATCAATCTGTTCAGATATGTTATGTCACACCTCTGGTAGGTAGGACTCATACCTGAAACATAGAGTACAGGAGCAGATGTAGGCCCTTCAACCCTGCTCCATTCATTAGTAGGATCATGGCTGATTATACAATTCAGTACCGTATTCCTGCTTTCACCTTATATCTTTTGATCCCTTTAGTTACAAGAACCATATCGATATCTTACTTGAAAATCTTCAATGTTTTGGCTTCGAGTTTCTATGCCAGAGAATTCTACAGGATCACCACCTCCTATGTGAAGAAATCTCTCTTCATATATGTCCTAAAAGGCCTACCCCTTATTGTTAGAACTTTCTGGTCCAGAGGTAGGGACATACCACTGTATCATAAGCTCATTCATGGATGCTCAAAACAACATACATTCATAAGCAGGAACACATTCTCTGCTTAAAAGAAAAAGGAATATGTTTTAACATTTGTGTCTTCATTTTTGTATCACTTGGAGTTGGGGACTTAATGGTCCCTAGTTGCTTTCCCCATGACAATGCTGTGGTTAATCAGAGTCAACGTGGCAACTAATCAGCACAGTTTTCCCATATATAAACTGCTGTGATTTTTTTTGAAATTTGGCACTTTTGCATTGGCCTGATGAATGTAAATCAAAAAGCTTCAGCAAAAAAAAAAAACTTTTTTCAGCAATATTCAAGGTCTGCACAACCAAGCAACTGGCATTATGAAGCTGTTCCTTTTAAATAACATTTCAGCTGTTGAAGCATGGAGGAGTAAATGTCAATAGCATTAACAAATTCTGCTCCTAACTTGACAATGTAGTTTTTGATACGAGATTGAACTTTATGAGGCTGCAGTTAGTGCCATTATAAGGATATTGTATTTGATGCTGACACACATGTACATTACAACAAAAATGACAGAATTTTATAGGAATGTAAACAGCTGATTTCATCTCCTTTAGCCAATAGCATCTAAATCAACTGTATTATCTATTCTGTCACCTAAGATTATGTAACAATACAAAGGGTAGTTCAATTCTACTTATGAACAATAGGAGACTCCAGCAGAAAAGTTAACCCATTTAACCCAGTTTTTCTATGCTTGTTTTTTCCTCTGGGAAATTCTGAAAAACCATCATTTGAGACAAAAGTTAATGAGCACTTAAAGATGCACTAACAGTGAGAAGCAACCAATGGATATTTGTTTTGAGGATAAGCCATGTTTTACCAATGGTTCATAGAACCTACATCCAAACAGATAAATAAAGGAATGCAGTCACTGTGGTTTACATGATCTTTAGATAGCATTTGATAGGTGCCTTATAGGATACTTATTGCAAAAAATCAAGTATGTAGTGTAAAACAAAACCAAAAGTATAAAATGCAACTAATACTAACTTGGTGTTGGTTTGCAAACAAAAAGTAATGAATTAAAGTTGCAATGATGGTTTATCGTACTTTTTTTTTTATTATTTAGCAACGTGAATTACCAAGATGATGGCACCAGCATGGCAGCCACTTCTTCACTTCTTTTCTGACTCTTTTTGTCTTTTACTTCGTCTTCTTCCCTTCGGTGGTGATGGAGGGGACAACATCAAAGAGGAGAGGGTCAGAGTAGGATTCTTGGCAAGGCGGGACTCCTAGTTGTAGTGGGACCAGAGCAGGGATTCCGGGCGTTGGCAAGTGGCAGCAGTGTGGTATGCCCAGAGCGAGGACTCAAGGCATGGGCGAGGTGGCAGCTTCAGCACAGCTACTTTAGTGGAGCTAGGGACTCCTGGTTGTAGTGGGCCCAGAGCAGGGATTCCAGTCTTTGGTGAGGCAGGGCTGAAGAAGCCATGGTGTGGCATGCTAGGAGTAGGAACTCCAGGCATCAGTGAGGCGGCAGCAGCAGAGCCACAAACCCCTGGTTGTGGTAGGCTCAGAGCGGAAAATCCTGGTGGTGGCAGTTCTTGGTTGTGTTAGGACCAGAGCCAGGGTCTCCTGGTTATTGATGAGGTGGTAGCAGCAGCGGAGTTGGAGACTCGGGTTGCATGGGACCTGGAATCGGCAGCCCATTGGTTGGGTGGGCCCAGTGATGAAGAGGTGGTGTCTGAAGAGTGGTAACTCTGATGTTGACGGGTCCTGCGCAGGTGGTGGCGCTGGTGTCATTGGTCGGCGGGCACAGGTCTCCGGATTCACAGTAGAGACAGTTTCAGCTTTGCCTTTTTATTCTTAAGGTATTCAAATGGAATTTGGTTATGGCAACAGTTGAAGCTTTTTACTGTATTTTACCATGTTGTTAACTGTGGAGTACAAGTGGCAATAAATCATCATCATTCATTCAAATTATCAAATTGTAATTGCTTTTGAGTAATAAACTTTGTTCTTTTGTCAGCAATACACTGACAGTGTACATGTTTTGTTTTATTCATTCCTAAAATATGGGTGTTACTGGCTGGATCAACATTTATTGGCCATCTCTAACTGCCCTTAAGAAAATGGATGAGCGGACTTTGTAGTCCATTTGCTGTAAGTATAATGCTGTTAGGGAGAGAGCTCCAGGATCTTGACTTAGAATGGTGGGTAGCTTGGGGGGAGGGCAGAATTTTGAAGGTGAGGGTGTTCATTCCATGTATTTGTTGTCCTTGTCCTTCTAGATGGTTGTGACTATGAGTTTGGAAGGTGCTGTATAAGAAGCCTTGGTGAATTTCTGCAAGGTATCTGGTAGATGGGTACACACTGCTGCTACTGAGTGTTGATGGTGGAGGGACTGAATGTGATGGAGTGCATTCAAGTGGGCTGCTTTGTCCTGGATGGTGTCAAGCTTCTTGAGTATTGTTGAAGCTACACTCATGTGGGGAGCATTGCAACACATTGAAACGTAGAAAATAGGAACAGGTGTAGGCTATCCAACATGACCATAGTTGATCATCCAACTCAGTACTAGTTCCCACTTTTTCCCCATACCCTTTCATCCCTATAGCCCCAAGAACTATATCTAACTCCTTCTTGAAAACATTCAATGTTTTAGCCACAACCACTTTCTGTGGCCAAGTATTCCACAAAAACTCACCACTCACTTGTTATCTTCTCATCTAAGTTCTAAATGACCAACCCTATATCCTTAACTTCTAAGAAAACAAACAAACATACATGATAATTTGAATACAACACTGACATAGAAAAGTATAGCACAGAACAGTCCCTTCGGCCCACGATGTTGTGCCAAGGATTATTCCTAATCTAAAATAAAATACCGAACCTACACACCCCTCAATTCACTGCTGTTCATGTGCATGTCCAGCAGTCACTTAAATGTCCCTAATGACTCTGCTTCCACCACCACCACTGACAACACATTCCATGCATTCACAACTCTCTGCGTAAAGAACCTAGCTCTGACGTTTTCTCTATACCTTCTTCCTAATATCTTAAAACAATGACCCCTCGTGCCAGTCAATCCTGCCCTGGGAAAAAAGTCTCTGGCTATTGACCATGGCTCTCATTACCTTGTATACCTCGATCAGGTCACCTCTCTTCCTCCTTCTCTCCAGAAAGAAAAGTCCGAGCTTAGTCAACCACTCTTCATAAGACAATGCTCCAGCAGCATCCTGGTAAACCTTCTTTGCACCCTCTCTAAAGCCCCCCATCTTTCCTATAATAGGGCAACCAGAACTGGACACATTATTCTAAGTTTGGTCTGACCAGGGTCTTGTAAAGTTGCAGCAAAACCTCACGGCTCTTTAACAGGGGATTGAGTTTATGAAAGCCAAAACACCATATGCTTTCTTAAAAACCCTATTCACTTGGGTGGCAACTTTGAGGGATCTATGCATTTGAACACCAAGATCCCTCTGTTCCTCCACACTGCCAAGAATTTTGTGTTTAATCCTATATTCAGCATTCAAGTTCAACCTTCCAAAATGCATCACTTCGCATTTATCCATGTTGAACTCCAGGAATGAATGATGATTTATTGTCTCTTGTACTTTACAATGAACCACACAAAATACTCTCCCTTTGCCCAGATGAATGCAATTTTAACAACATGCAGGAAGTTCAACACTATTCAGGATGAGGTTGCCTATTTGACTGTAGTCCCCATCCATCATCTTAACCCTCAGTGCCTGAACCCATTCAATGTGGTAGCAGTGGGACAACCAAAAAGTAATAAGAGCATGGAGGTTGTTGGAGCTGTATAAAACTTTGGCTGGGCCACAGCTGGAGTACTGTATGCAGTTCTGGACACCACACTATAGAAAGGATGTGATTGCACTGGAGGGGT
Organism: Chiloscyllium plagiosum; assembly: GCF_037043375.1. Classification (NCBI taxonomy): domain Eukaryota; kingdom Metazoa; phylum Chordata; class Chondrichthyes; order Orectolobiformes; family Hemiscylliidae; genus Chiloscyllium; species Chiloscyllium plagiosum. The sequence continues at coordinate 104,468,124 of NW_028270142.1, forward strand.
ACAGATGAGATTCACCAGGATGTTGCCTGGGTTGGAGCAGTTCAACCATGAAGAGAGGCTGCACCAGCTCATATTGTTTTCTTCAGAGCACAGTAAACCGAGAATGGGACCAGAATGAGGTGTATAAGATTATGAGGGGCATGAACAAGGTTGACAGGAATGTCAGAACATTCAAGGCTATGGGCAAAGTGCTGATAAGTCAGCTCAGACCTGATGGGCTAAAGGGCCTCTTCGGCGCTGTATGACCAAATAGCAACTTACTAAATGTTCTGGGATACCTTGCAAGTCTCAAAAGCTATTGTCTAGAAAAACAAAAACACTAGACTAAAGAGATCATCACTTGGAAGCTCCTCCAGGACCAAGATTCACACTGTGCTGATTTGGAAATATATTGCTGCTTCATTATAGCCGCAAGATCAAAATCTTGGAATTTATTACTTAACAGTATCTTCACTACACAGACTACAATGACTGACCACCATCTCAGGACCAAAACAGATTTGGCACCAAATGCTGACCTTACCAATGTGCCCATATCCCATGAATGATTGAAAAATGCTGAATTCACTTTCATTTTTGAGGTTGGAGTTGGCCATAAAAATCACATTATTGAAATTTACTAAAACACAAAAGTACACCATTTGACAAACAGCAGGGTAAACTGCAATATACATCAGGAAAATAAATAAGGACTCTATTCCATTCCTCCATTTCCTCAGTCGCCATTGCAAGACCCCCCTTCCTAGCTTATTCCTACCAAACGTACAATCTCTGGAGAACAAGATGGATGAATGCAGATCACAGCTTCCAGCGTGAACTGCGGGACTGCTGTGCACTCTGCTTCACGGAAACCTGGCTCAACCCATCTATTCCTGACTGTGAACTTCAGGCTAATCATTTTTCTATCCATCGTATGGACCGTACAGCGTCCTCAGGTAAGACAAAGGGTGGAGGGGTTTGCTTTTTCATGAACAACTTGTGGTGCACAGGCATTGCAAACCTGGGCAGCCATTGCTCCCCAAACCTTGAATTCCTCAACATCAAATGCCGCCCCTTCTATCTACCACGAGAATTTACAGCTGCTATACTAACTGCTGTGTACATACCACCACAAGCAAAGGTTGAGGAAGCTCTGGATGTGCTGTACTCCACCATGAACACCCTGGAGACAGAACACCCCGAGGCCCTGTTTATTGTAACTGGCGACTTCAATCAAGCCAATCTAAGGAAGGTGTTGCCCAAGTACCAGCAGAACATTACCTGCCCCACCAGGGGCCTGAATATTTTAGACCATGCTACACCACTGTGAAGGATGCCTACCACTCCATCCCCTGCCCTCAATTCAGGAACTCCGATCACAATGCTGTGTTTCTTATTCCTGCTTACCGGCAAAAGCTCAAGCAGGAGACCCCCTCACGGATACAGGTCCAGTGCTGGTCGGAGGAGGCAGAGGATCAACTCCGGTGCTGTCTGGAATCGGCTGATTGGGCCATGTTCAAACAGTCCGCAGGTACCTTGAATAAGTACACCACCACCGTCACAGACTTTATCGGCAAGTGTGTGGAGGACTGCATACCACGGAAGTCAATCCGGGTGTTCCCCAACAGGAAACCCTGGATGAATCAAAACATACAGAACCTGCTAAAAACCAGGCGTGAAGCCTTCAGATCAGGAGACCCACTCAAATATAAGGATTCCAAGTATGATCTTCGGAGAGCCATTAAGACCGCCAAGGACCAATTCCGATCCAAACTAGAGACCCAGACACCCAGCGACTATGGCAAAGACTGAATGACATCACAGGTTCTAAAAAGAGACAGTGCAAGATAGCAGACAATGACATATTCCTCCCAGATCGTCTCAATGCCTTCTATACTCACTTTAAGCAAAATTTCAGCGGAGAGATGACACCTATTCTGACAAGTCCTGACGAACCTATCCTAATAGTCAAAGCATCAGAGGTCAGATCAGTTTTCCTTCCTGTGATTCCCAAGGGCGGCACGATGGCACAGTGGTTAGCACTGCTGCCTCACAGCGCCAGAGACCCGGGTTCAATTCCCGCCTCAGGTGACTCTGTGTGGAGTTTGCACATTCTCCCCGTGTCTGCGTAGGTTTCCTCCAGGTGCCCTCCCACAGTCCAAAAGTGTGCAGTTAGGTGAATTGGCCATGCTAAATTGCCCGTAGTGTTAGGTGAAGCGGTAAATGTAGGGGAATGGGTCTGGGTGGGTTGCGCTTCGGCGGGTCGGTGTGGACTTGTGGGCCAAAAGGCCTGTTTCCACATTGTAAGTAATCTAGAAAGCGATGGGATCACATGGAGTACCAAGCAGTATATTCGGAGCATGCACAGATCAACTGGCAGAGGTGTCCTTGGACATCTTCAACCTGTCCCTGCCTGTTTCAAGAGGGCCAACATCATCTCTGTGCCTAAGAAGGATCGTGCAGCATGTCTCAACGACAACTCAATGTCTCAACCGCCCAGTGGCCCTAAGTTTGGTGGTCATGAAGTGCTTTGAAAGGCTGGTCATGGCATTAGTCACTTCCAGCATCCCCACTACTCTTGACCCACTCCAATTTGCCTAATGGACCAACAGATCCATGTCAGATATCATATCATTTCCCCTTCACTCCTCCCTAGAACATCTTGACACCAAGAACAGCTACGTAAGAATCCTACTCATTGACTACAGTTCACCCTTGAGACTGATTACTAAACTTAGTGATCGCAGAGTCTCACACTCCTCAACTGGGTCCTCAGTTTCCTGACCCACAGGCCGCAATCAGTGAAGATTGGGGATAATATTTCATCCTCACTAACACTCAACACTGGAACCCTCCAGTGGTGTGTATTCAGCCCCTTACTGTACTCACTGTCTACCCATGACTGCGTTGCTAAATACCAGACTAATGCCATTTACAAGTACGTTGCTGACACCATCATAGTTGGTCAAATGTCAGATGGCAACAAAACAGACTATAGACGGGAGGTGGAAGACCTGGAAAAATGGTGCACTGCGAACAACCTGTCTTTCAATGGCAGCAAAAGCAAGGAACTCATTATTGACTTTTGGCAGGATGTTACTCATGCCCCCCACTAGAAATTAACAGCACAGAGGTGGAACAAGTGGGAAGTGTCAAGCTCCTGGGGATATCATCCACAACATGGTGCCTTGGACTCTTCTTATGGACGCACTGGTTACAAAGGCCCAACAGTGTTGCTTCTTCAGGCAGCTGAGGAAATTTGACATGATGGCGAATACCCTTGCCAATTTTTATAGGTGTGCCATTGAGAGCATTCTGTCTGGATATATCACTACCTGCTATGGCAACTATACCATTCAAGATCAGAGACTGTTACAGAGTGGTGAACTCAGCCTGGACAATCACAAAGGCCAACCTCCCATTTATAGAATCCATCTACTAGGCCTGCTGTCAAGGAAGGGCAGCAAGCATTCTCAAAGATCCATCCCTGGCAATGTTTTTCTACAACCTCTACCATCGGGGAGACAGTACAGAAGCCTGAACACATGCACCAGCCGGATTCAAAACAGTTTCTACCCTACTATTGTTAGAATACGGAATGGACTCTCAAACTCTTAACATTCACCTGCACCTGTGTTTTTGTTTTTGCTGGGTTTACCTATTATTTACTATCTATGCTACCTAACTACGTGAGCTGCCTGTACTGCTCGCAAGACAAAGCTTTTCACTGTGCCTCGGTACACGTGACAATAAATTCAATTCAATTCAATGTTCAGAAAACGCGATCTTCCATACTAGTATTTCTAATGTGCCTTCCCGTTCCCTCAACCTAGGTTTCTTCATTCCACATTGTGAGAAGTTATACAACACCAGGTTATATTAAAACAGGTTTATTTGAAATCTTTCAGAGCTTTCAAGCTTTCAGAGTACAGCCCCTTCAGAGAGAAGAGCACACAGTCACAGAATTTATAGACAGAGAGATCAAAAAGATCATACAACTCTCTATGAACTGATGAGTGTGGTTCAAATAATAAGTCTCTGCAAGTGACCAAGAGTGTTAGATGGTGTGAGGGTGAGGAATCTTGTAACTCTGATTTAAGTTAGAGAAACACAATCATTCCTAATGTGGGTTGTGTGTAAAAAAGGCATGCAAAAGAAGCAATTTGCAGAGTTCAGCCATTTTGATGGAACATACTCAGTTAGGATTTCCCAAAGTTTAAAATAACTCTGATTAGTGATTGAGGTTCTGAATGCATGCATTGTTTAGCCCACGGGCTCTGCGACTCTCTTACGAAATTGTGTTTTAAGGACAGATGTCTTTATACGGTAATGATTTATGGTATACTTTGGAAAGAAAAGCACCAAAATCCCAGCAGAATTCCAAATGTAACTACAAGAAATGGAAGGAAAACACTAAGTAGCCCAATGGACCAAATGTTCAACTTTAATAGCAAGGGTTTGTTTGAAAATATATAATCTCTCTAGGCAAATGCTCTGCAACTGCACTTTGCTATTCAATTTACTGTGCTTCCTTGAGTACATTCAAAAAAATGAAATGAAAAATGTGATTAAATGGGTTCTCCTCTAGAAAAGAGACATGAACAATGTGTCTATGTCAGCACACATTTAAGAGCGTTATATAATGTGCATTTTATTTACTTAAGCTCTGACCTTCACTATGTGTAGTTTCTCCCAATAACTAAGCCAGAACAAGCACTTCAGGGCAGAGGTCAAATACAGTTCACAATCTTGATCTCTAATAGGCATAAGCAAAAAGTATGTAAGTGTCACATTTCAAGGATGACTTTTGGTGAGCAGAGAACACCGAATTCTCTTTTAAATCCTACTTCTAGCTAACCTCTATTCAATAGTGCAGGATTCTTGCTAGGCATACATATCTTAATATAATTAAAAATCATGCTTTTTCCCCTCTGTTCCTCTGCCTTATAAAAAAAAATTGGCAGTGTGCTGCATGCCCCCGCCATTGCCCTTCAGAACATAGAACATAGAAAAGTACAGCGCAGTACAGGCCCTTTGGCCCTCAATGTTGCGCCAATCCAAGCCCACCTAACCAACACTAGCCCACTATCCTCCATATGCCTATCCAATGCCCGTTTAAATGCCCATTAAGAGGGAGAGTCCACCACTGCTACTGGCAGGGCATTCCATGAACTCACGACTCGCTGAGTAAAGAATCTACCCCTAACATCTGTCCTATAGCTACCACCCCTTAATTTAAAGCTATGCCCCCTCGTAATAGCTGACTCCATACGTGGAAAAAGGTTCTCATGGTCAACCCTATCTAAACCCCTAATCATCTTGTACACCTCTATCAAGTCACCCCTAAACCTTCTTTTCTCAATGAAAACAGCCCCAAGTGCCTCAGCCTTTCCTCATACGATCTTCCTACCATACCAGGCAACATCCTGGTAAATCTCCTCTGCACCCGTTCCAGTGCCTCCACATCCTTCCTATAGTAGGGCGACCAAAACTGCACACAATACTCCAGATGCGGCCGCACCAGAGTCTTATACAACTGCAACATGACCTCAGGGCTCCGGAACTCAATTCCTCTACCAATAAAAGCCAGTACGCCATATGCCTTCTTCACCGCACTATTTACCTGAGTGGCAACTTTCAGAGATCTGTGTACATGGATACCAAGATCCCTCTGCTCATCCACACTACCAAGTATCCGACCATTAGCCCAGTACCCCGTCTTTTTGTTACTCTTACCAAAGTGAATCACCTCACACTTACTTACATTGAACTCCATTTGCTACCTTTCTGCCCAGCTCTGCAACTTATCTATATCCCGCTGTAACCTGACACATCCTTCCTCACTGTCAACAACTCCACCGACTTTCGTATCATCCGCAAACTTGCTCACCCAACCTTCTAGCCCCTCCTCCAGGTCACTTATAAAAATGACAAACAGCAATGGTCCCAAAACAGATCCTTGCGGAACACCGCTAGTAACTGCACTCCAAGATGAACCTTTACCATCAACTACTACCCTCTGTCTTCTTCCAGCCAGCCAATTCCTAATCCAAACCTCCAACTCACCCTCAATGCCATACCTCCGTATATTTTGCAGTAGCCTACCATGGGGAACCTTATCAAACCTTATCAAAAATCCATATACACCACATCTACCTCTTTACCCTCGTCTACCTCCTTAGTCACCTTCTCAAAGAATTCAGAACTGGTTACCTGGGGTGGTTTTCTCTTGTATACCTAATGCCTAGCTTCTATTTTATGCCTCCTTAATATATCATGGATGCTTTGGGGAAGAGAGCAGGAGAAATTAAATCTGCATTTCACATCAGTGAAATTTCTTTCTACATAATACTTTTTGCTTAGTTAATAAACATAGCATTAAAATTATACACAAACATAAATATATTAAAAAAAATTAAAATATATATTTTCTGACACACTGCAGCATTAAAATGGCAGCTCTCCCCTAACATTTTCACTTTTAGATCACATTGGTTGCAGTTGTTTTCGTTCAAAAATGTTCTTGGATAAGGAAATTATTTATGTGTAACAGCATACATGATCTACTTACAAATAAACAAGTCACACATACTCACTATTTTTCTGCTAGGCAAGATTTCAAACACATACCTTAATTGATTTAAAGAAGAGTGTAGGATGATTGCAGAGTTTTTTCAGTAACCCTATGCATATTAAGTGGGAGCTGTTCTCCAAACTTCCCTGTAGGCAAGATTTCACTGCATGGGATGCCAGCAGTTTGTGATAAAGTTCAAGTTGCAATACAGCTGGACGGCAGAAGACAATCCATTCAGTCTTCGGAGGGAGGTAATTGTTAATGATGTCCTGTGTCCGTCGAAGTATAAAGAACCCAGTTAATCGGCAGAGCTCAGTTGCTCTCTCTTCACCCAATTGCTTTTCATCCTAAAGACAAAACGAAATGGCAAAACAGCAAAAGCTGGAATGTTCAAATGCAGAGGGAAGAATTCTGGAATTGATGGCTTTTAAACAAGACTGCACTGTTTATTCTTCAGCTATTCAGACCTAACTATATGTGGTTTTGACAAAGAATCTGAACAGCAGTCAATGTTAAACTTGTTAGGTTGCTGAAAATGTCTTTTAAAAAAAACGTTTTGTGACGTTCTTAAACAGTCAATGTGGCCAACTTAACACAAACAGATTTAATTCCATCAGTAGAAAGTTTGACAATTGAAAGTTTGTGCTTCATTTACAATGTTCCCTTCTTTCTCCTAATGAAAAGTAAGAGCAACTGGCCTGTGCAGACTGCCTACCAAAGCTAGTCTGAAAGCAACTGCTTGAGAGGTATATTTGGGTGTCAATAAGGAAGGACCAGGTGCCTGTGCATGGTTGCATACTAAAATCATGAACTGTATATGAAGACAATGTTCCTTCTAATTACTTTTCCTGCTGTACAAAAAATTTCAACAGATCTTGGCAGTTAACTGGCAGCCAAATTAACTTGTGCATTCTCCACCAGAGTTGCACTTGCCAACCAATTAGTACTCTCCTGCCTCCCTGTGCTTTGGTATTTCTTGCAAATAGTCCTGATGAGAGCAAGATGAAAGGTTTTGACAAATCATGCTGGATTTCCTCATCCTTTGATACTGGAATGATCAGGTGAATTGGAAAAATAGGGTGAGATTGGCAGTAATGAAATTCCTAATGTTGCGAAGAGAAAGTCTAATTCTCATTTTAAGTCTAGTTCTAACATTGAATAGCAAAATGTGAATCTGAATCATGAGTAGCAGGAAGCTTATTTGCATCCATTTAAATGTATTAGCATTCGATTATTATCTAATCTTACCTGATTTATTTGGTTGATTTATTTATTGTCATGTGTATTTATTACAAATATAGTAAAAAGTTTGTTTAATATTGCCACTGTGGCACCATTTTAAAACAGAAAATTAACAAACCAAACGCAGAATATGGAGACAGAAAAATAAAACAAATAAGTTCATAGAATTCCTAGTGTGTAAGTAGGCCATTTGGCCCATAGAGTTCACATCCAACTCTTCAAACAGCATCCCTGCATTTTCCCATGGCTAATCCACTTAGCCTGAACATCCCTGAACACTATGGGCAATTTAGAGGAAACCCAAGCACTGGATCAGGGGCAAGGATGTAAACAGTTGGTGGAGATGGAGCTGAAAGCGATTACAAAAGTGGAGCAACAAAAAAAATGGATAATTGTGAGCCAGGGAGAAAGAAAAGCTGCTAATGACAACCTTTGGTGGTTGAAAATAGGTTGGTTGTGGTGAAAGCAGCCCATATAATGACAGTGCCTAGAGTATGGGGTGAGGGGAGAAGTGTTCAGACCCTAAAATTATTGAACTCAATATGGAGTCCTGAAGGCTGTGGGATTCACAAGTGAAAAGTAAGATGCTGCAATAATTCTCATCAAGATGGAGAGTGAGGTGGTTGATTCTGAGACTAAGATCCTAGATCTTAATAAGGGAAACTACAGTTCTATGAGACACCAGTTGGCTACAATGGATTGGGAAATGTTACATGTTTAAGAAATGACAATGGATAGTTAATGAGAAAGATTCAAAGAGCGAAAGAGTGAACTACAAACATTGTCTGGCCCAAACCATGGCTTACAGGGGAGGTAGAGATAGTATTAGATACAAAAAAAAGAGACATACAAATTGGCAAGAAAAAAAAATAGAGCTGAGGATTAGAAAACAGTGAAGAAGGACCAAGAGATTGATTCAGAAGCGGGAAAGAAAAGAGAGTCTGAGATAAGCTTGTGGGGAACAAATGATTGTAAAAGTTTCAATAGGTATGTAAAGAGAAAAAGATTGGTCAGCAATGGGGGAATTTATAATGGGGAACAAAGAAATGGCTCATGAACGAAACTTTCACAGGGGAGGACGTGAATATTGTACCAGAAATGGTAAAGAACACATTCTTAAAGAAAAGGGAGGAACTGAAGCAAATCTGTATTAGTAGGGCATTGTGTTAGAGAAATTAATGGGATTGAAGGCCGATAATCTACATCTCAGAGTACTTAAGAAAATGGCTCTGGGGGCAGCATGGTGGCTCAATGGTTAGCACTGCCGCCTCACAGCACCAGGGACCCGGTTCAATTCCAGCCTCGGGCGACTGTCTGGGTGAAGTTTACACATTCTCTCCGTGTCTGCGTGGGTTTCCTCTGGGTGCTCCGGTTTGCTCCCACAGTCCAAAGATGTGAAGGTTAGGTGAATTGGTAATGCTAAATTGCCTGTAGAGTTAGGTACATTAGTTAGGGGGAATGGGTCTGAGTGGGTTACTCTTCGGAGGGTCAGTGTGGACTAGTTGGGCCTAAGGGCCTGTTTCCACACTGTAGGGAATCTAATCTTACAAATAGTGAAGGCATTGGTGGTCGTCATCTTCCAAGGTTCTTTAGATTCTGGAACAGTTCTTACAGATTGGATGGCAGCTAATGCAACCTCACTATTTAAAAAGGGAGGTAGAGAGAAAACAGGGAATTACAAATCAGTGAGTCTGATGTTGGTAGTGGAGGAGATGCTCAAGTCCATTATCAGTAAATTATACAGCAGAGCACTTAAAAGACTGTAGTAGAATCAGACACAGCCATCATAGATCTACAGAAGGGAAATCATGCTTGATAAATCTGTGGAATTCTTTGAAGATACAACTAGTACAGTTGATCAACGTGGTTTACTTGGACTTTCAGAAGGCTTTTGACAAAGGCCTATTATAAGAGATTAATGTGTAAAGTTAAAGTGCATGGAATTGGGGTAGAGTACTGAGATAGATAGAAAATTGGTTAGCAGATAGGAAACAAAAATGGGCAAGAATAAATTGATCTTTTCCTAATAACATGCAGTGATTAGTGGAGTACCACAGGGATCAGTATTTGTACCACAGCTTTTCACAATATACATAAGTGATTTAAATAAGTTGAAGTAAATGTAATTTCACAAAATATGAAGCTAACACAAAGCTGGGTGGAAGGGTGAACTACGAGGAGGATGCAGATGTTACTGTGTAATTTGAGTGGGGTGAGTGAGTGGGTTGAATGCATGGCAGATGTCCTCATGCACCAATTGCTGAAAATAAGCACACAGATGTACAGCAGGCAGTAAAGGCGGCAAACTGCATGTTGGCTTTCATAGAAAGCACATTCGAGTACAAGAACAAGTGTTTCATGCTGCAATTATATAGAACATTGTTGAGGCCACACCTGGAATATTGGGAGCAGTTTTAGTCTCCTTATCTGGGGAAGGATGTTCTTGCAATAAAGGGAGTGCAACAAAGGTTTACCAAATTGATTACAGGGATGGCAGAATTAATGTACGAAGACAGGTTGAGTCAGTTAGGATTGCATTCACTGGAGTTTAGAGAAATGAGGGGGGATCTCATTGAAACCCTTAAAATTCAAAATGAACGAAATAGATTAGATGCAGGATGGATCTATGGTGGGGAAATCCAGAACCAGGAGTCATTGTTTAAGGATAAAGGGTCAAGGTATTTGAACTGACATAAGAAAAAAAAATCTTCACCCAAAGAGCCTATGAAATTAACTACCACAGAAAGTGGTTGAGGCCAAAACATTACATATCTTCAAGGAAGAGGATGAATGTTTCAGGGGATATGGGGAGGGGAAAGAAGACAGGATAAGGGTTTTAAGCTTGATTATCTGCCATTGATCACATTAAATGGCAGAGCAGGTTTGAGGGATAAAATGGCCTATTCCTATTTTCTACGTTTCTATAGTATTGAAGGCTATGGGGAAGTGTACGAAAGTAAGTTGAGTAAGCAGCATATTTTTTGGAAGCACAGACTCGATGGCTTTCTTCTATACTACAGGTTTCTTGATTCTATGGCTAAGGGGGGGGGGGGGGGTGAACATGATGTTTGGCATCATTAAGCTGTAGTCCATAGCTCAAAAAGTAATGTTTGGAGAAAAAATCATATTACAAAGAAAGCCATGGTAACACATGGAAGTTCAATACTGTTGGGATCAACAAGGAATGTCAAGCAGGAAAGAAACATGTAGTTTCAAGGGGCCACCTTAATTACGAAGCTAAGCCAAGTGCAATCTGAATTGCCATCCATACTCATGCAAATCACAAATATGCAATGGAAATGAAAAATGGCAGCTACCACAACAGAAATGGATGAAGCATTTTCTCCTGTGTGAGCACCTGTCAGGTTCTATGTGATTGATATGAGGCCCTTCGAGGGCAATTTCATTAATCAGGAACTTTTACAGTACACGTCGAAGCCATGTGTGGTCATATTGCCCTGCATGCAAAAAGTGCCTAAACCTGTGGGATACAAATACTGGTCACAAAAAATATTAACTGCTTTTTTATTCATTGCAATTTGAAGACAGTCATCTCTGTGAAGCAAGAGCAATCAAAGGCAACCTTAAAAGTTACACCAGCTTGCTACAATTCACAAAGATAATCCAAGATCTCTCAGAAGCAAAATGCTATGATGCTGGAAATTTGATCAAATATAGAATTCTGGAGAAACTCATCAGGTCTGGCAGCATCTGTGAGGAGAGAAACAGAATTAACATGTTGAGTTTAGTAAGAAGAACTGAAAAAGACTCAAACCAGACTCGAAACATTAACTTGATTTCTCACTCCCCTGTTGCTGTCACACCCTGAAGAGTTCCTCCCGCATTCTCTATATTTATCCATAGGCTTCACAAGGCCATGAATCAGATTTCATCTCACTTTGAACTGTGAATATTCACCATTCTGATGTGAGGGGTAGGGAGATAAGTATCAGGAGTGATTCAGCACTTACAATCTCTTACTGTACTTGCACAACATGACTTGTGCTGCAATTATCAAAATAAGCTCCCTATGTCAAAAACCCATGTGGAGGTATTTCATGGCCCTCCTTGTTCAAGTCCTCCATGTCACACTGTATGGAGGAATATGTTAAACCAACAAGGGTCGGATGTCTTACAAAGATGGCTAGTAGGAGAATAGGATTGCCCTCTATAACCATGGCTGATGTCTCCATTATCCAGAAACATTTGACCAAGACTGAGCAGAGATAAATTATAGCCTATTCTTGGAGCAGACAATAGGTCTGCTGAAGATGAGAGTGCAATGCTTGGATCGGTCTGGAGACTGGGAGATGAAAGCATTGCCTTACAGTTCAGACAATATGTCACACAATCTAAGCATGCTGTGCTGAGCTGTGCATAACTGCAACGGGCAGAGAGGGAATGTAATGGACTTGAGCTAAGAGCACATTTAGCATGACAGAGCAATACAGTGCCAGATAGGACTTAATTAGCAGCCACTTCAGTACATGTGAGCTGGGCACAGTGATTATTTGTTGGCTGTAAATCTGCTGCTGCTCAAAGGTAAGCTGTTCCCAGAAGCCAATCCATCTTTTATTCCTGTGTTTTGTTCTTTACCTTTGCTGTTGCTAAATACATGTGATAGTTTTCAACTGTTTGAAGACTCCAGTATATAAGACCATAAGACATAGGAGTGGAAGTAAGGCCATTCGGCCCATCGAGTCCACTCCGCCATTCAATCATGGCTGATGGGCATTTCAACTCCACTTACCCGCATTCTCCCTGTAGCCCTTAATTCTTTGTGACATCAAGAATTTATCAATTTCTGCCCTGAAGACATTTAGCGTCCCAGCCTCCACTGCACTCTGAGGCAATGAATTCCACAGGCCCACCACTCTCTGGCTGAAGAAATGTCTCCGCATTTCTGTTCTGAATTTACCCCCTCTAATTCTAAGGCTGTGTCCACTGGTCCTAGTCTCGCCTAATGGAAACAATTTCCTAGCGTCCACCCTCTCCAAGCCATGTATTATCTTGTAAGTTTCTATTAGATCTCCCCTTAATCTTCTAACCTCCAATGAATACAATCCCAGGATCCTCAGCCGTTCCTCATATGTTAGACCTACCATTCCAGGGATCATCCGTGTGAATCTCCGCTGGACATGCTCCAGTGCCAGTATGTCCTTCCTGAGGTGTAGGGACCAAAACTGGACACAGTACTCCAAATGTGGCCTAACAAGAGCTTTATAAAGTCTCAGTAGCACAACGGTGCTTTTATATTCCAACCCTCTTGAGATATTTGACAACATTGCATTCGCTTTCTTAATCACGGACTCAACCTGCATGTTTACCTTTAGAGAATCCTCAACTAGCACTCCCAGGTCCCTCTGTACTTTGGCTTTACGAATTTTCTCACCGTTTAGAAAGTAGTCCATGTTTGTATTCTTTTTTCCAAAGTGCAAGACCTCGCATATGTTCCACATTGAACAATGAAATGATGTTATACTGCACTAGGCACTGGGGAAAGAGTAGCATTCCCTTAGGCAGGCTTCTAAGATGGAATAATGTTATTATGTGTAACCTGTATAGCTTGTTTCTTAAATATCAATAAATTTATGAACATGCACTTGTAATAAAATAATAGCTGTGCCAATTATGCATCCTGAGAAGTGTTTCTTTTGGTTCCCACCCCACTGCATACATGTTGAATGGCAACTCCTGGTTGACAGCATTTAATGGAATATGGCTGGGTTTAAAAAATAGTGCCAGCACCAGGAATCCTGGGAGGTGCCAGCAGAGTCAGATATTCCTGCTTCTGGCAAGGGAGAAAAAAAATGTAGAGAGCCACAGAGGTAATTAGGCAAGAAAATAGCATGAGAAAGAAAAGAGAAGAAACCTCCAGGAAAGTTTTGTCAAATTTGACAATTTCTGGTAAAATTCAACCCACTATCTTAACAACATTTAAATATTTTATGAACAAATAACTATTTGATTACTATCTAATGTCTCACTGGTAACTTTGTGGATTATCATTAAGACAGAATTTATATCAGCTAGGAAATAGCCCATGCTTCATAGTGCACAGACTTCCACGTCCAAATTCACACAGAGAAAGTGCCTTCACAGAAGAGCTAATGGAAGTCTACTGATAACTATAATTACATCCCTACATTAAACGTTTTCTGCCGAAAGGATGGATGGTCTCACTGTTGCAGTTTGTGCATTCATTTAAAAAAAAACAAATATTACATCTTACTTTTGTTGCAGAGGGCTGTTGAGACCTGATAATAGGCTCTTCATAAATCTTTCTGTAGGTGGAAGAGGATCCAATGATTCCTGGATTCACAAACTCTATTAGAGAGTAAAACTCTTGAAGATCATTTTGTACTGGAGTACCTAAACAGACAAAGATTTACGATGTACTATTTAAAAGTGACATAACACAAGCAAAACTTTTCTTTGGTAGAGTAAACACAAACATAAATAAATTGTGAAATGTCCTTATTTATCTTTGCACATTAATGACCTAGTTCAGAAAACATGTGATTGAGATAAGCTGTGAAACTGCCATAATGAAGAGTATTCTGTTCTTGGCAATGATTCGGCGGTCACAAATATTGGTTCTGAAGCAGAAAATTTCAGATTGCTAGTGCCTATCAGTACTCTCTTCTCATTGAGTATAAAATGTTTCATTTACATTGGTATTGTTGTGCATGCAATGATGAAAAGCTCAGACAAAATGCTTCTTTTTTCAGCAATTTCAAGTTCTGCTCCACAAAATCACAATTAGTATCAGTATAATTCATAAAAACTATTTATATTTACAAACAACAGTGGTGCTTTGTTTCTAGAGGAAGACAACAAAGGTTGCAAAGTTGTTCCACGTCTTTAGAAGCATACAATTTGCTTCATTTGTATGACGGGTAAATCTCCAAAAGGTAGACCCTTGCTTCTCCTCCAAAGCTATATACAATAGGTACAAGTTTTAATGAACAGAAGTATGTCGCTTTACAGGAAAAAGGTATTGCTCAGATGTTTTATGTTACATTCATAGAATCCCTATATTTGGCCCATCAAGTCCACACCAACCCTCCAATGTGCATCCCTCCCAGACCTACCTCTCTACCTTTTCCCTGTAGCTCTGCATTTCCCATGGCTAACCCACCGAGCCTGCACATCCCTGGACATTATGGGAAATTTAGCAAGGCTAATCCACCTAATCCAAAGTCTTTGGACTGTGGGAGAAAACTCTCCCAGTGCACCCAAAGGAAATCCAAGCAGACACCAGGAGAATGTGCAAACACCATACAGATAGTCGCCCAAAGGTGGATTGGAATCCCTAGCACTGAGAGGCATCAATGCTAACCATTCAGCCACGATGTACGCCTGACTGTGTAATATTTTCCAGATTTTTAATGATTTAGGAACAACTTACCAGTGAGAATCACTCTTCTGTCACAAGAGAGGCTAAGAATTGCTGTGGATGTCTTAATTGAACTATTTTTTAAACGGTGACCTTCATCACAAATTATCAGGTTAAATTCAAAGCCTTGAATTTGTTCTAAGCACCGCAGTAACATCTCATAGCTGATTATGAGGACAGGGTACAGCGGAGAATTGATGAAGTCTTCCACTTTGTGGTCCTTCAAAGTAAATACAAAATAAACAAGTAAATAAAACATGCAGAGAAATTAGCAAAGAAATTATCATGCAGACAAGTTTTCGTTTTGTAACATGACTGGATGGATTTCTATCAGATCATTGTGCCTTTCTTCAACACCAGACCACGGCTAATCTTCTCTCATTTATGTTCCCATGCAAAGCTGCCAATTTTAATGCCAATATATATGAAAATGGAGGGAGTTTGGAATGACATTTATCTCAGACCAGGATTAATTCAAGTGTTAATTCAAGTATAGCATGAAATTCATTACTGATTGCCGACTTCTGTTTCCCTGCCTTGCCCGTGATCATGCTATTTGCTGTCTTGGTCTATTCAGTGATCCACACCCTGAGATTTTCAAACAACTTTAAAATGCTCCCAAATCACCTGCTATCTTTATAGACAGTCCATATTCAAGATTGTTTTTAAAAGCTTTTCTTCAATCTTCTCTCCTCCGCATCCATCAAAAATCTTTCAGCAGCCCCCTTCTGTCCTAATGCACAGACTCTCAATCTGGCACTGAGTGGCTACCAATGGAGAACCTCCCAGAGTGCCACCTGCAAATCCATTGTAATTGCTGATTGGTCTTGGGGAGGCTCAGGAATGTTGTGCAGCTCCCATATAATCCCTGACCTCGTTAGTAGTACTTAGGTCAGCGATAGCTGGTATGAAGGCAGGATTCTTATATGGAGTCCTTCCCACAACTTTGTTAAATTTTTGCCTAAGTTGGGAATCCAATGTGAATATAGGAACACAAGACCTAGGAACAGGAGTAGACCATCTGGCCCTTTGAGCCTGCTCCACTCTTTAATAAGATCAGGGCTGATCTTTTCATAGCCACAGCTCCACTTACCCGCCCTTTCTCCATAACCCTTAATTCCTTTACTATTCAAAAAAGTATCTAACTTAGCTTCAAAACGATTTACTGAGGAAACCTGGGCATGAATTCGATAGATTAACAACCCTCTGGGTGAAGAAGTTTCTTCTCAATTCAGTCCGAAATCTGGTCTCCCTAATTTTGAGGCTATGCCCACTTGTCTAAGCTACACCCACCAGTGAAAACATCCTCTCTACCTCTATCTTATCTATTCCCTTCATAATTTTATATGTTTCTATAAAATCCCCCCCTCATTCTTCTAAATTCCAATCTGGGTAATCCAAGATGGAGGATGGGAAAAATATCCGGCTACACTAGCTGCTCCTTTTTGGAGGTATTTTAGGCATTAGAGGTAATTTCCTTGAATTCCAGGAGCATCAATTACTGTTTTATATGCTGGTGCGTTGCTTTGGAACTTTGAAGAGAAAAAAAAGTTGAAACAACAGCACTTTTAAAAGGGAGAGGAACAGGCAAAGGAAGCACATGGTGAGGTCAGTGTAGGAGACAGAGAGAGAAAGAAACTGTGAACCTGCACAGTTAATGCCTTTGCTGTTTGAATTCACGTATCGCTGGACATCAGACTGCGGCTGGGAAAATGAACAAACAGTGAAATGCATAACTGATCTTGGAGGAGCCTATTTGGGAGAGGTCACAGCACAGAAACAGATAAGTGGATATTTTAAGCATGGCCTTATAGTAAGTCTGCAGTAGTGAGTAGAGTGGGTTCTTTCTTGATTATATGTTTTATTGAGATATGTCTCTTGATTAAACACAAAACTTAAGCCAGAAGTATTAATTTAACCTGGATCAGTTTTTTTGTAGAGGAATAAGATAGTGCTATTTTCTGGGTCTGTAGATTGAAAGAAGCAAAAATGGCCTTTAGTAGAATGATATGCTCTTCTTGTCAGATGTGGGAGTTGAGGGAGACTTTACAGGTTACTGAGGATTACATCTGCAATAAATGCTGTTGGTTGCGAATCCTGTCAGATCGAATGGATCGATTGGAGAGACAGAGGCAATGATGAATTTGCAAGAGCAAGGGGATGTTATGGATGGATGGCAATTATAGGAAGGGAGAAAAGTCGCAGATACAGTCACATAGATAGGTTAACTCCAGGAAAGGTAAGAGAGGTAGGCAGTTAGTGCAGGAGTCTTCTGTGGTTATACCCATTTCAAACAAGTGTATGCTGTTTTGGAAAATGTAGCTGGTTTGGTTAAGAAAGAGACGGAAGCATATCTCAGGTATAGACAGGATAGATCAAGTGAATCCTTAGAAGAGTATAAAGGAAGTAGGAGTATACTTAAGAGGGAAATCAGGAGGGCAAAAAGGGGACATGAGATAGCTTTGACAAATAGAGTTAAGGAGAATCCAAAGGGTTTTTACAAATACATTAAGGACAAAAGGGTAACTAGGGAGAGAATAGGGCCGCTCAAAGATCAGCAAGGCAGCCTTTGTGTGGAGCCGCAGGAGATGGGGGAGATACTAAACAAGAATTTTGCATCAGTATTTACTCTGGAAAAGGACATGGAAGATATAGAATATAGGGAAATAGATGGTGACATCTTGAAAAATGTCCATATTATAAGAGGAGAAAGTGCTGGATGTCTTGAAATGCATAGAAGTGGATAAATCCCCAGGACCTGATCAGGTGTACCCTCGAACTCTGTGGGAAGCGAGGGAAGTGATTGTTGGGTCTCTTACTGAGATATTTGTATCATTAATAATCACAGGTGAGGTGCTGGAAGACTGGAGGTTGGCTAACATGGTGCCACTGTTTAAGAAAGGTGATAAGGACAGTGGTGGGCAAGTTGTTGGATGGAATCCTGAGGGGCAGGACATACATGTATTTGGAAAGGCAAGGACTGATTCGGGATAATCAACATGGCTTTATGTGTGGGGAATCGTGTCTCACAAACTTGATTAAGTTTTCTGAAGAAGTAACAAGGTTCCCCATGGGAGACTGGTTAGCAAGGTTTGACCTCATGGAATACAGGAAGAACTAGCCATTTGGATACAGAACAAGCTCAAAGGTAGAAGACAGAGGGTAGTGGTAGAAGCTTGATTTTCAGACTGGAGGCCTGTGACCAGTGGAGTGCCACAAGGATTGGTGATGGTCCCACTAGGTGATCATAAGAGCTGTAGTTAGTAAGTTTGCAGATGACACCAAAATTGGAGGTATAATGGACAGTGAAGAAGGTTAGTTCAGATTATAATGGGATCTTGATCAGAAGGGCAAATGGGCTGAGTGGCAGATGGAGTTTAATTTCAATAAATGTGAGGTGTTGCATTTTTGGAAAGCAAATCTTAGCAGGACTTATACACTTAATGGTCAGGTCCTAGGGAGTGTTGCTGAACAAAAAGACCTTGGAGTACAGGTTCATAGCTCCTTCAAAGTGGAGTTGCAGGTAGATAGGATAGTGAAGAAGTGTTTTCCTTTATTGGTCAGAGTATTGAGTATAGGAGTTGGGAGGTCATGTTGAAGCTGTACAGGACATTTGTTTGGCCACTATTGGAATATTGCATGCAGTTCTGATGTTGTGAAACTTGAAAGGGTTCAGAAAAGGTTTACAAGGATGTTGCCAGGGTTGGAGGATTTGAGCTATAGGGAGAGGTTGAATCAGCTACGGCTGTTTTCCCTGGAGCGTCGTGGCTGAAGGGTGACCTTATAGAGGTTTATAAAATCATGAGGGGCCTGGATAGGTTAAATAGACAAAGTCTTTTCCCTGGGGTCGGGGAGTCCAGAACCAGAGGGCATAGGTTTAGGATGAGAGGGGAAAGGTATAAAGAGACCTAAGGGGCAACTTTTTCATGCAGAGGGTGGTATATGTATGGAATAAGCTGCCAGAGGAAATGGTGGAGGATAGTATAATTGCAACATTTAAAAGGCATTTGGATAGGTATATGAATAGGAAGGGTTTGGAGGGATATGGGCCAGGTGCTGGCAGGTGGGACTAGATTCGGTTGGGATATCTGGTCAGCATGGACGAGTTGGACCAAAGGATCTGTTTCGGTGCTGTCCATCTCTATGACTATGATATAATCCCAGTCTAATCAGTCTTGCCTTGTAACCCAACCCTCTCAACTTCAGAATTAACCCAGTGAATCTGCTCTGTACCCCTCTAGTGCCAGTATATCCTTTCTCAAGTAAGGACACCAAAACTGCATGCAGTACACCAGGTATGGCCTCACCAGCGCCATATACAGCTACAACATAATCTCCCTCTTTTTAAACTCAATTCCTTTAGCAATGAAGGACAACATTTCGTTTGCCTTCCTAATTATCCGTTTGCACCTGCAGGCCAAATTTCTGTGATTCATGCACAAGGACACCCAGCATGCTGTAATTTTTTTTACCATTCAAATAATGTCGTTTTTATTGTTATTCCTACCAAAATGTATGACTTCACATTTATTAATATTGTACTCCATCTGCCAGACTTTTGCCCACTCACTTAAAGTATCTATGTCCCTCTGCAAAGTTTCACATTCCTCTGTACGCTTTGCCCTACCACTCATCTTAGTGCCAGCCACAAACTTTGACACACTTCACGTGGTCCCCAACTCCAAATCATCTATATAACTTGCGAATAATTGCAGTCCCAACACTGATCCCTGAGGCAAACCATGAGTTAATTTCTGGTTGGCAGTTAATTTGAGTTTCTATAATGCATGAACCAATTCTATTAACCAATCCTCTATCCATGTTAATACATTACCCATAACGCCATGCATCGATATCTTATGTAGCAGCCTTTTGTGCGGCACTTTATCGAATGCCTTTTGGAAATCTAGGTACAGCACATCTACTGCGTCCCTGTTGTCCACTGTGCTTGTAATGTCTTCATAGAATTCGAATAGATTAGTTAAGTATGACCTGACTTTCATGAACCCATGCTGCTTCTGCCCAATGGGACAATCTCTATCGAGATGTTATGAGATACTGTGTTATGAGATAGTACTATAGGCTATCTTTATTAACTCACTCATCACCTCGTTATATTCATTAAAAGCAGGTTCCTGTTCATTCATTCATAGCCCTTTAATAACCCATTATTTACTACAACATGGTTTCATTCATTCATTCATAAAACCAGTTCTGTAGTATCCAAATTTAAAAACAACCCTTTCAAACCCATTACTGCATTTCCACACCTTAAAAGCTATCCCCAACAAGTCTCAATAAAATATCAGAATATTAATCAGCCCTTACCAACCATCTTGTGGACCTGAATAGATTAAGTACCTGTTAAATGCCTTGAAACTGGGCCATTATCCCTTTAAGAAACTAACTGACAAAACAGTGCTTCCATGAAATTGCATGAATTAATGAAACTCATACCAGCAAATAGTAAATAAATCTCATCATACAGCTGCAAAAATCAGTTTAACATCATTTATTATCTTATTACGATTTCTAACTTACTTACAGCATATAGCCCTTGTATTTTTACTAACAGTTACTAATTTAAAAGATAAATGGGCTAACATCTCCTAATTATGCAAGCAGACTGGACAGACATCCCATCCGAAGTAGCAGCCAGAATTTATCATGTTTTCACCCATCTCCTGTCTCCCAGGGCAGATGCCCTTCAACCCTTTCTGTACTATAGATAAAAAATGTAACACTATAGCAATGAGATTTTAATATATGTAAGAGCTGTGTATTATGGCGCTCTTGTAAGAACTGTATTTCGGGATTCTATTGCTGCCTTGACTTTGTGCTGTGATTGCTGAATAAAAAGGCTGTTTTTCGCCACTCACTGATTTCGGTCATTATTTGAACACGAACCCACAACTTAGCATTGTTGGACAGGATCGCTGGGAACATAGTCTAAACTGATGGGTCATTGACAGTTCTTCGAGGATAAGAAACTTCCATCTGAGAGTTGTGATCTAGTCCCTGAACGCGATGCCAAACCTTTCGTGAATTGTCTGTTTTATTTATTTTGAATCCCCTGCCTCTAGACCTCAGATCTGCTAACTTTAGATTAGATTAGATTACATTACAGTGTGGAAACAGGCCCTTCGGCCCAACAAGTCCACACCGACCCGCCGAAGCGAAACCCACCCATACCCCTACCGAACACTACGGGCAATTTAGCATGGCCAATTCACCTGCCCCTGCACATCTTTGGACTGTGGGAGGAAACCGGAGCACCCGGAGGAAACCCACGCAGACACGGGGAGAACGTGCAAACTCCACACAGTCAGTCGCCTGAGGCGGGAATTGAACCCAGGTCTCAGGCGCTGTGAGGCAGCAGTGCTAACATAGTCTATGGTAGGGAATTCCCCATGGCAGAGCTGAAAATGTGTTGCTGGAAAAGCGCAGCAAGTCAGGCAGCATCCAGGGAACAGGAGAATCGACGTTTCGGGCATAAGCCCTTCTTCAAGGGCTTATGCCCGAAACGTCGATTCTCCTGTTCCCTGGATGCTGCCTGACTTGCTGCGCTTTTCCAGCAACACATTTTCAGCTCTGATCTCCAGCATCTGCAGACCTCACTTTCTCCTCAAAGAATTGCCCATGGCAGAAAATTGTCCATGACGTGTGAATTCGGGTGATCATGAGTGACCCTGGGAAACTGCCTACAATCTTCAGAGGTGAGCTAGCCCCTCCTGACATAACTGAGGAAGAAATAGCTGTGGAACTACCTTGAGGTACAGCTCTCGTTAGGGAACACCCTAACCAAGATCGGGCAGGAGTATAATGTGGCCCAAGAACAGCGGACCCTAGGTGACATGAGATGGGTTTGGGGAAAAAACATTTGATAGAAAAATAAAGGCAGGGTTAAATGGTCCCTTACATTAATGGGACAAATTTGCCAAAGAAATGAAGTCATGCCCCGATCAGCCCATGATTGTGAAGTAACTCAACTTAAAGAGCAATGAAAACCAATGCATGACCAGATGCAGAAAGAAAGATCTAAACAGGAAACAGCTCAATTTAAAATTCAGGAGCTTAAAAAAAAGAACAAGAAGGATGAGATAACAATCCTGCCAGTTTCTTCCCCGGTTCTCAAGCACACACAGAATTTGTACCCGATCACCCAAAACATCCAGGAAGGGATTCGGAAAAACTAGTTATTGCCCTTGGAAAACAGAGGGACTCCAGCAGTGAAGGTGATGAGGACCTCATATCCCCAGTACAATTTTTACAAACCTTTAAAATCAGGTAAGATAGAAAAAATGGTCAGGCAGAGATTAGAGGATGGCCCTGAGGTGATTGTTCTGGTACTATGGACTGAAATGCACACTGTGCATGGATTTGCGACCCCTGAGAATATGGACAGGTGGTCTAAAGAAATGCATCACCCAAAGAAAGGGCCAATGAAGACATGGGAAAGCCTAGACCAGTTAGGCGGAATATACATGTTCCATTCTCTGGGACAGGGTACAGATTCTGAATGTTATAGTAACTAAAAGAGAAGGATGCCACCTTCATGAGGCAGTCAAAGATGCTTTTGGAGAGTACAAGCAAGAACTGCAAATTAACTGGAATGCAATAAAACAATAGTTACAGGGGTATAGTGCACATAAGACTGATTAGACAAAAGTCACAGTTTGCTATCAAAAACCCACAGAAGTTACAGAATATGAGGAAAGGTTTAGGACAATCTGGAAAGAATATGCAGAAGTCTCAAATGTGCAGGATGACAGCAATTTTGTGATTATGGCCCACTGACGTCTGCTTTTGTGGCCGGACTTAAACCTGAGCTCACTAAAATATTAAAGCTCAACAAACCGGACTGAGACCAGAGGGGGACTAATTACTGTGAATTGGTGGACCAGCCCGGCAGCTCGACAGAGATATGGGCGTCAAACTGCAAGCCCTACAGATGAAGCAAATGGGACAGACCCTTAATAACACTGGGAGAACTCAAGACAAATGCCCAAGAAAAAGTTATGTCTGTAAGAAGGAAGGCAACTGGGCCAGGAGGTGCTGGCAAAAAGGAAAGGGGAGAAATTGCCTACTAAGCAATGAGGAAGAGGAGACCCTGGAAGTGGGGAGTAACACCAATCTCCTAGAATGGTTTAAAAAGCTAACCATCCACGAACAGCAGGAGCTGCTAAAGTTGACAAAAAAACTGAAAGAGCCTGCCTGGTACCCCTTTATGCTCCTACTGGCTTTTTGCTAGCAGGGGGGAGGCGGACTACATCTGAACATGAGAGCCAACAACCTGGACATTGAGTGTCTTTTGGACACAGAAACAAATCAACGTGCCTACCTCAGAATTGAAGAGTGTGTTGCTTGAAAAGCACAGCCAATCAGGCAGCATCTGAGGAGTAGGAGAGTCTATGTTTCGAGCATAAGCCCCTCACCAGGAATGAGGGAGTGGCCCAAGGGGGCTGCGAGATAAATGGGGGTTGGAGGGGGGGGGCGGTGTTGGGGTGGTAGGAAGCTGGGCTGCAGTGGGGAGGTAGCTGGGAATGCGATAGGCAGATGACGGTGGGGTGAAGGTGATGTGTTGCACCAACCTCTACACCGCTGAATCCAGGTGCCAACTTGCAGACACCTCCTCGGCCACAACCTCACTTCCCATCAACAAATATCATCTCCGACCATCCACAACCTCATCATCTCAGGGGATCTCCCACCACAGCCTCCAACCTCAGTTCGGCAACCCCACACCGCCCAGTTCTACCTCATACCCAGAATTCACAAACCTGACTGCCCCAGTCAACCCATCATCTCAGCCTGCAACTGCCCCATCAAACTTAACTCTGCATACCTTGACACCATCCTGTCCCCCTTGGTTCAGGATCTCACCACATACATTTGGGACACCACCAACACTCTCCACCTCCTCCATTACTTTTGTTTCTCCGGCCCCCAACGCTTCATCTTCGCATCAAGTCCCTTTACACATCAATTCAACATGATGAAGGCCTCCAAGCCTTCCATTTCTTCCTCTCCTGCTGACCCGAGTACCCTTCAACTGACACATTCATTCGATTGGTTGAACTGATCCTCACTTTCAACAATTTCTCCTTCGAATCCTCCCACTTCCTCCAGACCAAAGGGGGAGCCATGGGCACCCAAATGGGCCCCAGCTTTGCCTGCCTTTTCTTCGGGTACATGGAACAGTCCATCTTCCAGAGCTACAGTGACACCCCTCCCCACCTTTTCCTCCGTCACATTGATAACTGTATCAGTGCCACCTCTTGCTCCCACAAAGGGATTGAACAGTTCATCAACGTCATGAACACATTCCAACCCGACTATCTCAGACACCTCCCTCCCCTTCCTGGACCTTTCCATTTCCATTTATGGCGACTGACACAACACGGACATCTACTTCAAACCCAATGACTCCCACAGCTATCCGGACTATACCTCCTCCCACCTTGCCTCCAGTAAAAATGTTATCCCTTATTCCCAATTCTTCCACCTCCGCAGTATCTGCTCCCAAGAGGACCATATCCACCACAGAACATCCCAGATGTTCCTCCTTCAAAGACTGCAATTTCCCCTCCCATGTAGTTGAAGATGCTCTCCAGCGCATCTCCACTTCCCACATCTCCGCTCTTGAACCTCACCCCTCAAATCACAACAAAGACAGAACCCCCTGCCTCCCTGGTCCGCACCTTCTACCCCACCTACCTCGGATACATCACATCATCCTCTGCTATTTCCACCATCTACAAACATACCACATCACCAGGGATATACTTCCTGCCCCACCCCATTTACGTTCCGGAAAGACAATTCCCTCTGCGACTCCCTTGCTAGGTCCATGCCCCCCACCAACTCACTCTCCACTCGCTGCACCTTCCCCTGCCACCACAAGAAGTGCAAATGCTGCACCCACACCTTTCCCCTCACCTCCCTCCAAGACCCCAAAAGATCTTTCCACATCCGACAGAGATTTACCTGTACTTCCACACAGGTCATCTCAGTGTCTTTGGTTCTCGATGTCGTGTCTTCTACATTGGGAAGACAGGACGGCAACTTGCGGAAATTTCAGAGAACATTTCTGGGATACACACTAAACAGCCCCACCACCCTGTGGCTAAACAATTTAACGCCCTCTCGCCAGGGACATGCAAGCCCTTGCCTCCACCACCGTCAAAATCTAGCCACTGCCATAGTCTAGAAGAATGCCTCATCTTCCGCCTTGGGACCCTCCAACCATATCAATATGTATTTCACCAGTTTCCTCATTTCCCCTCCACCCATCTTATCCCAGATCCAACCTTCCAACTCGGCACCACGCTCTTGAACTGTCCTACCTGTCCATCTTCCTTCCCCCATATCCGCTCCACCGTCTTCTCCAACCTATCACCTTCACCCCAACCTTCATCTACCTATCACGTTCTCAGCTACCTTTGCCCCAGCCCCATCCCTGTCCCATTTATCTCTCAGTCCATGGGCCACCCTTCATTCCTGATGAAGAGCTTACGCTCGAAACGTCGACTCCCCTGCTCCTCGGATGCTGCCTGATCGGCTGTGCTTTTCAAGCACTACACTCTTCAACTCTGACCTCCAGCATCTGCAGTCCTCACTTTCTCCTAGTGCCTACCCCAGAGGTATGAAACCAAACTCCTCTAGACGGGACAGTGAGGACAGCTTATGAAGCAGGAGTTAACAGGATTGAAATCAAACTGGCAAACCCATACGCTTTGATTTCAGCCCCCACAAGTTAGTAAACCATATATGAGTTGGACCTGCAGCCCAGCCGCTCCTCAGAATGGATATCCTCACCCAGCTGATTTCGTCTTTACATTTTGATGATGGACAGGTAATGTGGTCCATCAGAACTCTACAAAACGAAGAATTAAAAGTTCACCCCATCTGGGCTAAAAGCAAAGATGACTGCGGAGTACTGAAAAGGAAACCCCTGATGTTTACAAGAACATCTCGACCTTGTACCAAACAGGATATTAACTACAGATAACAGAAAAACCGGACTGTCAAGATATTCAGCACTGTCTTGACATTGGGAAACCTACCCCTGGAGCATCTGCACAGGCAACAGAAATATAGGCTCTAACTGATGCCTGCAGAACAGCAGAGGATCAGTCTGCCAACTTTTACACAGGCTCCCGTTTTGCTGCAGACTGTCATCTTACCGTCTTACTAACCAATGCTTAAAGTTCTACTTCCTCATAGGTATCAGCTGCCTGGAATGACTCTCTGGAGGGAGGTCACAACACTGTACCAGCCGAGTTGGTTCTTGTGAAAAAGACCCACAAGGAACCCTTAGGTTTGAATTGGGAAGGACCATACCAGTGCTGTCAAGGTCCAAGGAAAGGAGGCCTGGATTCATGCCTCCCAAATCAAATGGGCATCCCACAATACAGCGAGATCAAAGACCGACTGACCACCATGATTTTTTTTTATTGTTATTTCAACTGTGGATGTTTTTGTTTTGTAAAGTGTAGTTGCCAAACTGTTAAAAGTCTGTAAGCTAGGATACGGATTGTGTGACTCTTTTCGAGAGGTCTCAGTAGAATCAAAAGGGGCTACTATGAGATACTGTGTTATGAGATATTGTGTTATCAACTCACTCACCACCTCGCTATATTCATAAATACCCGGTTCCTGTTCATTCATTCATAACCCTTTAGTAACCCATTATTTACTATAACCCAGTTTCATTCATTCATAAAACCAGTTCTGTAGTATCCAAATTTAAAAACAACCCTTTCAAACCCATTACTGCATTTCCACACCTTATCAGCATACATAACAAAACCATCCCCATCAAGTCTCCATGAAACATCAGAATATTAATCAGCCCTTATCAACCATCTTGTGACCCTGAATAGATTAAGTACCTGTTAAATACCTTGAAACTGGGCCATTATCCCTTTAAGAAACTAACTGACAAAACAGCACTTACATGAAATTGCATGAATTAATGAAACTCATACCAGCAAATAGGAAATAAATTTCACCATACAGCTGCAGTAATCAGGTTAACATAGTTTATTATCTTATTACGATTTCTAACTTACTTACAGCATATAGCCCTTGTATTTTTACTAACAGTTACTAATTTAAAAGATAAATGGGCTAACATCTCCTAATTATGCAAGCAGACTGGACAGACATCCCATCCGAAGTAGCAGCCAGAATTTATCATGTTTTCACATATCTCTTGTCTCCCAGGGCAGAAGCCCTTCAAACCTTTGTGTACTCCAGATAAAAAATGTAACACTATAGTAATGAGATTTTAATATATGTAAGAATTGTGTATAAAGGGGCTCTTGTATTTCAGGATTCTTTTGCCGCCTCAAATTTGTGTTATGAGTCATTCCAGGCAGCTGATACCTATGAGGAAGTAGAACTTTAAGCATTGGTTAGTAAGACGGTAAGATGACAGTCTGCAGCAAAACGGGAACCTGTGTAAAAGTTGGCAGACTGATCCTCTGCTGTTCTGCAGGCATCAGTTAGAGCCTATATTTCTGTTGCCTGTGCAGATGCTCCAGGGGTAGGTTTCCCAATGTCAAGACAATGCTGAATATCTTGACAGTCCATCCAGTTTTTCACCACTCACCGATTTCGGTCGTTAGTTGAACACGATCCCACAACGTCTTGTTATTTCTTCCTTGATAGTAGATTCAGCCATTCCACGACAGAAGTTAAGCTAACCGGCCTATAATTCCCCATCTTTTTTCTTCCTTTTTTTTTAAACATTTAAATATTTTCACCTAATTCTCCTGTCTGACCACCATGATACCAACTTAGTGTGATCAAATTAAATTTAACACAGTGTTTTGGTTTGTGTTTACTATACTTAAAAAAAAAAATCCCCATGTTAACTTATGATTTTTTTCTACCACTTTTATTTTGCAAACAATGAACAAGTGCATTGTTTTGTAATGTTCTGAAAAGGTTGTTTCTGAAACCTGGGTGACCTGGCTCTATTTATTGCCATCCCTATTTGTCCTGAGAAGGTAGTGGATCCTCTCCTTGAGCCACCACAGGTCTTGTGTTAATTTAATTTGCTTTTGTAGCAGTCATTTCTCACCAGCTTCTGAAGGCATTAGAATGAGATAAATGTTGAACAGCCTGCAGCAATTTGTTGTTTTGGAGAAAATAGTGATGCAAAAGGAAAGTCTTATTGTTGTTATCAGAATCCTTTTGATTGTGTCCATATGGCATTTGGATTCATCACTTACAAACTAATTATTAGTCTTGCTGTAGCTTTTTATTATTCATAATAGTTTTTATGATAGCAAATTTTAATTTCCATCATCTGATTGCTACATCTGAGGCCTTTCATTGAATGAAATGGGTTTTAAAAGAGGTTAAATAGTGACCTAAAATGGCTGCCATGATCACCTGACCACAGATTGAGGCACTTGCAGGACACCCATAAGGAATAAACAAAATAGCCTACAATGAAATTCCATTTATTTAAAGACATCAAATCAGCCTCCTGAATCAGCATCAATAAAATTGTATCGCCTGCTTTAACTTAAAAATGCATAGACCGGATAGCAAACATTTCCCCCAACTGTTTGTCTTGGAAGGACAATTGGACCTGACATCAGAATACATCAATGAACCACATTTCAGCTTTTTGACCAGCACAACAGAAAAAATAGAATGATAGATTCATAATAGCAGAATCTGGAGAGCTTTCACTTTCTCTATCAGATTCCTCATGATCATCTTGAATGATAACTCTCAGTGAACAAATCTTTGAAACAACCATTTACCGTGAACTCAAAGATACTTACCAACTTCACCACTGCTGCAGTTTACAGCAATTAAAAAATTGTGATCTCAGGTTAAAAACATAATACCCTCAAGGACTCAAAGGATGCTCAAACTGTGTATTTGTTATGTTTCCTGTCTGTACCTGACACTGTTCCTTTATAAACTTATAACTTGTCGTGTATATGTTAAATGTTGCATTTCATTATCTTTCTAAGGGTTAATAGGCAGTATTACTTTTAATTTTTTTCCAGGTACACAGGTCTCTAAAGTTATGCACATTTATAACCTCCAGAATGAGATTAGTATGCCAATACTGATTGTTGTGCACAGAAGTCGTACCTTCGAGGGAATGCTGTTACTAGGTAATAAAACTCACCCTTCTTTTGCTCACAGAAATCTTATAATCAGTTCTTTCGTTCTGATCTAGTTGCCTACATTGTAACTGATGTGATAAAGCTGTGTCAAAAAAGAAATAAAAATACCTGTTGGAAAAATTATGAGGTGGTCAAAAAGGGAGCTGAATTACCTGTTTTCACCCGCTTACAACATAGTAACTCCATTACTACACCAAAATAGTAAGAAGCAGTAACAGCGCTGATAACTCACCTGATCAACTGCAAAAACCCTCAGCCTTTCCATTCCAAGCCATTTCTGG
Organism: Chiloscyllium plagiosum; assembly: GCF_037043375.1. NCBI lineage: Eukaryota > Metazoa > Chordata > Chondrichthyes > Orectolobiformes > Hemiscylliidae > Chiloscyllium > Chiloscyllium plagiosum. The sequence continues at coordinate 104,497,758 of NW_028270142.1, forward strand.
AATTCACTGACCCAGTTTTTTACGAGACTCCCTGGTGTGATGACAAGGGTCTTTCTGATTACAGGTTTGTTTCCATAAGGTCCTTGCCGCATCAGAGTCCAAATTAATGTAATGCACTGCAGAGTTTTCCCTAGACCCATTTCATCAGCCAAGATAGCACCAAACCTGCCAGCTGTTCTGGAAACAATAGTTACATAGAGTCTTTTCAAAGTATAATCAGCCACACTGCACCGACTTTTCAGGCAAGTATAGAAATATTGAAAATGAGCGAAATGTATCATGTTTATGTTTATTTGTAAATATCAAACAGGTTTGGGAAGAACAAGTTAGGAACAGAAAATGATATTACCTACTACAAGGGCCTTTCCTTCCTAAAATGTCTAGTACTCAATGGATTATTGTGTGGGATTAGAAAATAAAGTCTGAGGGGTGACCTTAAAGAGGTTTGTAAAATCATGAGGGGCATAGATAGGATAAATAGAAAAAGTATTTTCCCTGGGGTGGGGGAGTCCAGAACGAGAAGGCAGAGGTTTAGGATGAGAGGGGAAAGATATAAAAGGGACCTAAGGGGCAACTTTTTCATGCAGACGGTGGTGCGGGAATGGAATGAGCTACCAGAGGAAATGGTGGAGGTTGGTACAATTGCAACATTTAAAAGGCATCAGGTGGGTATATGAATAGAAAGGGTTGAGGGGGATATGGGCCAAATGCTGGCAAATGGGACTAGATTTCGTTGGAATATCTGGTTGGCATGGACGAGTTGGGCTGAAGGGTCTGTTTCCATGCTATACATCTCTACGACTCTATGACCAGGTCAGAAATAAGGCTTTAGATTTCACAAGTACTTTATGCGAAAAATTGCTTGCAAATTAAAAGTGTTATTGACTGTCAAAGACTTGGAACAACCTAAATTGATCTTATCGACTAGCTTTAGACTCAAATATCCTGTTTGCACCCATTCCACAAAGTAGAAGACAGGCTCACTTACCTCATTCCCATTATGCACTCATATAAGAAAATCACACCATCCCATTGGTGAGGTCGTAGGTGCATAGCAAGGTAAGGATCCACCACTACATCCACTAATGGGAGACCAGCTTTATTAAACAGCCACTGGTGACTAAGGTTTGGTCGTGGCATTACTAACGCATCTGTTGGTAAATAAAGAACTGTACATTTATCTATTACTTGAAAACTTCTGCAAAGTTTTCCATAACTTAAATACAAAAGTGTTGCATATATATGCCTACATTTTTGGTGTACATTCGACTAGAATATGAAAACAGTGAAGCATATAAAACAGCTAAGGATTTGAGGTGAGTTTCTACAGAAATGGTTCCTTTAATTGCAAAGAAGTTACAAATATATTAGATTCTTTTACTGATTCAAGATCTTTAATTTGCTGATTTATGGGAAAGACCATAGCATGAAACTAATTGAACAATTCTCTCAAAGAGACTGAATATTGGATGGAAACTAACTTGGCGATGGGATGGAATCCAGAGAGAAGGTTCAGCAGGGGTTGATGAATGACCAAAATTAGAAGAGACATCAAAGGAGTCAAGAAGGCATAGAAATTATATTCCAGCTAAGCGAAGAGAGTTTGGCAAGGTTGGTTGGTATTATTTTAATGTAAGGAGTCTCATAAAAAAGGCAGATGAGTTGAAGGCAAAACTTAAAACATGGAGGTATGACGTAATTGCAGTCACTAAGACATGGTTGAGAAGGGACAGGATTGACAGCTCAATTATCCAGGCTGTAGGGTCTTCAGGCGAGGCAGGGAAGAAGATAAACAAGGAGGGAGTGGCACAATATTGATCAATTACATCAGTGAGCAGGGATGACATCTTAGAAGGCTCCTCAAATGAAGTCAGATGGGTAGAACATAAGACCAAAGAGGAGCAATCATACTGCTAGCAGTGTACTTTAGGATCCCATCAGTCCACGAGAAATAGAACTGCAGATGCTAAAGCAAATTTCAGAGAAGTGTAAAAGTAATATGGTAGTGACAGTAAAGTTTTCAACTTGCCCACCATTAACTAGGGTGGTCATAGTATGAAAGATTTACAGGGACTGTGATTCTTAAAATGTATCCAGGACAGATTTTCAAGCTAACATGTAGAAGGCTCTGTACACAAGAGAAGGTGTGGTCCTGGACTAAATTATAGGTAAAAAAGCCGGGTAAGTGGTTGAAGTATCATTGGGGGAGCATTTTGCTGACAAGCACAACTAGCAGAGGTGATGGCCTACTGGTATTATCGCTTGAATATTAATCCAGAAACTCAGCAAATATTTTGGGGATTTTGGTTTGAATCACGCCACAGCAGGTGACGGAATTTGAATTTAATTTTCTTAAAAATCTCAAATTAAGAATGTATTGATGACCATGCTATCACTGCCAGTTGTCAGAAAAATCCATCTGGCTCACTAATGTCCTTCACGGAAAGAAACCTTTATTCTCGCCTAGTCTAGCCTCCATGTGACTCGAGACTCACAGCAATGTGGTTGACTTTCAAATGCCCTCTGAAATGGCCTAGCAAGCCACTCAATAGACAATAGGTGCAGGAGTAGGCCATTCTGCCCTTCGAGCCTGCACCACCATTCAATATGATCATGGCTGATCATCCTTAATCAGTATCCTGTTCCTGCCTTATCTCCATAACCCTTGATTCCACTATCCTTGAGAGCTCTATCCAACTCTTTCTTAAATGAATCCAGAGACTGGGCCTCCACTGTCCTCTGGGGCAGAGCATTCCACACAGATACCACTCTCTGGGTGAAGAAGTTTCGTCTCATCTCTGTCCTAAATGGTCTACCTCGAATTTGTAAGCTGTGTCCTCTGGTTCGGCACTCACCCATCAGCGGGTGAGTTTCCTGCCTGCAGAGTGTCCAATCCTTTAATAATCTTATATGTCTCAATCAGATCCCCTCTCAGTCTTCTAAACTCAAGGGTATACAAGCCCAGTCGCTCCAGTCTTTCAGCATAAGGTAGTCCCGCCATTCCAGGAATTGACCTCATGAACCTACGCTGCACTTCCTCAATAGCCAGAATGTCTTTCCTCAAATTTGGAGACCAGAACTGCACACAATACTCCCGGTGTGGTCTCACCAGGGCCCTGTACAGCTACAGAAGAACCTCTTTGCTTCTATACTCAATCCCTCTTGTTATGAAGGCCAGCATGCTATTAGCCTTCTTCACTACCTGCTATACCTGCATGCTTACCTTCATTGACTGGTGTACAAGAACACCCAGATCTCTTTGTATTGCCCCTTTACCTAAATTGATTCCATTTAGGTAGTAATCTGCCTTCCTGTTCTTGCCACCAAAGTGGATAACCATACATTTATCCACATTAAACTGCATCTGCCATGCATCTGACCACTCACCTAACCTGTCCAGGTCACCCTGTAATCTCCTAACATCCTCCTCACATTTCACCCTGCCATCCAGCTTAGTATCATTAGCAAATTTGCTAATGTTATTACTAATACCATCTTCTATATCATTAATATATATTGTAAAAAGCTGCTGTCCCAGTACTGATCCCTGCGGTACCCCACTGATCACTGCCTGCCATTCCAAAATGGAGCCGCTTATCACTACTCTTTGTTTCCTATCAGCCAACCAACTTTCAATCCAAGTTAGTACTTTGCCCCCAATACCATGCGCCCTAATTTTGCTCACTAACCTCCTATGTGGGACTTTATCAAAAGCTTTCTGAAAGTCCAGGTACACTACATCTATTGGATCTTCCTCGTCCATCTTCAGAGTTACATCCTCAAAGAATTCCAGAAGATTAGTCAAGCATGATTTCCCCTTCATAAATCCATGCTGACTCTGACCTATCCTGTTCAAGAGGAGCTTGAGCAGTCTATAAATACTGGCCAGCCAATAACATCCACATCCCATGAGTAAATGAAAACAAAAGTCCATTAGATTCAAGATTGCTATAGGAAAGAACAAGGATGGGCCTGAAATCAAAGTTCTAAACTGGGGGATGGCCAATTTTAATAAGATCAGGCATGTTTTGGCCAAAGTGGACTGGGGGTATATACTTTTAGGTAAATCGGTGGCAGACATTCAAGCAGGCAATAGGTAAAGTACAAAGTCAACATGTTCCAATGTGGACAAAGATGGGATGAACAAATCCTGTGAACCTGTATATCAAAACGTGTACAGGATTGGATAAAAAGAAAAAGTGGGGTTTTTAACAGATACCAGGAGCTCAAAAACCCAAGAAGAGTACAGAATGTGCAAGGGGAAGCTTACAAAGAAAATTAGAAGAGCATAAAGGTGGCATTAAAGAATGATGGCAGGTAAAATAAAGGAAAATCTGAAGTTATTTTATAAATATATTAAGGATAAAAGGATAACCAGAGAAAGACAGAGGCCTATCAAGAACAACAGTGTCAACTGGCGTGAGGTTATGTTAGAACGGTATAAAAGGTTGTTTAGTGTGCGGTTCTGGAATCTGCATTATTGGAGAGATCTGGTTGCACTGGAGAGGGTGAAGGGGAGATTTAACAGGATTTTGCTTGGGCTGGAGAGTTTTGGTTATGAAGAGAAATTGGACAGATTGAGGCTGTTTTCCTCGGAACAGAGGAGACTGAAGAGGAACGTGATTGAGATGTATAAAATTATGAGGGGTAGACAGGAATAAATATTCCCCTTGGTGGAGGGATCAATAACCAAGGGCATAAATTTAAAGGTTAAGGTACGGTACAGCAGGTTTAGAAAGAATGAAATGATTTTCTTTTTCATCCAGAGGGTAGTGTGAAACTTGGACTCATTGCTTTTGAGAGTGATGGGGGCAGAAACCGTCACAACATCTGAGAAGTATTTTGCTGCACACTTGTGAAATACATACAAGTCTATGTGGCAAGTACTGAAAACGGGATGAGAACAGTTAGAGTCACAGAGGTCTTCAGCATAGAAGTCGTCCCTTTGGATTATCCAGTCTCTTCCAGTCAAAACCATCACCTAACTATTCTAGGTTAGTTCAGTGGTTATCTTTGGCGCAAACTCAGCATTTTTGGAAAGCAAATCTTAGCAGGAGTTACACATTTAATGGTAAGGTCCTTGGGAGTGTTACTGAACAAAGAGACTTTGGAGTACAGGTTCATAGTTCCTTGAAAGTAGAGTCGCAGGTAGATAGGATAGTGAAGGAGGCGTTTGGTATGCTTTCTTTTATTGGTCAGAGTATTGAGTACAGGAGTTGGGAGGTCATGTTGCGGCTGTACAGGACATTGGTTAGGTCACTTTTGGAATACTGCGTGCAATTCTGGTCGCCTTCCTATTGGAAAGATGTCGTGAAATTTGAAAGGGTTCAGAAACGATTTACAAGGATGGTGCCAGGGTTGGAGGATTTGAGCTATAGGGAGAGGTTGAATAGGCTAGGGCAGTTTTCCCTGGAGCATCGTGGCTGAGGGGTGACCTTATAGAGGTTTATAAAATCATGAGGGGCATGGATAGGATAAACAGACAAAGTCTTTTCCGTGGGGTGGGCAGTTCAGAATTAGAGGGCATAGGTTCAGGGTGAGAGGGGAAAGATATAAAAGAGACCTAAGGGGCAACTTTTTCACACAGAGGTTGGTATGTGTATGGAATGAGCTACCAGAGGAAGTGGTGGAGGCTAGTACAATTGCAACATTTAAAAGGCATTTGGATGGGTATATGAATAGGACGGGTTTGGAGGGCTATGGGCCAGGTGCTGGCAGGTGGGACTAGATTGGGTTGGGATATCTGGTCGGCATGGACGGGTTGGACCAAATGGTCTGTTTCTATGCAGTATATCTTTATGACTCTATGACTTCTGTGCTGCAGACTTCTATAATTCTCAGAAAAAAAATAAAGCTCTAGCAAAAGTATAACATTGTTTCAGAAAAGTTTTTTTTTGCTCTGTCCTTCCTTAGAACCGAATTATGTATCCAGATGCCAGAAGTCTGTTACTTAGCCCAAATGGTAGTTCTTTATTGGTTAGCATAGACAGTTGAATATCTGCAGAACATTTAACATAAGAGGGCATTACAATGAAGGAATTATAGATGAACTCAAACATTCGTACAAACATTCTTAACAAATGCCACTAGACAAGAATAACAAGCCTGGTTAATTATTTTCCTTTCTACCCTCAGGATGCCAAGACACTCTCGTGCTAAACAACCCAGCTCCTGAAACACTTTATCTATTGGAGTAAATGGACTCAGTAAACCCAAATAAACAGCTTATGTGGTTTAGGGCTATACAGACAACTCATTAAGACTCCTTCTTGAACAACACCTTCCAGACCCATAACCTCTACTTTTCAACAGAAAGACAAAGACAGCATGTGCATGGAACACTATCACTTTCAAGATCCTTCCAAATCACACATCATCCTGACTTGGATCTACATTGCCATTCATTCACTGTCACAGTCATAGCGTCATACACATAGAAAAGGCCTTTTGGCCCAATGAATCTGTGCTAACCTATCTACACTTATCTCACTTTGTAGCACTTGGCCTACTTGTTATGACATTTCAATTACTCATTCACATACTTTTGAAAGGTTGCGAAGTTTCCCACTCTACAGCCTGCCCAGGCAGTTCAGTTCAGATTCCCAACACCCTCTGGATGAAAATCTTTACCTCAGACCCCTTTTGAACCTTCTGTCTTTTGCCTTAAAATTCTTGCCTCCTCATTAATGACTTTTCAACTAAGGAAAACAGCTCCTTCCTCTCCCACTTGTCCATGCCCCTCATCTTATGCACCTGTCACTAGCTGAAAATCCTGGAACCTCCTCCCGAGTAGCTTTGTCAGCAACCTTCTTATGCAGTAATTTATAAAAATGACTCAACACCAATTAAGGACAACAATTAAAGTTGGAAAGTAATTTCTGTTCTTGCCATTGATGCTATATCCTAAGATATAGGCATTTATCAAAAACAAATTTTAAAAATGCCTTCTTCATGAGTTTACTGGAAAGTTTGGCAGGTATCATAATTACTCAATGGTTGAACAAATAACCCAAACTTACAAGAATTATCAATTAAATTGCTTACTTGGCGCATTTGGATCATGCCTAGGTTTACAATCAATTTTGGTTTTTTGAACAATTTCTGTTTGACTGGACCCAGCACTGTTCTTCAATGGGTTTGTAAAAGGTTTTAGCAAAGGTTGTTGTGAAAAAGTTGCCATTGGTACATGTGATGAACCAGCAACTGTGGAGTGAAAACAACGGCCACTCATAAAGTCCTCCACAGAGATTGGTCCCATTATCTCAATCTCTTTCCCACCAAGCATTAAGGTCTGGCCTTCAGAAAGCGTTTCAAGTTCTTTTGCTTTGTATCCAGTACCTGAAGAAAAAACAAAACAATATCTTGTCAGTCTTATGGAAGTGATATCATATATGGACTTCGTCGTTTGGTCAGACATGTCTTGGCAATATGCAATTATAAATTTTGGCAGCAAAGGAATGAACATTGATTACCTGTAATGTATAATTCTAGTACATATCTGAGTCCTTATGAAATTCCATGCAGATGCTATGTCATTTCTACCTAATTTTGTTATTAGGATATACTATCCCATTGGTAATCCCAGTTGATACACTTCAACATGACGATGCATTATAATATATTTTAAGTGCTTTTGGTGGGGGGGTGGAGAGAAGAACACAAATGCACAAGTAAATTAATATTTTGAATGCTTTCGGGATCATAAATCGAAGTGCTCTCACCTAATATTCAAAAGTGTCACCTGACTGATTCATTCTCCTTCTCTTGAAAGCCCTCATTAGAAAATAATGTCCTCATTTAAGATTTTATATGTATACGATATTGCTTCCAATTAGTTTGCAGATGTATTTAAGCAGATGACTTTAGAACCTAAGGTTCAGAAGAGTGCAGAATTCAGATTGAAAGATGGAATTATTCCTTTTAAAGAAGGTAAAACAAGCTTTTACCATTTCAGATCAAGGGAATCAGTCAATTCAGCAGAAACGGTTTATGTTCTGTGAAGCTGTAGTGTTTGAACAGAAATCTTCAAGTTGTTAGAATGGAGCAAGGTTGGGCCATCAGAACAGGACAATTGAAGAAATAGGAACAAGAGTAAGCTGTTTGGCCCCTTGAATCTGCTTCACAATTCCATCGGATCATGGCTGATCCAACATTCCTCACATCCACTTTCCTGCTTTTTCTCCATAACCCTTGATTCACCTACTGATCAAAAATTTATCTCAGCCTTTAAATATGCACAAGAAATTCCTTATCTCAGACTTAAATTGGCACCCCTTTTCTGAGACTAAGCCCTCTAGTTCTAGACTCTCACATAACGGAAATCATCCTTACAGCATTTACTCTGTCACGCCCCATAAGAATCCTACATATTTTAATGAGATCATCTCTCATCCTTCTAAACTTCATTGAGTATATAGTTCTAATCTGTTTAGCCTTTGCTTGTAAGACAATCCCTTTATACCTGGGCTCACCCTAGTAAACCTTCTCTGAACTACCTCAAAAAAAAGTGATATTTTTCCCTAAATAAGGGAACCAAAACTGTCCTTCGTACTTCAGATGTGGTCTCACCAGCGACTTGTATAATCGCAGTAAGACTTCCCTATTCTTACAGTTCAACACCTTTGATGTAAGGGCCAACATTCCATTAACCTTCCTGATTGTCTCGACACAAGTGTAGCAAGTGATGTACCTCCTGAAACACATAACAGCTTTCTTTTTGCCTTATCAAAATGGAGATAGTCACAGTATTCAACTGTGGAAGAATGGTCCAACTGCTTGTATAAAAGACCTTATTATCTTCAGATGATTTGTGCGAGGATGAGCTAATCAAAGCTACCTTTTAGAATACCGATTTGACTTTTGAACATTTAGTGCATATTACAGAAAAATCATGTGACCAATCGAGCTTTTTGTGTGTTGAATTGGGACATGTTTTGGAAGGCCAGCAAGTTCTTAAATTCATAAGATATAGGAACAGAATTAGGCCATTTGACCCATCGAGTTTGCTCTGCCATTCGACTATGGCTGATATGTTGTTCACCCCTAGTTTCCTGCATTCTTCCCATAACCCTTCAACTCTTTACCAATTAAAAATCTGTCTAACTCCTCCTTAAATTGTCCCAGTTTCCACCACACTTTGGGGTAGCAAATTCCAGAGTTGCAATCCTTTGGGAGAAATAGAGTCATAGAGATGTACAGTACTGAAACAGAACCATCAGTCCAACTTATCCATGAGAACCAGCATTTGGCCCATATCCCTCTCAACCCTTCCTACATATACCCATCCAGATGCTTTTTAAACCTTCGAATTGTACCTGCCTCCACCATTTCCTCTGGTAGCTCATTCCATACATATACCACCCTCTGAATGAAAAAGTTGCCCCTTAGGACCCTCAACTCTTTTAAATTTGCTACCCCTTATCCTAAGACTATGACCTCTCATCCTAGAATGCTCCATAAGAGGAAGTATCCACTCCACTTTTATTTTACCCAAACCTTTTGTCATCCTGAATTCTTCATCTTGATCTCCCCTCATTCTTCTAAATTCTAAATTCTTCTAAATCTGTCTTCATACAACAAACCCCTGATCTCTGGGATCAATCGAGTGAACCTCCTCTGTACTGCCTCCAATGCCACTACATCTCTCTCTCTCTCTCTCTCTCTCTATCTCCAATTTAGCTGGCACCATTCGTTGAGTTTGATGGCATCTACAAGCACACAGACAGCTTTTGTTTTATAGGTATTTTTATTGAAATAAAGAAAATTTTTAAGACTTTTTACAAAATTACAAAAGTAATACAAACAAGTGTAAGCACCAATAGACAGCTTTTAAAGGAGGACTTGAACATCCACAGCAATATTTCCAGTAGAAGAAACCAGCTGCAATTTTAAACTACCAGCTGAGAACCAAAGCCTTTGAGCAACCAGACCAGATGACCAGCTCCAAGTGTACTTACTGATATTTTTCAAATTGAATTTTTGACTCATGTTATCTTCCTCTGCTCTGTTATTCATACATTTTGTACATTTGGTTTGGGTATGTTGGTTTGCACACTAAGTCCTGTCTGAATAAATCTTTATCAAGTGCACACATTGAACTGACAAATACATTCTAAATTTAAAAAAACAATATTATTAACAAACAAGGCATAGCAAAAGCCAAGAGTAATTCTAGTTTTGCCTAAAAACTGTCCTTTTAGAATATTCGCCATGTCTCCAGACAATGAATTAAAAATTTGTAAGTGACATGATCAGATTTTTAAAAACACTCAACTTTCAAAAGCACATTATCATTGAAAAAATAAGGACTGAAGAGATTTAATAGTCTTAAGTAGTTTAGCTGGCTATCTTAAAATTATTTTTATATGAAAACATTCCAAACAACTGAAAATCATAATGAATGAGCTTGTTAATTAGTGACAAGGCTGCAAAAGCAAAGACATTATAATACTTCAATTTCTGTTTTGTCAGGGGGCAGGGACAGGTGGTGGGGTTGACAGAGAAGGGAGATTTCTAATTTGAAATAGATTTGGAGCTGTGGCTTTGTCCAGAAAGTTAACTGTCTCCTCGCTACTCCATTGAACATGCTGCTACTTGACCTTCAATTTTGTCTGAAGCTGCAAAGTTGGAGAAACACAGACAAGCTCAGGGTCTGACATGAAACTCCTCTTCACCTTCACTGAGAATCAACTCAGTGCATCTCCATTAATCCTACGGAACAAACTCAGGGCAACTCTTTGTACAAACCCTGGGAGAATCGTGTTCTGTCTGGGTCATTTTGACCTGAATGGAATGTAATCTGCAGAGGTCTTAAATTATGAATGAGGTGTAAGAGCATACAAAAGCATCTGAAAATTTTGCCATACTTTTCAATAAGATAGCAGTTTATCTTAATACAATAAATACCTATACACCATTTTATATTCTGATACTAGATCATGTCACCACAGACTTTTTAATGAATAATATTCATTTCTGTCGAATGGATCAAGGAACATGTCTTTTTTGATCATTTTACTAGAAGTGGGCGGCATGGTGGCACAGTGGTTAGCACTGCTGCCTCACAGCGCCAGAGACCCGGGTTCAATTCCCGCGTCAGGTGACTGACTGTGTGGAGTTTGCACATTCTCCCCGTGTCTGCGTGGGTTTCCTCTAGGTGCTCTGGTTTCCTCCCACAGTCCAAAAATGTCCAGGTTAGGTGAATTGGCCATGCTAAATTGCCCATAGTGGTAGGCGAAGGGGTAAATGTAGGGGAATGAGTGTGGGTGGGTTGCGGTTCGGTGGGTCGGTGTGGACTTGTTGAGCCGAAGGGCCTGTTTCCACACTGTAAGTAATCTAATCTAAGTAATCTAATCTAATCTAATCTAAGTGGTCGGAATTCTGAAATAAAAATATCTGCCACAAATCCCTTTGAAAATGAATAGCCAGTCCGCTTTCTAATTCTTCCTGTTGATAATGCTTTCCCATCTTGCTCATCACATTTCACAGCTAAGATGGTGATGTTCATATGTTTATACAATACAGTAGCTGCCTCTGATAATAAAGCAGCTTGATACTAAGTCACAACAAAAGAAAACATTCATCCACAGTGGGCCTGCAGTTTTACCCAAGAATCATACAGAAAAAAAAAAGTCCTATTTAAAATCTCTAGTCCTGTGCTGAGAAAACAGAGTTTGGACAGCCACTTAACTGGTTTCAGTGTTTCAGGGTTACAGAGGGCATAATAATTCAGTGAGGAATTCCACCAATGGTCACTACCAGAAAATACTTTTGGAAATTATTAATCTAGATCATGAGATTTGGCTATGATGACCCCTCTCATTAACCTCAAAGTCCTTTTCCAACCTCCTCTACAACTCCAATTGCCATTCACCACTCAATGCTCAACTACGTCACCCATTTTGACAGGATGTTAGAAGTAGGTAAAAGTGAGGACTGCAGATGCTGGAAACCAGAGTTTAGATCAGAGTGGTGCTGGAAAAGCACAGCAGTTCAGGTAGCATCCGAGGAGCAGGAAAATCGACGTTTCGGGCAAAAGCCAAGGATATTAGAAGTGACCAGTTACTGTGAAATGGCATTCCAGCATCAGTTAATTGGTTCACACAAATAAAAGGGAGAAAGGTTACAGAGAAAAATCATAGACTAAAATATTGTCAACAAAGCTTTTTAGTAGTTGCTTTGAAGTCACACTTCACTATTTTCTAGCCACAGCACCAGTTCATTGTCCAGGGAGGCCGATAATGACAACTTAAGGAAATCTATAATCATTGGCACATACAGCCAAGGCATGGATAAGTGGAAAAGAAACTGCCAACACAGTCATGCTCACTGGTGTAGTGTGGAGGAAATCTGGCCTCACTATTCCCATAATTCTCAGATAGGTTAAAAATGTTATCCAAGTATCAATTAAGCTATTGGTAGATCCATGTGAACGGCAAATAAAGACCAAGTTTCTGTTCTGAAAGAGAGTCACAGAAATGTACAAAACGGAAACTGACCCTTCAGTCCAACTCGTCCATGCCGATTAGATATCCCAAAGTAATCTAGTCCCATTTGCCTGCATTTGGCTCACATCCCTCCAAACCCTTCCAATTCATATACCCATCCAGATGCCTTTTAAACGTTGCAATTGTACTAACCTCCTCACTTCCTTTAGCAACTCATTCCATAAACGCACCAGCCTCTGCATGAAAATGTTGCCGCATAGGTCCCTTTTATATATTTTCCCTCTCACCCTAAAGCTATGTCCTCTAGTTCTGGACTCCTCCACACCAGGGAAAAGACTTTGTCTATTTATTCTATCCATGCCCCTCATAATTTTATAAACCTCTACAAGGTCACACTTTAGCCTCTGACGTTCCAGGGAAAACAGCCCTAGCCTATTCAACCACTGCCTATAGCTCAAATCCTCCAACCCTGGCAACATCCTTGTAAGTCTTTTCTGAACCCTTTCAAGTTTCACAACATCTTTCTGATACGAAGGAGACGAGAATTGCATCCAATATTCTAAAAGTGGCCTCACCAATGTCCTATACAGCCATAACATGACCTCCCAACTCTTATACTCAATGCTGTGACCAATAAATGAAAACATACCAAACACCTTCTTCACTATCCTATCTACCTACAACTCTACTTTCAAGGAGCTATGAACCTGCATTCCAAGGTCTCTTTGTTCAGCAATTCTCCCCAAGACCTTACCCATTAAGTGTATACGTCCTGCTTTGATTTGCTTCTCTGAAATGCAGCACCTCACATTTATCTAAATTAAACTCCATCTGCCACTCCTCAGTCCAATGGCCTATCTGATCTAGTTCCCATTGTACTATGAGCTCGCCATAGTCCCAGGGGACTTAAGGCTGCTCCCTCATTAGAGAGAGCCAAACAACTATTTATTTCATAGATTTTAATCACAGATAAGGAACTGTGAAGTGCCAAAATTTAACTCTGCTGTTAGATCTCTTGCAGTGCAGTGGTAGAGTTCCTTCCTCTGGACAAGGATTCCAGCCTTTAAGTTCCACCTGCTCCAGAAGTGTGCAAGAACATCTCTGAACAGGTTGATCAGAAAATATCTACAACTCTACTGTTTAAAATTCTAATCTCCCCTCTAAACCTCCCAAGTCACTCATACAAAAAGACGCAAACAAAAAATATGTGGTTTTATGAATTAAGGGAGTAAACTGGGATTCACAGTTCAACTGCACCAGTCCCTAGGATTCACGGAGATAATCATTTTGATCATCAGGACTTTCTATTCTTCAAGCTCTTTCTTCAGTTTCTTTTCACTTTGAAGGAAGAGGCACCAATTGTACACTTCCTGTAAAATCTAATAGTTACAATCTAAACATCACAACTGCAGCAACTGGTCAGAGAAATATAAACTAGCTATCCTCAGCATTTAGGTACTTTACTGGAGACTGTGTGTGTGTGTGTGTGTGTGTGTGTGTGTGTGCGTGCGTGCGTGCGTGCGTGCGAGAGAGAGAGAGAGCGAGAGCGAGCGTGTGAGAGAGAGAGAGAGAGAGAGAGAGCGAGCGAGTGAGAGCATGACACACACTATCTGTCCTTTCAGCAGTCCAAAGGCCTCTGCCAATATCATTTGCACCCACATGCTGTTCAGCAACTCAAGAGACAATTAGGTAGTTGTCAGCCCAATGGTCTTTGTCATCTACAGATGGTCACAACTCCACAAATCAATCAGCAACCTGCTGCCTGCTAAATCTCACTTTGCACATAGTTTGCTGGAGTTGCCCCATCTCCTGTTACATTTCTCCTGCTGCTTGCAAAAAAAAAGTGTAAATTTGACTTAAAGTAAGTGCCAATAGCTTGCTTTTTAAAAAAGTATGGCAATTCCTTTCTCAGTCCTTTTCCCAATTCAGTGCATAGTTAAAAATAAATTAAAGATACACAGACTTTACACTACATCTCTAGCCAAATCAATACCGTGTGTTCATTGAGACAGCATGCCCTGACAAAAACATTCTTTGCAGTGGTCCTGTCATATTCAGAATATAAAAATCTGATTGCCAAATGATGCTGCTGCTGAGATTCACAGTATAAATCACAATTTTACTAGTATTTCCATTCCCCTCCTGTAAGGGATGATGTTGGTTCAGCTGTCACTTTTCTTCCAAAAGCTCATTACACAAAATTAGCCTGAGACTAGAGATACATTTGCGGATTTCATGTCTATCCATTGTTTCACATAGCCTAAATTTTTATTGATTAGTCAATGTTTCCATCAACTAAGTGGAACTTCAGGACAAAAATGTAAAAACTGAGTCCAATAATCACAAACAAAATGATTACCTCTTTTTTGTTTGCAAATAAAATCACGACTTCCTGGTCACACACGATCATTGAAAGTTGATTTAGGCACATGCACATTTCTTATAGATGTGTAAATGTTAGCAAACCCTCATGGAACTGAGCAATTCTAAGGGTATATTTCTAATTAATTTTTAATAATATCTCTCCATTTGTAAACTAAAGTTCTGCATTTTACACCAAAGCAAAAGACTGTTCTTGTAGATGAACCATGCTTCCTAAGCAGTGAAGCAAGCCCTTGTGCTCAAAGGAATGAGAGATAACATGCCCACAGCTTATAACACATATCTTTATTATCGCTAGATTGCACAAATAATTTCTACTAGATACACATGTCAATTTCAATAAAAATGAATATCAGGAAAGCCAGACTCTGTGTAACACACTAACTTACAAGTCACACTAGCAACAGTGAATTTCTGAAGCTAGGGCAAATAACAATGCTAATTAAAAGTAACTTGCTGGTGCACAATGTTAGCAAGAAAAAGAAATGCAGCATGTTAAAATCATTCTGTCAGTAGCATCTATTCCAAGTATCAAACTGTACTTAATTGATCTCATTCTGCCAAAAAAAGGCAGTCTTTTTGGAAGATTCAGTGTAATGGCTACTCCTATATGATTTTCTGTCTATGCACTCAAGTTAACAGTTTAACGTAAGAGAAAATTCTTTGTGAAAGTCCATGGGCTGAAAAATTAATGGATTGTTGATCAATGGCAAAGTGATTTTGTACATGTCAAAAGTAGAGCTTTAAATGTACGTTCTTCCAGACTTTGACATTTTAAGCTTGGAATTTATTAGCCCATCTGTACAATTCATACCAATTTTCCTCCACCTTTAACTTTGAAACATCTTACATCAGGTAACATACAAGTAGAACAGCAGGCAATAACATAGCAGAATTCCCAAAGCTTTGTATCTGGTAAGCAGAAGATCCTATGATTTCATTGCTGCAAGATAAACTGGTGATACTCAGAACTGAGGAAGGGTCACTGGACCCAAAACATTAATACTGATTTCTCTCCACAGATGCAGCTACATCTGCTGACCTTTTCCAACAATTTCTGTTTTTGTAATGCTCTGAAGACATGGGGTCATGTCCCACTGACAACAGACGGTGGAACGAGAGCCAATTAATAAAACTGGAACATGTAGTTCAAATCAGTAATGATGACCATCATCAATTGTTGGAAAAATCAATCTGGTTCACTAATGTCCTTTCTTCCTTTAAGAAAGAAACTTTATCATACGCCCATTTATGTCCAAAACCACAGTAACCATGGTTTATTCTGAATTACCCTCTGAGATAGCTGAGGAAGCCACTCAGTTTCAAGGGCAGTTATGCACGGCCTGCAAATTCTGGGCTTCCCAGTGATACCTAAATTCTGTGAATTAATGAAAGGAAAATATTCTTTATCTTATTCTTTATCTTATTCTTTGGTTGGATTTTTCCAGTTTTGTAATTTGTGGAAATTATGGTTTTTCAAGAATTTGTAATAATGATGTCCTAACGCAAATTGAATATAACAAATTGATTTTAACATTAACATGCTTACCTTTTCCGATGTCTTTGCCCTCCATGTCCTTGAGAACTGCAGACGTCTTTCTGACAATCAAGACTGCATCCCCCTCCCATTTCTTGTGTTTTTTCTTTGATGCTTTACACCACAAGACACTGTAGTATGTGGTGAATGAACTGGACACGTTATGTTCATCGTGATTTTCTTGATTTGTCTGATGTGACACAAGTGGCAGTGATGTGCGAATTTGTTTTGGTACTGCAAAGAGTCGGGATGGCTTCAGCTGTTGCTGAGGAACAAAACCTGCACAAAAGCAAAATATGCTTAGATTACAAACTGTATTGAAGAAGAAAAAATACACTTATATGAGAAATATCAATTCAGGCTCTGGAGCAGATAATGATCATTAACTGAGGAAAGTAAAACTACATAATATTCCCATTTTCTTGTGGAGTTCACTACCCAAGAGTGCAGTGGACAGTAGGACACAGAGTAAATTTAAAGAGAAAGACAGATTTATATTTGGTATTAGGTTAAAGGGTTATGGGGAGCAGGCAGGAAAGTGGAGTTGAGGCAGTCATGAGTTTAGCCATGATTGCATTAAATGGTGGAATAGGCAAGAGGGGCTAAATTGCCTACACGCATTGTTGGTTCTTATGTTTTTTCAGGAAATGTTGCACTGTATACACATCAAATACAAGTTATACCCCAAACTCATTTAAAATGAAAGTCTCATAGATATCCAGATTTGAGTTGCTTGATCAGTTCAAAGTCTGTCAAACGTAGCATGGCTTGAATACCATACAACACAATGGAGGATATTCTCTATGCAAAGATGGGACTTTCTCCCCACAATGACCATGTGATGGTCACTTCTACTGATACTCATGGGTGGATGCAACTGTGACAGATACCGATTAGTGAATTCAAGGTTAAAGAGGTCAGTTCCTCTTGTTGGCACCCTCAGTACCTGCCACAGACTCAGTCTGGCAGCTATGTCTTTTTGGTCTCAGCAAGCTTGAGCAGTTACAGAGCTGCTGGACACTCTTGGTAATGGACACTGAAGGCCCCCATCCAGAGTACATTCTGTGTCATTGTTACCCTCAGTGGTGTTCAACGGTGTCATGCAAGATTGTTGACTGTTTGATTATATTATGTGTTTGGAAATGTTCTGCTATTATACCCTTTATAATAGATTCTAGTATTTTTTCCCCTAATAGCAGATGTTAAGCTAACTGACCTATAGTTACCTGGTGGAATTTTTGTCTCCATCCCTCCTTGAATAAGGGTATTAACATTGGCAATTTTCCAACTCTCTGGGACTATTACAGAAGCTAAGGATTCCTGGAAGATTACTACCATACATCCACCATCTCTGTTGCTACTCCCTCGAAAATCCCATTAGGTCCACAGAACATATCAGCAATTAGCCCTATTAGTTTCCTAATCACTCTTTTCTCTGAAGATAATTATTATATTTTTTTCCTCACTCCCCTTTAGTCCCTTTTTTAATATCTCTGCAATGCTATTTGTGTCCTCTACTGTGAAAATTGATGCTAAGTATTTTTTCAACTCCTGTGCCATTTCCTGGTTTTCCATTAGTATTCTCACAGCCTCGTTCTCTAAAGGGTCAGGGTCATTTTGGCTTCTTTTTTCCTTTATACATATTTAAAGAATCTCTTATTGTCTGTTTTTATAGTACTTGCTGTTTTCTCCCTCTTTTATTGGTTTTCTTTAATACATCCAAATTTCACAACCATGTCAATCTCCAAAATCTTGTACAATAATTGTGTGCGTGTCTAAACATCAGCTTCCAGCTGACTCTGTAGTCCTATATTTCAGATCCCATCCCAGAGTTTGTCATAAAACACAGACACAAAGTCTATTCCACTTCAGGAAAAGTCATGCTCCAGTAACTCAATCACAGTCACAGTTTATCAAGTCTGACAGACATACATTTAGGGTTGAGCGAAACCTTCTACCACATACAATACCTTGACTGGTTAAGTGAAATTACAAGTCTTTAGCGAGTCAGCTTTTATGCTCCTCCAGTCAGAGCAGTAAGTAGAAACTCAAATCTTTACTTGCCCCCAAGTATTGTTGAAGTAGCCGACTCAGTAAACTGACAAAGTTAGTTTTCTTTGGTGCTCTTGGCTCTGCAAGAACCTCTAACTAGCACATTGAGAAAAGCGTAACGTATTAAAGACAGGAAGTAAAATAGAAGATGAATGAAAAATGCTGGATATATTTAGTAGCTTGGCAGCATCTGTTGGGAAAAAAAGTTAACTTTTGAGGCAGATATTTTTCTCTGGAAAGTTATCACTTGACATTACAGAAGTCAGAAAATAAGCCAGCTGAAATATCATATTCCCTTTTTATATGTGTTCAACTTCGCAATGTGGCACTCTTGAGAAAAAGTCCACATTCCACATTTGGGAACATGGTGGCCAAGTGATAATGTCACTGAGCTAGTATTCCAGAGACCAGTCTAATACTTAAGGATCATTGGTGCAAATCCCAGCATGGTAGCTTGTACAATTTAAGTTGAATAAATAAAATCTGCATTTGATAGCATAGTGGTATAGAGATATAATAGTTGAGTATTAACAGATGGAGCTACTTAACAAAATGACTCATCAATACAGGTATGGTAATTCAATGTATTTGTGTTTAAATCATAGTTAACAGATGCCAAGTATTAATTTTAGAAACGAGCAGTGACTGATATCATTACAGCTGGTGAGATTAAGGTTAAATCCCAAAATTACTAACAAGTGTAGCAGCCTGCTGACAACTAAAAGATAGATAGATTGCTAACCTGACCAAACATCGAGGGATGTTGGGTCTATTGGCAAAGTAAAACACTGAAGTCACAAAACCCACACATCAGACACAGTGCAAACAAAGTAGCCACGTGCTAATGACATTAGCATAATTTAAAAAGCAACAGTTATCCTAGACAGGCATATCTCCAACAACTTATCCACCACACTCAGGAGGGCCCAGATAGAAAGACACTGGGTCCTGCCAAACAAAGAAACAACCATTCAAATGTTTGACAATGTCTCAAACTATTAAGTGTGTCTCCCTGATTGGCTAGAACTATAGAAAGTTCCAGAACACCAATGAAAAATATTTAAACACAGGGTTAATCTGCAGACTGCTCTCTTGGAGTCTTGAATCTTCTGGACATTCTGAGGAGAGCAGCATGGCCAATGACAGAGAACTGCTGACTGTCCAGAGAGAGGGAGGAAGAGCAAAAACTGCTTTGCAGTCCCACAGAGTCTAAGGGAGACAGACTTGAGAAGCATTGTAAGGTTAAGGGGCCAAATAAGATTACAGATAGTATTGTTTTGTCACAAAAACTATTGTAACTTGTTTACAAATAAAGTTGGGACAGTTTTGCATTTGTACCAACTTGTGTTCACATAGATTTGACTGCTTCAGTATTGTCGGACACCTGGGAAATTCATGCATAATATTCTAGATGGAGTTGTCTAACTTGTGTTAACAGATTTGGACAGCCAGTCAATTGAGCAAGTTAACATTTGGATACCAAGAGTTAGTATACCAATGATTCAACCCCATCTGGAGTACTGGGCAATTGGCACCACACTTCAGCAAAAGGAGAAATTGACCTGAGAAGAGGATTTGTACACATGCACCAGAATGAAGCTGGAGACAAAAGGATTAAATTATGAGATCAGATTGCATAAACTAAACTTGTATTTTTTCGAATTTAGAAAGTTAAGGTTGATAAATTAATAAGGCTAAAGCAGAAGTTGATTTTCTTTTTTGGAAAGGGCATTAAGGAAGTTAACCATCACCTAGCTGAATGGAAGAAGTCTTGAAGGACTGACTTAGCTAAAAAAAAACTTGGCACGCAGGGGACAATTTCCAAGTTTGCAGATGACACTAAAATTGGAAGAACTATAAACTGTGAGGAGGGTAGTGTGGAACTCCAAAAAGATATTAACAAGTTGGTGGAACGAGCAGATAAGGTTGAATGTAGTGAAGTGTGAGCTGAAACATTTCGGTTGGAATAACACTGAAAGACAATAAATAGTGGGTACAATTCTAAAGGGAGTGCAGGAGCACAGAGTTCTGAGTGTATATGCGCACAGATCAACAAAGGTGGCAGGACAGTGAAAAGAGTAGATAATGAAGCATGCTAGGTTTTTGGCTGTTTTAATAAGGGCACAGAGTACAAAAGCAAGGTGGTGATGTCGAACTTGTACAAGACCCTTGTTAGACCTCATCTGGAATATTATGCAGCGTGGATGCCACATGATGGCAAAAATGTGAATGCATTCAGAAGAGTGGAGGAGCCACTTACAAGAATGGGACCAGCTATGAGAATAGATTGAAGAAATCAATACAAGTCACTTATCTCGGAGCAATGGTGGCAGTCAGGAGGAAATGACACAGTAACCTGCAAGACTAGAAATCAAGTGCAATGGAGATTCAAGCCTAGTCTTTACAGGGTACTTAGCTTGGAGCAGCAACAGCCGGACTTCAGGAAGGGACTAGTAACTGGTAAACTGCAGGAACACCACAAGAATCTTCAGTGCAGCTTCTGTTGAAGTTATAACTCCATAGGTGAGAAAATGTCCAGATTTGAGAATATTGGTCACTTGATAATTACTGATTAACCTTTCTTATCTTACAGATTTATAGCAGTGGGAACTTAGCTACAGTTAACCTTTTCATAACCGTAGTGATAGAGTAGGAAATCTAATGCTTCTGGTTTAAGGCATTAATTATATGTGTAAGAGATGTTAGGAGAGGCCAGCTGAGTGGAATGTGTAATTTGTCACACGTGGGGAAGCCTGGATGCTGCCAGTGTCCTAAATGACTACATACAGAAAGTTCTCCCAGCCTCAGAAGCTGGAGCCCTGGGTCTCAGAGCTTGAGCAGCAGTTGGAGACAACTGTGGATCATTTGCAGGACTGAGAGTTATGTGGATAGCATGTTTAAAGAGGTGGTCACACCACAGCTCAAGGGACTAGAAGAAAGAAGGGAATGGGTGAGCACTAGACAGTCTGAAAGAACAGGCAGATGAATGGCCTATGGGACCACTTGCTTTTAGCTGTCATGGCATAGAACATAAGAACAAGGATGTAATATTGGAGTTGTACAGAGCATTGGTTAGACCACAGCTGGACTACTGTGTGCAGTTCTGGTCACCTCACTACATGAAGGATGTGACAGCACGAGAAAGTGTACAGAGGAAGTTCACCAGGATGCTGTCGGGGATGGAAAAATTGAGCTATAAGGAGAGACTAGATAATCGTTTCTGCTCTACAGAAAACAATCCAAGCATAAGTGTGGGACATGATTGAGGTGTATAAGATTATGAGGGTTATGGACAAGGTGAATATACAGCACTTATTCCCATTGGTTGAGGGATCAATCATAAGAGGGCATAGTTTTAGTGGAAGGGGCACAAGATTCAGAGGGGATTTAAGAAAAAGCTTTTTCACTCAGAAGGCAGTGGGAATCTGGAATGCACTGCCTGGGACAGTAGTAGAAACTGGAAAAGTCACAACGTTTAAAAAATATTTGAATGAGCACTTCAAATATCATAACATTGATGAATATGGAATTAGTGTGTCTTTAGTGGTAGTTATGTCAGTACAGACGCAATGTGTCACAGTGCCTTTTCTGCACTGTAGGTCTCTATAGGACCAGAAAAAATTGTGACCGTAAGAACTGCTCCTTTTTTTGAGATATTTTAGGTGTTCGAGGTGACTTCCTCAAATTCCAGGAGCAGCAATTACTGTGTTATACGCTGTTGCATTGTTTTGTATCTTTAGGGAAAAAAGTCAAAACAACAGCACTTTTAAAAGGAGAAAGACAGACAAAAGGCAGTGACCACCTGATTAATGAGGGGGAGAGAAACCTACACTGCTAACTGACAGTAGTGAATCTGCACAGTTACTGCCTTTGTTGTGGGAGTTCATGTATCTCTGGACATCAGAGTGCGTCTAGGAAAAATTAACAAACAGTGAAATTCACAGCTGACCTTGGAGGAACCTGTGTGGGAGATCTCACAGTACAGGAACAGATAAGTGCATAGTTTTTAATGTGTAACCTTGCTGTAAGTCTACTGTAATGAGTAGAGTGGGTTCTTTCTTGATTATATGTTTTATTGAGATAACAGGAGTCCAGAGACAGTATAAACTTGTTAGGGTGAAGGGAAAGGATGGTAGGTATAGGGAATGCTGGATGAATAAAAAAATTGAGGTTTTGGTTAAGAAAAAGAAGGAAGCATATGTCAGGTAGATAGATCGAATGAATCCTTAGAGGATAAAGGCAGTAGGAGTATACTTAAGAGGGAAATCAGGAGGGCAAAAAGGGGACATGAGATAGCTTTGGCAAATAGAGTTAAGAGAATCCAAAGGGTTTTTACAAATACATTAAGGACAAAAGGGAAACCAAGGAGAGAATAGGGCCTCTCAAAGATCAGCGAGGCAGCCTATTGCATGGAGTCGCAGGAGATGGGGAGATACCAAATGAGTATAGTGCATCAGTGTTTCCTGTGAAGAAGATATAGAATGTGTGGAAATAGATAGTAACAATTTGGGCGGCACAGTGGCTGGTACTGCTGCCTCACAGCACCAGGGTCCCAGGTTTGATTCCAGCCTCGGGCAACTGTCTTTGTGGAGTTTGCACATTCTCCCTGTGTCTGCGTGGGTTTTCTCTGGGTGCTCCGGTTTCCTCCCACAATCCAAAGATGTGCAGGTCAGGTGAATTGGCCATACTAAATTGTCCACAGTGTTAGGTGCATTAGTCAGAAGGGGTGGGTGGGTTACTCTTCGGAGGGATGGTGTGGATTTGTTGGGTCAAAATGCCTGTTTCCACATGGTAGGTAATCTAATCTAATATAAACTTGCAAAATGTCTATATGACAGAGGAGGAGATGCTGGATGTCTTGAAATGCATAAAAGTGGATAAAACCTCGGATCTGATCAGGTATGTCCTAGAACTCTGTGGGAATTTAGGGAAGTAATTGCTGGGCCCCTTGCTGAGATATTTGCATCATCAATAGTCACAGATGAGGTTGGAAAGTCGGAGGTTGGTCAACATGGTGCCACTATTTAAGAAAGGAAGTAAGGAGAAGCTAGGGAACTCTTGGCTAGTGAGCCTGACATCATTGGTGGGCAAGTTGTTGGAGGGAATCCTGAGGGACAGGATTTACATGCATTTGGCAAGGCGAAGACTGATTAGGGATAGTCAGCATGGCATTGTGCATGGGAAATCATGTCTCACAACCTTGATTGAGTTTTTAGAAGATGTAACAAAAAGGATTGATGAGGGCAGAGCCGTGGACGTAATCTAAATGGACTTCAGTAAGGCGTTCAACGTGGTTCCTGGTGGGAGACTGGTTAGCAAGATAAGATCTCAGGGAATACAGGGAGAATGAGCCATTTGGATACAGAATTGGCTCGAAGGTAGAAATGTGTTGCTGGAAAAGCGCAGCAGGTCAGGCAGCATCCAAGGAACAGGAGAATCGACGTTTCGGGCATAAGCCCTTCTTCAGGAAGGGCTTATGCCCGAAACGTCGATTCTCCTGTTCCTTGGATGCTGCCTGACCTGCTGCGCTTTTCCAGCAACACATTTCCAGCTCTGATCTCCAGCATCTGCAGACCTCACTTTCTCCTCGAAGGTAGAAAACAGTGTGGTGGTTATGGTTGCTTTTCAGACTGGAGGCCAGTGACCAGTGGTGTGCCAGGAGGATTGGTGCTGGGTGAACTACTTTTCATCATTTATATAAATGATTTGGATGTGAACAGAGGAGGTATCGTTAGTAAGTTTGCAGTTGACACCAAAATTGGAGAGGTACTGTACAACGAAGGTTACCTCAGAATACAACGGGATCACGATCAGATGGGCCAATGGACTGAAGAGTGGCAGATGGAGTTTAATTTAGATAAATGTGAGGTGTTGCATTTTGGAGAAGCAAATCAGAGCAGGACTTGTACACTTAATGGTAGGGTCCTGCTGAACAAAAAGACCTTGGAGTGCAGATTCATAGTTCCTTGAAAATAGAGTTGTAGCTAGATAGGATGGTGAAGGCAGCATTTGGTCCTTTATTTGCTTTCCTTTATTGGTCAGAGCATTGAGTACAGGCGTTGGGAGGTCATGTTGCGGCTGTACAGGACATTGGTTAGGCCACTGTTGGAATATTGCGTGCAATTCTGGTCTCCTTTCTATCGGAAAGATGTTGTGAAATTTGAAAGGGTTCAGAAAAGACTTACAAGGATGTTGCCAGGCTTGGGGAATTTGAGCTATAGGGAGAGGCTGAATAGGCTGTGGCTGTTTTCCCTGGAGTGTCAGAGACTGAGGTGCGACTTTGTAGAGGTTTATAAAGTCATGAGGGGCGTGAATAGGATAAATAGACAAGGTATTTTCCCTGGGGTGGGGGAGTCCAGGACTGGAGGGCATAGGTTCAGGGTGAGAGGGGAAAGATATAAAAGGGACCTAAAGAGCAACATTTTCACACAGAGGGTGCTGTGTGTATGGAATGAGCTGCCAGAGGAAGTGATGGAGGCTTGTACAATTACAGCATTTAAAAGTCATCTGGATGGGTAAATGAGTAGGAAGGGTTTAGAGGGATATATGCCAAGTGCTGGCAAATAGGACCAGATTAGGTTAGGATATTTGGTCAGCATGGACGAGTTAGACCGAAGGGTCTGTTTCCGTGCAGTACCTCTCTATGGCTCATTGTTCAGATTGTTTTCCTTGGAGGGAGGAAGGCTGAAGGAAGATTTGGTTGACGTATTCAAAGTCATGAGTGGGCGGGACAGAGTCGATCAGGTAAAGCTGTTTCTGTTTGGAAAAGATTTAATGAGAGAGCATACATTTAAAAGGGATGTGCAAACAAAGCAAGGGTAATGGTGAGAAAAAAATGTTTCACACAGCAAGTAGTCAAGATATGGATTGTAGAGACTGGAAATGTGGTGCAGGCAGGTTCAGTTGAGGTGTTCAAGAGGGCATGGATGGTTTTTTTGGACAGTAATAGTGTGCACAGATGTAGGGGAAAGGCAGGAGATCAGCACTACTTAATTCCCCAATGGTCTCCTTATGCACCGTAATAATTCTGTGACTCCTGTTCCTATGTGGCCAGGTAACGAGTGCTATAGTAGTCAGCACAGCAGCACATAATAAAATGAAGGAACAGGGGGTGAGATATTTAAGGTAAGAAAGGGTAGGCTTAATTAATGAATATTTGGATTCTGATAAATTCACTTACACCAAAAATAAATGAATCAGAAATACACCATTGCAATTATAGAGTTGCAGTCATACAGCTTGGGAAAAGACCCTTTGGTTGTTTCTTGATGGCTCACCACAATAAGAAAGCAAGCCAAATCTGACTGACAAGATCCTAGCTTCAGTCCCCAGCCAGTGCTCAAACAGTCAAGGGGCTATCTATTTACATCAGTACCACTTAGTGAAAGAAACATTTGAATCTGATTTGTGTCAGATCTGCCAGCCCGCTAGCTATGTGTGGATGCTAAATGAAGAACTGATTAGGCTTTGAAGTGAAAAACCTATCAATTAAACTCATGGAAAAAGAAGAGTGATGTACCAGAATGTGGTTGTGTTGTTACGGAATCAAAGTTTTTAGGAGAAGAGAATAAATTGATGGAATATGTATTGGAATAAAGAATAATTATTGTCCATGGTCTTCTTTATAAAGCAAGAAGTGAAACACTGATCAGCTGGAACAATAAAACAGGTATGAAAATGCTACTAAATATCTGCAGAGCACACTGTCAATTGGCCCTTTAACCACTGCTTTGAGAAACAAAATGAATCATTCAGAATGATAATATATATTTAAGATGAACAGAAACAGTTAGTTTAATTCCCTCCTCTGTACTTAGGATCCATAATCAATCAAAAAGCTCAGATCAAAAATCTCTTTTGAGAATTGCACATTGAAAACCATTTTTCACAATGCTTGGTGTTTTAAAACAATACAAAGTCATTAAAAAACATTGATTAATAACAATGAAACATTTTTTTCCAACACAAGTCTAGCAGGAAAAGAAACAAATCATTTTAATCCATCAATACAATGGTAACTTTAGACTTTAACAACATTTTAAAAAATCTTCTAAAAGGTTCAATCAATCTTATAAATGCAGGATTTAATTTGCTGGGTGACTGGTTTGATCATTTTATATTTGATATGAATCTAAGACACTGTAAGTAATCTAATCTAATCTACATCATGAACCTGTTTCAAGTTTTAAGACTATTTAAAAAGAAACACACACAATTTGGCTGGGAATGTGCCAAAAATGAAGCTCAGGAAAAGTTTTCTTTTCCCCATGTGTTCCAAAAAGACACATTTCTTCTTGGTGATAAATTAATGTACATACATTAAGCAGAACGAATTAGGTGGAGTAAAGATACATGTTTTTTATATATGTGGTCAAATTAGATGGTCCAAAATCAAGAATAAAGAATTACAATGCACAATTTACCCATACACATTAGGTTAAACACGGGCATTACAGCAGCACTTTATTACTCACATCATAACGATCAGTGCAGCTAGCACTAACAATGCTGTTCATTGGCTGCAAGCATTAGCAACGGCCCAAACCTGAATCTTTCCAGCAGCACTTCAAGTTCAACTGCGCTCCTGAAATTAATCAAAACCTCTTAAAAGGGAGATGTGCTACAGCTGGGGCAGGTGCTGAGAATCATTTGGGAACTGAACGTTTCCTTTGTTATATTTTTATGCAAAAGAACAGGCTCCAATATTCTGACGTTGTATTGAAGTCTTAGTAAAGGAAGTGAAAGTAGGATGGATGTCTTGTATCCAGAGAGGGTGGAGGACCTTCCAAAATCAGTCAGAGGGTTTGAAATCAGCAATCTGTCATCCACTAGCTAACTGGATTTGGAATATCAGTTTAGCTCAGTTGGCTGGATCATTGGTTTACAGAGCAGTGTGATGCCAACAGCGTGGGTTCAGTTTCCATCACCAGTTTGAGGTTACCACGAAGGACTCTCCCTTTCAACCTCTTCTCAGGTGGCCCTCAGGTTAAATCACCACCAGTCGCTTCTCTTTAATGAGAGAGCAGCCTCAATGGTCTAGTAAGTCTATGGCGACACAACTGGATTCACTGAGCCATTTCTCTGTAATTGCATTGATTCCATGGATAGAAGGCAGCTGTGCTCTCAAGATGCCAGCATTTGTCCCTTCAACCCAACTACTCTGCTAGTGTCCTTGCTGTTGCTGGTCAGTCAGTCAATCCACACTGCTGCTACCAATGCCAACACAGTACAGGTCACCATCAGTCACCTTAGCCTTGAACTGCTAGAGGACATCCTCCAGGATTATCTGCATTCTCCTCCACTGCAATCATTTTCCACCAGCCATTGTGCAATCATTGCAGCTGCGCTGTATAAAAGCAGGACCACAGGCAAAAGCGCATGGAATTTAGGTTTCGCACAAGTGATTAATTTCTGTTTCTGTGAAATATAGCATGATGTAATTGATATATCTAGCTGAAAGGTTTATTTAATGGTGCTTTTTATCTTTGTATTATGACCAACAGTTGCTGTGCCAGTCACTGCAAGATGGAAGATGTGGTTTCTGGTATATAAACTCTCGTGTAGGTGAATGGGAAACTGGGGTTGCATTTACTGCTGTCACAATCCAATTCATTTTTCAATGACAGTCTTGGCAGTAGTGGGCTATGCCCAGATTTCCTTCTTTTTCCCCACTTCCTGTGCCTCAGCTGCTTGGCATACAGCTGATGGTGGGGTCTGTCCCTTACAACAATGAGATGGTCTGCACAATCAGAAATTCTGACAGCTTCTCAGGTAAGTGCTACAGTACACTGCTTTGGATCAAACCGTGCAGCAGATACGTTGTTTCAACAACCCAATGATGCACACTGTCACAGATTGTGTGAAACTATAACTTTCTCTTTATATTAGCTTATTTGTGAGCTCCAGAGGCAAGGGCTCCGTGGTCTAAAGATAGCCTTTGATGTCGAGTAGGCAGCCTTTACTTTGTCCTGGCATCGCAAATGCACAGCAGCCTACCACTGTTGAAATGAAAGTTGCATGATTTATTGAAATATAGCAAGATACTAACCTGCATAACGTGATTATTCACTAGATGCACGTTAAGGGAATGGGATTCTTGTCTGTTATGGCATATCGCAGTTGACATGCATCAGTCTCAAAGCAGAATGTGTGCTGTGAATGGCTCCCGATATAATTGGGAAACCTGCAATTCCTGAGAACAGATGTTGCCACCTGCCTGCACATCTATAGCAAGGCAGATTGTTACTCAGCATTCTTGGAAATTAGAGTTTCAGTCCTTTACCTAATGCAACAATGCCAGCAAATTAAAGGCTAGTAGGCTTCTCCAGAAATATTGTTTTGGCACCTCAGTGACATCCATGGTCACATTTTGGGTGGCAGCCTAGTTCTCATATTATGCCTGACATGCATTCACTTAAACATGCACATTGAAGTCATCAGCGATACAAGCAAAGAAATTAGGAGGAGCAGGCTATTAAACCCTTCAAGCCTGCTCCATCATTTGATAAGATCAAGCTGCTCTGTTTGTAACCTTAAAATCACATTATCGCATACTCATAATAACCTTTAAAACTTTGCTCAAAAAAAATGAGCCCAGCTCTGCCTTCAAGATATTGAAGGACTCACTGCCTGAAAAGTTGAAGGAACCAGAGTTCCAAAGATTCATCTGTAGAGAAGAGCAAGCTAATGTTGAGAGTCTGATGAACAGTCATCCAAACGAAGATGGCTCTGATGAAGAGTCTAGGTTAGATTAGATTCCTTACAGTGTGGAAACAGGCCCTTCAGCCCAACAAGTCCACACCAATCTGAAACATTAGCATGCTCTCTCTCCATGGATGCTGCATGATCTGCTATGATTTCCAGCATTTTTTGTTTTCAGTACAGATTCCAGCATCTGCAATAATTTACTCCTCCAAAGATTCATGATCTTCTTAGGAAGATAATTTCACTTAACATTTGTTTTAAATGGGCCATTCCTGATTTTCAAACAGTGACTCCAAGTTCCATATTATTCCATAAGAAATATCCACATCAACCTCTCAGTCAGCCTAGGCTTCTTAACTGCAGGTGGAAGTGAGCTGTCACAGAATGGAGCACCATAACTGCTGCCAGCAGACCAAGCATTCACCTTCACAACTCACAGCCCATCGTCATATACCAGCAGAAAATTGATGGAATAAAATCCTTCTGGTTCCAGTATATCGCAGAGTTGACATGTGGTGGCTGGAAGAGACATGTCTGTTGTCAATGTAACCTGCTGTATGTAAAGCCTGCAATCCTCACCAAGCAACATGCTCCCATTGCTTGCTAATTTCTGGCAAGAGAACCAAATGTAGCCAGTTCACTTTGAAAACATCTCAGTGATTCCTCCAACCCTATACCCCATCCATGCCAAAAACAAACGTGGACAACCTAGTACAAGATATCCTCCTCCACCTTCCAGCGGCTTGTTTTGTTCTGCATAATCTCTTCTCATTTTCCTACTATGATGTACTCAAACAGGTGGGGAGCTGCCTTCTTGTGCACCCATGTCTGGGATCAAAGTTTGTTTGTGCAGAATCCTTCAAGACACCTCAGCACCTGTCAGCCCCCTTGCTGTAGATCTTTTGCACATGAAAAGAACCAAGGACAGCATGGAAAAAAATGCAGAATTGTTACAACAGCAATAAGAGATTAATCAGCAACTAGCCTCTACGTAAAATGATCCTTTTAGTTAAGTAGATCAACTAATCTGCAGCTTAACATGTGCTCAGCTTAACAGAAAGTTCTGTAGAACAATGTGCTCCAAAAGGCATAGATGCATAATCACCATTGTAAACTGACTGACACCGTGACCTACCTGTTCTAGATATTTTTTACATATGTCAGTTGCACAGATATGAACACCCGCACCAAGCTAGCTCACCTTGATTCAAGGCATGAGTGAAAGATGATACACTGTACACTGTTTTGGTTTGAAGAGAGCCCCAGGTATACAAACAATACGTTTCACCAAGCACAGGTTCATGCCATATATGTTTAGCATAAACTTGTAAGCAATTAAGAAAATCTCAAGTTTCAAAACAATCAATGTGGATCCTGCTTCAGAATAAATTACATGACACAAAACACAGGTCAACCTTCAGTTCAGTGGATGAAATTTAACTTAGAGAGCTAATGAAATTTTTGAAGGAAATGCATAGCATTTAACACATATAGAACTTAATCCAAGATGTGTTTGATATTGTACTTAGAGGCACAATATTTCAAGGATTATTTCTCATAGCACAGAGAACTTGCTAACCCCAATCTCAATCTCTCCCCTAAACTCACCTAATGATCAAGCCTTGTTCTGCTCCTGCTCCTTATCATACTCCTGTTCTCATCTCACTTCACTGTCCTGTTGCTCTATTAAGACTTTTCCCATACCTGTGATGGTATTCCCATGCATATCCTGTCCTTGCTCTTCTAGCTGGTAGAGATGGAATTTTGGAAAGGCACTGACAGAGGGACATTGATGAGTCTCTAAAGTGTATCTTATAGATGGTGTAGTGTTGGCAGTGAAGGAAGTTAAAACATAAGTGAAGGAAAAGAGTGTCAATCAGGTGGGCTGTCCAGTTTTGATAAAATTGACTTGCTAGACAATTTCAGAGGGTAGTTAAGAATCAATCACATTGCTGACAGTCTGCAGTCACATGTAGGCCAGACCAGTAAGGATGTCAGATACCTTTCCCTAAAGCACATTAACGAACCAAACAGATTTTTACAGCACTCAAATTTGATGAAAAATGGGCTTCTGACCACATAACTGCAACATTCAAAGAGTGCTTATTTTCATTTTCATAATATCACAATTTACTCCCTTACTCAAGCTCATCTGTCTCAAGCTCATCTGTTTCAATCCCACATCCACACCTTTATTTCTTCTAGATTTTACAATTCCAATGCACTACTGATAGGCTGCCCATATTCCATCCTCTGTAAAGTTTAGGTTGCTAAAAAGACATTTTGTCAAAGCTTTCCATCTTTCACTCATCAGGACATCGTGCAAGATTTAAATTCAAGGAGTAAACCAACACTTTTACTGCATTAGGGAAGAGTGCTGATAAGTGGGCAAGTGGACTCTGATTGGTAGATGCACTGCTTTTTTTATTCATGGCATGTAGATGTCATTGACTGGGCCAGCATTTAATGCCCATCCTTGGTTGCCCTTTAAAATATAGTGGTGAGCTGCCTTATTGAAACACTGCAGTTCATTTGGCACAGGCACATCCACAATGCCATTGATTTTGATCATGAGATTGAGTTATTTATTGTCACATATACCTAGAAAGATAGAGTGAAAAGTGTGTTGTCGCCATAAGAGTGCTATTTTGAGTTACAAAAGTAATAAAAAGTTATTACATAAATAGAATTATCCTTCTGTACAAAGGGTCTTCAAACACAGCTTCAGGACTTCTGCAAATGTCTTTGCAAGTTGTCCCAGGCCTGAAGGACTACCCCCGCTTCAGGCCTATTGTAGCCAGGAGTCCCCACCCAGCTACCAGCTCCACCACAGCAACCCATCAACATCAAGATTCCCCAGGCGAAAGTGAGGACTGCAAGAGTCAACAATCTGGGCACCACCACTGGCACAGCCGATGACCCGCCGAACACTATCTCAGGCAACAATCTACTGAATCTACAATCTGGGCCTACCATAGTCAAAGTCCTCACTCTAGGCACTACCACCATCACAGCTGATGACCTGCTGAATACCACACCAGCTTCCCCATAACATCAGAAGATGAAGAAAAGAGGGAGAAAAAGCAAGATAAAGAAAAGGACAAAAAGAGAAGGATGAGATCTGCCTGGATGGGCTCAGGAGCCTGAACACTATCTACTGTGCTGGCACAGCCATCTTAGTAGAATTGAGGGAATTCTTGGATTTTGACCGAGTAACAATGATTTAATAACAATATGTTTCCAAAAGAGGTGGTGAGTGGCTTTGAGGGGAACATAAAAATGGTGGTATTCCCATGCATCTGCTGCCCTTCTCCTTCTGGGAAA
This sequence comes from Chiloscyllium plagiosum, assembly GCF_037043375.1. Lineage (NCBI taxonomy): Eukaryota > Metazoa > Chordata > Chondrichthyes > Orectolobiformes > Hemiscylliidae > Chiloscyllium > Chiloscyllium plagiosum. The sequence continues at coordinate 104,530,203 of NW_028270142.1, forward strand.
CAGTGACCGTGAGTTTAGAAGTTGCTAAGCAGCATGGTGAATTTGGCAGTATATCTTGTGATGGAACACACTGCTGCCCCTGAGCTTCAGTAACGGAGTGAGTGACTTTTTGTGAAGGTGGTAACATTCAAGCAGGCTGCTTTATCCTGGATGGTGTCAAGCTTCTTAAGTGTTGTTGGAGTTCCACTCATCCAGCTAAGTGTGCAGTATTCCATCACACTCCTGAATTGTGATGTAAATGGACAGTTAGTAGGTGAATTACTCCCTCTGACCAGTCGGGATACTGGTGCTGGCTGACAGTTAAGCTGGGTCTTATTGAACTTTGAAACCAGGCGGTATAACCAATTGGTCTTGGAATTGCCCCAAGAACGAACCAGTAAATGGCTGGTTGAGTTGAGTTGAGTTGAATCAGACACTATGCATGCACATGTTCTTTCTGCCTGCAAACAACAGGACCCTGAGTGGGTTACTCTTCAGAGGGTCAGTGTGGACTTGTTGGGCCGAAGGGCCTGTTTCCATACTATAGGGAATCTAATCTAATTAATATATGGAGCTTCTAATATACACAAGCCCAACACATTGCAATCCTGACTCTCAATCTTAAATTGGCTGTCAGTATTATTCTTCATACTTTCAGGATGATCCAGCAATGTTGTCCAATTTGAGAATCACATCTAATGTTAGGCTGTGTTACAGTTTTACAAGTAGTACAAGTTTTGTACTACAAATAACTATTTATAAAGCTGAGGTTATTCAAAACTCTGTTGCCTGTGTCCTAACTTATATCAAGTCGTATTTACTCTCAATGCCATGTTCGTTGACGATTATTGGTTCTCGATTAAGCATAAACTTGATTTAAAAATTTTTACCCTGGTTTTCAGATTCCACCACGGCTTTGCCCTAACTTCTGTGCAAACGTCACGAGCTCCACATTCTCCAAAATAGCTGCACTTCTCTAATTCTGGCCTGTTTAGCATCCCCGATTTTAATTACTTTATCAGCTATGAAGGCCCAGGGTCTGGAGTTCCCTCCCTAAACCTCCGTGTCTCTCTTTGCATTCATCTTAAAACCTTCACAAAGGGGGACACAAGTAACATCAGAAATGTTGGGGAACACAGCACTGACTGAGAGAGAAACCGAAGCAAGTCAGTATTAGTAGGGAAACGGTGTTGGTGAAATTGATGGGATTGAAGCTCAATAAATCATGAGGGCCTGATAACTTACATCCCAGAGCACTTAAGGAAGTAGCCCTAGAAACAGTGGATGCATTGGTGGTCATCTTTTAAGGGTTTATAGACTCCAGACAGTTCCTACAGAATGGAGGGTAGCTAATGTAACCTCTGTATTTAAAAAAGGAAGTCAGAGAGAAAACCGGGTATGATAAATTATGTCAGGCTGATATAGTTGAGAAAATCCTAAATTCATTTAAAAAGAATTAATAGCTGAGTATTTGGAAAACAGTGGCAGGACCAGACAGAGTCAACATTGATCTACAAAAGAGAAATTACGTTTGATAAATTTACTGGAATTCTCTGAGGATGTAATGTGTAGATTTGATGAAGGGAAGCCAGTGTACATCTTACTTGGACATTTACAAAGTTTTCATCATAGTCTCACATAAAAGAAAGTACATAAAATTAAAGTGCACGGGATTGGGGGTAGTGTATTGAAAACTGGTTGGCAGATAGGAAACAAAGACTAGGAATAAACACAGTTTTTTCTGAAAGACAGACAGTGACTAATAGGGTAACACTGGGATCAATACTAGGATCCCAGCTACTCTCAACATATATTAATGATTTGGATACTACATTTAATACCTCAAACTTTGCAGATGTCTCAAAACTGGTAGGAGAGTGAACTGTGAAGAAGATGTAAAGATACTTTAGTGCAATTTGGACAAGCTGAGTGAGGAAAATGCATGGTAGATGCAGTATAATTTGCATAAATGCAAGATTTTGCATTTTGATAACAAAAACAGGAAGGCAGATTATTATCTGAGTGACTGTAAATTGAAAGAGGAGAATGTACAACAAGACCTTGGTGTCCTCATACACCATTCGCTGAAGATAAGCATGCAGGAGTAGTAGGTGGTAAAGAAGGCAAATGTGTATATTGGCTTTCATAGTGAGAGGATTTGAATACAGAGGTAAGGATTTCTTTCTGCAATTTACAGGGTCTTGATGAGGCCACACCTGGAATATTGTGTACATCTCCTTATCTGAGGAAGGATGTGCAGTGAAAGTCTATCAGACTGACTCCTGCTGAGATGGCAGGACTGATAGGAGAGGTTGAATCAATTAGGATGATATTCATAGAGTCATAGAGATGTGCAGCATGGAAACAGACCCTATGGTCCAACTCATCCAAGCTGACCAGATATCCTAAATAAATCTTTTCCCATTTGCCAGCATTTGGCCCATACCCCTCTAAACCATTCCTGTTCATATACCTATCCAGATGGCTTTTAAATGTTGTAATTATACTAGCCTCCACCATTTCCTTTGGCAGCTTATTCCACACACGCACCACCCTCTACTTGAAAATGTTGCATCTTGGATCCCTTTTAAATTTTTTCCTTCTCATCTTAAACCTATGCCCTCTAGGTTTGGAGTCCCCCACCTTGGGGGGCTATGTACCCTAACCATGTCCCTCAATCTTTTCTGAACCCTTTCAGGTTTCACAACATTCTTCCTATGGAAAGGGCACAAGAACTGCATGCAGTATTCCAATAGTGGCCTAATCAATGCCATGTACAGCTGCAACAGGACCTCCCAACTCCTATACTCAACGTTGTGAGCAATAAAGGCAAGCATACCTTCACTATTCTACCTACCTGAGACTCTACTTTCAAGGAGCTATGAACCTTCACTCTAAGGTCTCTTTGTTCAGCTTCACTACCCAGGACCTTACCATTAAGTGTATAAGTCCTGCTCTGATTCACCTTCCCAAAATGCAGCATCATGATTTATCTAAATTAAACGCCACCTGCCACGCCTCAGCCCATTGGCCCATCTGATCAAGATCCTGTTGTACTCTCAGGTAACCTTCTTCACTGCCCACTGAGCCTCAAATTTTGGTGTCATCTGCAAACTTATTAACCATACCTTCTATATTCACATGATGGAAAGCAGTGGACCCAGCACCAATCCTTGTGGCACACTGCTGGTCACAGGCCTCCAGTCTGAAAAGCAACCCTCCACCACCACTATGTCTTCTAACTTCCAGCCAGTTCTGTATCAAATAACTAGTTCTCCCTCGATTCTACGCGATCTAACCTTGCTAACCAGTCTACCTTGTCGAAAGCCTTACTATCACGTCCACCACTCTGCCCTCATTAATCCTCTTCGTTATTTCTTCAAAAAACTTCAAGTTCATCAGACACAATTTTCACATATAGAGCTATCTGCTCGAGTTCAGAAAAATAAGAGGCAATCTCACAAAAGCTTATAAAATTCTAACAGAACTAGACAGGGTAGTTGCAGGAAGGATGCTCCCAATAGCAGGGAAGTGCAAAACAAGGGGTCACAGTTTAAGCATATGGGGGGAACCATTTAGGACTGAGACAAGGAGGAATTTCTTCAACCAGAGAATGGTGAATCTGGTTAATTTGCTACCATGGAAGGCAGCCGATGCCAAGTATTTTATGATTTCAAGAAGGAGCTAAACATAACACCTTGGGCTAAAGAGACCAAAGGATATGGGGAAAAGCAGGAACAGGCTATTGAGTGGACTGATTAGCCATGATCATAATGAATGGAGGAGCAGGCTTAAAGGGCTGAATGGCCTACTCCTAATCCTATTTTCTATGTGGCTATGTTAAAGACACGATATTAACACATATTACCTGCATAAATTACAACGCTAGACACCACTAAAACCACACTGAAGTCTTTGTATCAGTAAAATTCAAATTCAAGGTTAATATTTACAAGACTCTTGAAGTTGACCACATAATGGATTGCATCCTGAGAGACTGTGTAGACATGTAGCCAGGCATCAACAGTGAGATCTCAATCTCAGAAAATCTTATCGAGTCACTGAATCATACAGCATGAAAATAGACCATTCAATCTAACTCATCCATGCCGAACTATGTAACGAGTCCCATTTGCCTGCATTTGGTCCATATCCCTCTAAACCTTTCCTATTCATGTACCTGTCCAAATGTCTTGAAAATTTTGTAATTGTACCTGCCTCTACCACTTCCTCTGGCAGCTCATTCCATATATGCAACATCACTTGTGAGAAAAAGTTTCCCCCCAGGTCCCTTCTAAATCATTCCTGTCTCACCTTAAAGCTATGCCCTCTAGTTTTGGATTCCCCTAACCTTAAAAAAAAAAGACTTTGGCTATTCCTTTATCTATCCTCCTCATAATTTTTATAAACATCTATAAGGTCACCCCTCACCCTCCGATGCTCCAGGGAAAAAAATCCCAACCAATTCAGTCTCTCCATATAACTCAAATCCTCAAGTCCTGGCAACATCCTTGTAATTATTTTTCTGCACTGTCTCTAGTTTAATACCATATTTCAATAGCAGGGAACCAGAATTGTACATGGTATTCCCAAAACTGGTCTCACTAATGTCTTGTACAACTGCAACATGACGTCCCAACTCCTATACTCAATGCTCTGATCAATGAAGGCAAATGTGCCAAACGCCTTCCCCACCCAGTCTACATGCAACACTGCTTTCAAGGAAACATCAACCTGTATCCTGAGGTCCCTCTGTTCAACTGCTCTCCCCAGGGTCCTACCATTAACTGTTATAAGTTACAAATGCTAAATGGCTCACAGCAAACAATCAATTCCCACTACCCACCAGCACAAGATTGGAAATTGACTACTCACAATTGAACTAGCTACGTTACATAGCCTGCTGTGTGGAAAGTGGTTTAGGCTTTTGTACCAATGCAAATTTATGCAGTGCATTTTCGGCAACAGTGCAATTCAGTCAGTGGCACGCGTACTTTTTTGGAGCTTCGCTGTATTAACTACAGACCAGTCTAAATCCACTAATATGCCCAGGCATCTGTTTTTGTAAAGTTTAATCTCGCATCTTTACCAAATTAATAACTAATTAAGTCAATAAATAAAGGTTGAAATGGCAGTATGTCATAACTGCAGCACATAGGAACCTGCAGAGAGCACTGTGACTCAGACAAGTAGGCCTGGGGCAGCCCTAGGCATTTGGCTCATATTGTTGAGAGGGAAATTTATCTGGACACACTGTTCCAAACTCTAGTCATAGTCCTTATTGTAAGTGAAACTTCTGAATTGGTCACGTGTGATTACTGATCAAGCATATATGGCAATCCAGATTATGGAATGAAGATGTCTTGGCCTTTGACCATTATCAACAAGAATGAGGCACGTGTTACCTGTGCAGCTGAGATCAAGGACTGCAAGATGGATGAGCCATTTTTTTTTCTTATTCAATCATGGGATGCGGGCTTCACTGACTAGGTATTTATTACCCACTTCAAACTGCCCTTGAGAAGATGCTGAGCTGCTTTATTGAAACACTGCAGTCCTTGAGGTCTAAAGATATGCACGGTGCTGTTTGGAAGGGAGTTCTAGGATTTTGACTCTGTAACAGTATGGTGATATAATTCCAAGAGCGATGGTGTGTGACAGGGAAGGGAACTTGCAGGTTCCTGGCATGTGCTGTCCATGTCTGTCCAGATCCTAGTAGTGAGGGTTTTGAAGATGCTGTTGAAGGACATATTGCTGTCCAGGTCTTGCTGCATTTGGGCATTAACTGCTGCTGTATCTGAATAGTCACAAATGGTGTTGAACATTGTGCTGTCATCAGCAGACATCCCATTTCTGATTTCATGATGGAAGGAAGATGAAGCAGTTGATGATGGTTGGGCCTAGGACCCCCACACTGAGAAACTTCTGCAGACATGCCCTGGAGCAGAGATGACTGACTGATTTCCAACAGCCACGACCAACCTCCTTTGTGACAGGTATGACCCGAACCAAATAGTTCTTTCTCCCAATTCCCAATGACTCCAGTTTCTTTTAAAATTCTTTGATGCCACACTCAGTCAACTGCTGCCTTAATGCCAAAGGCAGTCACTTACAACTCAGATTTGGAGTACAGTTCTTTTGTCCATTTTGGACCGAAGCTGTAACGAGTTCTGAATGATATTGCCAGAACATAAACGAAGCATCAGTGGGCACGTTGTTACAGTGCTGTCATTGACCCATTCCACCAAATTGCTGAGTTAAAAATCATACAACACCAGGTTATAGTCCAACAGGTTTATTTGGAAGTACTAGCTTCCAGAGCGCTGCTCCTTTGTCATGTGACTAAGGAATCTGGTGGTTTGATTTTTAACTTTGTCCACCCCAGTCCAGCACTGACACAACTAAAACAAACAACTAAAACGGTCCTTCAAGCCTACACTGATCCAGAACCTCTACCTAAACCTACTGACTATTTTCTAAGGGTCTGTATCCCTTTGCTCCCTGCCCATTCATGTATCTGTCTAGATACATCTTAAATGACGCTATCGTGCCCGCCTCTACCACCTCCACTGGCAACATGTTCCAGGCACTCATCATCCTCTGCATAAAGAACCTCCTATACATATCTCCCCTAAACTTTTCTCCTCTCACTTTGAACACGTGATCCTTAGTAATTGAGTGCCCTACTCTGGGAAAAAGTTTCTTGCTATCAACCCTGTCTGTACCTGTCATGATTTTGTAGACTTCAATCAGGTCTCCCCTCAACCTCAGTCTTTCTAATGAAAAAATCCTAATCTACTCAACCTCTCTTCATAGCTAGCGCCCTCCATACCTGGCAACATCCTGGTGAACCTCCTCTGTATTCTTTCCAATTCATCCACATCCTTTTGGTAATGTGGCGAACAGAACTGTACGCCGTATTCCAAATGTGGCTGAACCAGAGTGTTCTACAACTGGAACATAACTGCCAACTCTTGTACTCAATATCTCGTCCAATGAAGGGAAGCACGCCGTATGTCTTTTTGACCACACTATTGATCTATGTTGCCACCTTCAGGGAACAATGGACCTGAACACCCAGATCTCTCTGTACATCAGTTTTCCCCAGGGCTTTTCCATGTACTGTACAGTTCGCTCTTGAATTGGATCTTCCAAAATGCATCATCTCACAATTACCTGGATTGAACTCCATCTGCCATTTCTCTGCCCAACTCTCGAATCTATATTCTGCTCTATTCTTTGACAGTCCCCTTCACTATCTGCTACTCCACCAATCTTCGTGTCATCTGCAAACTTGCTAATCAGACCACCTGTACCTTACTCCAAATCATTTATGTATATCACAAACAAGTAGTCCCAGGACAGATCCCTGTGGAACACCACTGGTCACAGGTCTCCATTTTGAGAAACTCCCTTTCACGACTACTTTCTGTCTCCTGTTGCCCAACCAGTTCTCTATCCATCAAGCTACTGCACCCTGGACTCCGTGCGACTTCACCTTCCCCATCAGCCTATCAGGGGCATCCTTATCAAATGCTTTACTAAAGTCCATGTATATGACATCGATAGCCCTTCCCTCATCAATCAGTTTTGTCACTTCCTCAAAGAATTCTATTAAGTTGTAAGACATGACATTCCCTGCATAAAACCATGTTGCCTATCACTAATAATTCCATTTTCTTCCAAATGGGAATAGATCCTATCCCTCAGTATCTTCTCCAGCAGCTTCTCTGCCACTAATGTCAGGCTCACCAGTTTAAAATTACCTGAATTTTCCTTGCTAACCTTCTTAAATTAGGGAACAACATTAGCAATTCTCCAGTTCTCCAGGTCCTCACCCATGTTCAAGGATGCTACAAAGATATCTGTTAAGGCCCTTGCTATTTCCTCTCTTGCTTTCCTCAGTAACCTGGGACAGATACTAGCTGGACCTGGGGACTTGTCTGCCTTAATGCCTTTTAGAATACCCAACACTTGCTCCCTCCTTATGCGGACTTAACCTGGAGTAATCAACCAATGAAACCGATGGAAAGTACTCATTAAAAATCTCATCCCTTTTCTTTGACTCCACGCATAACTTTCCTCCTTTGTCCTTGAGTAGGCCAACCCTTTCTTTGGTTACCCTTTTGCTGCCTATGTATGAATAAAAGGCTTTGAGATTTTCCTTAACCCTATTTGCTAAAGATATCTCATGATCCCTTTTAGCTCTCTTAATTCATTGTTTCAGATTGGTCCTACATTCCCAATATTCTTCCAAAGCTTCGTCTGTTTTCAGTCACCTAGACATTATGTACACTTCCTTTTTCCTCTTAGCTAGTCTCACAATTTCACCTGTCATCCATGGTTCCCTAATCTTGCCATTTCTATCCCTCATTTTCACGGGAACATATCTCTCCTGAACTCTAATCAACCTCTCTTTAAAAGCCTCCCACATATCAAATGTGCATTTACTTTCAAACGGTTGCTCTCAACCTACATTCCCCAGCATCTGCCAAATTTTGCTTTGTTGGCTTTCCGCCAATTTAGCACTCTTCCTTTTGGACCCCTCTTATCTTTGTCCATGAGCATTCTAAAACTTACAGAATTGTGATCACTATTCCCAAAGTAATCCCTACTGAAACTTCAACCACCTGGCCAGGCTCATTCCCCAACGCCAGGTCCAGTATGGCCTTCTTCCCGAATTGGACTATTTACATTCTACTCTTGAAAACCCTCCTGGATGCTCCTTACAAATTCTGCTCCATCGAAACCTCTAACACTAAGTGAATCCTAGTCAATCTCTTTTCACCACCACCCTTTTGCTCCTACATATTTCCATAATCTGTCTACATATTTGTACCTCTATCTCACGCTCGCTGTTGGGAGGCCTGAAGTACAGCCTCAACATTGTTACTACACCGTTCCTATTTCTGAGCTCTACCCATATTGGCCCACTGCTGAGTCTTCCATAGTGCCCTTCAGCACAGCTGTGATATCCTCTTTGACCAGTAATGCAACTCCTCCACCCCTTTCAACCCCCTCTCTATCCCGCCTGAAGCATTGATATCCTGGGATATTTAGTTGCCAATCATGCACTTTCCTCAACCAAGTCTCAGTAACAGCAATAACATCATACTCTTAGGTCCTAATCCAAGCCCTAAGTTCATTTGCCTTACCCACTACACTTCTTGCATTAAAACAAATACACCTCTGATCACCTATTCCTTTGTGTTCATCATCTGCTCTCTGCCTACTCTTCCCCTTACTAACTTTAGTTACTACCTCCTTACCGTCCACTAACCTCCTCATTTGGTTCAGATCCCCCTGCCATATTAAGTTAAACCCTCCCCAACAGTGTTAGCTAGCAAAAGCACCCCCTAGGACATTGGTGTAGACCGTCCAATTTGTAATAGTCCCAGCTCTCCCAGAACTAATCCATATGTGCCAAAAATCTGAACCCCTCCCTCTTGCACCATATCTCAAGCCACTCATTCATCCTGCCTATTATTTAATTTCTATCTGACTCACATGTGGCACTCGTAGCAATCCTGAGAATACTACCTCTGAGGTCCTACTTTTTAAACTTGGCTCCTAACTCCCTAAATTAGGACCTTATCCAATTTACTACTTACAGCATTGGTGCCTATATGCACCATGACTCTGTCCTCCTTGAGAATGTTCTGCTGCTGATCTGAGACATCCCTGACTTGTGCACTTGGGAGTCTCGTTTTCGACCACAGAACTGCCAATCTACTCCCCTTACAATTGAATCCCCTATGACTATAGCCCTTCCACTCTTTTTTTTCCCCCACCTTTCTACAGCAGAGCCAGCCATGGTATCATGAACGTGGCTATTGCTGCCTTCCCCTGATGAGCCATCTCCCCCAACAGCATCCAAAATGGTAGACCTGTTTTGGAGGGAGATGACAACAGGAGACACCTGCACTGCCTTCTTCTCTTTCTCTGCCTTTTGGTCACCCATTCCTTTTTTCCCTCAGCAATCCTCATCTGCAATGTGACCAATTCACTAACCGTGCTATTCATGACTCCCTCAGCATCGCATATGTTTCAAAGTGAGTCCATCTGCAGCTCCAGAGCCGTCACGTGGTCGAACAAGAGATGCAGCGGCATCTCCACATGACTAGCACATTGCTGAGACAGACTGCAATTGGGCAGGTTAGACTATCTTGCTTTCTGTAGACAAGACAAGATCGAAGTTAAGACAAATGTCTCCCAGTTGGGAAATCTGGGAGGTAGGGTTGCAATTCAGAATGAGAAGTCGGTCATTTAGTACTGAGATGAGGACTCAAAAAGAAATTCTTTCCAATGTGCCACAACATGAAATATAAACAGAATATATATTGAAAATGAATGAGATTTGTATCCAACAGTCCATAATTCAGGAACTATGGCCAGAACTTTCCCATTTTTAGTTCAGGTGTTCTGTCGAGTGAGAATTGTAGCAGCTGAGCTGCCATGGCTCGGAGCAACCTTCACATGTAATTTTCACCTCTTCTCATTAAGTAAGGTTCCTCAGTGTCCTTCTCATCCAATTGCATGGCAGGGGAGGCAGAGGAGCTCACTAGCGCCAGGACCTTATCCACTGGCACCATATTAAAAGTCCAGCTGCATATCACTTCAGATGCTGATAGCGAGGAAATGGCCCTCACATTGTGGTACTCCACCAATTACACAGAGGACATAACCCAGAAAGAAAGCTCGCACCCCACTTTGCTGGCAGCAACCTGGGAGTGCAAAGAATGGTCATCCTTTATTCAGCTGTCAACACCAGGAGGCCATATCACCAGAAACAATCAGCCTAGACAGAGATAACTGTCCGAGTCACTGTGGGTTAAAAGGAACACCTGCAATGATTTTCTGTGGTCTTCAAAGGTAAGTATCACCACCTTCTCTCTGCTACCTAAAACTCTCAGAGTAACCACAGATTAAAACTGTGCCACTGCACAAACCTCACTTGGGCTCACAGACAACAACCGTTAATATTGCATATATAAATGATTTGGATGTGAACATGGGAGATATAGTTAGTAAGTTTGCAGATTACACCAAAATTAGAGGTGTAGTGGACAGCGAAGAGGGTTACCTCAGGTTACAATGGGATCTTGATCAGATGGGTCAATGAGTTGAGGAGTGGCAGATGGAGTTTCATTCAGATAAATGTGAGGTGCCGCATTTTGGGGAAGCAAATCTTAGCAGGACTTATACACTTAATGGTAAGGTCCTAGGGAATATTGCTGAACAGAGAGACCTCGGAGTGCAGGTTCACAGTTCCTTGAAAGTAGAGTCGCAGGTAGATAGGACAGTGAAGGCGGCATTTGGTATGCTTTCCTTTATTGTTCAGAGCACTGAGTATTGGAGTTGGGAGGTCATGTTGTGGCTGTAAAGGACATTGGTTAAGCCACTTTTGGAATATTGCATGCAATTCTGGTCTCCCTCCTATACAAAGAATGTTGTGAAACATGAAAGGGTTCAGAAAAGATTTACAAGGATGTTGCCAGAGTTGGAGGATTTGAGCTACGTGGAAAGGTTGAACAGGCTGGGGCTGTTTTCCCTGGAGTGTCGGAGGCTGAGGGGTAACCTTATAAAGGTTTATAAAGTCATGAAGGGCATGGATAGCGTAAATAGACAAGGTATTTTCCCTGGAGTCAGGCAGTCCAGAACTAGAGGGCATAGGTTTATGGTGAGAGGGGAAAGATATAAAAGAGACCTAAGGGGCAACTTTTCCATGCAGAGGGTGGTGCCTGCATGGAATGAGCTGCAGAGAAAGTGGTGGAGTCTAGTACAATTGCAGCATTCAAAAGGCATTTGGATGGGTATATGAATAGGAAGGGTTTGGAGGGATATGGGCCGGATGCTGGAAAGTGGGACTAGATTAGGTTGGGATATCTGGTCAGCATGGACGAATTGGACTGAAGGGTCTGTTTCAATGCTGTACATCTCTATGACTCTATAAGTCATGTCCACTCAATGGCTCTCACTCACCTCATCCTTCCAAGCTATTAAGCTTTGCTCCCCTCTCAGTTTCCCACTCACTCAGTGGAGAAACCTTGCTAGCTCTTGTGCTCCTGCATTACCACTAACTGTTCTTCCATCGTACTGAATTCCCCAGTCTGTCACACTAGCTGACCTCCTGGAGATATGTCCCAACAATATTCCAACCGAACTACCTCTACTCTAGACAGGTTACACATAATCTTCACGACTGACAGTGCCCCAAACCTTCATCTGCAAGGTCACAGATTCCAGCACTCTGAAAGGACCATAAACCTGACTGGACTGCAATCAAACATGACTCTTGATTGAGTGTACAATGACTGACTAGTTCTCTTTGACCCACTGAGGAATGGTTCCACTTGACATTTAGGGATGGCTATTTGCTTGAAGTGCATGCAGTGTTTGCCATGCAAGCTGCTGTCACATGCTTCGGGTCTGATATTTATGTAGCCCAGTTATGCGATGTGTCCACCCCTTTGATCGTGCAGTGCTTCCTACTGAGACAAGCTGCCTTCCTCTCCCTCTGCAACAAAGTAAAATGTAGATCTATGGTGTGACAACGAAAGCATTTTTTGGTCTTTTTTTTCACTGTTTCTATTTATTCTCATTAAGTTGGAAAAGCTGAAGTACCTTGAAAGAAACAAACTTCAGCAGTTGAGTAACTATCAAGCATGCAGATCAAATCTAGCTGTCAGGCCACAAGAAAGAATCTTTCAGTAACACAGTCTCAGATCTCTTCAGCCATTACATGTCTTCCCTGACAACCAAATACAGCCGAGCAAACATCCCTGCCCCTCCTCCAAAAATATTTCATTGAGAAAGGCAGGCAACACACATTATACTCTTAACTGTATTACAATTTTTTTAAACACACTTGCACTTGTCTTAATGATTCACTGTGTATTAGAAACACAGATTCGAGTAACAGGTTTTATTTCAGACCACAGCATTTCATTTTTAGAAATAACCCTTTCCAAACCCTGTACAAGCTGCAATGTGTGTATGGAATTAATCAACAACCATTGGTTGTTACTTCCTCAGCTACACAGCACAATAAATCAGAATTCTTTGGCACCAGCCCTGGACCAGAATGTTAAAAAGGTACTAGAATGAAAGTGGTAAATTTATCTTGTTCCAATTTACCATTGCTCTGGGGTTAATTCAAAGGCTTTTATGGTACCTCAGTGTGAGCAGCTCTAAAAGTATCGAAAACTTTAAGGGTTTATCCATACACAAGCACTTAAGTTCAACTTAATTTCAAGTTCCCCTTTGCTTTTTCCATCCATAGACAAGCTACTAAAAACAGAGTGAATGTGGAAAATGCAGTCTTTCATGGAGCGGTGAAAAATGTGACCCAAATTGCTAAGTAGCTTAATTCCTTGGTGACAAAGCTAGTCTGTAAAGTTCCATGGTTTTCAAGCTGCAGTGATTAGCTTCAGTTGAACAGAAGAAAACATTTCTACACATGGACAGTGCTGACAAGCTTCTCGGTAAAAGGCCTACAGATTATAAACTTATGGCAGTGTTTAAAATTATCACACACTTGTTTCATTTTTATTGTTAGGCTCCAGGAAGTTTAGTCAGACAAACTCAAATCTTTCTAACTGTAGGCTAGTCTGACTAGAAGCACTAAGTTAACATTTACACACACCATAAACCAATCTATTTCAATAAACATTGATTAACCTGATTTATTCAGATGAACTGCTAATGATTTGAGTATCTCAGAGGCAAGGAGAAAAAAGTGTAAACAAGATGATACCTAGGATCAGGCAATAACAGGTCAAATGTTACCAAATTAGTAAGGACATGATCTAGCAAATATAGTATTGTGTGCACATGTTAACAATACGAAAGCAGTACTCATGGCTACTTATGCCATATAGAAATTCAGAACTATCGCATCTGATCACTCAGCACAGTTCAAAAATCATCAAAACTGCGCAATTTCAAGTAAATTAAATTAGTCTGTTTTCAAGCCAAACAGATGCTCCAATACCTCCTCATTTCCTATGCCAGACTGTGCAAGTTCTCAGTGCCTTTTCCTGCATTCCATACCTACATTCTACTTTTCCACAGTGAAGACCGAAGAGAAATATTTATTTGACACCCTTCCAATATTCTGCAGCTTTACACATGCTACCCACTTAGTGTTAATGGACTCTGCTCTATTTAACCTCTTCCCTATAATGTATTTATAAAATATCTTCATATTCTAATTCTGTTCGCAAGTTCTTTTTCGTGCCTCCCTTTTTGTTCTTCTCATTGGTTTCTTAAGTTCCCTCTTGCACTTCCTGTACTGCTCTAGGGCCACAACTGAATTTCTCCCTTTGGATTTGCTAAAAACCTTACTCTCTTCTTTTTCTAGTTCTGAATTGTCATAGACATCTGGCCAGATCCTGCTTTATTTTAATAAAATCTGTCTTTCCCCACTCCAAAGCCATCTTTTGCAGGCCATTGTTTCCATGACCAGAACAAAATTGAACCATACCATCTTGTGGTCGCTGTCACTAAAATGTTCGATGGCAAGTGGCAGTAGGAGAACATTTGTATGTTTTCTTTCCCCAGAACCAGATCCAACACTCCACCATCCCTTGTTGGGCCTTCTACACACTGATAGAAAAAACTCCCCTGTATACATTTCAAGAAGTCCACCCCTTCTAAACTCTTAAGGCTATGCCTATTGCAATTCATGTTGGGAAAGTTGAAATCCCTAATGTAACTACTCGATTACTGTTACACACCTCTGTGAACAGTCTACATATTTGCTCCTCTATTACCCACTGACTCTTTTGGGGCCTATACTACGCTCTTTGGGGCCTATAATATTATAATACCTAAAATAGTAAATTAGATGCCCCCTTAACTTCCCTAAGTTCTACGCACAAAGCCTCATTTGAGGACCCTTCCAAGATATCATCTCTACTTATTGCAGTAATTGACTCCTTAATTAATAATGCTATATCACCATCCTTTTACACCCTCCTCTGTCTTACCTAAAGATCCTATAGCACAGAATGTTAAGTTAGCAACCTAGCCCTTCCCTCACCATGTTTCTCTGATGGCAACAATATCATTCTTCTGTGTGTCAATCCCCGCCATTAACTCATCAGTCCTGCCTATAACATTCCTCAAGACCATCCAGCCTTGCCTTACTCTCTTGACACTAAACATAGCTGAACTCACTCAGACGTGATTCATTGCTGTAGAATGATGTGTCAGTTTAATTGATATTCAGTGTCTCTCCGACCCTGCCAGACTATTTTAAACTCCTCCCAGCAGCACTAGTAAACCTATCTCCAAGGATGTTGGTCCCAATGTGGTTCAGTTGTAGATCATCCTGTTTGTACATGTCCCACCTACCCTACAAACAGTTCCAGAGATCCTTCTTGCACTAACTCTTGAGCCAAGCATTTATCTGTCCTATTTTCCTATTTCTAAACTCACTAGCACTTGGCACTGAGTGTAATCCAGAGATTACAACCAGTGAGGTTCTGCTTTTTAGTTTAGTGCCTAGCTCCCTGAATTCTTGATGTAAGATTTCATTCTTTACCAACATGGTATCAACTTGGTATTTGGTACCAACATGTACAACATATGGGGAGGTGATGGCCTATATTATTATCACTAGGCTATTAGTCCTTAAACCCAGGTAATATTCTAGCGACCCGGGTTCGAATCCCACCATGGCAGAGGGTGGAATTTGAATTGAATAAAAATCTTGAATTAAAAATCTAACCATGATTATGAATCCATTACTGACTGTCAGAAAAATCATCTGGTTGTAAGAATAATAGGGTGGTTATGGTAGGGGATTTTAACTTTTCAAACATCAACTGGGACTGCCATAGTGTTAAAGGTTTAGATGGAGAGGAACTTCTAAAGTGTGTACAAGACAATTTTCTGATTCAGTATGTGGATGTGCCTACTAGAGAAGGTGCAAAACTTGACCTACTCTTGGGAAATAAGGCAGGGCAGGTGACTGAGGTGTCAGTGGGGGAGCACGTTGGGGCCAGTGACCATAATTCTATTCGTTTTAAAATAGTGATGGAAAAGGATAGACCAGATCTAAAAGTTGAAGTTCTAAATTGGAGAAAGGCCAATTTTGACGGTATTAGGCAAGAACTTTCAAAAGCTGATTGGAGGCAGATATTCGCAGGTAAAGGGACGGCTAAAAAATGGGAAGCCTTCAGAAATGAGACAACAAGAATCCAGAGAAAGTATATTCCTGTCAGGGTGAAAGGGAAGGCTGGTAACTATAGGGAATGCTGGAGGACTAAAGAAATTGAGGGTTTGGTTAAGAAAAAGAAGGAAGCATATGTCAGGTACAGACAGGATAGATCAAGTGAATCCTTAGAAGAGTATAACGAAAGCAGGAGTATACTTAAGAGGGAAATCAGGAGGGCAAAACGGGGACATGAGATAGCTTTGGCAAATAAAATTAAGGAAAATCCAAAGGGTTTTTACAAATATGTGAAGGACAAAAGGGTAACTAGGGAGAGAATAGGGCCCCTCAAAGATCAGCAAGGCAGCCTTTGTGGAGCCACAGAAAATGGGGGAGATACTAAATGAATATTTTGCATCAGTATTTACTGTGGAAAAGGACATGGAAGATATAGACTGTAGGGAAATAGATGGCGACATCTTGCAAAATGTCCAGATTACACAGGAGGAAGTGCTGGATGTCTTGAAACATTTGAAGGTGGATAAATCCCCACGACTTGATCAGGTGTACCCGAGAACTCTGTGGGAAGCTAGGGAAGTGATTGCTGGGCCTCTTGCTGAGATATTTGTATCATCGATAGTCACAGGTGAGGTGCCGGAAGACTGGAGGTTGGCTAACGTGGTGCCACTGTTTAAGAAGGGTGGTAAGGACAAGCCAGGGAGCTATAGACCAGTGAGCCTGACCTCGGTGGTGGGCAAGTTGTTGGAGGGAATCCTGAGGGACATGATGTACATGTATTTGGAAAGGCAAGGACTGATTCGGGATAGTCAACATGGCTTTGTGCATGGGGAATCATGTCTCACAAACTTGATTGAGTTTTTTGATGAACAAACAAAGAAGATTGATGAGGGCAGAGCAGTAGATGTGACCTATATGAACTTCAGTAAGGCGTTCGACAAGGTTCCCCATGGGAGACTGATTAGCAAGGTTAGATCTCATGTAATACAGGGAGAACTAGCCATTTGGATACAGAACTGGCTCAAAGGTGGTGGTGGAGGGTTGTTTTTCAGACTGGAGGCCTGTGACCAGTGGAGTGCCACAAGGATCGGTGCTTGACCCTCTACTTTTTGTCATTTACATAAATGATTTGGATGCGAGCATAAGAGGTACAGTTAGTAAGTTTGCAGATGACACCAAAATTGGAGGTGTAGTGGACAGCGACGAAGGTTACCTCTGATTACAACAGGATCTGGACCAGATGGGCCAATGGGCTGAGAAGTGACAGATGGAGTTTAATTCAGATAAATGCGAGGTGCTGCATTTTGGGAAAGCAAATCTTAGCAGGACTTATACACTTAATGGTAAGGTCCCAGGGAGTGTTGCTGAACAAAGAGACCTTGGAGTGCAGGTTCATAGCTCCTTGAAAGTGGAGTCGCAGGTAGATAGGATAGTGAAGAAGGCGTTTGGTATGCTTTCCTTTATTGGTCAGTGTATTGAGTACTGGAGTTGGGAGGTCATGTTGCGGCTGTACAGGACATTGGTTAGGCTACTGTTGGAATATTGCATGAAATTCTGGTCTCCTTCCTATCGGAAAGATGTTGTGAAACTTGAAAAGGTTCAGAAAAGATTTACAAGGATGTTGCCAGGGTTGGAGGATCTGAGCTACAGGGAGAGGCTGAACAGGCTGGGGCTGTTTTCCCTGGAGCGTCGGAGGATGAGGGATGACCTTATAGAGGTTAACAAAATTATGAGGGGCATGGATAGAATAAATAGGCAAAGTCTTTTTCCTGGGGTTTGGGAGTCCAGAACTAGAGGGCATAGGTTTAGGGTGAGAGGGGAAAGATATAAAAGAGACCTAAGGGGCAACCTTTTCACGTAGAGGATGGTACATGCATGGAATGAGCTGCCAGAGGATGTGGTGGAGGCTGGTACAATTGTAACATTTAAGAGGCATTTGGATGGGTATACGAATAGGAAGGGTTTGGAGGGATATGGGCCGGATGCTGGCAGGAGGGACTATATTGGGTTGGGATATCTGGTTGGCACGGACAGGTTGGACCGAAGGGTCTGTTTCCATGCTGTATATGTCTATGACTCTATGTCCTTTTGGGAAGGAAACTGCCAATCTGAGATGGTTTGCTCTACATGTGATGGGGTTGACTCAACTGCCCTTTGGGCAATTAAGGATGAGCAATAAATGCCGGCCAAGCTGGTGATCCCTCCATCCCGTGAATGAATTATAAAAAAAAGGAAAAACCACAACCTCTAACTCATCACACTCCCATTTCAGAATGCCCTGCAGCTGTTCAGTGACAAACTTGACCTTAGCACCAGGAAGACAATACACCATTCTGGAGTCACGTCTTCAGCCACAGAAACACCTGTCTGCTCACCCACCTGAAGTATCCTCTGTCATTGTTGCTTATTCTTTCTTATTCTCCCCTCCCTGTACAGTCAAGCCACTTATGGTGCCAGAAGCTTGCCTCTGACCGCATTCCTCCAAGATACCAGCTCCATCAGCTTTCAAAATTGAATACTGTTATGTACTATGCCAGACCACTCAAAACATTCGTAAGCAGGCAGTCCAGACTGAAACTTTGCTATTTGTTTTGGTAAGTGTACAGTCAAAATTACCTGAAGTTAGCTAGGTTGACTACCAGGTTTTAAAACAGACAAAAATTTATTCACAAAATTATGGAATGAAACATAAAGAGCAGAATAAAGAATACCCACAGAACTCAGTCTATCCAAACCAGACTTAATTATGCTGTTCCGAAAGTACACAACAGTCCCAATAAACAAACCCCTTAAACATAGAGTAAAACTGAAACATAGGCTTACAGGTCTAAGTTAGAAGGGCAGAAAGAGAGAGAGTCTAGCAGCCTGTTTTAGTCCTCTGCTGAACTGAACTAAAACAAGACTTCAGCTTCTGGGACTGACTACTCCCCTTTCAATATACAGGTCACTTCTAAAACGTAAAAGCTTTGGTCTACAGTTTCATCTGTTTACATATAAACAAAACGCCTCTCAGTAAACCCTTTCAACACTGTACAAACCAGTCGATTCGGAGCCTGGACTGTTTTACGACCTCTCTGGAAAAAAAACATAGTATTCTGGAGAAAAGGAACAGCTTTTAGAAAAAAGAACCAGCTTTGTGACAATACTGGTTAGGGAGTGCTCCATCTTCTGCAGCTGGGAGCAGTTCCAGCACATGGTCATTTAGGACACTGGCCATGTTCAGGACTTGCCATACTCCCCAGCTGCACATCCCACCTGGCTGGCCTCTCCTGGCATCTCTTAAACTTACAAATAATGCCTCAGACTAGAATTATTAGTCTTATTTTATTAGACTTCCTACTCTAAGGTTATGAAAAGGTTAACTAAGTTCGCCCCTCTATAATAACTACCCAACAAGGTCATGGCTCCCTCACAGTTTCTCACCTCCAACCACATAGATTCTATCTAGGAACACATCTCATTCAGGGGGGATTAGACTATTTGTGACCAAGACTGCCACACCTTCTCCCTTTTTACATAACTTGTTTCTATTGAAAGCCTTATAACCTGAGATATTAAGAATCCAGTCCTACTCTGGCTTGAGCCAATTAATGCAGAGTTTCTTGTAAATTCTGATTGGTTTCTCTAGAGCTTGAAACTGATCATGTATTTGCAAACTGCCTCTGCAACAAGCTGCTTTATCTTAAATGTAAGCGTGAGCCACAACAATTAATAACAAAATAAGAAAAAAAGCTATGTTAATCATCTTATGGTCAGATTTTTAAAATATGAAAGTAGGAAACCCACACAAACTACTTAGCTCTTTTACTGTCATAGAAAGATTATTTTGCCAAATTTTGGCCCAGGCCACACATTATGAAATCTGCCATGTTATATGCATTCTGGTTCATGCCCCAAATGTCTACTGATGCTTCACCCTAAGACACTTTCTGGACAGTTCTAATCAGTGGTAGTTTGTCTCTCTGGGATAGGTCAAGGAAACAGATAGCAAGCTCACCTCAGCCTGAATGGGTTTCAAAGTCATAATGTTAGATATTATTCTGAATCACATGCTAGCCATCCAACCAACAGACTTAACCAAATTTTATCTACAAGTGCCTAGGTGAACACAGCTGTAAAATACAATGTGTATGCTTCTGAGGTGCCACAATTTATTTTAACAAAGAAACATTTTAGCATAAGATGCAAATGGGGAAGACTGATGCACAAAACTGCAATGCTTCAGGTATATGCTATCAATCTTACAAGAATAAAAACCTTTTCATGGAACAGTCCAGAATTTGGGATCTATCCTAAATGGCAACAGGCCCTCGAACCATATCTGACCATTTCTGGGGGAGGGAAATGAAGGTGGACCACAATCCCACAAAACGAAATCCTGACATCAGCAATGCAGGAGGACAGATAAAGTCAGCAGAACTGTAGCACGTTATTTCAACAGCCAGCCCTTTAACAATTTCCAATTGCCAACTGTAAGTACAATTAAGGCTCAGCTACTGTCTTCAACTTATTATCATTAAGCAAGAGAGAGGAGGTGGTGGTTGCAAATTCACAATTCAATTGACAGCTCTAAAAGTTAATAAAGAATTAGCTGCCTTGAATGTGGGGCAATATATGCAATTCTGTGGGATTTGCCAGGAGTTAAGTACTTGAGCAGGTACTTCATTCTTTACATGTGAGAAAACATTATTTTTAGCCTGTTATTTAAATGCAAAATTATAATTTATAAGCTGAGCTTGCCCTTGGACTCAGAAGATAGCTGAATTGCCTTTGCTTGCCCACGATGAACACATTTCTGTGAAATCCTTTGAAAGTCACCTAAAAGATACACTAGTTTGTTTAAACTAGAGTTAACTAAAAAGCAGAAAGTGCTGAAGAAACATAATACATGTAGCAGCATCTATGGAGAGAGAAACAGGTTTAACGTTTCGAGTTCAACGTGATGATGCACCTCTTCTTCTTGAGTTTGACAAAAGTCATACTGAATTCAAAACATTAACTTTCTCTCTCTACAGATGCCGCCAGACCTGTTGTGTTTCTCCAGCAATGTTTTTATTTACAATTTCCAGTATCTGCAGTATTTTGTTTTTATTACTGAGTGAACTACTGTATTTAATTTTTTAAAAAGCATGTAAGTTGAAATGGAACTGACATGGATAACAAGGAGATGAAAAAGAAATCTTTCACTTGGTAAGTTTGAAAGCAAGGCTGACAGATTGCTGGTGTTATTCAAATTGGACAAATTACTACTTTGCACAAGAGCTGGCAAACAAATGGAATGGGCTGCCAAAGAACTATCAAAATATTACACAGTGGTTATCACAACTGTCATGAGGTATGTTATTCCCTCAACATCAACCAATAAACCATAAGGATCTCTTACTGTCCTAAATAACATTTCTGAAGAGTTAGAATACAATAAAAAGGCATGTTATTAAAACGTGTTCTACAACCAAAGTTAATTAAATATCTAGTGTTCAAAGGCGCTATTTCTAACAAAATGGCGATATAGTGGTGCTGAAAGGGAATGATAATCAGCCCATGGATATCGATGCCAACTGCTGTATTGCCTCCACAATTTACATCAATGAACACAAAGCAGAGTGAGTTTAAACTTACAACATCTCATCTGTTAGACTCAGTTATATATCATGTGATATTTATTCACTGACCAAAGCAGATTTACTGTTTTTAAATTCAATATTATCATATACCAGTCTGGTCTATCATCCTGCTAAACTGCTGATAAAAATCAGGGTAAACTTTTATAAGGTCCCTTGATTCTTCCAGCAAAGTCAGTGTGCTTTAATGGGAGAATCCTCATTGGAATTCACTCTTTTCATCTCAACAATGTTCCTTGGTAAAATGTCACAGTCAGGATCACAGAGCTGAATAAACAAGCAATGAAGGTTCTCCTTTCAGGAGTCCTTGAGCACTGACAATTCTCGCAGTCGTGATGCTTTTAATTGTTCAACTTCAATTTTAGCTCTGAGCAGTTCTTCCTCCAGTACATGTAATCTTTTAAGACTTTCCCTTTTCTCATCAAGGTACAATCCAAATTTCCTTTGGTTTTCTAGAATAAGCTCTTGCTCTTCTGTGGATGCTGCTGGCACTTCAGTCTCATTCCTGGTTCCATAGCGTGGGATGCCCGTTTGATGCTGCTGCAGAAATAAAAGGTCATCTCTTGTAAGAGGTCTAGGAGATGATGTTGAGGGTATTCTAGCACAGGTTGGAGAAAGCGATATATTTGTAATTTGATGAGTCTCTGCCTTGTCCAATCCTTCAAAGCTGTTACTCAGCTGTGGCTGAGTAGTTAACAGAGATTTCCCTTCACTTCGTTTTCGTCCTGCCTCTGGGGCTATCCACCTAGGAAATGCATAAGACTGGTAGCCTGAGGTTCCAGGCTGTGAGTAAGAACTACTAGGCACTTCCATACAGATATCTTTTCTTGAAGCAGAAATCCTTCCATAAGGCCTGTATTAAAATAAATTTTCAAAATTGCATGAATATTTCAGCTCAATAATGACCCAAAGCTTTAGTGCACAATAAAGGTGTTTCAAAATATTTATGATTTGACGTCAACCGCAGCATGTCTTCTTGTGGAGTTTATGAATTTACAAGGTGTAAAACCACATCCAAAGTTTCACATTGTTTATGAACAAGTGTATTCACTATTTTTTAAAACATTGCAATTTTTTAGTTGCTTGTGATTATATGTAGAGAAATAGTTTTCCTGATGGCTACATAAATTTAAAAGCTGGAAGCGGGTAGTACAGATGCTGGAGATTAGAGTCAAGATTATAATGGTGCTGGAAAAGCACAGCAGGTCAGGGAGCATCCGAGAAGCAGGAAAATCAATGCTTCGGGCAAAAGCCCTTCATCAGGTTCCTGATGAAGAGCTTTTGCCCAAAACGTCGATTTTCCTGCTCCTCGGATACTGCCTGACCTGCTGTGCTTTTCCAGCACCAATCTAATCTTGATATACATTTAAAAGGCAATTAAAGGCATCTTACAGAAAAGAGAAGTCTAATTCCCCAACTTTGCCTGAATTAATTCATCCAGTATAGAGATAAGCATGCTAAACTACTTCAAAACTGAAGGGGAAATAATCACAGGGTTCTGATCACAGCTAAACACTAAACCGTTACAGCCATTTCACTTATTCTGCCTGCACCAACTCTTTAAATTAGCACCATAAAAAAAGACTGCAGATGCTGGAGATCTGAAACAAAAAGAAGGATCCTGAAAAAAAAATCACTGAACCCAAAAAAGTGATTCTGCTTTCTCTCCACAGATACTAGCAGTCATGTTGAGTTTTTTCAGCAATTTCCATTTTTGTTTAAAATGAGCACCATAAAATAGTGCCAATCTTCTGCTTTTTCCCATACCCTTACACATTATCTTTATCCAAATAAACATCCAATGTCTCTTGAAGGCCTTGAATGTCTAATGACCCTTTTTTATAAAAACAAAAAATCTGCCATCCTTAATGCGACACCAAATCCACAGCAAAATGGTAGACTCTTTAACTGCCCTCTGAAATGGCTCTAGCAAGGCCCTCAGTTTACGGACAATTAAAGGTCAGCAATAAATGCTGACCCAGCCGGCGACAGCCAGATTCACAAACAAATTAATAAAACACAACTGGCTCGGCTCAGCTCAGCTGGAAGCACATGACTTGGTCGCATGTTATAGGCTGATACTTGAGGAGGCAGTGGCCTAGTAGGCGGCACAGTGGCAAGCACTGTTGCCTCACAGCGCCAGAGACCAGAGTTCAATTCCCGCCTCAGGCGACTGACTGTGTGGAGTTTGCACATTCTCCCCGTGTCTGCGTGGGTTTCCTCCGGGTGCTCCGGTTTCCTCCCACTATCCAAAAAATGTGCAGGTTAGGCGAACTGGCCATGCTAAGTTGCCCGTAGTGTTAGGTGAAAGGATAAATGTAGGGGAATGGGTCTGGGTGGGTTACGCTTTGGCGGGTCGGTGTGGACTTGTTGGGCCGAAGGGCCTGTTTCCACACTGTAAGTAATCTAATCTAATCTAATCTAATCTAATCTAATGTCACTGGATTTATAATCCAGACTGCAGGCTAACGTTCCAAGGACATGGGTGCAAATTCCATCATGGCAGATGATGAAATTTGAATTTCAGAAAAATCTGGAATTAAAAACTAGCCCAATGGTGACCATTTAACCATCATCAAATATCATAAGTACTCATCTAGTTTACTAATATACTTTAGGCAAGGAAATCTGCCATTTTTGCTTCGTCTGGCCTACATGTCACTCCAGATGCACAACATGGTTGACTCTCAATTGCCCTCTGGGTGAATAGGGATTGGCAATAAATACTGGCCTAGCTAGCCAACCCACATGCCTTGAATGAGTAATGAGAGTTGTAAACGTTGTCATTTATTGATCTAAGTGTCATCCCCTAAATGGAATACTAAACTAAGATCTTGTCCCAGATAGATGTTGACACCTCTTAATGGAATTTCTCTTGGTGTCTTTTAACCAATATCACCTAAAACAGGTAGACATTATTTATCTAGCTGCTGTGCATAACGTAATGACAAAATTTTGCTTACATTACACTTGACAGAAGACTCCAGAAGTGATTTGTTACCTGTAAAAAACACTTTGGGACATTTCTAGTGTGATGAGGTATATTACAATTGTAAATTATTTCTGTTTCTTCTCTTTAGCAGCAACCAGCAGCATTTGCCAATTTAATTCAGTTGGATGTTTATTACTGGTGTGATAAGGTGATATATCACAACTACTGTCAATGTCTCTGAACTATATGAAAGGAGGGAAAAAGATTCAGGGTTCAACTATTTAACCTGGAATTTCAGCAGCCATTACAACCAAGAAAGAGGGAGGTAAAAACAACGCAAGCAGCCAACCTGTCAACTCTCCAGCTCCATCCTGCATCTGGGTAATTTTTATGAAGGTGGAACCAGCATCGAGAAAACCTTCCTTCTTCTTAACATCCATCACAGCCAGTTGCTCCCTTAAAGCTGAAAGCCACTGATTAGCCCTTTAGTTTCAAGAGATTATCCGATGGCCTTAAGCTCTCTATCCAGTAAACTGGCTACCAAAATGAATGTCACATTGAGTGAATAACTTACATCGTCCACCCCTTCTACATTGTCCTCAATATTCTAAAATGTTTCACAGCTGGTTGGATATTTTTGAGGTATAACGACAGTTATGTAGGCAAAGATGTCAATCAATTTCAATACACCAAGATTCAAGAAACTCCAAATAAATTAGGATGGTATAATCTTTCAGTGATGCAGGATGAAAAAGAGGTTTGTGGGTCAGGATAACAAAGGGAGTTTTCATACTTTTCTGGTAGATAGAGTTTTAATTTACAGAAATGTGAGGTGCTGCATTTTGGAAAGGCAAACCAGGGCAGGACTTGTACACTTAATGATAAGGTGCTGGGGAGTGTTGCTGATCAAAGCGACCTCCGAGTGCAGGTTCATAGTTCCTTAAAAGTGGAGACACCGTAGATAGGATAGTGAAGGCGGTGTTGGGTATGCTTTCCTTTACTGATCAGAGCATTGAGTATCAGAATGGGGAGATCATGTTGCAGCTGTACAGGACATTGGTTAGGCCACTTTTGGAACATTGTGCGCAATGCTGGTCTCCTTCCTATACAAAGGATGTTGTGAAACTTGAAAGGGTTCAGAAAAGATTTACAAGGATGTTGCCAGGGTTGAAGGATTTGAGCCATAGGGACAGGTTGAATAGGCTGGGGCTGTTTTCCCTGGAGCATTGGTTGTGGAGGAGTGACCATACAGAGGTTTATAAAATCATGAGGGGCATGGACAGGGTAAATAGAGAAGGTCTTTTCCCTGGGGTGGACTCCAGAACTTGAAGGCATAGGTTTAAGGTGAGAGGGGAAAGATGTAAAAGGGACAGAATGGGCAGCTTTTTCACGGAGAGGGTGATGCATGTATGGAACGAGCTTCCAGAGGAAGTGGTGGAGGCTGATACAGTTACAATATTTAAAAGCATCTGGACGAATAGGAAGGGTTTAGAGGAATATGGGCCAAGTGCTGGCAAATGGGACGAGATTAATTTAGGATATTTGGTCGGCATGGATGAGTTAGACCGAAGGGTCAGTTTCATGCTGTATATCTCTATGACTATCTTTTACATCCACTTCAGAAGACACATGACACCTAAATTTATTGGTTTGTCTTCAACAATGCAGCATCTCCAAAATATTGGATCAAACGTCAATTCAGACTATAAACTCAAATCTGAAACTAATTGAACCAAAACCTCCTCAGAGGCAAGCAGGTGATCAACTGAGTCAAGATAATACAATACATATTTAAATCTAAATCTTGGCAGCAGAAAAGTATAATGCAAAGTGCAACTCACTATAGGGGAAGTAAAATAGGAAAAAACCCTAAAATGTATTTAGGGTCTTTATTTTTGAAAATTTAGGAAACTCATTAAAAGTTGTCTCGAAAAGCAATTAAACTTACGTATTATATTGGTTCAACAAAGGTGTTATTTGGCCATTACTTCCTCTTGCCATCTTAAAAGTAGGGATAGTTTTCTCTTCCTCAACATCAATAGCTTCTGATTTCGTAATTGCTTTCATGGCGTTTCCTGGTTCTTGATCAGCTATATCCCAAACACACACTTTAATAGCAGCTTGTTCCACATACTGATGAAATTCTTCTTCAGTCATTCCTTCTGGTGGCACAACCTCTTGTGATGCACTGCCTGATGACTGACTTCTGCCATCTATTTCTCCATGTGCTTGTTGCAGAAAGGGACCATGACGAGCTTTCCACCTGTTGATCCAGCCAACAGTTGGAACAAAATTTCTGATCTGCATAGCATCTGCCAGGCCCTTGGCCTTTGCAGCCAAGGCTTCATCTGAGACAACTACATGTTGTGCTCTGGCAACCTGGAACCACTGTAAGAGGGCAGTATCCACATCAGTATCCCTCCCTTCTCTTTTCCTTTTACGATCTGGATTGCTGTTATTGTGCCATTCCATTAATACTTTTTCCTTGTTCTTGATTAGCCTGGAGATGACAGGCTGTGTAACACCAAAGCGCTTTGCCAATTCCATCTGGGATATTTTTTGCCTCTGAAGCAATTCAAGCACTTGAATCTTCTCAGATAAAGTAAGTTCCTTCTGTTTTTTTCTTGTGGATTCCATGGTGTAACTGAACTGTTCAGCAACTAAACTTTGCACTGAATAATCTAGAGCTCTGACTTGCTCGTTTAAATCAGACTACCTCCAAAGGCCAGCCCCCACTTCAGAAACACACCCAAAACCTGCTTTCTTAGGTAATGATGTGCAAAAGGGCCCATTCAGTTTGAATTTTTAGAGTAATGAGGTGCTGAATGTCTCTATTGTGCAGCATAAAACCCTGAGTCTTGCATAATGCTAAACCAGGGGTCAAGGAAGGTCAGACTAATCCCTCAATGACTGTGTAAGAAACGCCCAGCTAATCCATTGAAGCTGTTAAGTGTATAATGGAAAGCTGTCAATGGCCATTATTCTACACATCTGCAACTACGTATAAACTTATTTCCTATAAACTTAGCTGTTCTGAAATGTGTGCAGCTGCAGCACAAGTTTTAAAAGTTTATACAATACTCTGAAATAACCTTCATACACAAACTGCAAACTCACATATTCCATATCTATTTTTAAAGCTCACTTGCCTATCTAGTAAACATGTTGTAAAACCATATAAACTTTGAAAGTTTTGCCACTTTTTTCTTCCACATTAAACCTACAATCACGTGTTTTGTATACAAATGCTACTGACCTCTACTCTTCACCCCTAGCTCCTACCAACCACTGCGACAGGAACGAAGCTGTAAGGGGGGAGGGGAGAAAGAGATTCCTTCACTATCATTAGTACAATACAAAACATGGACTTTAAATCTCACAAGGAAGGCACCATTTTAAAAATCTTTAGAGCTGAACTGTGCACACAACAGATTGCTTTTTACAACTGAACATTCAAAAATAGAAATTCGAGTTTTGTAAACTGCATCACCTTCTACTCTAATTATGATCCATTCCTTTCCTGAAGATATTGACATAAGGTCAGGTATGTTTACATGCATGTCTACAGTCTTACAAAATCATGGCCTTTTAGCTGTTCTTCACATGTGAGGCTTGTCTGGGGTAAATGCAGCTGAACCAAATTATATTCTCAGCGCATGCTTGCACATGTACATTTTCAGACAGTATTCACTGTAATCATAATTCAGATAATTTTCACTGTTCTGTGCAAGGGTACTAATATAATTTTAACACTGAATTCTAGTTGAAATCTATTAACTAAACATGGAAATTGAAAACAGGCAGTTACTAGCTAAGCATCACACCAGGCAGTCCATTTATCTGTGGGGCCATTGGTAAAGTCTGAGCCACTGTTTGTTTTTGTTGTTTACATGCAGTAACAAGACATAATGGTTCATTGCATAAGTGAGAATCTTATTAAACATTAGGGAGATTATATAAACTGATTTTATACTGCAGATATTTCATTCTTATAATACAGAGCACATTCAGAAATAGGTAAATTAGGCATACATAGTTTCTGCAAAATCACACTCAGGATCATCATCTGCTAATGATTAGTGTTATCATTAGCAGAAGAGGCAGAATGAGCCCTCAGCCGATCGGGTTATAGTTGATCCATTTACAAATGGCAGTGAATATTATTTACCTCTTAACTGACAGCTGGCACTTAAATCGTTCAAAGCAGGGTTTAACTTTCCTTAGGATAATTCCCCTGAAAGCACGTGAATCATGTCATTTTTCAATGATATAGTGTAGCTGTTACACGAGGCAAGCCTTGAGTTGAAACAAAGATACAAAGAAAATGACACATAGATGAAGGTACAGGTAATGTTGAGGAGGCAGGGAGACTACAGAATGACTTGGACATGCTGCAGAATGGGCGAAAAAGTGACAGATGGAATACAATGTGGGAAAGTGTATGGTTATGCACTTTGCTACGTAGAATAGAGGCATAGATTACTTTCTAAATTAGAAAGGCTTTGGCAATCTGAAGTACAAAGGCACTTAGGAGTCCTATTTCAGGATTCTTAAGGTTAGCATGTAGATTCAGTTGGTAGTTGAATGAATGAATGACTTATTTATTGTCACATTTATCTTCAGAGATATAGTAAAAAGTGATATAATCACAATCTGGCACCATTTTGAGATACTGTACAAGAAAAATAAAAAGCCAGAAGGTGATGAATCTGTAGAATTCATTGATGCAAAGGGCTAGAGAGGCCAAGTCATTGAGAGTATTTAAGACAGAGATAGATAGGTTCCTGATTAGTAATGGGATCAAACATTACGGGGAGAAGTCAGGAGAATAGAGGTTGGAAACTTGTCAACAAAGATTAAACGGTGGAGCAGACTCCATGGACCTAATAAAAAATGAGAAAGCTTGTTCTGTGTTAGCACCTATGGGAATGAGTAATATTTGTGAATGCAGAGCAAAATAATATCATACATCAGCCTTTAACTGTTTAAATAAATACAGCTCAAGTCACACAATGTCACCATTTTGTTTTAATACCCAGTGCTGCAAACAGTAGAAATAAATCGAGTGATCAAAACAATCCACATTCTCAATAAGATACATAAAATTTGCACACTACACCATGTTCTGTAAATTTATTCCTTCCCTTCAATTAGTACGCACACATTGAATGCTTTAAGTCACAGGATAATGAATTTGCATCTCAATGATATACATAGTATATCTGCACAGTACTACTGTATTTACAAGGCATGTCATTGCTATTCTGTACACAGCCCTTTCAGAAATCCAGCCAGGATAATTCCCTGCAGAAAACTATTCAGTGCCACAAAGAAAGGATCACCACTTCATACTGCTATGTTAGTCAGTTAATTAGTGGGAACTCCACAAGAATACACTTTAACTGCAACACTGATAATGATAATGGAACTCAGCACTCAAACTTATCTGGCTTGCTAACCTTTAAACCTTTTCATTTTTCAGCCAATAAATCATTCAATATATGAAATTCAGAAGCAATAAATGCTTACACATACAATAATTATGAACAGCAAGACAGCTGGTGGGGAGGAAAGCAAATTAAATTGAATCTATGGAACCTCAATTCAGCATAACATTTGTTGGAATGCTATTTCTATGAATCTAAGATTTTTGATTTACATATATTGCTGGGTTAATTTTTTGATGCATTACTTGATCTGCACAAAGAACTTGTGAAACAGGGAAGCTGATTTCTGTTTGAACATGGAAAAGGAGCAAAGAGTTTCTCATGAGTGGTGAAAGGACAAAGCTAAGCTTCCCTTTCAATTTGTAGCTGGTAGTCTGGTATCCAGCCATTTCATAGTACATACATTTTCAGAGAAATAGTGAAATACAAAGACAATTTCAGTACATTCATAATCATTTAATGTTGCAGTTGACATTTCAGTTTTCTGATCATAGATCTGATATTGGAAGATGCTCTGCACAGGTTAGCAATGAAAATAAAATAGTTGGTGACCCACGGATAGTAATATTTTCTGTTGGCAGCATGTGAGAGAAAAAAAGCCCTCCTATGATGGTTTGCCATGTTGCCATATGCACTAATGCCATCAGTAACATTACAGCAGCATAACCGGCACAGGAACAATAATGGGTGGTAGCGATGCAACACAATTCCAACATTAAAAAATGTAAAGACATGTAGACAAAGTAGTGTATTGCAGTTGGCTAACTGTAGTTTAATCAAGTCACACAACATGCAGTTCCAAGGTGATATTGCCTTTATTTCAGAGTTCTTTGAATGAATAACACAATAACAATTTGATTATCACAGCTCTGTTACCAGAACAAAATATTCCAGTTTACCTTAGAAATGACAGAACAAGCCATTAAATAGAAATTAGGATGTGGAATCTAATCCTTATCCAAAATATTAAGGAAGGTGTACTGATGTTTAGGTGGGCAATGCCTATGACCACTAAAATGCAGCCCCCAATGGTGAGGCAAAGATACGGCTGTGAACAACAAACCAAAGGCAGAATGGGAATTTTATGGACCGGGAATTGTAAGGCTGAATTAATGGCAGCAAGAAGAAAAAGAAGAAAAGAGACAGACTTGTAGAAGTTTAAACACATGGATATGGTTTTTACATTTGAGGTACTGGCATTCCAAGATCCAATCCAGCAAGGATGAGTGAGTTGGACCAGATGAATGATACGACATGGATCCAATGTTTGGGTTAGTGAAAGCTTGCATATGGTTGAGTGGTTGGGAGGCAGGCCAGAACAACACAATAATAAACTACCCTGCAGGTTCCATGTTCAGATACCAAAGCTAGTTTAAAAATGTAAAATTACCACTCTGAAGAAGTTTAAAATGAAATACAGGTTGTCTTTTTAAAAAACATTATTCCTTTTTCACATCTAAGTTCCGTATTCATTCAGAAATTAGAAACATTCCTGTGTTCATCTGTGGAGTGCAACAACAACTGAAAATAATGCAATCACTTGGTAGTACTGAATTTGAATATTGTTGAAAAGACATATTGCTGAAAATGTTTGTCTAGAGACAAAAAAAACTGCAGATGCTGGAATCCGAAATACACAGGCAGGAGGCTGGAAGAACACAGCAAGCCAGGCATCATCAGGAGGTGGAGAAGTCAACATTTCGGGTGTAACCCTTCTTCAGGACTGGGGGTGAATGTGGGGGGAGCTGCAGATAAAGGAGTTGGCAGGGGCAGGGTGGTGAAGTGGGGGAGGTGAAGACAGGTAAAGGGTACAACCTGGTTGGTCAGTGGGAGGAATGAATCCGATTGGTGGCAAGGAGTAGTGGAAGGGGTGGGGAGGAGAAGGGGTGGGGAGGGGAAGGGGGGGTATTTGAAATTGGAGAACTCAATGTTGAGTCATCCAGGCTGTAGGCTGCCCAGGTGGAAAATGAGGTGTTGTTCCTCCGCACTGGAGGAGGTCAAGGATGGTCATGTCAGAAAGGGGAGTGGTTGGGGAAATTGAAATGGGTGGTGACTGAGGGGTCCGGTCAGTCCCTGCAGCATCTGTAGGTTTGTAAAAAACTGTCTCCCGCAACAGTCTCCAGATGAATGTTTTCTACAAACCTACAGACTCCCATAACTATCTGGACAACACGTCCTCCCACCCAGCATCCTGCAAGAATTCCATCCCATTCTCCCAATTTCTCCACCTCATCTGCTCGGACAAGGAGACGTTCCAGTCACGAGTTTTCCAGATGTCCACCTATTTTGAACAATGTGCTTTTCCTCCCCCTGTCTTCCAGACAGCCCTTCACTACACACCTCCATTCCCCGTTCCACTGCTATAACCCCCCCTTCCCCAACAATACGCAATAAAGACTGAGTCCCCCTGGTCCTCACCTGTCACCCCACCAGTCTCCGTATCCAACGCATCATCCTTAAACACTTTTGCCAACTCCAAATAGACCCCACCGCCAAGAACATCTTCCCCTCCCTACCCCTCTCTGCCTTCCACAAGGACCATTCCCTTCAACAGTCCTTGGTTTGCGTCGCTCTCCCCACCGAACTAGCAGACACAATGGGCTGAATGGCCTCTTTCTGCATTGAAAAGGTTCTGTGCTTCTAAGTCATGCTCTGGATCAGATTGTGTCGCTGATTAAGAGTCAAAAGGTGTGGTGCTGGAAAAGCACAGCCAGCCAGTCAAGCAACATCCGAGGAGCGGGAGAGTTGACGTTTCCCAATATTCCTGATGAAGAGGTCACTTTCTCCCTGTGTTGCTCATTAACAATTGTTCAATTAACTGGTAAATTAGACTTAGATTTGTCACATGCATATAAAAATACAGTGAAAAGTATCTTTTTACATGTTAGGTGCAAAGTGTCACTACACTCTGATATCGTCTTGAAGCACTGAATATAATGCAAGATTTTACTGCAACAAAGTTCATCTTTCTGTCTTCTTCTTGATGCTCCACATCAGCTGGGGTATCTGAAATGGGTTCCTGAATCTGTAACATGCTCTGGGGTCTCAGTTGTAGACCTCTGCCACTGCCACAATCGCAAATGCCGTGTCCAAGCTGGAGCCAAGCTGGGCTTGGGAATGTGCTGGTTCCATACATCCTGTTCCTCATCCAACAGTTCTCTAAGATGCTGCCGCCCATTAACAGGGTCCTCCACCATCCCTTTTGTCAACTCTTCCATTCATTCAAGTGCCCAGGCCTAGCTGCGGACCTGGAGCCTTTGATCAGCCTGCAACGCCAGGCCAGGACAGTCAGCCTGGGGTCCTGCACATCACTCGCTGGGAGACCCTGGGCTGTGTGTGGAGATGCGTCTAACGGATCCTGGTATTTCTGCCCACTGCCACCAGAGATTCTCTCCTTCACTTGCCACTCTCCAGAGAAACTAAAGAGCAAAAGCAAAAGGAAAAGAGAAAGAAAGTAGACAGGAGCCCTAGGCTGAGCCCTATTACTCTGCCACCATCCTGGAGTTAATTTGATATGAATTTATAAAACTAGAAATTGCTAGAGAAACTCACCAAGCATGGCAGCATCTGTGGAGAGAAAAAAAGTTAATGTTTCAAATCCAGTGACCCTTCATCAGATCTATATTTAAAATGTTGACTTCTTTTTGCTCCAAAGGTGCTGTCAGACCTGCTGAGTTTCTCTAGCAATTTTTTTGTTTCAGATTTCCAATATATGCAGCTCTTTATTTGATTCTAGATAAAATTACTTGCCCGCTAACAAAGATCTCAAGTGTTGCAATGCTTTACCTTTTTGATATGCAGTATGTTCCAATGTAAAAACCAGAGAATGTCTGTGGGTAATGATTAAGTCAAGTCTGTACCTCACCATGGGGTAGGTATGCTGCCACCATCCTCTTCACATCAAGGAGTCTGCAGGGCCTACTAAGTACAGTGTGATGGAGTAAAGCTGTCTCTTGGTCTAACTAAAATGGGCTCTTGTTTAAAACAAGTAGTTTATTACATGTTTGCAACTATTTACAAGTTACACTGACATGGTAAGCATTATAACAGAGGCCATGACCTCATTAAAATGCTACCAGGCAAATTGTCGGAATGAAATAAGTGGCCTGCAGTATCCCTTTAAGCAGCATGTCAGGCTGCTTAATGACTGGTATAATTAGCCAGTGCATAAGCTCTGCCCAATTGAACCTAAATTTCACTTTCGGGGTACTACAATTGACAAATTAGATTTGTTTGTATTTTTTTAAAAAGAAACCTAATGCTTATTTCAAATGGGTGTTTTGGATTATTCCAGCAACTTTTTGCCCCTCCATCATCACATCATGCTTCAATATCCTTTGCTCCTTCCCAATACTTTGCCACCTCCGCTCCTATGGTTCACTTTACTTTCACAATCACAGTACTTTATGAGGCCAAGTTTGGCAGTGTAAATTTGGTAATTGCAAGCAATGCAAACAAAATAAAAGAGACTATTGGAATCCACAGGAACAACAATCACAAGATGACCACATTCAATGTAGTTTGGATTCAAATATAAAGCATCAGAATTCAAGCATATACTTTTAGAAAGGCTAATGGATACAACTGTAAAAGGAAATTATAGAAAAGCTTAAGTAAATTAATTTATGGGAGTTATTCAACTATTAAGAAAAGGCTGAACATCTTTAACAGCATATCACTAAAACAAGAAAGATATATGCAACAGTTAAACAAGTGTGTACTGAACTTTATTAATCAGAAGCCACTTTTGGAATACTGCGTACAATTCTAGTCTCCCTGCTATAGGAAGGATGTTGTGAAACTTGAAAGAGTTCAGAAAACATCTAAAAGTACTGCCATAGTTGGAAGGATTGAACTTTAGGGAGAGAATGAAGAGGCTGGGGCTGTTTTCCCTGGACCATCAGAGGATTAGGGGTAACCTAATAGAGGTCCATAAAATCATGAGGAGCATGGACAGGGTAAATAGACAAGGACTTATCCCTGGGGTGGGTGAGTCCAGAACTAAAGGGCCAAGTTTAAGATGAAAGGGAAAAGATTTAAAAGTTTTCATGGAGAGGGTGGTGTACATATGGAATGAGCTGCTAGAGGAAGTGGTGGAGGCTGGTACAATTACAACATTTAAAAGGTATCTGGATGGGTGTATGAATAGGAAGGGTTTAAGAGAGACAAGGAAGGGTCTAGAAAGATACGGGCCAAATGTTGGCAGATGGGATTAGATTTATTTAGGATATCACGTCAGGATGGACAAGTTAACAGAAGGGTCTGTTTTCAAGCTGTTCAGCTCTATGTCTCTAAATGAAACAAAGGAGGAAGCTAGTTTGCAAATCATCCAAGGAGAAAAGAAGCAAAGTTTGTTTGCACAGAGTCCGTGAACTTAGACAAGATTGTTTTAGAAACATTCGTTTTAAACTGGGGCAGAAATTTAAAAGTATCTGTTGCCAGAATTTATGTTAAATATCTTGATTACCTTTGATAAGAGTCGTAATCACCATAATTTGTCCATAAAGAAAGTAGTCTGTGTAATAACAATTCAAGTGAAAGATTCAATATGATGAATAGCCCAACCAGAGTCAAACCAAACTTTTCACCAAGTGCAGCCTTTTCAGCTAAATAATGAACAAATCAGCGGTACAGTTGATGGTAAACTTCATCGACAAAACCTAAATATTGTTGTGAGACTATGCTGGCAATACAACTAGATAGGCCAAAATGCTAGTGCAAACAATTCAATACCAACCAGACTGCATCTGCTGATTTAAAAACTCAATTTGCAAGAATCTGGCGCAAGAAAAGCACAATGTGCAGATATAGCACTTCTTATCAAGTTGAGTTTTGGATAGCCCATGAAACACTGATCACTGTAGGAACCATCAGATACAATGATGGGCAAAGCAAAGTATACACTGGTGATTCATAAAATTTGAGCAGAAAAGCTATTTCACTAAACTCAAATCAATGGAAATTCAAAGTGAAATTTGGAGCTAGCTAAGAAATAGGCTGATATATAGCAAACAAGAGGAGTTTATAAGAGAAATTATGCCAGGCAGAGAGGTCTATGACAAATTTTATTAACATTCAAAAATGCAATTTCCCACATCCAGATTTCCAATTGGACATTTGTGGATAATACTGAGCAATGCTTTAGTAACATATTCACCCTTGCTGATGTCCATGAAATCTTGATGATATGCTGTGTTAAGCTATGAAGTACAGCAAGTTCTTTGCACTTTATCAATCTCTGAACTTACCAATTTATATACTGCACTTCACAAAATCCATCTGTACAACATTCTTTTTCTCTGTACAGGACAATTCTGGGAAAAATGTTTTGAGTTAAATACTATTGATATGGTTGCAGACATTCAGGCATCAGGGGCTAAAATATTTAAAAGAACCAAAATACTGTGTATTATACCTGTATAAAGGAGAACATGCAAGTTACTCATCTGGGCAGACTAGGATGCATGAAAATAAATGAAATATTTATTAATGAATTAAATATTACTTAAAAGTTAGAAGAAAAATAATAAAGATTTCTGCTGTAGTTTTAATCAAGCTGTAATCTTGGAAACAATGTGGATACTATCAACCTCTTAACTGTAATTACCTGAATAACTGTACTGTTAATCAATAACGAAAGAGGCAACTTCAATTCCCGCAGAGCAAGGCATTCAATCCTTGGCAAGAGTAAAGTGAAAAAAAATTCTGAAGCAATCCATTATTTTTGTGTTTTGAAAGATATGGCTATTTGCATCTGAATTTTGAACTATCACAAATCTAGCATCGGTGGTTCTGCCACATTTCCCAGATAACAGATTTGGAAAAATATAACTAGACTACAACACTGTGTCTTTATGAGAACTGGGATTACACTGCAATGCTTATAGTGATCATGAAAGTAATGGTTGATTGAAACCTTATTTCAATTGGGTGACTAGCCATCATTATGTTCCTCCCATCCCATGATTTAGTTAGTTCCTGTCTCCTACTTCAGCACCAAACTAATTGGACCACTCAGGACAACATTCATCATCATATGGTTCAGAGATTTGCACCATAGTATTCCAAAATTGGATATGCTCATTGCAGCGCTAACAATACATAATTAGCATAAAATGCTTTTAAAATAAATATTTTACGAGCCATAATGAACATGTTTATTGGGTAGCAGGGAGGGAAGGGGCTTTAGTAAGAACTATAAACACTGTAATAATGCACACAGGAAGTCATGCACTGGCAGAGCCAAATTAAATTGAGAGGAACAAAGCTGCTGAACCAAAGGCACTGGCGTTACAAATTGAGTGTGGGGGTTGGGAAGGAGAGTGGGAGAGAGAATGAGACTGTGAAAACAGGAGTATAATCAAAGTTTCAGACAGACAGAAATACAAAGTTAAACTATCTTCCAAAAAAAAATCCACTTAAAGTACTACATGGTATATTACTCTAAAAAAACATCAAAGTTTTATTAAAATTTTGTCTTACTCAGATGGCTCATTGACCTCTAATGAATAGTGCATAGCAAAATCCAGGATGATACCTCCTAGTATTGATTCCTGCCTTTGATGAACGAGTTAGTCTCAGTCATTTGCTTACAGATTTAATCCAGTCCTCAGTCCCAACTGTATGCTTTTCTGACCTCAAACAGTTACTGATCTTTCAGGTTCTTTCTCCTCCAATCAATAACTTAACAATATATATATCATTACCTCACAATCACAAGAGTCGGTTAGCTCAGGTGGCTGGACAGTTGGTTTACAATACAGAATGACTCCAACAGCGCTAGTTCAATTCCTATACTGGCTGAGGTCACCATGAAGGTTCTGCCTTCTTGATCTCAGCCCTTGCCTGAGGTTTGGTGACCCAGTCATGCCTCTCTGATTAGAAAGTGGGACCACCGGGAATCAGTTAGCTGGATGGCTGGTGTGAATGCAGAGTGATGCCAAGACAGCAGGCTCAATTCCCATACTGGCTGAGGCTACCATGAAGGTCCTGCTTTCTCAATCTCAGCGTCTTCGTCTGAGGGCTCATGTTAAACTCACCACCAGTTATTTCTATTGAATGAGAGCACGGAACTATAGTGACCCTTTTTGTTTCCTACACAAATAGGGAAAAAAGCAGAGAAATATTTGCAAGCTGGACAATGGCTAGATGCTTTGTCCGATTATCCCTCCCTGAAACAGCTTAGGTATTTTTTTCAATCTTAAAGAGGGGTTTCACAAAGGCAAGTAATTGTTGCTGTCATGTGCTCTCTTCATTCTGGATTAGTGGTGCTGGAAAAGCACAGCAGTTCAGGCAGCATTAGAGGAGCAGTAAAAGCGACGTTTTGGGCAAAAGCCCTTCATCAGGAATATAGGCAGAGTGCCTGAAGGGTAGAGAGATAAATGAGAGAAGGGTGGGGGTGGGGATGGGGAGAAAGTAGCATAGAGTACAACAGGTGAGTGGGGTGGGGATGAAGGTGATAGGTCAGGGAGGAGGGTGGGGGAAGGTAGCAAAGAGTACAATGGGTGGATGGGGGTGGGATGAAGGTGATAGGTGGAAAAGAAGATAGACAGGTAGGACAAGTCATGGGGACAGTGCTGATCTGGAAGTTTGGAACTGGGGTGAGGTGGGGGAAGGGGAAATGAGGAAACTGTTGAAGTCCACATTGATGCCCTGGGGTTGAAGTGTTCCGAGGCGGAAGATGAAGCGTTCTTCCTCCAGGCATCGGATGGTGAGGGAGCGGCGGTGAAGGAGGCCCAGGACCTACATGTCCTTGGCAGAGTGGGAGGGGGAGTTGAAATGTTGGGCCACAGGGCGGTGTGGTTGATTGGTGCGGGTGTCCCAGAGATGTTCCCTAAAGCGCTCTGCTAGGAGGTGTCCAGTCTTGGGACGGATCGGGAGCAACGGATACAATAAATGATATTAGTGGATGTGCAGGTAAAACTTTGATGGATGTGGAAGGCTCCTTTAGGGCCTTGGATGGAGATGAGGGAGGAGGTGTGGGCACAGGTTTTGCAACTCCTGCGGTGGCAAGGGAAGGTGCAGGACGGGAGGGTGGGTTGTAGGGGGACGTGGACCTGACCAGGTAGTCACAGAGGGAACGGTCTTTGCGGAAGGCGGAAAGGGGTGGGGAGGGAAATATATCCCTGGTGGTGAGGTCGGTTTGGAGGTGACAGAAATGTCGGCGGATTATTTGGTTTATGCAAAGGTTGGTAGGGTGGAAAGGTGAGCACCAGGGGGGTTCTGTCCTTGTTATGGTTGGAGGGGTGGGGTCTGAGGGTGGAGGTGCGGGATGTGGACAAGATGCGTTGGAGGGCATCTTTAACCATGTGGGAAGGGAAATCGTTTACCGTTGCTCCCGATGCGGTCTCCTCTACATTGGGGAGACTGGACTGCTCCTAGCAGAGCGCTTTAGGGAATATCTCTGGGACACCTGCACCAATCAACCACTCCGCCCTGTGGCCCAACATTTCAACTCCCCCTCTCACTCTGCCAAGGACATGGAGGTCCTGGGCCTCCTCCACTGCCGCTCCCTCACCACTCGACGCCTGGAGGAAGAACGCCTCATCTTCCGCCTCGGAACACTTCAACCCCAGGGCATCAATGTGGGCTTCAACAGTTTCCTCATTTCCCCTTC
The DNA here is from genome assembly GCF_037043375.1 of Chiloscyllium plagiosum. Classification (NCBI taxonomy): domain Eukaryota; kingdom Metazoa; phylum Chordata; class Chondrichthyes; order Orectolobiformes; family Hemiscylliidae; genus Chiloscyllium; species Chiloscyllium plagiosum. Next base: position 104,569,975 of record NW_028270142.1, read on the forward strand.
TCCCACCTCACCCTAGTTCCAAACTTCCAGATCAGCACTGTCCCCATGACTTGTCCAACCTGCCTATCTTCTTTTCCACCTATCCACTCCACCCTCCTCTCTGACCTATCACCTTCATCCCATCCCCATCCACCCATTGTACTCTTTGCTACCTTCCACCACCCTCCTCCCTGACCTATCACCTTAATTCCCACCCCCACTCACCTCTCATTTATCTCTCTACCCTTCAGGCACTCTGTCTGTATTCCTGGTGAAGAGCTTTTGCCCGAAACGTCGATCTTATTGCTCCTCGGATGCTGCCTGAACTGCTGTGCTTTTCCAGCACCACTAATCCAGAATCTGGTTTCCAGCATCTGCAGTCATTGTTTTTACCTATGTACTCTCTTCACAAATGCCACCCAACCTGATGACTGTTTCCAACATTTTCTGTTAATTTTGCTTCATATTTCCAATATTTGTGCTTTAATTTCTGTCATCCATTTCTCGCTCCCTATAGCAGAGCTTAGCGGACCATTTTCCAATATGATGCCATTTTAACACTAAAAATGACCCCAGACAACAGCAAAAACATAACAAAAGCAGCACTGTAACATTCAGTATATAATTAGATTTGCATATTATAGTTACATATTATGTTTGAAATATATATATGAAATTCTTGATTTATAAAGTAGTTTTAAAACTATATTAGTTTTGTACACATATAAACTAAGCTTGCAAGATTCACTGACACAAGATTCAGCGAAGCCTCTTCCCCTTTGTCCTCTCACACATTACATTAAGCCCTTTTCCCCCAAACCACATTCACCACTCTGAAGTAAGCCCACTGTTTTAACTGGCCAGCAGTTAGCCTTCTCTGGGATCAAGAATATGTTAAGAGAGGTACTGAGAATAACTGAAGGCTTATCCAAGAGTCAAATCTGTGAGGGCAGTAGTGATGGATGGAGTGAGGATTAGGATAGCAACACAAGACCTCGAACAACTTTGCTTAAAGCAAGGCACGCTTAATTGCTGGAGAATGTAGTTATTTCCTCAAGCTGAAAAAGGAGAGGGCAAGCCAGTTCCTGATAGCTGATTCAGACTGTCTCTCTTTTCCAGATCCAAATAGAGAGAAGAAAGCTGGAACAAATAAAAATAAAAGATGTAGGACAAGAAACTATGAGAAAAGTGTGCCTGGGAAAGAAACAAAATGTAGCTTTTCATTTAGGAATAATATGTTGCACATGGTCATTCTTGCTGGTATTCAGAGGTTAATGATTAGGCAGAACAGCTATACATGAACAAATAAATGATAGCACATATCTACCCAATTGTTAGTTTTTCACATAACTAGGACTTTGGTAGTTAGATAGGTTGTCTAGCATGAACAAAAGCGGAAATTGCCAGAAAACTCAGCAGGTCTGGCAGCATTGTGCAGTCAAAGCAGAATCTTCTTTGAACAGTCACTGGACCCTAAATGTTAATTCTGTTTTGCCTCCACAGATGCAGCCACACCTGAGTTTTTCTAGCAATTTCTGCTTTTTTTTCCCTGATTTCCAGCATCCACAGCTCTTTGGGCTTTTTTGTCTAGTAGGGTTAGCCTTTAATCAGAAAACTGAGAATGTGGACCTGGAAAAGAGAGACAGTCTGAATCAGCTACCAGGAACTGGCTTGCCCTCTCCTTTATCAGCTTGAGGGAATAACTACATTCTCCAGCAATTAAGCATGTCTTGTTTTAAGCAAAGTTGTTCTAGGTCTTGTGTTGCATGAATGCCTGTTGCATTTGAGATTTTAGAAACCATAGGATGGCTGTCTGGTCCATCTACAATGTGAAGAACCCACCAAGAGTGGAAGTCTCCTCAAGTTATTCAATCTTTGATTCACATGTGTATTTCTTGTTTGATGCTGCTTCAGTGGTTGCTGTCCAGGAGAATAATCTGAAATCTGATCCGAATGCCAGGCTCTTCATGGGAGTTATATTCTGAGCTTTGTCCCCATGGGAAAATGAATGCCCCTTGAAAAAGAGGCAGGCTTATGTTCTTTTGTCCTTTTTGTCTGCCTTTTGCAAGCATTCAATAGAGGTTGAATAAGGTCACAGAGCTTCTGAAGTTTCTACTTTTCTTTGTCCTTTTAAGAAAGTCTCAACATATTTTGCAGGCTACAAATTTTGTAGTTTAACATAAGATATCATCGTTTCCTTTCAGAAATACTAGTTGAAAAAAATTTTCTACAATCTAATGTAATTGTCATTTTTTGGGATGATTAGAATGTAAAGAATTACTTCAGTATTATTTAACATTGGATTAAGTCTGTTAAATGAAAGTATAATCAAAGTGTCTCGTTGCAATGGAGGCTGGCCATAGAAGAAGAATTAATTCAAACACATAAGAGGAATGAACTCTGTTAGACAGCATGGCTCAAGCTAAAACCTCTTAATGAAGCATGCATTCAATAACCCCAATTGCATTTATGCCTTACCCATGCTACATGAAACAATATAAAAAGTCAAATAAATTGTTTTGATGTTTTTACAGTGAATGATTGACAAAACTTTTTTTATTTATTCATGAGTTAAAGGTGATACTGGCAAAGCCACATATTTATTACTCATTTCTAAACCTTCAAGAAGAAACAACTTCCTTAAACCACTGAAGTCCGTGTGGAGATGTTCCCACAACACTGCTAAGGATGGAGTTCCAGGATTTGCAACCAGCACAATGAAAACAATTATGATGTATTTCCAAGTTAAAAGTTGTGTCATTTGGGTACTTGCAAATAGCAGAGTTCCCATCAAGCCTTGCCCTTTTAATCTCAGGTGACAGAAGATTTGGAAGGTGCTGTCCAAAAAAGTCTTAGTGAGTTACTGATGGTATCTGCAAAATTGGTCCAACTGATGAATCAGTACTTCTTTTTAAGGAGGCACTGAGGATGACAAAAGTGCAGATCATACTCTGGGACGGGCAGGGGAGGAACTTTGAAGAATGGCTCAACAGCACAACCACTGCCTGAACTGATTGAGTCCTAAAGGACATAGCTATTAAAACAATAGTGAAGCAGTTGGTGAGTGAATCAACAAGAGGGAAAAACATACTTGACTTCATTCTCATCAATCTATTACAACCACATCTGTTTATGATTTGGAGGTGCCAGTGTTGAACTGAGGTGTACAAAGTTTAAAATCACACAACACCAGGTTATAGTCCTATTGGTTTATTTGGAAGCACTAGCTTTTGGAGCGCAGATCCTTCATCAGGTGGTTGTGGACTATAACTAATGAAACAATCTACATCGAGATGGCCTGGCATATCCCCCACTCTACCATTACCAGCAAGCCAAAATATCACTACTGGTTCGATGAAGAGTGCAGAAAGGCATGCCAGGAATAGCACCATGCATACTTAAAAATGAGGTATCATCGTTTGAAACTACTACATAGGAAAAATTGTGTGCCAAACAGTCTAAGCAGAAACTGACAGAGCCAAGCGATTTTATGACAAATGGATCAGATCTAAGCTTTCTAGTCCTGTCACATGTAGTTGCGAATGCTACTGGACAATTAAGCAAATCATAAGAGAAGGTTCTATCCATATCCATATCCCTAGCCTCAACAATGAGGAACCCAGCACATCAGTGCAAAAGGCAAGGCTAAAGCATTTGCAACAATCATGAACTGGAGGTGCTGAGTGGAAGATTCATCTCTACCTCCTCCAGAAGTTCCCAGGATCATAGAGGTCAAATTTCAGCCATTATGATACATTCCAAATATATCAATAAATAGCTATAGGCACTGGAAACCCTGAGCAATACTACTACAAACTTGTGCTCCAGAACTAACTGCATCATTAGCCAAGCTGATCCAGAGCAGCTATAAAAACTGGCATCTCCCTGACAATGTGGAAAACTGCCTCCAAATGTCCCTCATGCAAAAAGCAAGAAAATTCCCAGCCAATTATTACCTCAGCAGTCTACTCTTGGTCATCAGCAAAGTGAAGGAAGGGGCTATTTACAGTGCTACAAAGCAGCATTTGCTTGGTAAAAATGTGCTTATGGTCATCCAGTTGGGTTCCACCAGAGCCACTCCTGACCTCATTATAGCCTTGACCCAACATGGACAACAGAATTAACTCCAAAGGTGAGGTGAAAGTGACTGCCCTTGATATCAAGGATTCATTGATCCAGTGTCATATTAAGAAGCCTAGTAAAATGAGTCACTGGGAATTGGGGGAAACCTCTCCTTTTTGGAAGTCAGCCATCTCATCTCTAGGACATCACTTTAGGAAGTTCGTCAGGGTACAAAGGTACATCTAACTACTTTTAACTGTTTCAACAGTGACCTTACCTCCATCATAAGGTCAGAAAGAGGGATGATTGCAAACGATTGCACAATGTTCAGCAATGATTCTTCAGATTTGAAGTAGTCCAAGTCCAACAAGACATAACTAGGTTTGAGCTGACAAGCACGTGGTCCCTGCTCTTCTACTTCATGTTCATGTGTCTGTCTAAATACCCTTTACACGCATCGTATTTGCATCTACCATCTCCCCTGGCAGCATATTCCAAGCACATACCACCCTCTGTGGCAAAACACTTGACTCACACATCTCCTTTAAAGTTACTCTATCTCACCTTAAACCTATTCCCCCTAGGATTTGGCATTTCCATGCTGAAAAAAAGATTCCAATCATTCACCCTGTCCATGCCTCTCATAATTTTATATTCTTCTACCAGGTCATCCCTCAGCCTCCAATGCTCTAGTGAAAACAACCAAGTTTGTCCAAACTCTCCTCATAGTTAATATGCTGCAATCCAGGCAACAACCTGCGAAACCTCTTTTGTACCCTTTCCGAAGCCTCCACATCCTTCCTAAAGTGTGGCATCCAGAACTTTACAGAATACTACACATGTGGCCTAAGTAAAGTTTTATGCAGCTGTAATTTTACTTGCCAATTTTTGCACTGAATGTCCCAAACAATGAAGGCAAATATGCTGTATGCTTTCTTTCCCACCTTATCCATTTGTGCTGCCATTTTCAGGGATCTATGGACTGGGACCCCAGGCTAAGTATACTAATACTCCGAAGGATCCTGCCATTTATTACATACATTCCTCTTGCATTTAATCTTCATTTCACACTTCTCTTGATTAAACTCCATCTATCATTTCGCAGCCGAACTTTCCATTAGATCCAACTATTGTATCTTTTGACAACCTTCCTCACTATCCACAACTCCATAATTTGTGTGTTGTCTGCAAACTTACTAATCAGACCAACTACATTTTCATACAAATTATTTAGATACATTACAAAAGAGAGTCTCAGTACTGATCCTTACGGAACATCACTAGTCACAGACCTCCAGACAGGAAAACATCCCACCATCTATCCTCTGTCTCTATGACTCAGCCAGTTTATCAACTCACTGTTGATCCCATGTGAACTAATCTTGTCAACCAGCCTATCATGAGGAGCGTTGACAAATGCTTCAGTAAAGTCCACAATGACAACATCCACTGTCAATCCTCATCAATCATTTTTGTCACTTCTCCCAAAAACTCAATCAAATCAAGACCTTCCCTGTACAAAGCCATGCTAATTATCTCTGATAAGTCGACTCCTTTCCAAATGCAAGTAAATCCTGTTCTTAAGAATCCTCTCCAATAATTTCACTACCACTGATACCAGCCTATAATTTTCTGGATTATGCCTGTTGCCTTTCTTAAAGAGGAACAACATTGGCTATTCTCCAGTCTTCTGGCATCTCGCCTGTGGCTAAAATAGATTTCTGTCAAGGACCCAACAATCCCCTCCCTTGCCTCCCTCATTAACAGGGATCTATGGACTGGGACCCCAGGCTAAGTATACTAATACTCCGAAGGATCCTGCCATAGATTCCAGCAGGCCCTGTGGATTATTTACCTTAAATGTTTTTGAAAACACCCAACATCTCCTTCTTAATATCGACATGTCCTAGACTATCAGCATATCTCTCCCTAAAATTACCATCATCCATGTCCTTCATCTTGTTGAATACTAACGCGACGTACTCATGAAATGATCTCACCTGCTTCCTCTGGCTTCACACACATACAAATTTCCTCCCTTGTCCTTCAGTGGACCCATCCTTTTCTAGCTACCCTCTTGCTCCTAATACATGTACACAATCTCTTGAGATTCTCCTTAATCCTACTTATTAATGATATTCCATGTCTCCCCTCACCCCCCCCTCCCCCACCCCTTTCCCTTTAAACCTGGTAATTTCTTGTTTAAGTTTTTACTGCTTCCTCTACATTCCTCAAGGGCCTTGATTGATTTCTGTTTTCTAAACTTCACATATGCTTCCTTTTTGATTAAACTTTCAATATCTCTTATCATCCAGAGTTCCCGAATCTTGGCACCCTTATCTTTTACCCACATAGGAACATTCTGGTCCTGACTTCTGATAAATTGACCTTTAAAAGACTCCCAACTGTCAGATGTGAATTTACCCTATCTAGCCCCCATCCAATTTCTCCAATTCCTGTCTAATACTGTGGGAATTAACCTTCCCCTAATTTAATACTTTCATCCGAGGACCAATAACTCATCCATAACTATGTTAAAACATACAAATGATGATCACTGTTCCCAAAATACTACCCCACTAAAACCTCAATCACCTGGCCAGGTTCTTTCCCCAATACAAGGTCTAGTATGGCCCTTCCCTAATTGAACTATTTCAAGAAACCCTCCTGGATACACCTAACAAACCCTGCCTCATTTAAGCCTCTGGCACAAAGGGAGTCTGGGTCAATATTGGGAAAGTTAGAATCACCCATTACAACAACCCTGTTGTTTTTACATCTTTCTATGATTGGCTTACATATCTGTTCCACTATATTCTGCTGACTTTTTGGAAGCCTGAAGAAGAACTCCATCATTGTGATGGCATCTTTCTCATTCCTGAGTTCTACCCATATGGTCTCGGTGAATGAGCCTTCTAAGACGTCCTCTGTTAGTGCAGTATAACATTCTCCATAATCAGTAATGCAACTCCTCCCACCCCTTTTACATCCTTCTCTATCATACCTGAAACATCTAAACCCTGTTAGAAATCACACAAGACCAGGTTATTGTCAAACAGGTTTATTTGGAAGCACTAGCTTTCAGAGTATCAGGTAGTTATGAAGAAGCAGCGCTCTGAAAGCTAGCATTTCCCAATAAACCTGTTGGACTATAACCTGGTTTTGTGTGATTTTTAACTGTGTCCACCCTAGTCCAACACCATCTCCTCCGCATCATCAAAACCCTGGAATATTGAGCTTCCAGTCCTGCTCTCCTCCCAACCAAGTTTCTGTAATGGCTACAACATAATAGTTCCATGATTAACCCAGGTTCTAAGCTCTCATGCCTTCCCTGAAATAATCAGACTTCCAGTACTGCCACATTCATTGATCTGCCTGTTCTTCATGGTAGACTTCCTTTAATTAACTTCTACATTCTCCTCAATCACTTCAATTGCTAACTTACTGCTCTGGTTCCAACACCCTACCACACTAGTTTACACTCTTCTGAGTGGCACTAGCACCATCTCCAACGAGACAAAATCTAACCATAGTGCCTTGGCTTTCAATGGTAATATGATTGAGGAATCCTCCATTATTAACATCCTGGGATTACCACTGACCAAAACTGACTGTACTAGCCTAATAAATACAATATCTACAAAAGCAGGTCAGGGGTTAGGAATCCTGCAATAAGTAACTCACCTGGATTGTCCAAAGCCTGTCCACCATTCACAAAGAATAGGTCAGGAGTGTGATGGAAAACTCTCCACTTGCCTGGATGAGTGCACTCCAACAACACTCAAGAGCTTGACACTAGAGAGCAGCCTTCATTGACACCACATGCACTAACATTCACTTATTCACTACTGATAAGTGCTGGCCAGCCAACAATGCCCACATCCCACGAGTGATTAAAAAAAGGCAGCAAATACAATTTACAAGATGCACTGCAAAAATTCACAAGAGCTTCTTAGGCAGCACCTTCCAAACCATGTCCTCTCCCATCTGTAAGGGCAAGGGCATCAAATGCAGGAAGCACCAAGACTTCAGGTGCCTCTCCAAGCCACTCACTATCCTGACTTCAAAATATATTGCCACTCCTGCTGAATCAAATTTTTTAATAAGTTAATGATTAATTGTACTTAGATGTACATTCACATGGACTGCAGCTCACCACTACATTCTCCAGGTCAACTGCCGATGGGCAATAAAGGCTGATATAGCCAGTGAAGCTCACATCTTCTGAAAGAATAAAAGTAAATGGTCATCCAGAAGATGCTGACAGTGGGAATTTCAGTGCTAGCAACTGTTAGCATTGGTGTTCATTACCCTGCGATAAGCAGAGTTAGAATCTATCTTGATGGAGATGCTCACCTCTTGGCACTTTAATAAACATTATTTGGCATTTTTCTGAACAAGCTGAGTGTTTTCTAGATTTTGCTGAACATAGACATAAATAATTTCATTATGAGGAGCTATGAATGGAAATGAATGCCTTGCCAGTGATTATTATCACTGTGATCTTGTGATGAGGTGTGGGGGGGTTGGGAGAGGGAGGGAGAGAGACAGAGAGAGAAAAAGATGGGGAGTTTCTGCAAGCAGCTCAAATAAGACACAGACTATGCACATTGGGCTCAATCTGATTTAACTGCCAGCTAGATAGTCTCCAAATCTGAAATGCAGTGGTTTAGATGATGTCAATGGTATTCAGTTGTAGAAAGCACTGCCTACTAAGAACAAAATCCAGTTAATAGAGTCAGTCACTACTTTTGACTACCAGCAAGTAGTCAAAAGTAGTGACTGAAAAGACAAGAAAAGAGCAAGGGTGGGATTTATTATGACTGCAAAGAGAAGATGAAAAATTACGACAGGATATGCACCTAATGTGATGGGACAGATAGCAGATGATGATTACAATAGCTGCACACGTGAGAAGTTTCAAATGGACTCAAATCCTTTCAGAAATGGAGGAGCAAGGAAATATAGTTGGGTGTAATATGTGCCCATAAAAACTGGCTAAATTTCAATATGTTAAAAATCTTTAACGATTTATTTCACACCATGGATTAATTTTTTCTGTTTAGAACTTTTGATTTGTGCAAGTACCATGAACAAGTTGAAGCTATTCTCACTTAACTGTTCAAATAAATAAATTCTAAATTAAAAAGAAGGATTCCAAAGCATTGCATTCTTAAGTTTCCACAAGCTACTACTGCATACATATTATAGTAACTCTTCCTTGAAGGGCCTGGTTAAGTATGGTCCCATAATGCACCACATCATTTGCAATGTGAATTGTGCTATGCCAACCAAATCAGCCAAGTGGAGCTCTGCTCATTTTGTAAACAACCCCTCATTTTGATAAGGGTGTAAAGGTGTGAGATTTGATTGGGATACAACAAAACATAGAAACTGTTCATCTCATTTGTAAGTTCAAAGTATTTTCATTGCCAAGTAGAAACCATTGTTGAACAATTATTAAATTTAGCCAAAATATTATGCAATGTTTTTAATATAATGTAATTACTGCACTGTAATAACAATTTAAGAAGTCAGTGGCATACTGTGGTATCAATAAAAATCTCAGGCATCGGTATAATGTTTTTACTTGATTTTAATAAAGAAAATAATTTACAAATACTTCTTACAGGGCTGGCAAGCCTTGTTGCAGTCTTGCTGCCTTTAATTCTTCCACTCTGATTTTTGCCCTTAATAGGTCTTCCTCCAGCACTTGCCTTCTTTTAAGACTCTCTCTTTTCTCATCAAGATACAGTCCAAACTTTCTTTGATTCTCCATAATTATCTCATGTTCCTCTGCTGACATTAACTGTACTTGCTCATTATCATGGCTGGACAAATAGTGTAGGGCACCTCTATGGCACTGGTGGATACTGAGCACATCATCTTCCCTTCTCGCAAGTCTGGGAGATGGTGTTAAGGATATTCGTGCCCCACAAGATGAAAATGGTGAGGCAGAGCCATTTGTAGTCTGCTGAGTCTCTGTTTTCTTCTGGTGCTCCACTACATTTGGCTGCGAGAGTACAGTTAATAAGGGGGGTGGTTTCTCTTCATGCTCGGGTTCTGACTCTGGTGTTACCCAATCAGGACAGGGTTGAGACGTGCAGCTTGAGGTTCCAGGTTGTGGATACAAGCTAGTAGGCTGTTCCACACAGGAATCTTGTTCAGAAGCAGAACTTCCACAAGGCCTGAAGAAAATAATATATATATAGAAAGATAAAATTAACACAATAAATTCAAAGCAATGAAAAATGTTTAAATAAAACAATGAAGCTGAATGTCAAGTGAACTAAACATAATAAAAGACTTACAAATCGTTCAATGAATCCCTACAACAGGTTCTATAAAATATTTGTTTGGCCTTGCCATCCGAGTCAGCCTCTTTCCCACTATTCTGCCTGAAAAATCAAATTGTGTAGTTTGCTGCTACCACGCATAACCATCAATTCTAAGTCCACCACAATTTACTTGCAACTTAAATCACATCATTTCTCCTATCCACATGTTTGTTTTAGACTTGGTCTGTCCTCTAAAGTTAATGGTTAAATATTGGTTATTTTTCTTCCATTTCCTGCCATAATACGAAGTGGTACAGATGGAAAATAACAAAGCAGGAATACCATTGGGGCTGCAACTCTTCAAAACTAGTGGGCTTTCATTCACACCAGGATTCCATCCACTCCTGCAACTTCAGCAATACAACAAACTTTAACTACATTGAGTAAGGAAGTAAATCATGCTATGGAAACTAGTAAAGTTTTTTTCTCCTACCAATGACAAAGAAAATATTCCCAGTGATAGAGACAGTACAGCTTTAGAGTGACCTTGCCGTGGAATCACTGATACGATCTTTGTTCACTGACAAATCCAAGGAAAATATGGAGCTCACCAACAAAAATACTTCACTGCATTCATCAACATGATGAAAACATTTAACATTTGGAAGTTTTGTGGCTTGTACTCAAAAGATTTGGATTCCAAGAATATTTCTGAACTGTTTCTTGATTACATGACTGGGAGGTTGAACAGTTCACCAACTTCACTAACACCTTCTACCCCTGACTTCAAGTTCACCTGGACCATTTCGGATACCACCCTCACCTTCCTGGACCTCTCCATCTCCATTTACGGCGACCAACTCAACACGGATATCTACTACAAACCCACGACTGTCACAGCCTGGATTACACCTCTTCCCACCCTGCGTTCCTATAAAAACGCTTTCACTTATTCCCAATTCCTCCGCCTCCACCGCATCTGCTCTCAGGAGGACCAATTCCACCATAGAACATCCCAGATGGCTTCCTTCTTCAAAGACCACAATTTCCCCTCCCACGTGGTCAACCAGGCCCCCAGCATATCTCTGAGGAGAAAGTAAGGTCTGCAGATGCTGGAGATCAGAGCTGGAAATGTGTTGCTGGAAAAGCGCAGCAGGTCAGGCAGCATCCAGGGAACAGGAGAATCGACGTTTCGGGCATAAGCCCTTCTTCAGGAAGGGCTTATGCCCGAAACGTCGATTCTCCTGTTCCCTGGATGCTGCCTGACCTGCTGCGCTTTTCCAGCAACACATTTCCACCCCAGCATATCTCTTCCACTTTCCACACCTCCAATCGCAACAAGGACAGAACCACCCCCTTGTTCCTCACCTTCCACCCTACCAACCTCCGCATCATTCTCTGCCATTTGCACCACCTACAAACCGACCCCACCACCAGGGATATATTTCCCTCGCCATCCCTGTCTGCATTGCAGAGAGACCATTCCCTCCGCAACTCCCTTGTTAGATCCACGTCCTGCACCAACCCACCTTACATTTTCAGTACCTTCCTCTGCCACCACAGGAAGTGCAAAGCCAGCGCCCACACCTTTCCCCTTACCTCCACAAGGCCCCCAACAGAGATTTATCTGTACTTCCACACGTCATCTACTGTGTCTGCTGCCACCGATGTGGTCTCTTCTACATTGGGGAGACAGAATGCCAATTTGCGGAACATTTCAGAGAACATCTCTGGGATACATGCATTAAACAACCCTACCACTTTAACTCCCCCCCCCCCCCCCCCCGACTCCGCCAATGACATATAAGTCCTGGGCCTCCGGCACCATCAAACCCTAACCATCCGACACCTGGAGGAAGAACACCTCATCTTCCGCCTTGGGACCCTCTAATGTGGATTTCACCAGTTTCCTCACTTCCCCTCCCACTCACCTTATCCCAGATCCAACCTTCCAACTTAGCACTACCTTCAAGTTGTCCTACCTGTCTTATCTTCCTTCCCACCTATCCGCTCCACTCTCTCTCCGACCTATCACCTTCACCCTCACCTTCATCTATCTATCGCATTCCCAGCTACCTCCCCCACCCCCACCATTTATCTATCAGCCCCCTTGGGCCACAAGCTTCATTCCATTATCTAAATGGTGAGAGACTGCAAAGCTCCAAGATGCAGAAAGATCTTAGTGCATGAATTGCAAAAGGCTAGTACACAGATCTAAAGTAATTAGCAAAGTTAATAAAGTTATCATTTACAGAGAGGGAATTTGAAAACAAAACAGCTTGGTTATGTTTCAGTGACACGGTGAGATCATATCTGGAGTACTATGTACAGTACTGGCCTCCTTATTTAAGGAAGGATGAAAATGGAAGTTTTACTAAACTTATAACTGGAATGGGGATTTGTCTTATGACGAAAGTTTGATCAGAGTATGCTTGTATCCACCGAAGAAGAGTAAGAGACGACTTAAATGAAACACGAAAGATCCTGAGGTAACTTGACTGTATGGATGTGGAAAAGATGTTTTCTGTTGTGGGAAAAACTGTAACTTTTAAAAAGTAAAGGATTATCCAGTCAACACAAAGATGAAGAGAAGTCTGGCTCTAAGAGGGTGATGAGTCTTTTGAACATTCTACCTCAAAGGTCATAGTATCATAGTTATAGAGCACAGAAACAGACTCTTCAGTCTGACTCGCCTGCATCAACCAGATATCCCAATCTGACCTAGTCCCATTTGCCAGTATTTGGCCCATATCCCTCTAAACCCTTATAATCATCCAGGTGTCTTTAAATGCTCCAGTTTCCTCCCACAGTCCAAAGATGTGCAGGTCAGGTGAATTGGCTATGCTAAATTGCCCGTAGTGTTAGGTAACGGGTATATGTAGGGGTATGGGTGGGTTGTGCTTCGGCGGGTCAGTGTGGACTTGTTGGGCCGAAGCGCCTGTTTCCACACTGGATGTAATGTAATCTAAATGTTATCATTGTACCAGCCTCCACCACCTCCTCTGGCAGCGCATGCCATACATCCACCACCCTCAGCATGATAAAGTTGCCCCTGTCAGGTCTTTTTAAAGTCTTTCCCTTTCACCTTAAACCTACGCCCTTTAACTTTGGACTCCGCCAGCCTAGGGAAAAGACCTTGGCTATTCACCTGGGAGAGGTCATCTCAGTCACTGCGACCAAGGAGGGGAACACCGAAGAGCTGGTGTCAGCAAACCATGCAAGGGCATCCAACAGAGGGTGCTGCTGAGAAGGATTCTGGGAGGAGTCATCTCAGTCACTGCCCATGAGCAAACAAATGGAAGGCAAATTAAATGGAGGAGTCATTTTGAGACAGGCAGCTTAGTGATTGAAGGTTTAAGTGTAGGTTTAAGTGAATGCCAGGTTTTGGTGAGGCAGGCAGTGAGGTAAGAGAGTCGAAGGAGGAGCAAACTACTGCACCTGCTGAAGACACAGGGTAAAGGAGAAGTAGAAGTAAGTTTTAACCACGAAGTCACAGGCAGCAGGTGAGTGAATGATGAGTAGTTTTTCTTCTTTCTTTATTTTCTCTTTGCTTTGCTCTTGTCATTAACTTAAGGTTGAGTCATAGCAGGAGTTTCCAGATGCATGTCATGTTCCTCCTCTGACAAGTGGGAATTCAGGGACCATTCCGATGTCCCTGACTCCTTCACATGCAGGCAATGTGTCCAGCTGCAGTTCCTGTCTGACTGCTTGACAGCTCTGGAGCTGTGGCTGGATTCACTTTGGAGCATCCACAAAGCTGAGGGAATTGTGGATAGCATGTTGGTCACGCCACAGATAAAAATTATTGAGAAGAAAATGGGTGACCAACAGACAGAGGAAGAATAGGAGTGCAGTGCAGGGGTCCCATGCGGTCATCTCCCTCCAAAACCAGTATCATTTTGGATACTGTTAGGGGAGATGGCTCACCAGGGGAAGGTAGCAGCAGCCAGATTCATGGCATCATGGCCAGCTCTGCTGCAAAGGAGGGCAGGAAAAAGAGTGGCAGACCTATAGTGAGAGAGGAATCAATCATAAGGGCAATAGACAGGCACTTGTGCAAACACAGACGTGAGTCCTGGCTGGTATGTTGCCTCCCTGGTGCAAGAGTCAAGGATGTCTTGGAGCGACTGCAGGACATTTTGGACTGGGGATGGGGAACAGCCGGGTGTCGTGGGGCATATAGGCACCAACGATATAGGCAAAAAAGAAACAGATGAGATCCTACAAGCTGAATTTAGGGAGTTAAGAGTTAAACTAAAAAGTACGACCTCAAAGGTAGTAGTCTTGAGACTGCTAGCTCTATCACATGCCAGCCAGAGTAGGAATGGCAGGATACCTAAAATGAATACACGGCTTGAAGAATGGTGCAAGAGGGAGCAATTCAAATTCCTGGGACATTGGAATTGGTTTTGGGGGAGGTAGGAAAAGTACAAACTGGACAGTTTGCCCCTTGGCAGGACTGGAATGCATGTTCTAGGGAGAGTGTTTGCTAGTGCTGTTGGGAAGGGTTTAAACTAATACAGCAGGGGGATGGGAACTAATGCAGGAAGTCAGAGGGAAGTCAAGTGGGGACAGAAACAAAGGACAGTAAGGGGAAAAGTGAATGTGGAAGGCACAGAAACCAAAGACAAAAAACAAAAAGGGCACATTTCATAATGATTCTAAATGGACAAAACATATCAAAAATATGAGCCTGAAGGCTCTGTGCCTCAATGCAAGGAGCATGTGTAATAAGATGGATGAATTCACTGCACAGTTATTAATGTATATAATGTAATTGGGATCACAGAGACCTGGCTACAGGTGACCAAGGATGGATATTCAATGTCCAGGGTTATTCAATTTTCAGGAAAGATAGACAGAAAGGAAAGGGAGGTGGAGTAGTGTTGCTGGTTAAGGAGATATTAACACAGTAGTAAGGGAGGATATTAGCCTGGATGATGTGGAATCAGTATGGGTAGAGCTGTAGAACACCAAAGAGAAAAAGATGTTAATTGGAGTTGTGTACAGAACACCAAACAGTAGTCGTGATATTGGGGACAGGATCAAACACGAAATTTGAGGTGCCTGCAGTAACGGTACATCTACTATTATGGGTGACTTCAATCTACACATTGATTGGTCTAACCAAACTAGTAGCAATGCGATGGAGGAAGATTTCCTGGAATGTGTGAGGGATAATTTCCTCAATGGTTTTGTGTAACAAGAGAAGATTAATTAGCAACATTATGGTGCAAGATCCTTTGGGGAAGAGTGACTATAATATGATAGAATTCTTCATTGAGATGGACAGAGAGACAAATAAATCCGAAGCTAGGGTCCTAAACTTAAAAAAAGCTAATTTCGATTGTATGAGGCATGCATTGGCTAGGATAAACTGGCCAAGGATAGGTAGATAGGCAATGGCAACATTTAAAGGACACAAGTGTATATCCCTGTCTGGTGTAAGAATAAAACAGGGAAGGTGGCTCAAACATGGTTAACAAGGTAAATCAGCAACAGTATTAAAGCCAAACGTGGAGGCATATAAATTGGCCAAAAAAAGCAACAAATCCGAGGACTGAGATTTAAAATTCAGCAAAGGAAGACAAAGGGAACATTGAATATGAAAGTAAGCTTGCAGAAAACATAGAAACTGACTGATAAAGCTTCTATAGATTTGTGAAGAGAAAAAAGATGGTGAAAGCAAATGTAGATACCTTGCAGTTAGAATCAGGTGAATTCATGATGGACAACAAAGAGATGGCACACCAGTTGAACAAGTACCTTGAATCTGTCTTAGAACAAAGTAAATAATCTTCAGGAAATGCCGGGGACAGAGAGTCAAGCATGAAGGAGGAATTGAAGGAAATCCTTATTAGTCAGAAAGGAATTGAGGAAATTGATGGGATTAAAACCCGATAAGTCCCCAGGGTCTGATGCTCTGCATCCCAGAGTACTTAAGGAAGTGGCCCTAAAAATAGTAAATGCATTGGTGATCGTTTTCCAGCATTCTGCAGACTTTGGCCTGGTGGGTAACTAATTTAACTCCACTCTTTAAAAAAAGGAGGGAGAGAGTAAATGGGGAATTATAGGTCAGGTTACCCTGACATCAATGGTGGGGAAGATGCTGAACTCAATCATTAAGGAAATAATAACTGAGCATTTGGAAAGCGGGAACAGAATCGGTCCTAGTCAGCATGGATTCACTAAAGGGAAATCATGCTTCACAAATCTTCTGGAATCTTTTTGAGAATGTGACCAGTAGAGTAGACAATGGTGAATCAACAAATGCTGTGTATCTGTACTTTCAAAAAGCTTTTGACAAGGTTCCACACAAGAAATTAGTAAGAAAAATTAAAACTCATGATAGCAGAGGCAACACACGACGTGGATAAAGAACTGGTTGGCAGAAAGGAAGCAGAGAGTTAGAATAAATGGGTTCTTGTCAGAATTGCATGCAGTGATGAATAGGGTGCTGCAGGGTTCAGTGCTGGGACCTCAACTGTTCAAAATATACATTAACGGTTTGGATGAAGGTATTGAATGCCATATCTCCAAATTTGCAGATGATATTAAGCTGGGTGGCAGTGTGTGCTGTGAGGAGGATGCTAAGAGGCCGCAAGGTGGCTTGGACAGACTGGCTGGGTGGGCAAGTACTTGGCAAATTAAATAAAATGTGAATAAATGTGAGGTTATCCACTTTGGTCACAAAAGCAGGAAGGCAGGTTATTATGTCAATGGTAGCAGTTCAGAAAAAAGTGATGATGGAACAGTTGGTCAAGGTTGGCATGCAGGTGCAGCAGGCAGTGAGGAAAGTTAATGGCATGCTGCCCTTCATACAAGAGGATTTGCACATCAGAGCAAGGATGTCTTGCCGCACTTGTGTGGGAGGAAGTGTGGACTGCAGATGCTGGTGATCTGCAGTCCTTGAGTACTGTGTGCAGCTTTGGTCTTCTTGAAGGAAGGACATTCTTGCTGTTGAAGGAGTCCAGTGAAGGTTCATTAGACTGATCTCCCTACATTCTATATCTTCCATATCCTTTTCCACAGTAAATACTGATGCAAAATACTCGTTTAGTATCTTCCCCCATTTTCTGCGGCTGCACACAAAGGCCGCCTTGCTGATCTTTGAGGAGCCCTCTTCGCTCCCTAGTTACCCTTTTCTCCTTAATGTATTTGTTAAAACCCTTTGAATTCTCCTTAATTCTATTTGCCAAGGCTATCTCATGTTCCCTTTTTGCCCTCCTGATTTCCCTCTTAAGTATATTCCTAGTGCTTTTATACTCTTCTAAGGATTCACTCAATCTCTTCTGTCTATACCTTACATATGCTTCCTTCTTTTTCTTAACCAAACCCTCAATCTCTTTAGTCATCCAGCATTCCCTATACCTACCAGCCTTTCCTTTCACCCTGACAGGAATATACTTTCTCTGGATTCTCGTTATCTCATTTCTGACGGCGTGGGCGGCACGGTGGCACAGTGGTTAGCACTGCTGCCTCACAGCGCCAGAGACCCGGGTTCAATACCCGCCTCAGGCGACTGACTGTGTGGAGTTTGCACATTCTCCCCGTGTCTGCGTGGGTTTCCTCCGGGTGCTCCGGTTTCCTCCCACAGTCCAAAGATGTGCAGGTCAGGTGAATTGGCCATGCTAAATTGCCCGTAGTGTTAGGTAACTGCCCTGACTGTATGTAGGGGTATGGGTGGGTTGCGCTCCGGCGGGGCGGTGTGGACTTGTTGGGCTGAAGGGCCTGTTTCCACTACTGTAAGTAATCTAATCTAATCTAATCTAATTTTCCAGCCGTCCCTTTACCTGTGAACATCTGCCCCCAATCAGCTTTTGAAAGTTCTTACCTAATACCGTCAAAATTAGCCTTTCTCCAATTTAGAATTTCAACATTTAGATCTGGTCTACCCTTGTCCATCACTATTTAAAATCTAATGGAATTATGGTCGCTGGCCCCAAAATGCTCCCCCACTGACACCTCAGTCACCTGACCTGCCTCTAGTAGGTACATTCAGAATCAGAAAATTGTCTTGTACACACTTAACAAATTCCTCTCCATCTAAACCCTTAACACTATGGCGGTCGCAGTCCATGTTTGGAAAATTAACATCTCCTACCATAACCACCCTATTATTCTTACAGATAGTTGAGATCTCCTTACAAGTTTGTTTCTCAATTTCCCTCTGACTATTAGAGGGTCTATAATACAATCCCAATAAGGTGATCATCCCTTTCTTATTTCTCAGTTCCACCCAAATAACTTCCCTGGATGTATTTCTGGGAATATCCTCCCTGTAATGCTATCCCTTATCAAAAACGCCACTCCCCCTCCTCTCTTGCCTCCCTTTCTATCCTTCCTGTAGCATTTGTATCCTGGAACATTAAGCTGCCAGTCTTGCCCATCCCTGAGCCATGTTTCTGTAATTGCTATGGTATCCCAGTCCCATGTTCCTAGCCATGCCCTGAGTTCATCTGCCTTCCCTATTAGACTCATTGCATTGAAATAAATGCAGTTTAATTTATTAGTCGTACTTTGTCCCTGCCTGCCCTGACTGTATGACTTGCTTCTGTTCTCAACTGTACCAGTCTCAGACTGATCTCTTTCCTCACTATCTCCCTGGGTCCCCCCCACCTTACTAGTTTAAATCTTCCTGAACAGCTCGAGCAAATCCCTCTGCCAGTATATTAGTCCCCTTCCAATTTAGGTGCAATCCATCCTTCTTGTACAGGTAGTTTCTACCCCAAATAAGATTCCAAGGATACGAAAATGTGAATCCTTCTCCCATACACCAGCTCCTCGGCCATGCATTCATCTGCTATATCCTCCTATTCCTGCCCTCACTAGCTCGTAGCACTGGGAGTAATCCAGATATTACTACTCTCGAGGACTTCCTTTTTAAACTCCAGCCTAACTCTCTATAATCTCCCTTCAGAATCTCAACCTTTTCCCTTCCTATGTCGTTGGTTCCAATGTGGACAATGATCTCCTGCTGGCCCCTCTCCCCTGTGAGAACATTCTGTACCCTGTCTGAGACATCCTTGATCCTGGCACCAGGGAAGCAACACACCATTCTGATTTTTCGCTGCTGGCCACAAACGTCTGTCTGTACCTCGGACTAGAGAATCCCCTAATACAATTGATCTCTTTAAACCTAGGTAAAAACAAGGGCTGCAGATTCTGTAAACCAGATTCTAGATCAGAGTGGTGCTGGAAAAGCACAGCAGTTCAGGCAGCATCTGAGGAGCAGGAAAATTGACGTTTCGGGCAAAAGCCCTTTATCAGGAATAGAGGCAGAGTGCCTGCAGAGTGGAGAGATAAATGAGAGGAGGGTGGGGGTGGGGAGAAAGTAGCAAAGAGTACAATGGGTGAATGGGGGTGGGGATGAAGGTGATAGGTCAGAAGAGCTTCAGGGCAGAGGAAATGACCTGGGAGTTGCAGTGGGAGACTTATCTCTCCACCCTGCAGGCACTCTGCCTCTATTCCTGATGAAGGGCTTTTGCCCGAAACGTCGATTTTCCTGCTCCTCAGATGCTGCCTGAACTGCTTTTCCAGCACCACTCTAATCTCTTGAAACCTGATGTACCCCTCGTTGCATTTGAGCCAGTCTTAATACCAGAAAATTGGCTGTTCGTGATACGTTCCCCTGAGAATCCATCACCCCCTACATTTTCCAAAACAGCATACTTGTTTGAAATGTGTATAGCCACAGAAGGGTCCTGCACTAGCTGCCTAGCTCTCTTACCTTTCCTGGATTTACCCCATCTATGTGACTGTATCTGAGACTTCACCCCCCCTTCCTATAACTGCCATCCATCACATACTGTTTGCTGTTGTAAATTCCTCATTGCTTCTAATTATCGGTCCAACCAATTCATTCGATCTGATCGGATTCACAACCAATAGCATTTATTGCAGATATAATCCACAGTAACCCTTAAACTCTCTTTCAACTCCCACATCTGACAAGAAGCACATATCACTCTACTAAAGGCCATTTTTGCTCCTTCACAATCAACAGACCCAGAAAATAACACCATCTTATTCCTCTACAAAACAGTGCCCCAGGTTAAATTAATAGTTATGGCTTATATTTTAAGTTTAGTCAAGAGACATATCTCAAAAAACATAATCAAGAAAAAACCCAACTACTCACTACTGCAGACTTTCTGTAGCCCACACTTAAAAACAATTCACTTATCTGATTCTGCGCTGTGAACTTCGCCCAAACAGTTCCTCCAAGATCAGTTGTGAATTACACTGTTTGTTAATTTTCCCAGACAAACTCCGATGTCCAGCAATAAATTCAAACAGCAAAGGCAGTAACTGTGCAGGTATACTGTGATGTCAGTTTCTTTCTCTCTCTCTCTTCAATTCTCAAATAGCCAGCATTCTTTGGGAGGACAAAATAGGGCAATAAAAAATCTGGTAGGTTGACACTCAAGATACTGCAGTCATTGTTTTTACCTACTCAAGATATCTGTCTCCTTCCTGCCACCTCAGGAATGCCGATAGTGAACCTTCCACAGCAGCCATCAATTAATGCCCCTGGTCAACCTGTCTGAACCATAATCAATTATCAACCACTTAGAGACCTCGACATACCACCTGTGTAACTTACTTTGTTCTCAGCAGGAAAAAGAAATGGCAGCATTCCTGACTGGGAAAACGGGGTGACAGAAAATTTGAATTGCCCCAATCTAGGTACGGTGTATGGACAGGGAGGCTGAAAATCAACCATCTGCCCTTACTTCCAACAATCCTTCCAAATAAAATTACTCACCTTTTGCTGGTCCCAGACCTTAGTGCTGCAATGCAGTCAGTAACCCAGGCATTCCGCGGCTCACTGCTGGTCTTTTCAGGGGGACAGGACGTCCCATGACGTGACTGGTCTAGAACCCCATTAGGTTGTCACTTATGTGTCTGACTGGCACTTGAATTAGCTGGTTTTCCCACTGGTGAGGACCCCTCTCACTCATAAATACGCTTGCTCCGCTTGAAAAGATGAAAATCCAACTACTTCTTTCTGTTCTTCCTACCGAAGTGAATAACTTTACATTTCTCTGCATTGCACCCCCATCTCATATTCTTGGCCATTTACAGATCCCTTTGCAGACTCAGTGAGCTCAGAGAACCTCAGTGGCAGGCAAGGGAAGCATGTTGGAGAGGGTGAGGCAGGGTAGAAAATTAGGGAGCAGCTTCACTACAACAATTCTTTAATACATTCCTACTGCTCCAAAATATTCCAATGGGAGAACTGAGAAACAGATTGACTGTCCAGTCTAACAAAAGCAGAAGCCAATTTGCATAGTTAAGACCACAATAAGGACATGAGGAGACTGTCAGCTCTTTCAGAATGCATGTGTGACCAAAGAAATTCACACAAGGGCTTGTAGGGGGAGGAGGAAGTTATTCAGAGTGGCAGAAGGATCAGTGCTGGAACCATTTCTGTTCACAAATTTTCAAATGAATTAAAGAAAATTGTAGTGGCGTTTTATCTCTTTCCTAAATACCTTGAAAACACATTGATATAATCTCTATCCAGAGCAGGGGCTTTATCCTTTGAGAGTTTATTTAATTTGACAATCCCTTTTTTAAAATTTTAATTGCGATTATCTCATTGCTCATCTCATCATCCCATATCATGCCTATGTCCTTGGTAAGTAACAAAGCAAAGTATTTGTTTAAATATGTCTACCATTACTATACTGGTTTTATTCTGTACACCTCTTAAAAAGGATCAATTTCATTATTTTGACTTTGGAATCAAAAGCAATTTCTAAATTCACAGTTGACACCAAACTGACTGAAGGAGGAGAAAATGGGAAATTGTCCATAGTGAGGAAGACTGTAAAAATTAGAAGAGGACATAAACAAACTTGAAGAATGTGAAAATAATTAGCATGCCAAGTGCAACACAAGTAAATGCGTGGTAGAACACTTTGGTAGGAAGAATAAAAAAGGTCATTGATGATTTGGAATGTACAAGTCATGGTGCTGTAGAGAATAAATGGATCAGAGTATAAATACACCACATAGAGTTGCACCCTCGGTTCGCAGGGACACACAAAAAAACTTTTGTCTAACGCAATCAAATTGAAAAGTAGGGAAGTTACACTGAACTTGCAAATTTTGGTTAGACCACAATGAGAATACTACGTATAGTCTGGTCACCACATTACAAAAATGCATGATAACAAGGATACAGAAACAGTTTACAATGGTTGATAGCAGATATGAATAGATATAAATATCAGAAAAGGATTGACAGACTAAGTCTCTCTTTCCCTTCAAACATAAAGTGGATTGGCTACCTGCTAAATGGCTCTAAAATTAATGAAAGGTTTTGAGAAAAGGGCTACAGAGAGATTATTTCCTCTAGTCGGGAAGCAAGTAAAGATAATCAAGAAATATAACACATAATTCAAAGGAAACATCTTTACACAGAAGAAAGTCTAAAACTTGCTGCCACAAGACGTTACAGTGAATAGTTTCAATTCATTTTAGTAGTAGCAGAGTGGGTTCTTTCTTGATTATATGTTTTTTGCGATATGTCTCTTGATTAAACTTAAAATATAAGCCATAACTATTAATTTAACCTGGGGCAGTGTTTTGTAGAGGAATAAGACGGTGACATTTTCTGGGTCTGTTGATTGTGAAGGAGCAAAAATGGCCTTTAGTAGAGTAATATGTGCCTCTTGTCAGAATTGGGAGTTTAAAGGTTACTGGGATTATATCTGCAATAAACGCTGTTGGTTATGAATCTTATCAGATCGAACGGATTGGTTGGAGAGACAGTGACAAGCAATGAGGAATTTGCAACAGCAACATTATGTGATGGATGGCAGTTATAGGAAGGGGGGAAAGTCTCAGATACAGTCACATAGATGGGGTAAATCCAGGAAATGTAAGATTGGTAGGCAGCTAGTGCAGGAGCCTTCTGTGGCTATACCCATTTCAAACAAGTATGCTGTTTTGGAAAAGGTAGGGGTTGTTGAATTCTCAGGGGAACGTAGCACGACAGCCAATTTTCTGGTATTGAGACTGGCTCTAATGCAATGAAGGGTACGTCAAGTTTAAAGAGATCAATTGTGTTAGGGGATTCTCTAGTCCGAGGTACAGACAGATGTTTCTGTGGCCAGCAGCAAAAAATCAGAATGGTGTGTTGCTTTCCTAGTGCCAGGATCAAGGGTGCCTCAGACAGGGTGCAGAATGTTCTCACGGGGGAGAGGGGCCAGCAGGAGATCATTGTCCACATTGGAACCAACGACATAGGAAGGGAAAAGGTTGAGATTCTGAAGGGAGATTACAGAGAGAAAGGCAGTGTTTAAAAAGGAGGTCCTCAAGAGGCACGGTGGCACAGTGGTTAGCACTGCTGCCTCACAGCGCCAGAGACCCGGGTTCAATTCCTGCCTCAGGCGACTGACTGTGTGGAGTTTGCACGTTCTCCCCGTGTCTGCGTGGGTTTCCTCCGAGTGCTCCGGTTTCCGCCCACCATCCAAAGATGTGCAGGGTCAGGTGAATTGGCCATACTAAATTACCTGTAGTGTTAGGTTAGGGGTATGGGTGGGTTTCGTTTCGGCGGGTTGGTGTGGACTTGTTGGGCCGAAGGGCCTGTTTCCACACTGTAATCTAATCTAATCTAAATCTAAATCTAAAGAGTAGTAATATCTGGATTACTCCCGGTGCAATAAGATAGTGAGGGCAGGAATAGGAGGATATAGCAGATGAATGGATGGCCAAGGAGCTGGTGTATGGGAGAAGGATTCACAATTTTGGACCACTGGAATATCTTTTGGGGTAGAAGTGACCTGTACAAGAAGGACAGTTTGCACCTAAATTGGAAGAGGACTAATATACTGGCAGGGAGATTTGCTAGAACTGCTCGAGAGGATTTAAGCTAGTAAATGGGGGAGGGGGGAGGATCCCAGGGAGATAGTGAGGAAAGAGATCAATCTGAGACTGGTACAGTTGAGAACAGAAGCAAGTCAAACTTGAAGAAGGAACAAAGGAGATTGATGAGGGCAGAGCAGTAGACGTGATCTATATGGACTTCAGTAAGGCGTTTGACAAGGTTCCCCATGGGAGACTGATTAGCAAGGTTAGATCTCATGTAATACAGGGAGAACTAGCCATTTGGATACAGAACTGGCTCAAAGGTAGGAGACAGAGGGTGGTGGTGGAGAGTTGTTTTTCAGACTGGAAGCCTGTTACCAGTGGAGTGCCACAAGGATCGGTGCTGGGTCCTCTACTTTTTTGTCATTTACACAAATGATTTGGATGCGAGCATAACAGGTACAGTTAGTAAGTTTGCAGATGACACTAAAATTGGAGGTGTAGTGGACAGCAAAGAGGGTTACCTCAGATTACAACAGGATCTGGACCAGATTGGCCAATGGGCTGAGAAGTGGCAGACGGAGTTTAATTCAGATAAATGCGAGGTGCTGCATTTTGGGAAAGCAAATCTTAGCAGGACATATACACTTAATGGTAAGGTCCCAGGGAGTGTTGCTGAACAAAGAGACCTTGGAGTGCAGGTTCATAGCTCCTTGAAAGTGGAGTCGCAGGTAGATAGAATAGTGAAGAAGGCATTTGGTATGCTTTCCTTTATTGGTCTGAGTATTGAGTACAGGAGTTGGGAGGTCATGTTGCGGCTGTACAGGACATTAATTAGGCCACTGTTGGAATGTTGTGTGCAATTCTGGTCTCCTTCCTATGGGAAAGATGTTGTGAAACTTGAAAGGGTTCAGAAAAGATTTACAAAGATGTTGCCAGGGTTGGAGGATCTGAGCTACAGGAGAGGCTGAACAGGCTGGGGCTGTTTTCCCTGGAGCGTCGGTGGCTGAGGGATGACCTTATAGAGGTTTACAAAATAATGAGGGGCAAGGCTGGGATAAATAGACAGAGTGTTTTCTCTGGCATTGCGAGTCAAGAACTAGAGGGCATAGGTTTAGGGTGAGAGGGGAAAGATATAAAAGAGACCTAAGGGACAACTTTTTCCATGCACAGGGTGGTACGTGTATGGAATGAGCTGCCAGATGATGTGGTGGAGGCTGGTACAATTGCAACATTTAAGAGGCATTTGGATGCGTATATGAATAGGAAGGGTTTGGAGGGATATGAGCCGGGTGCTGGCAGGTGGGACTAGATTGGGTTGGGATATCTGGTCGGCATGGACGGGTGGGACCGAAGGGTCTGTTTCCATGCTGTACATCTCTATGACTCTATAAACAGTCAGGGCAGGCAGGGACAAGGTAAGACGAATAAATTAAACTGCAAAACAGCATTTATTTCAATGCAAGGGGACTAACAGGGAAGGCAGATGAACTCAGGACATGGTTAGGAACATGGGACTGCAATATCATATCAATTACAGAAACATGAATCAGGGATGGGCAGGATTGGCAGTTTAATGTTCCAGGATACAAATGTACAGGAAGGATAGAAAGGAAGGCGAGACAGGAGGGGGAGTGGCGTTTTTGATAAGGGACAGCATTATAGCTGTGCTGAAGGAGGATATTCCTGGAAATACATCCAGGGAAGTTATTTGGGTGGAACTGAGAAATAAGAAAGGGATGATTACTTGATTGGGACTGTATTATAGACCCCCTAATAGTCAGAGGGAAATTGACAAACAAATTTGTAAGGAGATCTCAGCTATCTGTACGAATAATGGGGTGGTTATGGTAGGGAATTTTAACTTTCCAAACATAGACCAGGACTGCCACTGAGTGAAGGGTTTAGATGGAGAGGAATTTGTTAAGTGTGTACAAGACAATTTTCTGATTCTGAATGTGGATATACCTACTAGAGGCAAGGCAGGTGACTGAGGTGTCAGTGGGGGAGCATGTTGGGGCCAGCGACCATAAAATCCATTAGATTTAAAATAGTGATGGACAAGGGTAGACCAGATCTAAATGTTGAAGTTCTAAATTGGAGAAAGGCCAATTTTAACGGTATTAGGCAAGAACTTTCAAAAGCTGATTGGGGATGGATGTTCGCAGGTAAAGGGACGGCTGGAAAATGGGAAGCCTTCAGAAATGAGATAACAAAAATCCAGAGAAAGTATATTCCTGTTAGGGCTAAAGGAAAGGCTAGTAGGTATAGGGAATGCTGGATGACTAAAGAAATTGAGGGTTTGGTTAAGACAAAGGAAGCATATATAAGGTATAGACAGGATAGATTGAGTGATCCTTAGAAGAGTATAAAGGAAGTAGGGAGGGAAATCAGGAGGGCAAAAAGGTGACATGAGATAGCTTTGGCAAACAGAATTAAGGAGAATTCAAAGGGCTGTTACAAATACATTAAGGACAAAACGGTAACTAGGGAGAGAATAGGGCCCCTCAAAGATTCCTGAAGAAGGGCTTATGCCCGAAACGTCGATTCTCCTGTTCCTTGGATGCTGCCTGACCTGCTGCGCTTTTCCAGCAACACATTTTCACCCCTCAAAGATCAGCAAGGCAGCCTATGTGTGGAGCCACAGAAAATGGGAGAGATACTAAACGAGTATTTTGCATCAGTATTTACTGTGGAAAAGGATATGGAAGATATAGACTGTAGGGAAATAGATGGTGACACCTTGCAAAGTGTCCATATTACAGAGGAGGAAGTTCTGGATGTTTTGAAATGCATAAAGGTGGATAAATCCCCAGGACCTGATCAGGTGCACCCGAGAACTCTGTGGGAAGCTAGGGAAGTGATTGCTGGGCCTCTTGCTGAGATATTTGTATCATCGGTAGTCACAGGTGAGGTGCTGGAAGACTGGAGGTTGGCTAACGTGGTGCCACTGTTTAAGAAGGGTGGTAAGGACAATTCAGGGAACTACAGACCAGTGAGCCTGATGTCGGTGGTGGGCAAGTTGTTGGAGGGAATCCTGAGGGACAGGATGTACATGTATTTGGAAAGGCAAAGACCGATTAGGGATAGTCAACATGGCTTTGTGCGTGGGAAATCATGTCTCACAAACTTGATTGAGTTTTTGGAAGAAGAAACAAAGAGGATTGATGAGGGCAGAGCAGTAAATGTGATCTATATGGGATTCAGTAAGGCGTTTAACAAGGTTCCTCATGGGAGACTGATTAGCAAGGTTAGATCTCATGGAATACAGGGAGAACTAGCCATTTGGATACAGAACTGGCTCAAAAGGTAGAAGACAGAGGGTGGTGATGGAGGGTTGTTTTTCAGACTGGAGGCCTGTGACCAGTGGAGTGCCATCAGGATTGGTGCTGGGTCGTCTACTTTTTGTCATTTATACAAAAGATTTGGATGCGAGCATAGGAAGTATAGTTAGTAAGTTCGCAGATGACACCAAAATTGGAGGTATAGTGGACAGCGAAAAGGGTTACCTCAGATTACAACAGGAGGTGCTGCATTTTGGGAAAGCAAATCTTAGCCGGACTTGTACACTTAATGGTAAAGTCCTAGGGAGTGCTGCTGAACAAAGAGACCTTGGAGTGCAAGTTCATAGCTCCTTGAAAGTGGAGTCGCAGGCAGATAGGATAGTGAAGGCAGCGTTTGATATGCTTTCTTTTATTGGTCAGAGTACCGAGTACAGGAGTTGGGAGGTCATGTTGCAGCTGTACAGGTCATTGGTTCGGCCACTGTTGGAATATTGTGTGCAATTCTGGTCTCCTTCCTATGGGAAAGATGTTGTGAAACTTGAAAGGTTCAGAGAAGATTTACAAGGATCTTGCCAGAATTGGAAGATTTGAGCTATGGGAAGAGGCAGATCAGGCTGGGGCTGTTTTCCCTAGAGCGTCGGAGGCTGTGAGGGGTGACCTGATAGAGGTTTACAAAATTATGAGGGGCATGGATAGGATAAATAGACAAATCCTTTTCCCTGGGGTCGGGGAGTCCAGAACTAGACGGCATAGATTTAGGGCGAGAGGGGAAAGATATAAAAGGGACCTCAGGGGCAACGTTTTCATTCAGAGAGTGGTACGTGTATGGAATGAGCTGCCAGAGGAAGTGGTGGAGGCTGGTACAATTGCAACATTTAAAAGGCATTTGGATGGGTATATGAATAGGAAGGGTTTGGAGGGATATGGGCCGGGTGCTGGCAGGTGGGACTAGATTGGGTTGGGATATCTGGTCAGCATGGACGGGTTGGACCGAAGGGTCTGTTTCCATACTGTACATCTCTATGACTCTAAGGTGCAGCAGCATAAAATGGAGCTGGGAATAGACTGTTACAATGATAGATTTAAATGAGAAAAGAAGGAAGGCGGCTCAAGTACAGCATAAACACTGGCATGGGTTGGTTAGCCAAATGGTGTATTTCTGCACTAGATATCCATGTAAAACTTTGTAAACACTGGAATTGATAGAAATTACAAGGCTCTGGTGAAAGAGCATGGGAGTGGGATTATTATAATAACTCCAAAGAATCAGCATAGGCACAAAGAATCAAATACCTTCCTTCAGTGCTAAATCATTGGATTACATTTTCCCATCCATAAACTAAGCTGAAGTTTGCCATTGATCAAAAATCTAACAGGGCTAGCCATAAAAATACCACAGCCATCAGAACATGTCAGATACCAAGGGAATTCTTTAGTGGGTAACTCAAATGCTGATTTCCCAAACGTTGGTCAGCATCTACAAGGCACAAGTCAAGGTTGAAGGAATATTCTCTATTTGTGTGGATGAGCGCAGCTCCATCAACAATCTAGAAGCTCAATACCATCCAGGAAAAAGTACCCACTTGATTAGAACCTCATCCACCACCTTCCAAATTCACTCCAACCATTGATGCACAAGTGGCAGCAGAGTGGACTACACAGGATATGCGCTGCACAGCTCATTAAGCATTCTTTGGAAATTTTCCAAACACACAACCTATTCTACATTGAAGAATAAGAGTAGCAGAGACCTGGGACATCTTGACATGCAAGTTGTCCTCCAAGCCACACACCATCCAGGCTTGCAACCATATCACGGTTCTTTCATTATTGTTTGATAAAAATACTGGCTCTCCCTAATAGTACTCTGTGTTCTGGATTAAGATACTGGCTTTCCTCAACAGTGCCGAGTCCCCCCTACATCACATGATCTGCAGCAAGTGATCACCACGATTTTATCAAGGAAAATTAAGGATATGCAACAAACGCTAGCTTTGTCAGCTATGAACAAATCCAAAAAATGAAAGGTGAAAAACACAAATAAAAACAGAATGTTAACTCTATTTCTCTATCTACACAGATTCTGTCTAACATTATTCCCAGAATGTTTTGTGAAGGCTGAAAGTCTGAAATAAAAACAATGTTCTACTTTTCAATTCATGTTTGAAAAATCTGTTCCTCAAATTCAAGATTGCGACCATACAGAATTTAGCGAGATCTGCGTTTCCATTTCATGAACATCAGACTGTGTTCTTCAGCACAATTGGTGAGTCCAGAATGCAAATAAAACACCAACTTCTTTTGCTGCGTACCAATGCTTTAAACACCTGTCCATTGCCTCCTCCACCCTCATCTCCAACATGGAGAGTTCATGGATTCTTTAATCCAAGAATGCAGGGTCAACACTGTTGCTCAGTGGTAAGCACTACTGACTCACAGTGCCAGGTATCCAGGTTTGATTCCAACCTCGGGTGATTGTGCAAAATCCACACACATTCTCCCAATGCCTGCATGGGTTTCCTCAAGGTGGTCTGGTTTCCTTCCACAGTCCAAAGATGTGCAAGTTAGGTGGATTGGTCATGGTAAACTGCCCATAGTGTCCAAGGATGTGTGGGTTAGCCATGGGAAATACAGAGAGTCTGGGTGGGATGCTGTTTATAGAGGTGGTGTGGATTCAAAAGGGCAAATGGCCTACTTCCACACTTGAGGGATTCTATGAATCTGTGCTAATCTGTTGATCTCTGACAAAACCTACCATTCCACTTCTCATGAATAGTCATCAAACTGAAAAAATAATCTTATCTTTCCACAGATGCAGCCTGACATACTGAGTATTTTTTAAAATATTTTCTGTTTTTCCTTCAGTTTTCCTTTCCTTGCCAACATATGCTTAATCCAAAACTTCCACCTTGCCTCGCCCCAAAATCTACATTGTTCTCCAGCTTCTCTTTTGTTACCCAACATGCACTCTCAGTCTTTCCAAAAGATTTGCCTATTGGTTTGACCTATTACAACCACAGTACACTCACTATTCAACTTCTCCTCCTGAACACCATGCCAGTGTCCTCTCTCCCTTTAAGTCTGATATCACTATCTCTTCCCTAAACACTCTGCCCTTGACTTTCTCTATCGTGCAAATGATTAATGCACTTCCAAAGTCCTAGAATATATGTTGTGACCTCCAAAATCTGTGCCTATTTTTCCAATAATTCCATTTCGAATCGCTCCATTTAGTTCAAAACCCTAACATGGCCCAAATAGTGTGTGATCAAAATAGCAACACACACTTCTTTCTTTACTTCTTGAAGTCTTTTCAGCCTTTGACATTGTTGGATCATGAAACTGTCCTTCAATACCTCTCCTCCATTGTTCAGCTGAGTGAACTACCACTGCCGATAGTCAGCTCCAGAAATGTCTTCCTTTTCCCTCCACTGAAGAATTTCCCTTTTACCTCCTTTTTTTCATATACATGTGGCAAATACATCTCAATGCCATGACGTTGGAAGATAACTGTAAGTTCCACATGTCATAAGGTCAAAGAGATGTGTTGATAGCTAACAGCTATTATCCACCAACACCTCTGTCAACCACTTGTCGTCTATGTAGGCACATTTTCCTCCATTTAAAACATTGGAAAGATCAATGCATTCAACAGACCGTTGTACCGTTGTTTGTAGTCCACAGTCTTCACTCCTCTCCATTTCACTCACCACGCCCTACTACTCAAATCTCCTAGAGATACATTTATGAAACCTTAAATTGAAGCTACGTGCTTCAAATATCCACGTGGCAGTGCATTCTACATTCTTATCACATTTGTGTAAAGATCTGTTAGTGCCTATTTTATTTTATCCAATACACACAAAATAAGTTAAACATTAGCAATTGATTGACTTCTCAGCTAAGCTACCCAAAGTTCAGTGTCGCCAAACACTTGCAGTTGCCAGACCCAATTAAGGAATAAGCATTCAACTAGAGTCATGGAGTCAGAGATATACAGCATGGAAACAGACCTTTCAGTCCAACTCGTCCACGCCGACCAGATATCCCAACCTGCCAGCACCCGGCCCATATCCCCCCAAACCCTTCCTATTCATATACCCATTCAAATGCCTTTTAAATGTTGCAATTGTACCAGCCTCCACCACATCCTCTAGCAGCTCATTCCATACACGTACCACCCTCTGTGTGAAATGGACGGGTTGGACCGAAGGGTCTGTTTCCATGCTGTACATCTCTATGACTCTATGACTTGGGTCTCTTTTATATCTTTCCCCTCTCACCCTAAACCTGTACCCTCTAGTTCTGGACTCCCCGACCCCAGGGAAAAGACTTTGTCTATTTACCCTATCCATGCCCCTCATAATTTTGTAAACCTCTATAAGGTCACCCCTCAGCCTCCGACGCTCTAGGGAAAACAGCCCCAGCCTGTTCAGCCTCTCCCTATAGCTCAAATCCTCCAACCCTGGCAACATCTTTGTAAATCTTTTCTGAACCCTTTCAAGTTTCACAACATCTTTCCCATAGGAAGGAGACCAGAATTGCACTCAATATTCCAACAGTGGCCTAACCAATGTCCTGTACAGCCGCAACATGACCTCTCAACTCCTGTACTCAATACTCTGACCAATAAAAGAAAGCATACCAAATGCCTTCATCAATATCCTATCTACCTGCGACTCCACTTTCAAGGAGCTATGAATTTGCACTCCAAGGTCTCTTTGTTCAGCAACACTCCCTGCTAAAGATTTGCTTTCCCAAAATGCAGCATCTCTGCGTTTAAACTCAGTCTGCCACTTCTCAGCCCATTGGCCCATCTGATCAAGATCCTGTTGTAATCTGAGGTAAGCTTCGCTGTACACTACACCTCCAATTTTGGTGTCATCTGCAAACTTACTAACTGTACCTCCTATGCTCGCAGCTAAATCATTTATGTAAATGATAAAAACGTAGAGGACCCAGCACCGATCCTTGTGGGACTCCACTGGTCACAGGCCTCCAGTCTGAAAAACAAATCTCCACCACCACCCTCTGTCTTCTACCTTTGAGCCAGTTCTGTATCCAAATGGCCAGTTCTCAGTGTATTCCGTGAGTTCTAACCTTGCTAATCAGTCTCCCATGGGGAACCTTGTCGAACACCTTACTGAATCCCATATAGCTCACATCTACCGCTCTGCCCTCATCAATCCTCTTTGTTTCTTCTTCAAAAAAACTCAATCAAGTTTGTGAGACATGATTTCCCATGCACAAAGCCATGTTGACTATCCCTAATCAATCCTTGCCTTTCCAAATACATGTACATCCTGTCCCTCAGGATTCCCTCCAACAACTTGCCCACCACCGACGTCAGGCTCACTGGTCTATAGTTCCCTGGATTGTCCTTACCACCATTCTTAAACAGTGGCACCAAACTAATTAAAGTCGAGTTCCAAAATTAGAATAGAAATGATTGTATTATGTTGGTCATCTCAATACGCCAGCCACATGTAATCACCTTTCCAATTCTAGAGACATGGATGAAGTGATCATGGCAATAAGAGTTCTGTATACACGCCTCAAGTGAAGAGCATATTTTATAGACAGTAAAATAAGACATCCTTACCTTTGTAAGTGATCGGGGTCTACCACCTTCAGAAGCGGTTGGAAAATGTGAGGATTCATTTCTAGAATTCTTCTGGTTGGCTCAGAGACGTTTCCTTTATACTCTGGATGCAATTGTTCTCTCCTGGCTATCTCTTGTTTAGCACTTTCTTTAATGCGTTTATAGAGTGTTCGCAAAGCCTGTGCGCTACGAGGAGGACGATCCACTCCAACAGCATTGTATTGCTGTGCTATAGTTTCCCAGCAACGATTTTTTTCAACAATTATAGCTTGATTATTTTTATGAACCTCCAAAACTTTGACGTGCGGCCGTACAAGTTTTAACAGATCAATCTTTTCATATATGGTAAAATTTGAGGATCGGTTCGATTTCTTCCCTAGCATATTTTCTGTAGAGCACATCACACAAACTTCCACTGACTGCAAAGCATTCACTCAATCAATAAGCTGAAGCTTAACTAGGCCAGCCTATTTAGGCCTACGCCTATCAGGAGGGGTTCACTGAAATTCCTTTCAGCTTGGCTTCATTCAGAGATCATCTGCAGTTGATCATCTGCAGGCTGGCTAAGCCAGGCCTGACCTACTTAAGGCTCTAGACTAAAGTGAGACTGTGCAAGCCCCTGATGCGCAGACCAATCAAGTGCAGGGCTGTTTTGTTATCTGATCTGTTTCTTTGGTTTTGAAAGCATTTGCAAAAGAATCATTGTGCAAAGGTGCAGGTGTTCAAAAGCTACATTTTGCTGTATTCTATGCAAATCTACATAACCAAAATTAGCCTAATCTTTATGCTAGTCAGTGTAGCTGCTTAAAACTAAGTCTTTAAGGATACAGCTAAACTTAGTCTCGACTTCATGTTTGAAATATAAAACATTACATCAAACTATGAACAAAGATATTATTGTTATTGTTAAACAACAGAATGCATGAGTATTCTGCAGTTCTGTAGTGATCCCTGACAGGGCCCCAGTAATCCTGCTGTGGAGCTTTTAGTGTTGTTTGCATTCCCCATGCTAGCTCTGATGTCAATCGAGGAATTTCACTTCCTCTATCATGCTGGATTGTATTCCATTCGATAAGTTTAAATAAACTGTAGCATTACAACTGCCACCAAATCAGTGTTTTTTTGATTAAACGATGTCATTAAGTTGAAGTCATGTTGTCATTTTTTTAAAAATAGAGTTGAAAACAAATTGTAACATAAGCTGAAAGACAGATCTTTTGGCAACAAAAGCAGGCTGAAAGCTGAAACCATGAAAACCACACAACAGTTTATAAAAAGTCAGACTGTTCTATCAAAATGTTAGTTCCTTCATGATTTGAATTCAAATACCCTAGCATAATTTATGAATCTTTAAGACTGGCAATTGCTTAAAAGCACACATTACTATTTTAAATTTAATCAAAACTCAGGGGTAGATTCTGAAAGATTAATTTCTAAACCCAGTCTATATAGGGTATCTGTCAGAATACCGACAAAGTTGGAGATGTCACCATATTGCCATCTGCTGACATCTCAATGGATACAATTCGTGATAATTGCATCCTGGTAATAATTATAGACCATTGCACTCAGTGAGCAAAAATGTTCAAGTATAATATAATAAAGCAATAAACACATGAATAAGAATATTTTTGGAGGAAGACTGTAACTTTGAATTTTAAAGAATTTAGAAGTACAACAGTATAATGTATACACAATTATATCATTTAAAAGAGACATATCACTCAAAGTGTTAACATAAATATTCAGTCTGCTGTTCACAATAAAACCCGAATTCCATGAGATATTACAAAAAGTTATGAATGATTTACACTTCTCTAATATACAGGGAAATTGTTGAATGATAGCTGCGAAGAAAATTCACATGCCAACATTATGCTGTGAAATTAAAAGTTCTACTACTGTCAAGATTTTCAAAAGTTCAAACGTTTGAGGCGCATTCGTACTCCGTTTAAGATAATGTTTTAATGGAAAGACACTTAGTGTTACTAGTAAGCCTCCTTGCTTAGTCAGTGTATGCCTTACCTCCTTTTCTCTGAGGCAGAGGGAATTTTCTAAGAAATAGCAAACCACACAACCCTTACGAGTGAAATCCAGAATTGTTTTTAACAATGCAACACAATGAGGTTATAATTACCAGCTTGACTTGTACTTGCTGGTTCCACTGACAAAGTAGGTACGGCATTCAGATGGTCAGATTCAGATCTCTTTAGATGATCATTTTCATCCTTATTTCCTGTAATTAGTTGAGGAGGACAGCTCTTAACCAGTTCATATTTTTCAAACAATGCTTTGGATTGCAATGAAGAAATCTCATTATTGTCATTTTCATGAGGTACCTAAAATAAGAAGTGACAGAATAAAATAATACGAAAACCACCTCACAATCTAATCATTATTATTGATTTTCATTATTTTAAAGGTGACACTTGAAATATTAAAATAAAATCTGTAAGGTCAGATGAAAGTCAAAGACACCAACATAGATTTATAAATCAGAAAATAAAGACATGTAATACGTAATATGCCTTGTTTTAAAAAGTATTTTAAGATAAGGCTGAAGTATTTGCAACAATCTTCAGTCAGAAGTGAATGGACAATCTATCTAGACCTTCTTCAAAGATGACCAACATATAGATGCCAATTTTCAATCAATTCAATTCGTTTTTACTTAAAATCAAGAAACTGAAGGCAATGAATACTGCAAAGCCAATAGCATTGAACTCATATTCCAGAATTTTCTGCATCCTTAATAAAACTGTTTCAGTGTATACCTGAGCAATTTTCCACAATAAAAGCATGAAAATCCAACCCAGCTAATTATTGCCCCGTCAATTACTCTTCATCAGTGGAAGGGATCATCAACAGTGCTACCAGTCAGCACTTATTCAGCAATAACCTGCTCACTTACACCTGATTTGATTTCTGCCAGGGCCATTCAGCTCCTTACATTGTTACAGTCTTATTTCAGACTTAGAGAAAAAAGTTGAACTCCAAAGATGAGTTGAGGTGAGAGTGACTGCTCTTGACATCACGGCTGCATTTGGACCAGTGTGGAATCGAGGAGGCCTAGCAAAACTAGAGTCAACAGGAATCAGGGATAAAACTCCACTGGGTAGCCATACATGACAGAACAGGTTTTGGGAGGACAGTCATCTCATCTCAGTCATTTCAGGACAACACTGTAGCAGTTCCTCAACAGAGTGTCGTGGACCCAATCATATTCAGCTGTTTCATCAATGACCTACTCTTCACCACATGGTCAGAAGCAGGAATGCTCACTGATGTTTACACAATGTTCAGCATCATCTGTGGCTCCTCAGGCATGGAAACAGTCCATGTCCAAATGCAGTAAGACCTGGACACCATCCAGATTTCGGCTGTTGAGCTGATAAGTGGGAAGCAACATTCACACTACACAAGTGCTGGGCAATGACCATGTCCAACAAGACAGAATCCTTGACGTTCAATGGAATTACATTGCTGAATCCCCACAAATGACATCCACTGGGGTGGGGGGTGGGGTGGGGGTAACCACTGACCAGAAACCAAACTGGAGCAGCTATATAAATACTGTGATCACAACAGCAGGTCATCAGCTAGGTATCCTGCCTCAATTTACTCACCTCCTCACTCTCTAAAGAACATAAGAACTAGGAGCAGGAGTAGGCCGTATGGCCCCTCGAGCCTGCTCTGCCATTCAATAAGATCATGGCCAATTTGTTCATGGATTCACATCCACTTACCCACGCTCTCACCATATCCCTTAATACCTTTATTATTCAAAAAAAACTATCTTAGCTTTAAAAACATTTACTGAAGTAGCATCAACTACTTCACTGGACAAAGAATTCCACAAATGTACAACCCTCTGGATGAAGAGGTTCCTTCTCAATTCAGTCCTAAATCTGCTCCCTCTAATCTTGAGGCTATGCCCTCTTGTCCTAGTTTCACCTGCCAGTGGAAACATCCTCTCTACATCTATCTTATCTATTCCCTTCATAATTCTGTTTGTTTCTATAAGATCCCCCCTCAATCTTCTGAATTCCAATAGATATAATCCCAGTCTACACAGTCTTTCCTCATAAGTCAATCCCCTCAACTCCGTAATCAATCTAATGAACCTCCTGTACACCCCTCCAGTGCCAGTACATCCTTTCTCAAGTAAAGAGACCAAAACTGCACAGCATACTCCGGGTGTGGCCTTACCAGCACCCTGTACAACTGCAACAAAACCACCCTGCCGTTAAACTCAACCCCTTCAGCAATGAAGGGCAAAATTCCATTTGTCTTCCTAATTAGTTGTTGTACCTGCAGACCAACCTTCTGTGATTAATGCTCAAGGACTCTCAGGTCCCTCTGCGCAGCAGCATGCTGCAACTTTTTACCATTCAAGTAATAGTCCTTTTCGCTGTTATTCCTTCCAAAATGGATGACCTCACATTTATTAACATTGTATTCAATCTGCCAGGCCTTTGCCCACTCACTCGTAGTATCTATGTTCCTCTGCAAAGTTTCACAGTACTCTGCACACTTTGCTCTGCCACTCACCTTAGTGTCATCTGCAAACTTTGACACACTATATGTGGACCCCAACTCCAAATCATCTATATAAATTGTGAATAATTGCAGTCCCAACACTGATCCCTGAGGCATACCACTAGTCACCGATTGCCAGCCAGAATAGCACTCATTTATCCCCACTCTTTGCTTCCTGTTAATCAACCAATCCTCTATCCATGCTAATACTTTACCCGTAATGCCATGCATCCTTATCTTAAGCAGCAGCCTCTTGTGCAGCACCTTGTCGAAGGCCTTTTGAAAATCTAGGTACACCACATCCATGGGTGCCCGTTGTCCACTGTGCTCGTAATGTCTTCATAGACCTTCAAAAGATTTATTATGCATGAACTGGCCTTCACGAACCCATGCTGCGTGTGCCTGACCTGACATATTGAGATGCCTTGCTATTTCATTCTTGATAATAGACTCAAGCATATTCCCCACTACAGAGGCTAAGCTAACTGGTCCATAATTCCTCATCTTTTGTCTCCCATCATTTTTAAACAGTGGCATTACATATGCTGTTTTCCAATCTGTTGGGACTGCTTCAGAGTCAAACGAGTTTTGGAAAATTACCACTGGTGCACTTACTATTTCTCCCAACATCTCTTTTAGTACCCTGGGATGTATTCCATCAAGGTCAGGAGACCTGTCTACCCTTAGCTCCATTAGCTTGCCCAACACTACCTCTTCCATAATAATGACTGTTTCCAGGTCCTCCCTTACCTTCCTGTCTGTCCTTCCGAATAGTCTGATACCCCTGGATATTTAACTCCCAGTCGTGACCATCCTGTAACCATGTCTCCGTAATGGCTACTAAATCATATTTGCAATGATTTGTGCCGTTAACTCACCAACCTTGTTACAAATGCTACAAGCATTCAGATAAAGTGCCAGTATGCTCGCATGATTTCCAACATCTCTAATAATATCTCCAGAGTTATCCTTCCTTTTTACTACTTTTCAGAGTCTGCCTTGAACTTAAATCCTCCTGCACACATGCTAACCTGCTGCTTAACTGTTTATTTACCATCATACTTCCTATCATTTTCCCTCTCCCTTCCCCTGACTCACAAATTTAAAGTCCTAGTGACCACCTTACTTATCCTTTTTGCTAGATCAATTCAAGTGGAGACTGTCCCATCAGTACAGATCCCCCTCCCGTTCCAAAACCCCAATGCCCCATGAAATAGAACCCCTCTTTCCCACATCACTTCCTTAGCCATGTGTTTACTTCCCTAGTTTTGTTATCCCTACGCCAATTTACATGTGGCTCAGGCAGTAATCTGGAGATTAAAACCCTTGAGGACCTGTTCCTTAATTTTATTTATAGTGCTTGATAGTGCCCAAACAGGTCCTCCATCCTAGCCTTGCCTACATTGTTTGTCTAAATTGGACCACAACAACTGGATCCTCCCCCTCCCACTCCAATATCCATTCAAGCTGGTCAGAGACATACTGCGCCCTGGAACCAGGCAGACAACACACCATGTGGGACTCCCGATCTGGCTTGCAAAGCTCCAACTACACTCAAGAAGCTTGATACCACTAATCAGCCAGCTTGAATGACTCTCAATTCGCAAACATTTACTCCCTCCACACCAATGCACAGCAGCAGCAGTGCATACCATTGACAAGATGAATTGCAGAAATTCACCAGGCTCCTTTGGTAGAACTTTTCAAATAAAACCATAAGACATAGGAACAGCATTAGGCCAATAGGGTCATCAAGTCAGCTCTGCCATTCAATGTCATGATGGCTAATCTGAAAGTCCTCAATTCCATTCTCCTGCCCCATAACCTTTGATTGCCTTATTGATTAAGGGTTCATCTCAACCTTGAATGCACTTGACCCAGGCTTACCAGCCCTCTGCAGTAAAAAATTCCACATATTCACCAAGGTAAGAGAGAAAAAATTCTTCCTCATCTGTCTTAAATATTTGACCACTGACCTCTAGAAGGGCAATGACAGCAAATACATGGGTACACCACTACCTGCAAATTCCTCTCTCACACCATTTTGAATGAGAATATCACATTCCTTCACTGGTTTGGGACAAAGTCCTTGAACACCCTCCTGAATAACATTGTGAGTGTACATGCACCAAATGGACTGCAACAACTCAAAAAGGCAGCTCGTGACCACATTCTCAAGGGCAACTAGGGATGCACAAAAACTGCTGGCCCAGCCATAAATGCCCTCATTCCCTGAATAAGTATTAAAAATAAAAGTTTTAAAACCAGCAAATTTTGGAATAGAAAGAACACCATGGCAAATATCAAGCTCCACATTATAAAATTCAGAAAGAGAGAGTTGGGTAAAGATGGGGCATAAATCTGGAATTTACATAAAAGATATAAGAAATGGGAACAGGAGAAGTCATTTGGTCCTGAAGCCTTTCAATAAAATCATGGCTGTTTGGATTATGGCTTTACCTCCACTTTTCCTCTGGCAGCTCATTCCATACATGCACCACTCTCTGTGTGAAAACGTTGCCCATCAGGTCCCTTTTAAATCTTTTCCCTTTCACCTTAAATTTATACCCTCTAGTTTTGGATATCCGTACCCTAGGAAAAAGACCTTGGGCTATTCACTCTATCCATGCTCCTCATGACTTTATGAATGTCTAAGATCACAACTCAGCCTCCGACGCTCCAGGGGAAAAAAAGCCTCAGTCTATTCAGCCGCTCCCTACATCTCAAACCCTCAAACCCTAACAACGTTATTGTAAACCTTTCCTGAACCCTTTCAAGTTTAACAACATCTTTCCTATAGCAGGGAGACCAGAACTGAATTGTAAAAGTGGCCTCATGAGTATCCCAGGCGAATGTGAGGACTGCAGATGGTGGAGATTAGAGTTGAGAATGTGGTGCTGGAAAAGCACAGTAGGTCAGGCAGCAGCCAAGGAGCAGGACAGTCAACATTTCGACCAAAATCCCTTCATCAGGAATGAGCCAAGGGCTTTTGTCCAAAATGTCAACTCTCCTGATATTCGGATGCTGCTTGACCTGCTGTGCTTTTCCAGCACCACACTCTCGTCATGAATATCCTGTACAGCCGCAACATGATATCCCAATTCCTATACTCAAGTGCACGGACAATGCGTACCAGACACCACCTTCACCACTCTGTCTACCTGCGACTCCACTTATAAGTTTGACAAAATGGTGGACTGACAGTTGCATGGATATTGCAACTGCTCCAGTGTTGCAAGCTTTCTTGTCTAATTCTAATGTTTTTTACATTACAGAATCATAAGATTTTTACTTTGATTCATTTTGGAACTCTTGTAGTCCAACTAGTTACAAAACAAAACACAAAGAAGTAGAGATGTTTTTTAAAACATAGTTTGTGTCTGGGGGCATCCACGTGTTTGTCAAGTAGCGATTTGTAGAGAGATCTTTTCTTTATTTATAAAAATATACATCTTAAAAAATCAGTTTCTTTACAATCGTGAAGAAGCAGAGTTTTTTCTTCAACAGAGTTTGTGTTTCAATCTGCAGAAGGAATTTTTTTTAGCTTTGTACATAAAAAGACACAAAAAAGATTACTTATATACAAAGCTTATGGACAGGCCTATATGTGGGTGGCTCTGGAAAGAATTTATTTTTATCTGAAGACTGAAAGATTAATGTTGGATTATTTGAGGGGGAGTTGTTTTTTTTCTTTGTTCAACTAATTTATTTTTAATATTTATTAGTTTAAATCTTCTCTTTGCATGCTAAAATTAAATCTGTTGGAAAGCGGTTTAGTTTTACATATGAAGTGTTATTAAGAGCTTCTTTTTTTCAGGCTTGATATCACAGAGGGCGTACAAGAGACACTGAGTGCGATGACTAGTAGATTTAGAGAAGAGATTACACAATAAGATCAGTCAATTAGATGGGTGACTCTCAGGAAAGGTAAGAAGTAAGTTCAGAAGCCTCCGGGGGCTATTCCTCTCTCAAACAAATATACCATATTGGGTATTGTTGAGAAAGATAGCGTCTCAAAGGAAAATAGAATTACTAGTCAGATCTTGGGCACTGAGAATGACTCTTATGTTAAACAGAGTTTGTCAAGATTTAAAAGAATAATTGTTATAAGGGACAGGTGCACAGCCAGGATTAGGTGCGAATATAGGATACTATGTTGCTTTCCAGGTGCCAGGGTTAAGAACGTCTCAAATGTTTGAAGCATATTGTCAAAGGGGAGAGTGAGAAGCAAGAAGTTGTTGTACACATTGGTAGGAATAACATAGTTTAGGAAATTAAAAATCACATAACACCAGTTTATAGACCAACAGGTTTATTTGGAAGCAATAATTTTTGAAGTGCCTACCTGATGAAGGAGCAGCGCTCCGAAAGCCATTGCTTCCAAATAAACCTGTTGGACTATAAACTGGTCTTATGTGATTTTTGACTTTGTCCACCCACT
Source organism: Chiloscyllium plagiosum (assembly GCF_037043375.1). Classification (NCBI taxonomy): domain Eukaryota; kingdom Metazoa; phylum Chordata; class Chondrichthyes; order Orectolobiformes; family Hemiscylliidae; genus Chiloscyllium; species Chiloscyllium plagiosum. Next base: position 104,611,981 of record NW_028270142.1, read on the forward strand.
CCAACATCGGCTCCTCCAAATCATAGTTAAGGAAGAATTAAGGCTTTGCAGAGGGAATGTAAGCGGTTAGGTAAAAGCTTTAAAAGCAGAACATAAAAAGTATTAATCTCTGGTTTACTTCCAGTGCCAAGTTCTAATGAGGGAAGAGAAATAAAAGCATAGGGGAGATAAATCAGTGGCTGAAAAGGTGATGCCATATGTAGGGATTCAGTTTCTTGGATCATTGGGACCTCTTTTGGGATAGAAAAGATCTGTTCAAAAAGGATGGGTTGCACCTGAAGTGGAAAGAGACCAATATCCTGGCGGGGAGAGTTGCTAATTTCGAGAGCCTATCAACTTTTTTTGGGAGTGAGGGGGTTCTTTCTTTAACAATGAAAATAGAAAGAAAGATAAAGATGATTCTGAATCAGAAAAGAGCAACTTAATTCAAAAGGACAGACAAGAGTCAGTGAAGAAAGTAACTCTCAAGAATTAAACTGCACTTATTTCAATTCAAGACTTCTTTTGGATAAGACTGATGAACTCAGGGCATGTATGGGAACATGGAACTGGGATATTGATAGCTATTACAGAAACTTGGCTGAGGGAAGGACAGGACTGGCAGCTCAATGTTCTGGGTTTTAAGGTGATATAGGAAGGATAGAAAGAGAAGCGAGGAGAGGGAGTAGCATTTTTGATTAAGGAAAACATTACAATTATAATTAAAGATATTCTTGAGGGATCATTTAGTGAAAATGTATGGGTTAAAATTAAAAATAAAGAAAGGGGATGATCACCTTGAGACTGTAGAGGGATTATAGCCTACCTCCTGCATAGTCAGAGGGAAATTGAGAAGCAAATATGTAGACAGATCACAAATATGTAAGAATAACAAGGTTGTAATAGAAGGGGAATTTAATTTTCCAAACAATTATAAAGATAGCCTGGGATTTTTTTCTGCTGGAGTGTAGAAGGTTGAGGAGTTATCTTATAGAGGTTTATAAAATCATGAGGGGCATGAATACAGTGAATAGCAAAGGTATTTTCTCAAAAGGTGGGGGGTTCAAAACTAGGGGGCATATTTTTAAGGTGAGAGGAGAAACATTTAAAAAGGACGAGGGGCAACTTCTTTCTTTTACAGAGTGTGTGGAATCAACTGCCAGAGGAAGTGGTGGATGCAGGTACAATTACAAAGGTACATGAATATGAACTAGTTTAGTTTGGGAACATGGTTGGCATGGACTTGTTGGATCAAAGGGTCTGTTTCCATATTATATGACTCTCTGACTATGACTCTATTGACTGGGATTGCCATTGTGTTAAAGGGTTGAATGGTGAAGAACTTAAATATGTTCAAGAAGATTTCTTTATCAATGTTCCTACTAGAGAAGGAGCAAAATTTGACCCTCCCTTGGGAAGTAAGGCAGGACAAGTGACCGAAGTGTTAGTAGGGGAACACCTTGGGACTAGTGGTCATAATATTATTAGTTTAAAGTAGTTATGGAAAAGAATAAGCCTCTATAAAAGTAAATATTATTAATTGGAGTGAGGCAAATTTCAAGGGCTTGAGATAAGAACTTTCAAAAGTTGATTGGAGTAGACTATTTTCAGGTAAAGGGGCAATTGACAAGGGTGATAACAGTTCAGAGGCATTATGTTTCTGTTAGGGTGAAAGGCAAGGCTGGTATGATTAGGGAACAATGGATTGAGGTTATCAAGAATAAAAAAATGGTATATTAGATATAGATAACTGGGATTTTGAACAGTAAGAATGTTGGGGTATTCTTAAGAAGGAAATCAGGAAAGCAAAGACAGCATATAAGATAACCTTGGCAGATAAGGTTAAAATAATTCGAAAAGATTCTACAATTACATTAAGAGCAAGAGAGCAACTGGAGAGGGTAGGCTCCCTTTAAGATCAACAAGCTCATCTTTGTAGTGAACCTCGGGAAATGGGGGAGATATTAAACTAATATTTTGCGTCAATTTTTACTGCTGAGAAAGAAATGGAGGCTAGAGAATTCAGAGAAATAAACATTGATGTTTTGAAAACAGGAAGTGCTGGATATCTCAGAAAACAAAAACATCTTCAGGACCTGATCAAGTGTCTCAAGATAATGTGGGAAGTTAGGGAGGAAATTGCGGGGCTCCGAGCAGAAATATTTGTATCATCCATAAACAGGGGTGATTCACTGGCGGACTGGAGGGTAGCTAATGGTATGCAACTGTTTAAGAAACATTGTAAGGGAAAACCTGGAAAACTATGGACGTGAGAGTCTGACATCGGTGGTGAGTGAGTTGTTGGAGGTGATTCTGAAAGATAGGATTTACATGCTTTGAAAAAGCAAGGATTCTTTAGGGATAGTCACCATGGTTTTGAACAAGGAAAGTTGTGTCTCACAAACTTGATTGAATTTTTTAATGAAGTAACCAAAAAAGTTGATGGCGGCAGCAAGGTTAGCATTGTTTACTTGGACTTTACTAAAGCCTTTGACAAGGTTCCGCATGGTAGACTAATCCGTAAAGTTAGATCACATGGGATAACAGGATGAACTTGACAACTGGATACAACATTGGCTTTATGGTCGGAGACAGAGGGTGGCGATAGAGGGTTGCTTTTCAGAGGCTTGTCATCAGTGGTATTCCACAGGATTTGGTACTGGGTCCACTTTTATTTGTCATTTATACAAATGATTTGGTTGAGAATATAGGAGGCATGGTTAGTAAGTGTGCAGATGACACCAAAATTGGTGCTAGTGTGGACAATGAAGAAGGTTATCTAAGATTACAAAGAGATCTTGACAAGATAGGCCAATAGGCCGAGGAGTGGCAGATGAAGTTTAATTTGAATTAATGAGGTGTTGCATTTTAGTAAGATAAGTAATGGTGGTCATTGGGTAATGTTGTAGAATGAAAAGACCTAGGGGTTCAGGTGCATAATTCCTTGAAATTTGCATCACAGGTAGACAGGTTAAGAAAGCGTTTCACATGCTTGCCTTCATTGCTCAAACTTATTGAATACAGGAGTTGGAATGTCATGTTGAGGTTGTGCGGGACACTGGTGAGGACTCTTCTGGAGTACAATGTGCAGTTCTGGTTGCCCTGTTAGAGGAAGGATATTATTAAACTAGTGAGGGTTCAGAAAAGATTTACAGGATGTTACTGGGAATGAAGAGTTTAAGATATAAAAATAGACATGGGTCTATGTCACCAAGTCCAGGGAATGGGTTGCAGGAATAATGCAAACAGACCAGAGATGTGTGTTGTCAGTTGGGGCCTGGTCACCCATCAAGTGGGGCTGTCTGACCGAACAGCTCAATGGAAGTCAAGAGCAGTGATCAGGAGCCACTTGTGCAGAATTGAAGTTCTAAAAGTCAATTCTGGGGATTGGAGGCATGCTGGAAAGCAGAGGAATAATATTAAAAATGAGCTACTCAAAACATAATGGGAGAGGCACAGTGAGGAGATAGTGAACAGGTGGACATGGATTACTGTGATGGATTACATCAATGATGACCACTACCCTGGCTTCGATAGGTGCACAATGCAGCATGGTGGTTGGCACAGCAAAGCTGTAGGGCCAATAGAGTCATAGAGATATACAACATAGAAACAGACCCTTCGGTCCAACCTATCCATGCTGACCAGATATCCCAACCCAATCTAGTCCCACCTGCCAGCACCCGGCCCATATCCCTCCAAACCCTTCCTATTCATATACCCATCCAAATGCCTTTTAAATGTTGCAATTGTACCAGCCTTCACCACATCCTCTGGCAGCTCATTCCATACACGTACCACCATCTGCGTGAAAAAGTTGCCCCTTACGTCTCTTTTATATCTTTCCCCTCTCACCCTCAACCTATGCTCTGTTGAGCTTTGAGCACTACTTGTGAATGATGTGAGGCCCTTCAAGAGACAACTGAATTAATATAGTACTTTAACAGTATAGATTGTAGTCACCTGTAATCATATGTGAAATAATATCCAACTGCGCTAGTTACATATTCTGGTCACAAGTAATCTTGCCAGTGAAATTTGTCTTTACAGATTGACCAGTAATGCAGAGGTAATCACATGCAACCTTTAAAAAGGCCACTATTCACAAAGACAATCTAAGTATCCAAGGCTGCACAAGTGGTGATTTTCTCTCATCTTGAACTGTAAATATTCGCCAACATACTCTTTTATGCAATACAGCCTTTCTTCGGTGATGCCAGAGGTGGGGATGGTGGGACAACCTATTAGCAATCATACAGCACTTACAATCCCCTATTGTATTGAGCAACATGGACTATGCCATATTCTTTGTAACAAAGTCGCTGTGTCAAAAGTCCATGTCGAGGCATTCCATAGCTCTCCTTGTCAGACTTGTATATGGCCCACTTTGTATATGAATATGCTAAATGTCATTTATGAATAATGTCACTCTCTGATGTTCCCACAAGGGTTCATTGGAATTGTGACCAATAAGTCCAGCCTCAGCAGAGATCTTCGCCAGTTTGGCTGTGGTGCAATGAAGGTCAAAGAAATTGAAGAGGAACGGATGCATCAGCAAGCCCAGGACCCAGGAACAATTTTTCCTGGCTGCTGAACAGTTTCCACTTTAAGAAGTTGCAGCTGAAGGTTTCATCAGGATGATTGCGAGGTATGGAAGGACCAGGATGTCATTTCGGCAGTGTCACTATAGATTGCAAATGTCCTAGAACACTGTCACAGAATGATGCCAAATGCTGCAGCAGGTCCTAGAACCTGGCAGGGTAGGTGGTAGTCCTATTCTAGTGGCTGTCAAGATAACAGCTATGATAAAATGTTTGTATCTGGCTGTAAGCCTTGTGCACCATCTTTACAAGGCCACTGTGCACCTGCACAAGCATTGGCAATCCGATGTTACCCCTCAGTGGCAGTCTGATGGCACTCAGTCTCTCGCACATGCAACCCCATTCATGCAATGTAGATGCCATTTAACCACAAGGCCACATACTTAATCTGACTTTAGAGAGATAGCTATCCATATCTAATCTGTCCTGTCTGAAAACCCTCTCTGAATCCCCAGTACTATTTCCCCAATAACTGCATTTCGTCATTGACCAATAGGGTAGGATCACATACAAGCAAACATTTGGACGATACAAACAAAGGAAACAAATACGGAGGAATACAAATACAAGATCCTATATTACTATTCATTTGAAGAATCCAATATTTGAAATTCGCTCATACTAACAAAGGGATATTTATATTGTACTACATTGTGTTCTAACTTGCATGTACAAGTCAACTTACAAATGCACTCAAACAGGTTTCATTCTTGTAACCCAGGGACTGCCTGTACAGGCTACAGTTCACAATGCAAATGAAAAGCTAGTTGATGATCTTGGTAGTCCATGATGGTCTTCTACATCCAGCTCACATCTCCTGAGGCTAAGTGTCAATCAGGTTCTCTCTGCATGTAGGACCCAATAGTTAAGCTGTGTCACCCAAGAGAAGAGCTTCCTCCAGCTCATCCTTCTTCATAGATGACTGCTCCCATTCAATGGGTTCCTCAGCATTAATCAAGTCGCCTTGGTGCCTGGTCTAATTGTACAGTCTAATATCTAAACAGCTTGAGAAATTATTACAGACAAAGAGGGGTGAGGTCGTGAGGGATTGGCAAACATGAGCATTTTTAAAGGGAGATGTCGTGAGAGGTCAACACAGGCAGGCAACAAGCAGACAGTTGACGGATTCATGGGATTTGGTGTGATTTACAAACTTGGGCAGCAAGAACTTTGAACGAAATTAAGTTTCTGAAAATTGAAAGATAGGGGTACATTCAACTCAAGTCTGCAGATAACAAAGACATTGATGATAAAGATTTTTGAAAATAAGCTGAAAAACTAGATAATGAGGTGGAAATAGACAGTATTTGACTTCGATGTTGTGGCCATTTTGGAAACATGGATAGAGCAGGGGCAGGAATGTTGTTGCAGGTTCCAGGATTTAGCTGTTTCAGTAAGAACAGAGAAGATGGTAAAAGGGGCGAGGTATGGCATTGTTTGTCAAGGACAGTATGACGGTGGCTGAAAGGTCTTCGAGGACTCATTAACTGAGGTAGTGTGGGCTGAAGGTAGAAACAGGAAAGGAGAGGCAACCCTATTGGGAGTTTTCTATAGGCCTCCGAATAGCTCGAGATGTCGATCAAAGGAGAGCAAAGATGATTCTGGATAGAAGCAAGAATAAGAGGGTCGTTACTATGGGGGACTTGAACTTTCCAAATATTGACTGGAACTACTATAGTTCAAGTACTTTAGATAGGTCAGTTTTTGTCCAATGTGTGCAGGAGGGTTTCCTGACACAGTATGTAGCTGAAAATGTGTTGCTAGTAAAGCACAGCAGGTCAGGCAGCATCCAAGGAACAGGAGAATCGACGTTTCAGGCATAAGCCCTTCATCAGGAATGTAGACAGTATGTAGACAGGCCAACAAGAGGCGAGGCCACATTGGATTTGGTACTGAGTAATGAATCCACCCAGGTGTTAGATTTGGAGGCAGGTGAGCACTTTGGTGATAGTGACCACAATTCAGTTATGTTTACTTTAGCGATGGAAAGGGATAGATATATACCTCAGGGCAAGAGTTAGAGCTGGGGGAAAGGCAATTATGATGCAATTCGGCAAGATTTATAATGTATAGGATGGGGAAGGATACTGCAGAGGATGGGGACAATTGAAAGTGGAGTTTATTCAAGGAAGTGTACTTGTTATGTATGTACCTGTCAGGCAAGGAGGAAGTGGTCGAGTGAGGGAGCAGCGGTTTACAAAAGAAGTTGAAATTCTTGTCAAGAGGAAAAAGAAGGCTTATGTTAGGATGAGACGTGAAGGCGCAGTTAGGGCGCTAGAGAGTTACAAGTTAGCCAGGAAGGAACTAAAGAGAGATCTAAGAGGAGCCAGGAGGGGACCTGAGAAGTTGTTGGCAAATAGGATCAAGGAAAGCCCTCAGGCTTTCTATAGCTATGTCAGGAATAAAAGAATAAGATTAGGGCCAATCAAGGACAGTAGTAGGAAGCTGTGCATGAAGTCAGAGGAGATAGGAGAAGCGCTAAATTAATATTTTTCGTTTAGTATTCACACTGGAAAATGACAGGAGAGGAGAATAATGAGATACAGGCAACTAGACTAGACGGGATTGAGGTTCACAAGGAGGGGGTGTAAGCAATTCTGGAAAGTGTGAATATAGATAAGTCCCCTGGGCCGGATGGGATTTATCCTAGGATTCTCTGGGGGTCTAGGGAGGAGATTGCAGAGCCTTTGGCTTTGATCTTTATGTTGTCATTGTCTACAGGAATAGTAAGGATAGCAAAGATTTCCCCTTGTTCAAAAAGGGGAGTAGAGACAACCCTGGTAATTACAGACCAGTGAGCCTTACTTCAGTTATGGGTAAAGTGCTGGAAAAGGTTATAAGAGATAGGATTTATAATAATCTAGAAAGGAATAAGTTGATTAGGGATAGTCAACACAGTTTTGTGAAGAGTAGGTTGTGCCTCATAAATTTTAATTAGTTCTTTGAGAGGATGACCAAACAGGTGGATGAGGGTCAAGCAGTTGATGTGGTGTATATGGATTTCAGGAAGGTGTTTGATAAGGTTTCCCATATTAGGCTATTGCACAAAATACAAAGGCATGGGATTGAGGGTGTTTTAGCGGTTTGGATAAGAAATTGGCTAGCTGAAAGAAGACAGAGCATGGTGGTTGATGGGAGGTGTTCAGTTACTGGTGGTGTACCGCAAGGATCTGTTTTAGGGCCACGGTTGTTTGTCATTTTTATAAATGACCTGAATGAGGGCATAGAAGGATGGGTTAGTAAATTTGTGGATAACACTAAGGTCGGTGGAGTTGTGGATAGTACTGAAGGATGTTGCAGGTTACAGCAGGACATAGGTAAACAATAGAGCTGGGCTGAGAGGTAGCAAATAGAGTTTAATGCGGAAAAGTGTGAAGGAGCAACAGGAATAAAGAGTACTGGGCTAATGGTACGATTCTTGGTGGTGTAGATGAGCAGAGATCTCGGTGTCCCTGTACAGAGGCACCTCGATTATCCAAATATCAATTACACGAATTTCAGATTATCCGAAGATCTCAACACTGACCGTGTCTCTTGTTTACAATGATTAAAAGTGAATGAAGCTTATTGAAATGCTGCCAAGAGCAGTCCTGAACATCGATGGGAGTCCAAACACTGCCTCCATATGACTGACTCCCGTGGTCTCTCTCTCCCCACACTTTCCCTGGGGTTCCAGACATGGGTGTACCCTACCCCCCCCCCCCGCCCGCCCCCCCCCCCCCCCCCTTCCCCAGATAATCTCTCCAACATTGTCCTGTATAGGGCAGAATGGGAACTTATCAAAACGTTGCTTGTGTGTTTGCATGCGTGTGTGTGCTATTTTGAGGTTCCGAGGAGAGTTAGAACATAGGAAGGTACAGTACAGAACAGGCCCTTTGGCCCACGATGTTGTGCCAAGGATTAATCCTAATGTAAAATATAATAACTTAACCGAAGCACCCCTCAACTCACTGTTATCCATGTGCATGTCCAGCAGTCGCTTAAATGTCCCTAATAACTCTGCTTCCACCACCACCGCTGGCAACACATTCCATGCATTCACAACTCTCTGCGTAAAGAACCTACCTCTGACGTCTCCTTTATACCTTCCTCCTAATATCTTCAAACTATGACTCCTCATACCAGTCAATCCTGCCCTGGGGAAAAGTCTCTGGTTATTGACTCTATCTATTCCACTCATTATCTTGTATACCTCAATCAGGTCTCCTCTCTTCCTCCTTCTCTCCAGAGGGAAAAGTCCAAGCTTATTCAACTTTTCTTCATAAGGCAAGTCCTCCAGTTCCAGCAGCACCCTGGTGAAACTTCTTTTCACCCTCTCCAAAGCCTCTGTATCTTTCCTATTGTAAGGCGACCAGAACTGGACACAATATTCCAAGTGTGGTCTCACTTGGGAGTTGCAGAGCTGTAGCAAAACCTCGCAGCTCTTAAACTCGATCCCTCTGTTAATGAAAGCCAAAACACCATATGCTTTCTTAATAACCCTATCCACTTGGGTGGCAACTTTCAGGGAATTATGTACTTGAACACCCAGATCCCTCTGTTCCTCCACACTGCCAAGAATCCTGTCTTTAATCCTATATTCAGCATTCGGGTTTGACCTTCCAAATGCATCACTTCACATTTATCCAGGGTGAATTCCATCTGCCATTTCTCAGCCCAGCTCTGCATCGTGTCTATGTCGCGCTGCTGCCTGCAGTAGCCCTCGATACTATCGACGACACCTTCAACCTTTGTGTCATCTGCAAAGTTACTAACCCATCCCTCAAAACTCCTCATCCAAGTCATTTATAAAAACTACAAAGTGCAGAGGCCCAAGAACAGAGCCCTGCGGGAACCCACTCAACATTGACCTCCAGGCAGAATACTTTCCATCTACAACCACTCTCCACCTTCTGTCAGCCAGCCATTTCTGAATCCAGATAGCCAAATCTCCCTGTATCCCATACTTCCTAACTTTATGAATGAGGAGAAAGTGAGGGCTGCAGATGCTGGAGATCAGAGCTGAAAATGTGTTGCTGGAAAAGCGCAGCAGGTCAGGCAGCATCCAAGGAACAGGAGAATCGACGTTTCGGGCACAAGCCCTTCTTCAGGAATCCTGAAGGGGGGCTTGTGCCCGAAACGTCGATTCTCCTGTTCCTTGGATGCTGCCTGACCTGCTGCGCTTTTCCAGCAACACATTTTCAGTAACTTTATGAATGAGCCTACCATGGGGAACCTTATCGAATGCTTTGCTGAAGTCTACATACACCTCATCCACTGCTCAACCTTCGTCGACCTGTCTTGTCACCCCTTCAAAGAACTCAATAAGATTTCTGAGGCATGACCTGCCCCTCACAAAGCCACACTGACTGCCTTTAATCACACTGTGCTTTGCCAAATTGTCATAAACCCTATCCCTCAGAATTCTTTCCAAAACTTTGCTGACCACAGATGTAAGACTGACTGGTCTGTAATTGTCAGAGATTTCCCTATTACCCCTCTTGAAAAGAGGAAAAACATTAGTCTCCTTCTAATCCTCCAGAATGACTCCAGTGGAGAGGGAGGAGGCAAATATCCTCGCCAGTGGCTTAGCAACCTCCTTTCTCGCTTCCCGGAGCAGCCCGGGATAAATCTGGTCTGACCCTGAGGACTTATCTATCTTAATGCTTTCCAAAAGTTTCCACATATCAACTTCATCAATCTTGATCTGGTCAAGACTGTATCCCAGCTCCTCAAAGTTTTCATTCACAACACTGTCACTTTCCTTGGTGAAAACCGAAGCAAAAACTCATTTAGGGCTTCCCTTATCTGCTCAGACTCCACGCACAAGTTCCCTCCGCTATCCCTGTTCGGCCCTACCTTCTCCCTGATCATTCTCTTATTCCTCACGTATGAGTAAAATGCCTTTGGGTTCTCCCTCGTCCTTACCAAGCCTTTTTTGTGTCCCCTCCTGGCTCTCCTCAGTCCATTCTAGCCTTCTAGCAAGCCTGTAATCCTCTAAAGCTGTGCTAGATCCTTGCATCCTCCACCTTACGTAAGCTGCCTTCTTTGTTTTGATGAGAAGCTCCTCTGTTCTCGTCATCCAAAGTTCCTTAATCCTACCCCTTCTTACCTGTCTCAGAGGAACAAATTCATGCATCACTCGCAACAACTGCTCCTTAAACAGTCTCCACATGTCTGCTGTGCCTTTTCTGTGGAACAATTGCTTCCAGTCTGTACTTCCCAACTCCTGTCTGATAGCATCATAATTTCCTTTTCCCCAATTAAATATCTTACCTCCGTAACTGCTCCTTTCCCTCTCCAAGGCTACTGTAAATGTAAGTCAGTTGTGGTCACTGTCACCAAAGTGTTCTCCCACCGCGAGATCTGACACCTATCCTGGCTCATTGCCAAGCACCAAATCCAAAATGGCCTCTCCCCTCATCGGTCTGTCTACGTACTGAGTAAGGAAACCCTCCTGAACATACCTGACTAAAACAACTCCATCCAAACCATCTGAACTTAGGAGGTACCAATCGATATTGGGAAAGTTAAAATCACCCATAACAACAACCCTGCTACTTCTGCATTTTTCCAGAATCTGCCTTCCCATGAGTTCTTCAATCTCTCTCCTGCTATTAGGTGGTCTGTAGAAAACCCCTAATGCGGTGGCTGTTCCCTTGCTGTTCCTAACTTCCACTCATACTAACTCAGTAGTCAAACCTTCCTCAACAACCTTCGTTTCTGTAGCCGTGATGCACTCTCCGATTAGCAATGCTACACCCCCTTCTCTTTTTCCATCCTCCCTGTTCTTTCTAAATGTTCTAAACCCTGAAACATCAAGCAACTATTTCTGCCCTAGTGAAACCCATGTCTCAGTTATGGCCACAACATCGTAGCCCCAAGTACTGATCCATGCTTTAAGTTCGTCACTCTTATTTCGGACACTCCTTGCGTTAAAGCAGACACACTTTAACCAATTCCTTTGTTTCACTGCGTGAGAAACCTCCCCAGTAGATTCAATACATCCTGTCTCTGCCCCATCTGCAAATATCCCCCTCTCAGACAGGTGGGTCTGATTCCCTGCCAAACTAGTTTAAACCCTCCCGAATCACATGAGCAAATCTCCCACCCAGGACATTTGTGCCCCTCCAATTCAGGTGCAATCCGTCCTTCATGTACAGGTCCCACCTTCCCCAGAAGGTATCCCAATGGTCTCGGTATCTGAAGCCCTCCCTCCTGCACCAGCCTCGCAGCCACATGTTAAGCTGCATTCGCTGACTGTTCCTCATCTCACTATCTCGTGGCACTGGTAGCAAACCTGAAATCACTACTCTACTCGTCCTGGTCTTTTGCTTCCAACCTAACTCTTTGTAGTCACTTTTCAGATCCTCAATCCCGTTCCTGGCTATATCATTGGTGCCAATATGTACCACGATTTCTGGCTGCTCACCCTCCCCCTTCAGAATCCTGTAAACACGATCGGTGACAACCCGGCACCTTCCGGGAGTCCCGTTCCTGACCACAAAATCTCCTGTCAATCCGGCTAACTATTGAGTCCCTTTCCACTTGCGCTTTTCTATTTGCCCCCTTCCCTTCTGAGCCACAGTGCCAGGCTCAGTGCCAGAGACCTGACAACTATGGCTTTCCCCTGGTAGGCTGTCCCCACCAGCAGTATCCAAAACGGTATACTTATTGCAGAGGGGAACAGGCACAGGGGATCCCTGCTCTGACCATCGGTTCCCTTTCCTTCCCCCTGACAGTAACCCAGCTGTCCTTATTCTGTGTCTGGGGAGGCCATCTGGGAGGCTCCTTCAAGGACCGCAATTTCCCCCCAGACGTGGTCAACGATGCCCTCCACCTCATCTCTTCCACTTCCCGCTCCTCCGCCCTTGAGCCCCGCCCCTCCAACCGCCACCAGGACAGAACCCCACTGGTCCTCACCTACCACACCACCAACCTCCATGTACAGCGTATCATCCGCCATCATTTCCGCCACCTCGAAACGGACCCCACCACCAGGGATATATTTCCCTCCCCTCCCCTATCAGTGTTCCGAAAAGACCACTCCCTCCATGACTCCCTCGTCAGGTCCACACCCCCCACCAACCCAACCTCCACTCCCGGCACCTTCCCCTGCAACCGCAAGAAATGCAAAACTTGCGCCCACACCTCCCCCCTAACTTCCCTCCAAGGCCCCAAGGGATCCTTCCATATCCGCCACAAATTCACCTGCACCTCCACACACATCATCTATTGCATCCGCTGCCTCTATATTAGGGAGACAGGCCGCCTACTTGCGGAACGTTTCAGAGAACACCTCTGGGACACCCGGACCAACCAACCCGTGGCTCAACACTTCAACTCCCCCTCCTACTCCACCAAGGACATGCAGGTCCTTGGACTCCTCCATCGCCAGACCATAGCAACACGACGGTTGGAGGAAGAGCGCCTCATCTTCCGCCTAGGAACCCTCCAACCACAAGGGATGAACTCAGATTTCTCCAGTTTCCTCATTTCCCCTCCCCCCCACCTTGTCTCAGTCAAATCCCTCGAACTCAGCGCCGCCTTCCTAACCTGCAATCTTCTTCCTGACCTCTCTGCCCCCACCCCACTCCGGCCTATCACCCTCACCTTGACCTCCTTCCACCTATCGCATTTCCAACGCCCCTCCCCCAAGTCCCTCCTCCCTACCTTTTATCTTAGCCTGCTAGACACACTTTCCTCATTCCTGAAGAAGGGCTTATGCCCGAAACGTCGATTCTCCTGTTCCTTGGATGCTGCCTGACCTGTTGCGCTTTTCCAGCAGCACATTTTCAGCTCTGATCTCCAGCATCTGCAGTCCTCACTTTCTCCTACTCCACAGGTAGCAAACAATGACAGGGAAGATCCATAAATCAATCATTTGCCAATGCATTAGCTACAGATTTCAGAAGACACTACCATGCATGGACCGCAGAGATCTACGCACTGAAAAAAAAGTAGTGGGAAATCTCCAGCATCTCAGATGCCAGTCTTAAGCCAATTCAGTTCACTTCATATGATATCAAGAAAGGGCTGGAGACACTGGATACAACAAAGGTCATGGGCCCTGTGAGATATTGTGTTATAGGTATCTTTACTAACTCACTTTCCAGCTCGCTGTATTCATTAATACCGCGTTCCCATTCATTTATTCATAACCCTTTACCAACCTGTTGTTTACTATAATACATTTCATTCATTCATAAAACCATGTTTTTGTAGTATATTTTACAATTACAAGATAGACTAAATTAAAACACTCCTTTCAACCCATTACGTACTGCTTTTTCATAACTTCAATGCTTATCAGCCAATACTGCAAGCAGTGTTTAGGCCTATTTCCACATCAAAAGCTACCTCTGAATAAGTGTCAATGTAGTTATGTATTCAAAACAATACCCTCCCGACATTGCGTCTCTACGACTCAACCAAAACATTGGAAATATTATTATAATAAAAATCAGCCCTTACCAACCATTTCTCAGGACCTACATAGGTTACAGAACATCAAACAGTTTCCCCAACTTGTTAAATATTTTAAAACAGGCCCGCTATCCCCTTTACTATCAAAGCAACACTTCTGTGAAATTGCATGAATGAAACTCACACCAGCAAATAGTAAACAAATCCTGCGACTCATCTGTGGTAATCAGTTTAATATCTTTTGTCCTTTTCTTAACCCCCCCACACTACTGCCTAACTGCAGTAGTGCTTATTTTTCCCCAGCACCCAAATTGTGTGTGTGCAGGTGTGAGACACAGTGAAAGACACAAGGTGCACAAATTTTTATTCAATGCCCACCACCAGGAAGAAAGGAAACACCCAAGTAGCTAATGACAAGCAGTGCCCTTCTCATCAAAAGGCAATTCTGCATGATCGTACAGTGAAGGGGAGGGCAGGAATTAAATCAAAATAGAGTTGGAGGGGGAAGTATACACTCCACTCCCTGCGGTGCCCATCTCTCCCTGAACAGCTCAAGGGTATTGGTGGACACCGCATGCTCCTTCTCCAGAGACTCCCAGGCTCTGACATACCCGCAGAAGAGGGACAGGCAATCGGCCCTAATGACCCCCTCCACGGCCCACTACCTGGACCTGTCCTTTGTTCTTTTATTATGTACATGTATAATATCTAACATATTTAAAGCATATACGTCTCATACTTTTACTTACATTTACTAACTTAAAAGATAACTTAAAAGACGAACACATCTTAAGTATGCAAGCAGACCGAACAGACGTTCTTAATCCTGTCTGGAGTAGCAGGCAACACTTAGCAAAAGTTCAAACAATCTCCTGCTTTCAAAATTTAGTGTACAATAAATAAAACAATGTTAAAACACCATAGTGATAGATTTTTAATATATGTAAGAACAGAAGCTACTGTAAGAACTGTCATGATTTGGAGGTGCCAATGTTCGACTCGGGTGTAAAGTTAAAAATCACATAAACCAGCTTATAGTCCAACAGGTTTATTTGGAATCACTAGCTTTTGGGATTCCATCGCCACCTCAAACTGCTATTGCAGTTGCTGAATGAAAAGGCTATTTACACCACTCACCAATTTCATTTGTTATTTGAATAGCCCACTGCCCTGACCACAAACCAGCATTAGTACTGAAGACTTATACTCCAGAACTTGACATGTCCCTCGCCTCTGTCCATTACAGTTACAAAATTGGCACCTACAAGAAAATGTGGATAATTGCCCAGGTATATCCTGTCCATAAAGAGCAGGACAACTCTAACCCAGCAATTACCACCCCATCAGTTTACTCTCAATCAAAATCCACCTACCTTTCCTCCAGCCCCACCCCCATTTATTTCTCAGCCTCCTGCCCCCTCCCCAGTCCTGATTAAGGGTCCTGCCCAAAACGCTGACTCTCCTGTTCCTCAGAGACTACCTGATCCGCTGTGCTTTTTCCAGCACCACACTCTATCTACTCTGACTCCCCAGCAGCTGCAGTCCTCACTATCTCTCAAGCACCAGTAAAGTGCTGGAAAGTGTCATCAACAGTGCTATGAAGCCTGCTCCCTGATACTCAGTTTGGGTTCCCCAGAGCCATTTAACTCTTATATATTAGAGTGTTCCCTCCAATATACTTAACAGCTGCACAGGCTTCCAAAGCCCGTGCATGGCAGCAACTTCTGAAACCAGGAGTCAACACTACAATCGTTGTGCCTTGCACAGAACATCAAAGCAACTGTGTACAGCTAAAAAGAGACATTGCTCTTGATCTCAATTTAGCCTTCATTTAAACATGGATAAAAGAGGCGAATTTAAGACATGAGGTGAGAGTGAGTGCCCTTGACATCAAGGCAGGATTTGACCATGTGTAGCATTAAGGACCAATCGCAAAAATGGAGTCAATGAAAATTACGGAAAAATCTCTTTGCTGGTTGAAGTCGTACTTGGCACAAAGGAAGGCGGTTAAGGTTATTGGAGGTCAGTCATTAGTGAAGCAGCTGAAGGTGGTTGGACATGGCTTACTACTCTGATGAACCTCTGCAGAGATATCCTCAGTTCCAGGATATCTCTGCAGAGGTTCATCAGAGTAGTAAGCCATGTCCAACCACCTTCAGCTGCTTCACTAATGTCCTTCTCTCCATCATTAGATCAGCAGCATGAATGCTTGCTGATGACTGCATAATGTTCAGTATCATTTACAACTCCTTTGATACTGAAGTAGTCCTAGACCAAATGCAAAGGATAAGTGACAAGCAACATATGTACTACACAAATGCCAAGCAATATCCATCTCCAGCAAGAATCTAACTATCACCCCTGGCCATTAAATGGCATTATCATCACTGAATCACCCACAAACAACATTCTGAGGATTAGCATCGACCAGATACTGAACTGCTTTTACCAAAGAACACTGGCCACCAAGAGGATTAAAAGAACTTACCTCGACGCCAACAGTCTTTTCTCAGCAGAGAGCGGCGCGAGCTGGGCGGAAGAGAGGTTGGAGCGCAGAGCTGGTCGGGAAGGTAAGTGATTGATATTTGAGTGGGTGTGTGCTAGACCCCAGGCGCCTACATAGTAGGGCCTCCCTCCCATCCTCCTCCTCTAACCTAATTTTAAAGTCCACAGGTAAGCTACTCAGTGTTCTTGTTTTGGAGACGAGGTGTACAGTAATGGCAGCGCAGGCAGTGGAATGTTCCTCCTGCAGGATGTTTGAGGTAGGGGTGACCACCGATACTCCTGCCGACTTCATCTGCAGGAAATGCAGTCAGATACTGCTCCTCACAGAACGAGTTAGGGAACTGGAACTGGAGTTGGATGAACTGAGGATTATTCGAGAGGCTGAGAGGGTGATAGATAAAAGCTACAGGGACATAGCTACACCAGAGAACAGAGGTAGCTGGGTAACAGTTAGAGGTGGGAAGGGGAGGAAGCAGGCAGTGCAGGGATCCCCTGTGGTCGTTCCACTAAACAATAAGTATACCGCTTTGGATACTGTTGGGGGGGATGGCCTAGCAGGGGTAAGCTGCAGTGACTGGGTCTGTGGCGCGAGGTCTGGCTCTGAGACTCAGAAGGGAAAGGGGGAAGAGGAGGAGAGCGCTAGTTATAGGAGACTCTCTAGTTAGAGGGACGGACAGGCGGTTCTGTGGACATGGGCGAAATTTCGGATGGTTTGTTGCCTCCCGGGTGCCAGGGTCCGAGGCGTCTCAGACCGTGTCTTCAGAATCCTTAAGGGGAGGGTGTGCAGCCAGAAGTCGTGGTGCACGTTGGCACCAACGACATAGGTAGGAAGAGGGGTGGGGAGGTCATTCAAGAGCTCAGGGAGTTAGGCTAGAAGCTAAAAGCTAGGACAGACAGAGTCGTCATCTCTGGGTTGTTGCCAGTGCCACGTGACAGTGAGGCAAGGAATAGGGAGAGAGTGCAGTTGAACACGTGGCTGCGAGGATGGTGTAGGAGGGAGGGCTTCAGGTATTTGGACAATTGGACTGCATTCTGGGGAAGGTGGGACCTGTACAAGCAGGACGGGTTGCACCTGAACCAGAAGGACACCAATATCCTGGGAAGTAGGTTTGCTAGCACTCTTCGGGGGGGTTTAAACTAATTTGGCAGGGGGATGGGATCCAGACTTGTAGTCCAGCAAGTAGGCTAGCTGTTTGTCAGGATGTCCAAGAATGTAGGGAGGCTGTGAAGAAGGTAGCACTGACAGGGAATACTTGGGTTCAAGTGCGTATACTTCAACGCAAGGAGTATCAGAAATAAGGTGGGTGAACTTAAGGCGTGGATCAGTACCTGGGACTACGATGTTGTGGCCATCACGGAAACGTGGATAGAAGAGGGACAGGAATTGTTGTTGGAGGTTCCTGGTTACAGATGTTTCAGTAAGATTAGGGAGGGTGGTAAAAAAGGAGGGGAGGTGGCGTTGCTAATTAGAAATGGTATAACGGCTGCAGAAAGGCAGTTCGAGGGGGATCTGCCTTTGGAGGTAGTATGAGCTGAAGTCAGAAATAGGAAAGGTGCAGTCACCTTGTTGGGTGCTATTGGGTGCCCCCCAATAGCAGCAGAGATGTGGAGAAACAGATTTGGAAACAGATTTTGGAAAGGTGCAGAAGCCACAGGGTAGTAGTCATGGGCGATTTCAACTTCCCAAATATTGATTGGAAGCTCTTTAGATCAAGTAGATTGGATGGGGCGGTATTTGCGCAGTGTGTCCAGGAAGCTTTTCTAACTCAGTATGTAGATTGTCCGACCAGAGGGGAGGCCATATTGGATTTAGTACTCGGTAATGAACTGGGACGAGTGATGGGCTTGTTAGTGGGTGAACATTTTGGTGATTGTGACCACAATTCTGTGACTTTCACCTTGGTTATGGAGAGAGATAGGTGCGTGCAACAGGGTAGGTTTTACAATTGGGGGAAGAGTAATTACGATGCTGTAAGACAGGATCTGAGGAGCATAAGTTGGGAGCATAGGCTGTCAGGGAAGGATGTCATTGAAATGTGGAACTTTTTCAAGGAACAGATACGACGTGTCCTTGATATGTATGTACCTGTCAGGCAGGAAAGAAATGGTCGTATGAGGGAACCTTGGTTGACGAGGGAGGTTGAATGTCTTGTAAAGAGGAAGAAGGAGGCTTACATAAGGTTGAGGAAACAGGGTTCAGACAGAGCAGTGGAGGGATACAGGATAGCCAGAAGGGACCTGAAGAAAGGGATTAGGAGAGCTAAGAGAGGGCATGAAAAATCTTTGGCGGATAAGATTAAGGATAACCCAAAGGCATTTTATGCGTATGTGAGAAACATGAGAATGACAAGAACGAGGGTAGGTCCGATCAAGGACAGTAGTGGGAGACTGTGTATTGAGTCAGAAGAGATAGGAGAGGTCTTGAATGAGTACTTTTCTTCAGTATTTACGAACGAGAGGGACCGTATTGTTGAAGAGGAGAGTGTGAAACGGACTGGTAAGCTAGAGGAGATACTTGTTAGGAAGGAAGATGTGTTGGACATATTGAACAACTTGAGGATAGACAAGTCCCCCGGGCCTACGGGATATATCCTAGGATTATGTGGGAAGCAAGAGAGGAAATTGCAGTACCGTTTGCAATGATCTTTTCGTCTTCACTGTCAATGGGGGTGGTACCAGGGGACTGGAGAGTGGCGAATGTTGTGCCCCTGTTCAAAAAAGGGAATAGGGATAACCCCGGGAATTACAGGCCAGTTAGTCTTACTTTGGTGGTAGGCAAAGTAATGGAAAGGGTACTGAGGGATAGGATTTATGAGTATCTGGAAAGACACTGCTTGATCAGGGACAGCCAGCACGGATTTGTGAAGGGTAGGTCTTGCCTTACAAGTCTTATTGAATTCTTTGAGGAGGTGACCAAGCATGTGGATGAGGGTAGAGCAGTGGATGTAGTATACATGGATTTTAGTAAGGCATTTGATAAGGTTCCCCATGGTAGGCTTATGCGGAAAGTCAGGAGGCATGGGATAGAGGGAAATTTGGCCATTTGGATAGAAAACTGGCTAACCGGTCGAAGTCAGAGAGTGGTGGTAGATGGTAAATATTCAGCCTGGAGCCCAGTTACAAGTGGAGTTCTGCAGGGATCAGTTCTGGGTCCTCTGCTGTTTGTAATTTTTATTAATGACTTGGATGAGGGAGTCGAAGGGTGGGTCAGTAAATTTGCAGATGATACGAAGATTGGTGGAGTTGTGGATAGTGAGGAGGGCTCTTGTCGGCTGCAAAGGGACTTAGATATGATGCAGAGCTGGGCTGAGGAGTGGCAGATGGAGTTCAACCCTGCCAAGTGTGAGGTTGTCCATTTTGGAAAGACAAATAAGAATGCGGAATACAGGGTTAACGGTAGGGTTCTTAGTGAGGTGGAGGAACAGAGGGATCTTGGGGTCTATGTTCATAAATCTTTGAAAGTTGCCACTCAGGTGGATAGAGCTAGTAAGAAGGCCTATGGTGTATTAGCGTTCATTAGCAGAGGGATTGAATTCAAGAGTCGTGAAGTGATGTTGCAACTGTACAGGACTTTGGTTAGGCCACATTTGGAGTACTGTGTGCAGTTCTGGTCGCCTCACTTTAGGAAAGATGTGGAAGCTTTGGAGAGGGTGCAGAGAAGATTTACCAGGATGTTGCCTGGAATGGAGAATAGGTCATACGATGATAGGTTGAGAGTGCTAGGCCTTTTCTCGTTGGAACGGCGAAGGATGAGGGGTAACTTGATAGAGGTTTATAAGATGATCAGAGGAATAGATAGAGTAGACAGTCAGAAACTTTTTCCCCGGGTACAACAGAGTGTTACAAGGGGGCATAAATTTAAGGTGAAGGGTGAAAGGTATAGGGGAGATGTCAGGGGTGGGTTCTTTACCCAGAGAGTGGTGGGGGCATGGAATGCGCTGCCTGTGGGAGTGGTAGAGTCAGAATCTTTGGTGACCTTTAAGCGGCAATTGGATAGGTACATGGATGGGTGCTTAAGCTAGGACAAATGTTCGGCACAACATTGTGGGCCGAAGGGCCTGTTCTGTGCTGTATTGTTCTATGTTCTATGTTCTATTAAAAGCTAGGAAATCTGCAGTGAGTAATACCTCCTGCCTCCCCAAATTGTATCCATAAGGTGCAAATCAGTGTGATCACTTGCCAGATAGGTGCAAATCAAACAAAGCTCAGGAAGCCTAATACCATCCAGGATAAAGTAGTCTGCTCGATTGGCACATCATCTACAAAAAATCACCCTCTCCACCACTAATGTCCAGTACTACAAAATTCACCAAGGCTTTGTAGACAGCACCTTCCATGCCAAAGGTCAGTATCACCTAGAAGCCAAGGACAGCAGATACATGGGAACACCACCACCTGCAAGTTTCCCTCCAAGACATTCATCATCCAAAAATATAACATAATTCCTTCAATGTGGCTGCATAAAGATTCCAAAACTCACTTCCTAACAGCATTGTGGTTGTACCTACCCAAAATGGACTTCAGTGATTCAAGAAGGCAGCTCACTACCACTTTCTCAAGGGTAATTACACATGGGCAATAAATGCTGGCCTAGCCTGCAACACTAACATCATATGAAAGAATAATAAAAAGACAATGCTCCATCTCATGCAGGTACATCATAGCACTGTTTCAAAGGAATTGGTGGAAGGGAAATTGAGTCCCAAGTCAGAACCATATGAACTCAAAGAAAAAATTCTGTGATGACGTTCTCAAGTATGCTCAATGGAAGAAGTTTCCAATTTGGAAAATGGTGTTACAGGAACCTAGATTAGTTATGGTAGACCTTCTTGTATGTAGCGTACACTGCTGCCACTATGCACCAGTGTAGACACAGTGAATCATTATAGTAGTGGAAGAGGTGTTGATTAGACATTCTCTTGTGTCCTGGATGTTGTTAATCTTTGAGTGTCACGGGATCTGCGCTCATCAACGTAAGTGAAGGACATTCTGACATACTCCTGACTTGTGAATTGTAGATAGTGGTTACGTTTTGGAGAGGCAGACATCATTCACAACACAGCATTTCCAGCCCCTGATCTGCCTTTGCAGCCACAATATGTATAGTTAGGTTTCTGCTTCCTAGTAACCTGGGTGATGATGGAGATGGCAAATTTAACAATGGTAACATCATTAAAATGTCAAGGGAAGATTGTCTAATTTGCTGGAGATAAATCATCAGTTACTACTTGTGTGGCACAAATGTTACTTGCCACTTATCAGCCCAAGTTAAATCAAGGACTGCAGATGCTGGAAACCAGAGTCTAGATTAGAGTGGTGCTGGAAAAGCACAGCAGGTCAGGCAGCAACTGAGGAGCAGGAAAATCGACGCTTTGGGCAAAAGCCCTTCATCAGGAATAAAGGCAGGGTGCCTGCAGAGTGGAAAGATAAGTGAGAGGGGGGTGGGGGTGGGGATAGGTGATAGGTCAGGGAGGAGGGTGGGGGAAGGTAGCAAAGAGTACAATGAGGTGAATGGGGGTGGGGATGAAGGTGATAGGTCAGAAAGGAGGGAAGGAAGATAAGCAGGTAGTACAGGTCATGAGGACAGTGCTGAGCTGGAAGGTTGGAGCTAGGGTGAGGTGGGGGAAGGGGAAATGAGGAAACTGGTGAAATCCACATTGATGCCATGGGGTTGAAGTGTTCCGAGGCGGAAGGTGAGGCGTTCTTCCTCCAGGCATCGGGTGGTGGAGGAGGCCCAGGACCTCCATGTCCTCGGCAGAGTGAGAGGGGGAGTTGAAATGTTGGACCACAGGGCGGTGGGATTGATTGGTGCAGGTGTCCCAGAGATGTTCCCTAAAGCGCTCTGCTAGGGGGCGTCCAGCCTCCCCAATGTAAAGGAGACTGCATCTGGAGCAACGGATACAATAAATGATATTGGTGGATGTGCTGGTAAAACTTTGATGGATGTGGAAGGCTCCTTTAGGGCCTTGGATGGAGGTGAGGGAGGAGGTGTGGGCGCAGGTTTTGCAATTCCTGCAGTGTCGGGGGAGGGTGCCAGGAAGGGAGGATGGGTTGTTGGGGGGCATGGACCTGACCAGGTAGTCACGGAGGGAACGATCTTTGCGGGAAGCGGAAATGGGTGGGGAGGGAAATAAATATATCCAAGGTGGTGGGGTCCGTTTGGAGGCGGCGGAAATGTCTTCAGATGATGTGGTTTAAGCAAAGGTTGATAGAGTGGAAGGTGAGTACCAGGGGAGTTCTGTCCTTGTTACGGTTGGAGGGGTGGGGTTTGAGGGCGGAGGGGCAGGAGGTGGACGAGATGCATTGGAGGGCATCTTTAACCACGTGGGAAGGGAAATTGCTGTCTCTAAAGGAGGAGGCCATCTGGTGTGTTCTGTGGTGGAACTGATCCTCATGGGAGCAAATACGGCAGAGGCGGAGGAATTGGGAATACGGGATGGCATTTTTGCAAGAGGTAGGTTGGGAAGAGTTGTAATCCAGGTAGCTGTGGAAGTCAGTGGGTTTGTAAAAAACGTCAGTGTCAAGTCGGTCGTCATTAATGGAGATGGAGAGGTGCAGGAAGGGGAGGGAGGTGAGAGAGGGAGTTATCAGCCCAAGCCTGAACATTTCCATGCTCGTGCTGCGTACGAGCACAGAGTGCTTCAGTACCTGTCTCGATGGTGCTGAACACCATACAGTGAACAATTCACTTTTGAACTGATGTTTGAGTGTGATAAACTCAGACTTGAACAAAAAACTAAGAAACATTTATACCGGCATGGGCAAGTCCAAGGTCAAATAGTACATGTAGCAGCAGTAAAAGGCCTTCACTAAAACTTTGTTAAATTTGTGACTTTTATTAGCTTAAGATGTGACTGTAAGGTTGTTGGTGACACTGCTGAGTTGACCTCGGATACTACCCAAAGAAACTACTGCAGCAATGTCTTTGGACTCAGATATAGTCATAGAGATGTACAGCATGGAAACAGATCTTTCGGTCCAATCCTTCCATGCTGACCAGATATCCCAACCAGATATCTCAACCCACCTGCCAGCACCCGGCCCATATCCCTCCAAACCCTTCCTATTCATATACCCATCCAAATGCCTCTTAAATGTACCAGCCTCCACCACTTATTCTGGCAGCTCATTCCATACACGTACCACCCTCTGTGTGAAAACGTCGGCCCTTAGGTCTCTTTTATATCTTTCCCCTCTCACCCGAAACCTCTAGTTCTGGACTCTCTAACCCCAGGGAAAAGACTTTGCCTATTTACCCTATCCATGACCCTCATAATTTTGTAAACCTCTATCAGGTCAACCCTTAGCCTCCGACGCTCCAAGGAAAACAGCCCCAGCCTGTTCAGCCTCTCCCTATAGCTCAAATCCTCCAACCCTGGCAACATCATTGTAAATCTTTTCTGAACCCTTTCAAGTTTCACAACATCCTTCCGATGACCTCCCAACTCCTGTACTCAATACTCTGACCAATAAAAGAAAGCATACCAAACGCTGCCTTCACTATCCTATCTACCTGGGACTCCACTTTCAAGGAGCTATGAACCTGCACTCCAAGGTCTCTTTGTTCAGCAACACTCCTTGGGACCTTGCCATTAAGTCCTAAGATTTGCTTTCCCAAAATGCAGCACTTCGCACTTATCTGAATTAAATTCCATCTGTCACTTCTCAGCCCATTGGCCCATCTGGTCAAGATCCTGTTGTAATCTGAGGTAACCCTCTTCACTGTCCACTACACCTCCAATTTTGGTGTCATCTGCAAACTTACTAACTGTACCGCTTATGCTCGCATCCAAATCATTTATGTAAATGAAAAAAAGGAGAGGACCCAGCACCGATCCTTATGGCACTCCACTGGTCACAGGCCTCCAGTCTGAAAAACAACCCTCCATCACCACCCTCCGTCTTCTACCTTTTGAGCCAGTTCTGTATCCAAATGGCTAGTTCTCCCTGTATTCCATGAGATCTAACCTTGCTAACCAGTCTCCCATGGGGATGATTGCTTTCCAACAATCACAATCTTTGTGTTAGTGTACCTTTAATCAGTGAATTGTCACTGAATTCAATTTAGTTTAAGCACCTTGATGCCATTCTCAGCAAAATGCTACCTTGATAAGGGCACCCACTTCTCCTGAACAGCTGGTCTCAATTTTAGAGACAAGATGTGGAGGTATAGGTGTTGGACCTGGATGGACAAAGTTGAAAATCACACCAGGTTACAGTACAATTGGTTTCTTTGGAAATACAAGCTTTTGGAGCGCTACTCCATCACCAGGTAGCTCGTGGGACAGGATCATATGACACAGAATTTATAGTAAAAGACCAAAGTGTCATACAACTGATACGATGTATTGAACAAACCTAAATTGCTGTTAAGTCTTTAGTCACTTAGGATGGGGTTGCAGGTTTCGATTCATTAATATGTAAATCCCAGAATTTCTTTCAAGTCATATTCCTGAGATAACAAGATTTAATTTTAAATAAGTGACATCTCAGCTCAGACAATGCATTAAAAGGTGTTAGGTTAGAGTCTGTCTGTATCCCAAGCTTGGGTCACATTTAAGTTAAAAATCACACAACACCAGGTTATAGTCCAACAGATTTACTTGGAAGCACTAGCTTTCGGAGCGCTGCACCTTCATCAGGTGGTTCATCAGCAGCGCTCCGAAAGCTTGTTTGATGTTTAACTTTGTACACCCCAGTCCAATACCAGCACCTCCAAACCACTGAGTCAGACTGGTTCAATAAAATGTCAGATGGACTGACTGCGTACAGATTGTGTGCTTTTTGAACAAAACAGAGTATATCTGCAAATACAAATGCATCCCATAGACGTGTGTGTGTGTGTGTGTGCGCGTGCATGTTTGTGCGTAAAGTGTATAATGTAGTGGGGTTACCTCTAGTGTGACAGGAACCAGAGTTGCCAGTTCAGGCCATCCTGGGGCGTTGGGAATGCGATAGGTGGAAGGAGGTTAAGGGTGAGGGTGATAGGCCAGAGAGAAGGTGGGGGCGGAGAGGTTGGGAAGAAGTTTGCAGGTCATCTTCTTCCCGACCTCTCCGCCCCGACCCCCATTCCGGCCTATCACCCTCACTTTAACCTCCTTCCATCTATCGCATTCCCAACGCACCCCCCCTCCCCCAAGTCCCTCCTCCCTATCTTTTTATCTTAGCCTGCTTAGCACACCCTCCTCATTCCTGAAGAAGGGCTTATGCCCGAAACTTCGATTCTCCTGCTCCTTTGATGCTGCCTGACCTGCTGTGCTTTTCCAGCAACACATTTTTCAGCTCTGATCTCCAGCATCTGCAGTCCTCACTTTCTCCTTGGAGGGTGGTCACCCAAAGATCTAAGGCCAAAAGTCCTTGACCACTGAAGTGTTCCCCAATTGGGAGGGAACATCCCTGTCTGGCGATTGCTGAACGGTGTCCATTCATCCATTGTCATAGCGTCTACTTGGTCTTGCCAATGTACCATGCCTCAGGACATCCTTGCCTGCAGCGTATGAGATAGACAACATTGGCAGAGTCACATGAGTACCTGCCGTGCATGTGGTGGGTGGCGTCCCCACATGTAATAGTAGCATCCATGTTGACACTCTGACATGTCTTGCAGTGGTTGCCATGACATGACATGTATGATGTTGTGATCGATATTGTCCTGAAGGCTGGGCAGTTTGCTACAAACAATGGTCTGTCTAAGGTTTGGCGGTTGTTTAATGGAGAGAAGTGGAAGCGTAAGGAAGATCCTGGCGAGGTGCTTATCCTCATCGATAATGTGTTGCAGGCTGCATAGTTTCTCCACTCCCAGGACATACTAGACAACAAAGGGTACCTTACTGGTCGTCTCTAGTGTCTGTCTCCTGAGGAGGAGATTATGGTTTCTCGCTGTGGCACTTGGGAACTGGTGATATCCTGTTGTTATGAGGAGATGCTCAACTGTCACGTTCCTCCTCATCTGAGCAGATCCTGTGTATGCATAGAGCTTATGTGTGGAGGATAGCTGTTTTAATATGTTTGGAGTGGAAGCTAGAGAAGTGCAGCATCATGAGGTTATCCGTGGACTTGCAGCATCATGAAGTACTGAGCAGCCCTCCTTGATGGAGATGCTTATATTCAAGAATGAGAATAAACAGTAATCCATGGCAAGTCTGATGGTGGTATTAAACTTGTTGATATCACTGTGTAGTTGTCTCCAGAGAATGGGCGGCACGGTGGCACAGTGGTTAGCACTGCTGCCTCACAGCGCCAGAGACCCGGGTTCAATTCCCGCCTCAGGTGACTGTGTGGAGTTTGCACGTTCTCCCAGTGTCTGCGTGGGTTTCCTCCGGGTGCTCCGGTTTCCTCCCACAGTCCAAAGATGTGCAGGTCAGGTGAATTGGCCATGCTAAATTGCCCGTAGCGTTAGGTAAGGGGTAAATGTAGGGGTATGGGCAGGTTGCGCTTCGGTGGGTTGGTGTGGACTTGTTGGGCCAAAGGGCCTGTTTCCACATTGTAATGTAATCTAAAAAAAAAGAAAATGTAATCTAAAAAAAAAGAAAATGTCGCCAATATATCTGGTGCATTGTATTCGTTAGAGGCCCTGTGCAGCAAGGAAGTCTTGTCTGAACTCGTGCATGAAAATGTTAGCATATTGGGGTGCAAATTTGGTTCCCATGGCTGTTCCATGAGTCTGGATGAAGAACTGGTTGTCAAAGGTGAAGACGTTGTGATCGGGGATAAAGCAAACAAGTTGTAGAATGGTGCCTGGAGATTGGCAGTTGTTAGTATCGAGTGCTGAGGCTGTTGCAGCAATGCTGTTGTCATAGGGGATACTGGTGTAGAATGCCAAAACATTCATTGTGACAAGGAATCTTCCAGGTTCGACTGGTCCGTGGGTGCTGCGTTTCTGTAAGAAATCTATCGTGTCGCAACAGGAGCTAGGGGTCCCATGTACAATGTGTTTTCTATACCCTTGACATACCAAGAGAGCTGAAAATGTGTTGCTGGAAAAGCGCAGGTCAGGCAGCATCTGCTGGAAAAGCGCAGCTGGTCAGGCAGCATCTGCAGACCTCACTTCCATACCAAGAGAGAATCTCACACAGGGCGCCGTTGCCTGATATGACGGAATGACCAGATGTTTTGGCTTTGTGTATCTTCGGAAGGCAACAGAAGTCCCCTATACGAGAAGCACTTGAGATGAGAGTCATAGGGTACCTTTAAAGACTGGATCAAATGTCTTTATCAATCTGTTTAGTTCATGGGCGTGTTCTTTGGTTGAATCGACTGGTAGTAGCCTGTCATGTTCCTAGTTGTTCAGTTGTCAGTATACTTCCTTGCAGTAGTCTGTTCTATTCTGAATGACGATGGCACCTTCTTTGTCTGCTGGTTTGATGACAATGTTGTGATTGATCTCAAAAGCATGGATGGTGTTGCATTGCGTTCAGATGATGTTTTGCTATACCTTGTGATTGCAGCTGATGAATCTGGCATTTACACATTTCCTGACAATTTGAACAAATGTGTCAAGCCCAGGGCAACGGCCCTCCGGATGGATCCAAATTGACTCATTCTTTGGTCGCTCCACTACGGATCTCTCTGGTGATTGTTCCAGCTCGTCGGTTGTCTCATTGGGCTCATTGCCAACATCTTGGAAGAATCTCCAGAGTCTCATTCGTCTGATGAATTCCTCCATGTCTGCTGCAAGACCAATGGTCCTCACACCTTTAATGTCTGAGCTGAGATGCCACTTTTATTTTACATAAAACCTTAAATTATCTCAGGAATGTGACTTGAAAGAAGTTCTGAGATTTACATATTCATTAATTGAAACCTGCAACCCCATTCTAAGTGACTATAGACTTAAGAACAATCTAGCTTTGTTCAATACATTGCATCACAAACTGTATGACACTTTGATCCTCTGCCATAAATTCTGTATCCTATGATCCTGCCCCACTCGCTACCTGAAGGAGCCGTGCTCTTAGAGACAAGGCAGAAATTGAATGTCTCATAGTTATCATTGGAAGTGAGGCATGTAAGAAAGCGGTTTGTAGTGGAGAAAATAAGCCTGGAATTAACTTTATATTACAGAATGTTCAATAAAGAATAAGCAGTTTGGCAAGAAAGCCTGACCCAACAACGTGTTGCTGCTAGGTCCCGTAATGAATGGCTGCATCAGTTATCTGCAATAGTCCATTGAAGGTAAAACAGCAAACTTGACGATGATGAGGCTGGGGGACAAAGCTCCAGAAACAAGGCTTAAGCCTGTTCATCACCAAATATAAAGCCTCAGTGAGTGAATACTAATTAATATTAAAAGACTAACTTTGGATACCTTCTCCTCCTAACTTGAAGCCAACTATGACGTCCCTGCAGCCAAAAGGAAAACTGGAATAAATTAATGTTCCTAGAGAGCTACACATAGAGTAGGATCACAGAGCGCAGCATGGGGTCTTCATAAACTCACAGTTAGTCTGTAGATTGCATAAGATACTGCCTGTGGTGCTCCCCGGCCACAATGATGGGAATTAAAGTTTTGCAGACGTGTCCACATCAGCAGCGGTTACCACAACAAGCCTGTGACAGCTAAGCGACAAACTCGAAACAGACTGCAGGTACATTTTAATTTAATTTAGATTGTACCTGACTCCTTGCGGGGAGACTGGCGGTTGCTGAAGCAGGCCCCCTGACCCCGGGGGGGATAAACTTGAACCTTTTAGCTGCGTTGCCGCTGAGCTGACTCGGAGCTGCAGACCTCCGCATTTCAATCGCCTGTCAGTCTAGCCTCCTGGAGAGAGGTACCTGGCTGCCTGGACATGATCTAAGCCCGCGGTTCCAGGTGGGCCCGGCCTCCCGGCGGACGGTGATAAAATGTCGCCGCTCGGTCACTTCGTGTTTCCCGCTTCCGAGGGAGCTGCCGTACAGCGCAGTGCGCATGTGCTGCTCTCACTTCACCCTCGTCAAACACTGTATTTGCTTTCACAAGTCTATCGAGGCCTTGTCCCACTGATGCGGCGAAATATAAAGCTTTATCCTATTTACCATTGCCTCTCCACTCTGGAATCTGCCTTTGCAAGCAGGGCTGCAAAGGAGATGAGTTTAGTCCCCAGTGACTTGCACCAAAACAAACAACTGCTGGAGGACCATCAACCCAATCCACCCAAGCTGTGGACAACTGAGTGCTGCAGACAGGCACATAGCGCCCACAAGTCCATCAGGAAGTGGTCAGCACATAGTGTACTTGAGACCCTTCAGGAAAAGGAGAGGGCGGATCCTATCGAATGGTTCCCTGAGCAGACTGTCAAAGCCATTTGGCAGAATGCCTCATCGCCAGAACTTTCCAAAAAGCACCAAGACATGGCTTGGCTGGTGGTGAGAAGGGCTCTGCCTGTGAGATCCTTTATGCACGCCCGGACTCTCAGCCGCACCGCACACTGCCCTCGAAGCGGCTGCGGGGGGGACGAGACTATCACACACCTCCTTCTAGAATGTACCTACGCAGAAGGAGTCTGGAGAGGAATGCAATGGTGTTTGTCGAGGTTCGTCCCGAGCAGCGCCGTGACGCGGGACTCCGTGCTCTACGGCCTGTTCCCCGGGACGCACATCGAGACGAACATCAACTGTACCTTGAGGATCATCAACTTGGTGAAGGACGCTCTCTGGGCGGTCCGAAACCTGTTGATCTTCCAGCTGAAGGAGTTGACCCCGACTGAGTGTTGCAGACTGGCACATTCCAAGGTCCAGGACTACGTGTTGAGGGACGCGCTGAAGCTTGGGGCAGCTGCCGCCAAGGCGTGATGGGGAAAGACCACCGTGTAACATCTGCCTGCCTAAAGAAGAACAGGGGGCCCGCGCAGTCATTTGGGCTCTGCTGACGCCTCAGCTAAAAATGTAATCGTACAGACCTGTAAATAGGAATTTACGGTTTTCGGTATGCAAATAAATGGAATGTTTACATATGTATGGCATGTCCAGTTGTACAGATCATCAAAGTATTTTATGAATAAAGTATATTTTTGAAATAAAAATAAGAAAGGTTGGGACAGTCATTCCAAATCCTTATGGAGGAGGCTGAGGGATGACCTTATAGAGATTTACAAAATAATGAGGGGCAAGGATAGGATAAGTAGACAGAGTCTTTTCCCTGGCATTGCGAGTCCAGAACTAGAGGGCATAGGTTTAGGGTGAAAGGGGAAAGATATAAAAGAGACCTAAGGGGCAACTTTTTCACGCAAAGTGTGGTGCGTGTATGGAATGAGTTGCCTGAGCAAGTGGTGGAGGCGAGTATAATTACAACATTTAAAAGACATCTGGATGGGTATATGAATAGGAAGGGTTTAGAGGGATATGGGCCAAGTGCTGGCAAATGGGACTAGATTAATTTAGGATATCTGGTCGGCACGGATGAGTTGTACCAAGGGATCTGTTTCTGTGATGTACATCCCTATGACTCTATGTGCAGACTTGGTGGATTAGCCATGGTAAACGCGGTTTTTCAGAGGGTTGGTACAGGTTTGATGGGCAGAATGGCCTCTATCTGCTCTGTAGGGGTTCTATGATTTTATTCTATGAGGTAACAAGCAGCATAGATAAAGGGAAACCAGTAGGTGTAATATATTTGGATTTCCAAAAGGTATTTGAATAACTACCACACATTAGGCTACTTTGTAAAAGCTCATGGTGTTGGGAGTAGTATCACAGAATTGTTACAGATCTGGCCAATCGTGCCTCTATGGGCTCTTCAATTGAGCATCATTACCTAATACTAATCTTCTGCCTTTTCCTCATACCCTTGCACACTATTTCTATCCAAATAATCCAATATTTTCTTGAATTCCTCACCTGAACCTGCCTCCACCTATTATTAGTATATATAGGGAATTATTTAATTAATAGAAGACAGAGAATTGGAACAAAGGGGTATGCGGCATTTGTTGGAGTCATACCTGGTACATATGAGAATGGCTGTTGTTATTGAAGGTCAACCATCTTTGAAAGACATCTCTGGACAAAAGAATTGAACTCCAGAGGTGAGGTGCGAGTGACTGCACTTGACATCAAGGCTGCATTGACCCAGCGTGGAATCAAGGAGCACTGACAAAATAGTCAATAGGAATCAGGGAGAAAACTCCTCTGAGTAGCTATATGTGACACAGAGCAAGATAATTATGGTTATGGAAGGTTAGTCATTTAATTTCCAGGACATCACTGTAGCAATTTCTCATGGAATGTCTGGACCTAACCATCTTCAGCTGTTTCATTAGGTCAGAAATGGGAATGTTCAACAATGATTGCACAATGTTCAGCACCATCTGCAATTCTTCGGAAGCAGTCCATGTTCAAATGCAACAATATCTGGACAATTAGATTAGTTACAGTGTGGAAACAGGCCCTTCGGTCCAACAAGTCCTCACTGACCCTCCGAAGAGCAACCCACCCAGACCCATTCCCCTACATTTACCCCTTCACCTAACACTACGGGCAATTTAGCATGGCCAATTCACCTAACCTGCACATTTTTGGACTGTGGGAGGAAACCGGAGCACCCGGAGGAAACTCACGGAGACACAGGGAGAATGTGCAAACTCCACACAGACAGTTGCCTGAGGTGGGAATTGAATCCGGGTCTCTGGTGCTGTGAGGCAGCAGTGCTAACCACTGTGCCACCGGGCCGCCCCAAAATATCCAGGTTTGGGTTGAAAAGTGGCAAATATTTTCAGTGCCTCATAAATACCAGGTACTGACAATTTCCAATAAGAGAGAATCTAACCATGGTCCCTTGACATTCAATGATATTACCATCACTGAATCCCCCCTGTCAATTTCTTGGGGGTTACCATTGACCACAAATTCACCTGAACTTGCCACACAAATATTGGCTAAATGTCAGAAGCTAGGAATACCGCAGCAAGTAATTCACCTCCTGATTCCCCAAAGCCTGTCCACCAATTACAAAATACAAGTCAGGACTGTGTTAGAATACTCCCTACCAGCCTGGATCCAACAACACAAGAAGCTTGACACCATAAGGACAAAGCAACCCACTTGATTGGAACTACATCCACTCTGTCACCATTAATGCACTGTAGCAACGGTGTGTACTATCTACAAGATGCATTGCAGAAATTTCACCAAAGATTCTAAAACAGCACCTTCCTAACCCACGTCCACTTCCATCTAGAAGGTCAATTACAGCAGATGCATGGGAAAACCACCATCTCCAAGCCACTCACCATCCAGACTTGGAAATACACTGCCATTCCTTTGGTGGTGTTAGGATACAATCCTGGAATTCCTTCCTCAGCACATACCTATAGCACATGGACTGCAGTGTTTCACAGAGGCAGCTGACCACCACTTTCTCAAAGGCAACTAGGAATGGACAATAAAGCAATACCCACATCCCATGAGTGAATAAAAATGAAAATCCAGGATGACAGCATGTAACTAAAGGAATGCCGCTGGGGCCATAATTATTTACAATAATAACTTGGATGAGAGAAGTGAATGTACTATCACTAAGATTTTGGATGACACTAAAGTAGGTGGAAGGCAAGTGGTGAGGATGGCACAAAGAGTCTGCAGATATATGCAGGTTAAATGAGTGGCCAGGAACCAGTGGATGGCAATACAGTACTTAGATTTCCAGAAAGTATTTGATAAGGTGCCACATCAAATTTTGTCACAGAAATTTAAAGCTCATAATATGGGGCTAGCATATTGGCAGATGCAAGATTTGCTAATTAACAACAAACCAAGAGTAGATGTCAATCAGTCCTTTTTGGGTTAGCAAGACGTGATCAGTGGTAAGCTACAAGGATCATTTCTGGTACCTCAACTGTTTGCAGTTTATATCAATAATTTAAGATGAAGGAATGTAAGTGTAAGGGTGTGTTTAACCCTTTATTTCATCTGAAACCAGATGAGACACAGTGTCCTTTGTTGTTATTCATGTATGTATGGGAGATATATGCTTCAAGAAAATGACATACAGCCAAAACTCTATTATAAGGATGTATATTTTATATCAGTTTTACAGATAACAAGCTTCTAGTCATCTATTGCTACAGATAACAATTTTCAGTCAGAAGGTTACACAATTACTCCCTATATCTCCATCCAACTGTGTTTGCAGAGTTCACGTACACATGACTATATATCCAGTCATGTCTAAACTATTACATATGATTATATTATCCAATCACAACATTACATTTCCTAGCTATAGTACATATTTGTGATTACAGAAAACTGATACTGTTTATTTTCCCACCTATTAGAAGGTATGATTGCCAAATTTGCTGACAACAGAAAAGTTAGGTAGCAAAGTTAAACGTGGACACAAAGAGATTAAAAAATAATATTGATAAAGTAAATGAGTTGGCAAATATGTGGCAAATGGGGCAAAATATGACAAAATATAAAATTGTCCACTCTGGCAGTAAGGCTAAAAACATAGCTTATTATCTAGGTAGCCATGGATTGTACAGAACTCCAAGATAGAGATTTAGGTGTCCTTATGTTTTGCAGGTTAATTGACATTATTTTGTCCTGGTTCCTTTCAACAATGGCTGCTGGGTAGCTGGTTCCCAGCACTCAAAGCAGGGGAGTCCTTCTGTGATCCTGGTTCCTTTTGACTGGCTTGGTGGCTAGTTGGCTTCCAGCATTCAGAGTGAGAGAAACATTTTCTCTTTCTTTACTTGCATTGCAGGGATTCTTAGAACTGTTATCAAAGCTGTGACCTTCACAGTATGCTCCTCCATACAGCAGGACGGAAGGCCACTAAACCCTGTCTCTGTGTATTCTTCAAAATGGAAGATGCAACTATATTGCTTGCACAGACTGCTTTCTTTTTTAACATCATGGTCACAGTCTGAGATGCACGTAGGAGATTACAATTTAGTCTGTAGTGCATTTTCTCCCCTTTTATGTCTATTCCCATCGAAGCGTCCTTGACACTTCATCAGGTATGACATTCTACTATATATCTCTCCAGACAGGCACTGAATATACATTTGTAGTCAACATTTGGGTGTATGTCCTTTTAAAACGTTATAGCTAAAGCTTACTCTGTCAGTAGGTGATTCAGATTTATAATACATGGTCATGACACAGTCCAAGCTTTCAAAGTCAGAGAGAAGTCTTTTATTTTAGCAGTTAAAATAGATAGATAAAATTTTCTTAAAGGTTGGTTAGGAAAAGTTAGCGAAGTCAGTGACTGTATCTCAGAGGAAGACAGTAATGGAAACAATCATATCCAGTGAACATGTAGAAATTTGCCAAAGGATATGCTTGCAATCTCATCAGTTAAATAAGAAATTAAGGAATTAAGATGGAATGATACTTTACTAGGTTTGAGTGTCTCTATAAAGAATTTTGGTTGGAGAAGGTTTGATTGTGAAATGAACTTTGGCAGTCTTGTGAGAATATCTTTAATATTCTCACCAGTGACAGGGACCTGGGTTTGATTCTCACCTCAGGCGACTGTCTGTGTGGAGTTTGCACATTCTCCCCATGTCTGCATGAGTTTCCTCCAGGTGCTCCAATTTCTTCACACAATCCAAACATGTGCAAGTCAGATGAATTAGCCATGCTAAATTTCCCATTGCGTTTAGGGACGTTAGTCAAGGGTAAATATAGGGTCTGGGTGGCTTACTCTTCGGAGGATCAGTGTGGACTTGTTGGGCCGAAGGGCCTGTTTCCATACTGTAGGGAATCTAATCTAATCTAATGACTGACCACAATGGTAAGCAAGTTGCAAAAAACAAATCCTATGATCCATGAAGTCAAGTTTCACTCTGAGATCTGACTTGTCCTGAATTACCATATGCCTATGCTTTTTTTAGATTGTACTTTTCAAACTTAGTGTTCTAAACTGCTTTGTAAGTACTGAAATAGTTTTGACGTATAATCACAATCATAAATATAGAAACTATAGAATCAAATTTGTACATAGTAACATGCCAAAAATAAGTGTGATAATAATCAGATATCCTTTTCTAGTTATGGGATTAAAGTGGCAATATTACGAGCAAGATCTCCACTGCGCTTTCTTATAATGGTATGGGACTTTCATGTAAGTTGACAAGGTGGACCAGAGCCCTGGTTTACTACCTCATCCAAAAGATGGGACTCTGACACTCCTGTGTCAGCCAGATTTTATACTTAGGTCTCGAGCGTCGGATGCTAAAGTGCGTCTCACAACCTTCTAATTCAAGAGGTGTGATTGTCAAGGCTGGCAGTGTCATATTTGTGTTTTCTGAGCCTGTTTTAGGTTTTACTAATTGTATGTCAATTGTGTTTAATTAAATGGGGTAGAGAGCATTAATTGAGATTTCCCTTAAACAGATAACTGAAACTGTGATATCATTGAGACAGAAGGTGTATGCCTATAATATTTCACTTTGTGAGTAAACATTTGACTGACTAGAGATCGGCTCCAGTATTATTAAGACCATAAGACATGGGAGCAGAAACAATGCCAGTCAGCCCATTGAGTTTGCTCCGCCACTCAATCATGGCTGGTAAGTTCTCAACACCATTGTCCTGCTTCTTCCCCGTAACTCTTGATCTCCTTGATACTCAAGAACCTATTTATCTCAGTCTTACATACAGGTATACTCAATGACCTGGCCTCCACAGCCTTCTGTGACAATGAATTCTATAGAATCACCACTCACTGGCTGAAGAAGTTTCTCCTTATCTCTATTCTAAACGATCTTCCCCTTAAGGCTACGCCCTTGGATCTTAGTCTCTCCTACCAATGGAAGCATCTTCCCAACAACTACTCTGTCCAGGCCATTCAGTATTCTGTATGTTTCAATTAGATTCCCACCTCTTTCTTCTAAACTCCATTGAGTATAGACGTAAGTCCTCAAACATTTTCATATGTTAAGCTTTTCATTCCTGGGACCATTCTCACTAATCTCCTTTGAACAAGCTCCAAGGCCAGTACATCTTTCCTGAAATATGGGGCCCAAAACTGCACAATACTCCAAATGTAGTCTGACCAGAGCATTGTGGAGCTTCAGAAGTACATCCCTGTTTTTATATTCAAGTCCTCTCAAAATAAATGCCATCTACTGACTCAACCTGCAAGTTTACCTTGAGAGAATCCTGGACTAGAACTCCCAAGTCTATTTGCACTTCAGACTTCTGAATTTTCTCCCCATTTAGAAAACAGTCCCATGTCTCTACTCTTTCTAACAAAGTGCATGACCTCACACTTTCTCACAGTGTACTTCTTTGCCCACTCTCTTAACCTGTCCAAGTCCTTCTGCTGCTACCCACCTCCTCAATACTACCTCTCCTTGTACCTATCTTTATATCATCTGCAAAATTAGCCAGAATGCCTTCAGTTTCTAGGTCGTTAATTATAAGGTGAGAAGTTAAGTCCCAAGACTGAGCCTTGCGGAATACCATTTGTCACCGGCTGCCATCCTGAGAAGGACCCTTTTATCCCCACTTTCTGCATTCTGCCAGATAGCTAAGCTTCTATCCATGCGAGCACCTTGCCTCTAACATCATGGGCCCTCATCTTACTCAGTACACCTTGTCAAAGGCCTTCATGAAATCCAGGTATATAACATCCATTGGCTCTCCTTAGTCCAGCCTGCTTGTTACTTCCTCAAAGAATTCTAGCAGATTTGTCAGGCATGACCTCCTCTTGATGAAACCATGCTGACTTTGCCCTACTTTACCACACACTTCCAAGTACTCAGAAATCTCATCCTTCACAGTGGATTCCAGGATATTACCCACAATTGATGTTGTGCTAATCGGTCTGTAATTTTCCATTTTTGCCTTACTCTCTTTTTAAACAGTAATTTTCCAGTCCTCTGGGACCTTCCCTGATTCTAGTGATTCCTGAAAGATCATCATTAAGACTTCCACTATCTCTTCAGCTGTTTCCCTTAGAACTCTGGAGTGGAGCCATCTGGTCCAGGTGTTTGTCCAACTTCAGGCCATTCAGTTTTTCTAGTACCTTCTCCTTGGCGATGGCCACCACAGTGAGCTCTGACCCCTCACTGTCTTGAAGTTTTGGGATATTACTCTCGTCTTCCACCATGAAGACTGATGCAAAGTAATTATTCAGTTCCTCAGCCATTTCCTTGTTCCCCACTACTATCTCTCTATTGTACTTTTCCAGTAATCCAATGTCCACTCTTGTCTCTCTTTTTCCCTTTATATTTTAAAGAAACTCTTACAGTATTCCTTTATATTACTGGCTATCTTAGCCTCATATTTAATCTTCTCCCTCCTTATTTCTTTTTTTGTTGCCCTCTGTTGGTCTTTGTAAGCTTCCCTATCCTCTGCTTTCCCACTGCCCTTTGCCACATTATATGCTTTTTCTTTTTCTTTTATGCTATCCCTGACTTCCCTAGTCAGTTATGTTGCCTCATCCTCCTTGTACCATGCTTCTTTTTCCTCAGGCTGAATCTCTGCTGTATCTCCTGAATTACTCCCAGAAATTCCTGCCATTACTGTTCCACTGTCTTTCCTGCTAGGCTCCTCTTCCAGTCAATTCTACCCAGCTCCTCCCTCATGCTTCTGCAGTTGCCTTTATTCGGCTGTAATACCGTGACCTCTGATTCGATCTTCTCCCTCTCAAATTGCAGAGTAAATTCACTGCCTTCTAAGGGTTTCTTCACCTTAAGTTCCCTTATCAAGTCTGCCTCATTGCATAACACTAAATCCAATATTGCCTGTTCCTTAGTGGGCTCCACCACAACCTGCTCCAAAAAAGTCATCTCGTAGACATTCCACAAATTCTTTTTCTTGCAATCCACTACCAACCTGATTTTCCCAGTCCACCTGCATATTGAAATCCCTCATGATCACTTTAACTTTGCCTTTTCTACACATATTTTCTATCTCCTAGTGTACCTTGCGCCTAGCTCCTGACTACTGTATGGAGAGGCCTGTACGTAACTCCAATTATGGGTTTTTCACCTTTGCAGTTCCTCGATTCCACCCACACAGATTCTACACCATCTGACCCTATTTCTTCATTAACTGACTTTATGGAATACAATAGTGTAGCAGAGAATGGTTGCCTGAAGATGAAATTTGGAAACTAGAAGTAAAAAACCATCAGAAGGAAGACTGCAATTCCAATAACTATTGTAAGAAATAGAAGAAAGAAGTTGTAAATTTCAGAGTGTAACTATCTTCCAACGTTTTTAAGAGCCTGAATACTATAAAACTAGAATTTTTTAAGTGGCTATGTAGGTAAAGAGCATGTCCTCACTAGGAGGAAACACGATATATCCTTTGTTATTATTTCTTCCTACAAGACATAAAATCAGAAAGAAAATCTTTTGTGAGCTGGATGACCATGAATTACATTCCGAAAATGTGGATCTTCCGTTAAAGTTCTAGTATGAAACTCTCAAAAATGATAACCTAATAAATGCCTACGGCCACAATCAGACTTTGAAAACTGATTTATTCAATGTAGAAATACACAAGAACACAAGAA
Organism: Chiloscyllium plagiosum; assembly: GCF_037043375.1. Classification (NCBI taxonomy): domain Eukaryota; kingdom Metazoa; phylum Chordata; class Chondrichthyes; order Orectolobiformes; family Hemiscylliidae; genus Chiloscyllium; species Chiloscyllium plagiosum. Next base: position 104,650,924 of record NW_028270142.1, read on the forward strand.
TTAGGAGCAGGAGTACATTATTCAGTAAGAACATGGCTGATCTGATTGTGGCCTCAGCTCCACTTTCCTAGATGGTCTCCAAGCCATTTATGGCATAATTAAAAACCTATCTAATTTAACTTTGAATATGTTCAATTCCTTGCCTCCACTGCTAAGGAAGAGAACAAACATTTGCTCAGAGAAGAAAATCATCTTTATTTTAAACTTTAATGGGAGACCCCAATTTTAAAATATGTCTGTTAGTCTCCCACAAGGGGAACTATCCTTCCTGTTAGAGTTCCCTCAAGATTCTTATGCATTTCACTTCTTATTCAAAACCTCAATTATTAAAAACCCAACCTGATCAGCCTTACATCATAAAATAATTCCATCAACCCAGGAAATGGTTCCGCGAATCTTCTCTAAACTGCTTCTAATGTAATTATACGCCTTCTTAAAGAGATATTTATGCCACAACAGCAACACAATAGAAAAAGTAACTCCAAAGCAAAAAATTATTAAAGACATTATACAGGATCACTTATAAAAATTTCAAGGCAATCAATGTAGTTTTGTGAAAAGAAAGTCATGTTTAACCAATTTATTGGAGTCCTTTGAAGAAATGTGAGGTGTTGCATTTTGGAAAGACAAATCAAAGCAGGACTTATACACTTGATGGTAAGAACCTGGGGAGTGTTGCTGAACAAAGAGACCTTAGACTGCAATTTGTAGTTCCTTGGTAGTGAGTCGCAGGTCGATAGGACAGTGAAGAAGACATTTGGTATGCTTGCCTTGATTAGTCAGTGCATTGCGTATAGGAATAGGGAGATCATGTTGCGGCTGCTTAGGACATTGGTTAGGCCAGTTTTGGAATATTGCATGCAATTCTGATCTCTCTGCTATAGGAAGGATAGAGTACAGCACAGAAACAGACCCTTCAGTCCAACTCGTCCATCCCAACCAGATATCCTAAATTAATCCAGTCCCATCTATCAGCACTAGGTCCAAATCCCTCTAAACCTTTGCTATTCATTTACCCATCTAGATGCCTTTTAAATGTTGTAATTGTACCAGCCTCCACTGCTTCCTCTGGCAGCTCATTCCACTCACACACCACTCTCTTGCTGAAAATGTTACCCCTTTGGTCCCTTTTAAATCTCTTCCCTCTTATCTTAAACCTACGTCCTCTAGTTCTGAACTCCCCGCACATCAGGGAAAAGACCTTGTCTGTTTACCCTCTCCATGCCCCTTATGATTTTATAAAGCTCCATAAGGTCACCCCTCAGCCTCCGACACTCCAGGGAAAACAGCCCCAGGCTATTCAGCCTCTACCTATAGCTCAAATCCTCCAAGTGAGACCAAGTACACATAATATTCCAAAAGTGGCCTAACCAATGTCCTGTACAGCCACAACATCACCTCCCAACTCCTGTACTCAGTGCTCTGACCAATAAAGGAAAGCATACCAAACGCCTTCTTCACTATCCTATCTACCTGCAACTCCACTTTCAAGCATGTTGTGAAACTTTAAAGGGTTCATAAATGATATACAAGGATGTTACCAGGGTTGGAGGGTTTGAGCTATAGGAAGAGGTTGAATAGACTGGAGCTATTTACCCTGGAATGTTGGAGGCTGAGGGGTGACCTTATAGAAGTTTATGAAATCATGAGTGGCATGAATAGGATAAATAGACAAGGTATCTTCCCTAGGGTTGGGGGAGTCCAAAACTAGAGGACATAGGTTTAAGGTAAGAGAGAAAAGATTTAATAGGGACCTAAGGGGCAACTTTTTCACGCAGACTGTTGTGTGTAAGGAATAAGCTACCAGAGGAAGTGGTGAAGGCTGGTACAATTATAACATTTAAAAGGCATCTGGATGGGTATATGAATGGGAAGAATTTAGATGGATATGGGCCAAATACTGGCAAATGGTGCTACATTTATTTAGGATAACTGATCGGTATGAAGGGTCTGTTTCCGTGTTGTACATCTGTATGACTCTATAATTAACATGCTGTGAATGAAGAGGAACCAGAATACATATATTTCTAGTAAACCTTCTGGAAAGTGTCACGTGAAAGGTTATTATGGAAAGTAAAAGTTCACAGTGTCGGGGAGGGGTAACATATCTGCATGGCTAGCTAACAGGATATAGTAATCATAAATGCATCTTTTCCTGGAGCTTCAACATTTTTTCAATTATTATAAATGATTTGAAGAGACTAAAGGTACATTGCTACAATTGCTGATCACACAAAGATAGTTAGGAATGTCAGTTGTGAAGCGGGCATAAAAAACATACAAAGGGACATAGGTTAGGTCAGTGAACAAAGATCTGGTAGAGTGTAATTTGAGAAAAAAACTGAAAGATTGACCATTTTGGCAGGAGAAATAAAACTGTATGTTATCTAAATGTGAGAAACTGCAGAGCTCAGGGATGTGAGGGATTTCAGTGTCTGAGTGTATGAATTGCAAGAGTTGTGGCTATTCTAGCACATTAGTTGCAAACATTTAGCCTGTGGTTACAGCAAATAATTAGGAAAGCGAATAGAATGTTATGGTTTATTATAAGTATTGACTACAAAAGTAGGGAGGTTATGCATCAGTTTTACAGGGCACTAGTGAGACCACACCTGGAGTATTGTGTATAGTACTGAACTCCTCATTTAAGGAAGAACATAAATGCATTTTTATCATTTCAGAGGTCTCTCATAATCCTACGCACCTCTATTGAGAAACCATCCAATGCATCCCTGAATACCTCAATTGAGCAGCACATTCCAAACCCTACCTAATTGCTGTGAATTTTTTTCTCACCTTGCACTCTGTAAACTACTCTTGCCTCCATTTCAAACAGACAGTTCACAGCCTTGTCTTACTGTTTAACACTGAGCTAAATTTCAGACTCCAAATTGCCTCTAACTGTAGCTCAGATCCTCCAACCCTGGCAACATCCTTGTAAATCTTTTCTAAACCCTTTCAAGTTTCACAACATCTTTCCGAAAGGAAGGAGACCAGAATTGCACACAATATTCCAACAGTGGCCTAACCAATGTCCTATTGCCTATGTCAGCCATTTTACTGAGTCCCCTGTATGTGCCTTCAATAACATTGAATGTAATTATTTCAACACTCTGAGGGTCTCACTTCTCCATCAACGGCATGGATACATCACACATACATCATGCCTGACAAGCATCATTGAATTTTTTGACGAGGTGACTAAAGTATTGGTTAGGGGAATGTCTATGGATGTTAGCGAGTTTTGAGAAGATTTGTAGCTCAGGTTGGGGTTTTGGATATAGGTTTGCTCGCTGAGCTGCAAGGTTCATTTCCAGACTTTTCATCACCCTACTAGGTAACATCTTCGGTGAGCCTCAGATGAAGCACTGCTGATAATTCCTGCTTTCTATTATATGTTTGGGTTTCGTTGGGTTGGTGATGTTACCTCGCAGGGGGACGAAATGTCTGGAAATGAAATTTCCAGCTCAGCAAGCAAAACTACATCCAAACTTCTATAGCTGTTGTTTATACTGTCTCCCAGAAGGCATTTTATAAAGCCTCACACAAGAGACTGTTAACTAAGATAGAAGCCCATAGATTTGAAGGTAAATTTGCAGATGACAGGAAGTAGGGATAATGGATAGGCACTCAAAATGGCAGGATAGGATGTGACCAGTGGTATTTTACAAGGATCTGTGTTAGGACCTTAATCATTCACATTATTTATTAACAATTTGCATTATGTTATAGGAAGTCATACATCCAAATTTTATAATGAGATAAAGTTAGGTGACACTGTAGAGCATAAAATTACAAACAGATATAGAGTAGGCGAATGGGCAAAACTATAGCAGATGTAGTTCAATGTAAGCAAGTGTCACGTTATCTATTTTGGACTGAAAAGGGATAGTTCAGGGTGCTTTCTAAATGGTACAAAGTTAAATACAGTGGATGTCCAAATAGACTTGGGGATCAAGGTGCATAAATATTTAAAATACCACAAACAAGTGCAGAACATAATCAAGAAGGCTAATGGGTTACTGGCCTTTATATCTAGAGGACAGGATTATAAGGACATAGAAGTTAAGTCGCAAAATAAAATCCTGGTTAGACTCCATTTGGAGTACTGTGAGCAGATTTGGGCACCATATCTTAGGAAGGATAAACTAACTTTGGAGGGAATAAAATGAATGACAATTTTACCTGGAGTTCACAGGTTAGGTTATGTGGAGAAATTGTACAAATTCAGCCAATTTTCTCTGGAATTTAGAAGATTGAAGGGGTTTGATCAAAGTCATAGAGTCATAGAGATGTACAGCATGGAAACAGACCCTTCGGTCCAACCTGTCCATGCCGACCAGATATTCCAACCCAATCTAGTCCCACCTGCCAGCACCCGGACCATATCCCTCCAAACCCTTCCTATTCATATACCCATCCAAATGCCTCTTAAATGTTGCAATTGTACCAGCCTCCACCACATCCTCTGGCAGCTCATTCCATACACGTACCACCCTCTGCGTGAAAAAGTTGCCCCTTAGGTCTCGTTTATATCTTTCCCCTCTCACTCTAAACCTATGCCCTCTAGTTCTGGACTCCCCAACCACAGGGAAAAGACTTTGCCTATTGATTCTATCTATGCCTCTCATAATTTTGTTAACCTCTATAAGGTCACCCCTCCGACGCTCCAGGGAAAACAGCCCCACCCTGCTCAGCCTCTCCCTGTAGCTCAGATCCTCCAACCATGGCAACATCCTTGTAAATCTTTTCTAAACCCTTTCAAGTTTCACAACATCTTTCCGAAAGGAAGGAGACCAGAATTGCACACAATATTCCAACAGTGGCCTAACCAATGTCCTGTACAACCGCTACGTGACCTCGCAACTCCTGTACTCAATACTCTGACCAATAAAGGAAAGCATACCAAACGCCTTCTTCACTACCCTATCTACCTGCGACTCCACTTTCAAGGATCTATGAACCTGCACTCCAAGGTCTCTTTGTTCAGCAACACTCCCTAGGATCTTACCATTAAGTGTATATGTCCTGCTAAGATTTGCTTTCCCAAAATGCAGCACCTCGCGTTTATCTGAATTAAACTCCATCTGCCACTTCTCAGCCCATTGGCCCATCTAGTCCAGATCCTGTTGTAATCTGAGGTAACCCTCTTCGTTGTCCACTACACCTCCAATTTTGGTGTCATCTGCAAACTTACTAACATTCAACATATTAACAGAAAAGGACAGAAAAGGTAGATAAAGATAAACTATGTCCATCAGTTAAGAATTCTAGAACTAGGGTCATAGTCTAAACATTGGGTCAGACTGTTGAGGAGAGATGTTAGGAAGCACTTCTACACATAAAGGATGATAGAGGTTTAGAATTCTCTTGCACAAACTGCATTCGTTACTAGATCAGTTGTTAATTTTAAATCTTTTTAAATTTTAGATAGATTAATTTTTAAGGAAAGGCATTTAAGGAGATGGGCCAAAGATCCAAAGATATGGAATTAGACCACAGATCAGCCATGATCTCTTTGAATAGTGGAATAGGCTTGAGGGGTTGAATGGCCTATTCCTGTTCCAATGAATAGCATGTGCACATGTTCTCTTGCAAAATAAGTTTGACTCACTCATTACTCATTTCCAAATATGTTAAATTTCAAATCCTTGAGCTCATATTTAACTCGTTTATGACCCTGCCTCATTAGACTTCTGTAACCCAACCATCCACCTTTTGGCTTTTTATGTAATTTCATTTTCTACTGTCCCTCCACTCTTTCTGAAGTTTGCAGATGCTTTACACCTAGTTTAGAATTTCACCTATTTCATTTTTTAAAATAATCTGCTTGAAATAGCAGGTCTTCAGTCAAGCCTTCTCTACCTCACTCTTTGGCCTACACTAACATGCTTGTAGTCATTTTTTTAAGGTGTTATACAAATTAATATATAAATTATATAAAGGTTTTCCATTTAGATCTTACTCTTACTCACTGAAAATCCCAAGAGAGGCAGCATAAGAAAGAAGTTAACCAGAATTCTGAAGTGCTGCTCAGTGACTGTTCTGTGTGATTCAGGGAGAAAAAGATGTCTGAGATCTTATTAATTATGATTTGGAGATGCCGGTGTTGGACAGGGGTGTACAAAGTTAAAAATCACACAGCGCCAGGTTATAGTCTTATTAATTGGATTAGTAGATGCTGTAATATCGCTGCCCTGTACAGTTGTAAGGATTATTTTTGTTGAATGTAATTATTTCATATATCTATTTTATCAAATTTATGTTTAACTGCCAGAGGAAGTGGTGGAGGTTGGTACAATTGCAACATTTAAAAGGCATCTGCATGGGTATATGAATGGGAAGAGTTTAGAGGGATATGGGCCAAGAGTTGGCAAATGGGACTGGATTAGGTTGGGATATCTGTTCGGCGTGGATGAGTTGGACCGAAGGGTCTGTTTCCGTGCTGTACATCTCTATGACTACAAATACAGAAAAAAAGGTGGCTCAGTGGTTAGCACTGCTGCCTCACAATGCCAGGAACCCGGGTTCAATTCAACCCTAGAGGGATCATGTGGACTTTGCACATGTTCCTGGTATCTGTGTGGATTTCCTCCCACAGTCCAAAAATGTGAAGGTTAGGTGGATTGGCCATACTAAATTACCCATAGTGTCCAGAGTTGTGCAGGCGAGGTGGGATGCATCGGAAATGCTGGGTTATGAGGACAAGATGCTCTTTGGACGGTCAGTGTGGCCTCGGTGGGCCGAATGGCCTGTTTCCACACTGTAGGGATTCTAAGAAGAAATCATAAAGCCCACTTTGTTTCAAATACAAACCCAACTGTCAGGTGTGACATCTGCCTTCATTCACGTTTGTCTAACAGTATCGAAATTAGGACTGTCTTTTTGTCAACTTTCCCTGAAACCGATCCCAGTCCAAACTAATATTTTCAATTTGTCGCTGATAAATAGAGGGTACATTTTAAAACGCCGAACGACAAATTATTTAGCGGCAGTCGCTGATTTCCGCTCTGGTTACCATTGGCAACGAGAGGCGTAAACTTCAGCCGGCGTCTGGTTTGCGACATTTTACGGTAACGGTTGCTAAGTGAAGTTGGAGAGGATTGAGCGGAGCGGGAGAGAGGTACTGCTTTTATATGGATAGAATCGATATTGTTGTTTGATCAGTTTATTAAAGCACAAATACCGATTAAATCTTTTGGATTGACATCACAGGAATATGCCAGCGGGTCCAGTAAATTAAAGGTGGCTGTTTACGCTCTGCACCACACCCATCCCCACCTCCTCCACCTCTCCCCTGTAACATTATTCCTTCTATTTCTTTGCTGCTGCATGGGTTTATTTTCATTCCCGTTAAATTCACTTTTGACGTTCGCCTCAGCCACCCCCATGTGATACCGAGTGAAGGCATTTCTCAGGAATTCCTCATTAATTACAGACTGGCTTCACGGTCCATCAAAAGGTGAAACACCGAAGTTATCTTGGAAATCTGAAATAAAACCAGAAATTGCTGCACGTAATCAACAGGTCAGACAGCATCGGTCCATGGAGGAAAACGGTTAACGTTTCATGTCCTTGACATCTTATTAGAGGAGGAGGAGGAGGAGGAGGAGAAAGTTATAGGTGTGGCAGTGGCTACCAGTGTTTTTCCTTTAATGTCTTGAGGCGTTTCATAGAGGTATTGCACGAGTTATTTAAGGAACTGTTATGTCACCAAAAGCTTGGTCTTTAATTTCTTAAAGGAGGAAAGTGAAACAGAAAAGTGTAAGGTGGGTATTCAGATCAGGGGGCTTAAGTACCTGAAGTCACGACCACCGATTTAAAGTTCGGGTGTGCAAGTGACTAGGATTAGAGGAATACACATATCTAAGGATTGTGGGGCATGAAGGAGATGGAGTTCCACAATTTTGATGCTGGGAAAATGAAGGAAAAGTGATATGTTTCCAAGCCAGGGTGATGTGTGGCTTGGTGGGGACCTTGCATGTAGTAGTATTTTGTGTATTGGCTGCCCTTATGGAGTGGAGTGATTGTGGAGTTAGAAGGTACTGTCTTGAGGACCCTTGGTGAATTTCTTTAGTGCATCTTGTAGGAAGTACACACATTTACCACCGAGCATCAGTGCTGAAGGGAGTGAATGTTTGTGGATGTGGTGTCAATCAAGGAGGCTGCTTTGTTCTAGAGGTTGTCAAGTTTCTAAGGAATATCCGTCACATTCCTGACTTGTACTATCTAGATGATCACAGGCTTTGAGATGTCAAGGACCTAGCACCTGACCTGCTTTCGTCGCCACAGTATTTATATGGCCATTTGAGTTCAGTTTCTGATGAATGATAAATCTCACGATATTGATAATGGGAGATTCCAATGGTAATGCTATTGATTATCAGGGTTAATGATTAGATTATCTTTTTGTGGAAATGGTCATTGCCTGGCACTTGCATGGCATGAATGTTGTAGATTATGGAAACAGACCCTTAGGTCCAATTCATCCATGCTGACCAGATATCCTAACCTAATCTAGTACTATTTGCCCATACCCCTCTAAACCCTTCCTATTGATAGATCCATCCAGATGCCTTTTAAATGCTGCAATTGTGCCAGCCTCCACCACTTCCTCTGGCAGCTCATTCCATATATGCACCACCCTCTACATGAAAAAGCTGCCCCTTAGATCCCTTTTATATCTTTCCCCTCTCACCATAAACTTATGCCTTCTAGTTCTGGACTCCCTCACCCCAGAAAAAAGGCTTTATCTATTTATCCTATCTATGCCCCTCGTGATTTTATAAACCTCTATAAGGTCACCCCTCAGCTTCCAATACTCCAGGGAAAACAGCCCCAGCCTATTCAGCCTCTCCCTATAGCTCAAATCCTCCAACCCTGGCAACATCCTTAATCTTTTCTGAACCCTTTCAAGTTTCACAACGTCTTTCCAAGAGGAAGGAGATGAGAATTGCACACAATATTCCAAAAATGGCCTAACCCATGTCCTGTACAGCCGCAACATGACCTCCCAACTCCTATACTCAATACTCTGACCAATAAAGGAAAGCATACCAAACACCTCCTTCACTATCCTATCTACTTGCGACTCTAATTTCAAGAGCTATGAATCTGTACTCCGAGATGTCTCTTTTCAGCGATACTCCCTAGGATCTTACCATTAAGTGTATAAGTCCAGGTCTGTTTTTCGCTCTGTTACTGAAGATTAAGTGCATATGTTAATCAGTTATTGCATTTTCATTGAATAGGTTTTGTTTGAATAAATTAGTAATTGTGTTCATTAAGGAAACTGGGTTGATAGATCATATTGATAAAAACCTGATGTGGACGAGATATTTATTTAATCATCTTGGTAATTGTTTTGAAGTATTTATATTTCATGTCATGAAAATCATTGGAACATTAAGTGAAGTGCATTTCATTCAGCGAATAGTGAAAGTAAGTCAACCAGTGACTTGAAACAGCTTATAAGTCGCAGGGTTTCTTCATCATCAGAGTCTGCTACATGATTTATGCATCAATAAGCTGTATTACTTAGATGCTATCACACTGGTTTAATATAGCTACTTGTCCACTATCTATGTCTATACATACATTTCTGCTGGAGGTTACTGAATACAGATTCGGAGTGGGAACTGAAGCCCATTTTCTTTTCTAACCTGGGGGAAACTGTAACCAATTTCGGTGCTTTTGCTGCGTTCCTAGTTAAGGTCAACAATTTAAGCACTGATTTCAAATCTGGTATCTTCAATACCTAAATATCTCAGGAAATCACTTCGATCAATAAATCAAAGTTTGGTGTCATCATGCCAAATATGTCTGAGGTGTTGTAGACATCAAACTTGTAATGTTTATCAATTAGTTAGGAAGTAAGAACAATGTCTTTATTCGGTATTAACACAAAAATTATATTGCGTCAGGTAATTTATTTTTAAACTTTAACATCTTATTTTCTTTTTGAAAATAGGTACAGCATATAGTAATACAATGGGATATGACATTGATCGATTTGTAGGCTATGTAAATGAAGGATTGCTGTGTTGCATCTGTCGAGATGTGTTGGAGAATCCTTTACAGGCTCCGTGTGAACATGCCTTCTGTACTACTTGCATTCATGGCTGGCTCGTGCAGAATCATAATTGCCCTGAAGATCGTCAGGCTTTGGATGTATCCATGCTTCGACCATTGTTTAGGTAATCTAGCCATTTACCCGTAATATTTAAAGAAAAGGATGTGTATATTTATTTCCTGTGGCACGTTTTTGTTACACTTAATGGACATATTGATGACACAAAATTTGCTCATGCTTCTTCTATTGGGATGTGCTAAAAGATTCTTCCACCAACTGAACATACTCTAATACAGAGGTCAGAATATCTGTAGACTATGGTCTATAAATATTAATTTCGTTCCAAGATGGAGCGCACACTCCCACTCCATGAGCATCAGTTTTGTTAATCAGCCTTTTATTTGGTACTTTGTCAAACATTTTCTTTAAATCTACAAAGACAACAACCATTGCATTCCCTTTGTTAACTTTTTGTTATTTAATCAAAAAATGCAATTAGTCAAACACTTTAAGTAGACAGGGTGGTTAAAAAGATGTTTGGCACACTTGCATTTATTGCTGAGTCCTTTGAGTATAGGAGTTGGTAAGTCTCGTTGAGGTTGTACAGAACATTGGTGAGGCCTCTTCTGGAATACTGTGTCCAGTTTTGGTTGCCCAGTTATAGGAATGATATTAAGAAGCTGGAGAGGTTCAAAAGAGATTTACCAGGATGTTGCCAGGTATGGAAGGTTTGAGTTATAAGGAAAGGCTGGGACTTTTTCCAGTGGAGCTTAGGAGGTTGAGAGGAGACCTGATAGAAGTTTGTAAAATAATGAGGGGTATAGCCGAAGTTAATGGTAGTTGTCTTTTCCCAAGGATGGGGGATTTCAAGCCTAGGGGACACATTTTTAAGGTGAGAGGAGAGAGAATTAATAAACATGAGGGGCAAATTGTTTTTACAGTGTGGTTCGCATGGTGGTTGTAGGTAACATTACAATGTTGTATAATTACAACATTTAAGACATTTGGAGGGATATGGGCCAGGAGCAGGCAGGTGAGACCAGTTTAATTTGGGATTATCTTCGGCATGGACTGGTTGGACTGAAGGATCTGTTTCAGTGCTGTATGACTCAATGACTCTCTGACTTTTAACTTTACAAATGCATGTTGACTATTCTTAATTGAGTCATCCCTTTCCAAATTAAATTGACTGGTCTGTAATTACGTAAAAACAATGACCGCAGATGCTGGAAATCAGATTCTGGATTAGAGTGATGCTGGAAAAGAACAGCAGTGCAGACAGCATCTAAGGAGCAGGAAAATCAAGGTTTTGGGCAAAAGCCTTCATCAGGAATACAAGCAGAGTGCCTGAATGGTGGAGAGGTAAGTGAGAGGAGAGTGGGGGTGGGGGTGGGGAGAAAGAGCATAGAGTACAATAGGTGAGTGGGGGTGGGGATGAAGGTGATAGGTCAGGGAGGAGGGTAGAGTGGATAGGTGGGAAGGAAGATAGGCAGGTAGGACAAGTCATGGGGATACTGCTGAGCTAGAAGTTTGGAGCTGGGGTGAGGTGGGGGGGCAAGGGAAATGAGGAAACTGTTGAAGTTCACATTGATGCCCTGGGGTTGAAGTATTCCGAGGCGGAAGATGAGGCGGACTTCCTCCAGGCTTCGGGTGGTGAGGGAGCGGCGGTGGAGGCGGCCCAGGACCTCCATGTCCTCGGCTGAGTGGAAGGGGGAATTGAAATGGTGGGCCACAGGGAGGTGTGGTTGATTGGTGCAGGTGTCCCAGAGATGTTCTCTAAAGCGCTCTGCTAGGAGGCATCCAGTCTCCCCAATGTAGAGGAGACTGTATCGGGAGCAACGGATACAATAAATGATATTGGTGGATGTGCTGGTAAAACTTGGATGGATGTGGAAGGCTCCTTTAGGGCCTTGGATGGAGGTGAGGGAGGAGGTGTGGGCGCAGGTTTTGCAATTCCTGCAGTGGCAGGGGAAGGTGCCAGGACCTGACCAGGTAGTCACGGAGGGAACAGTCTTTGTGGAAGGCGGAAAGGGGTGGGGAGGGAAATATATCCCTGTGGTGGAGTCCGTTTGGAGGTGACAAAAATGTCGGTGGATGATTTGGTTTATGCGAAGGTTGGTAGGGTGGAAGGTGAGCACCAGGGGTGTTCTGTCCTTGTTACAGTTGGAGGGGTGGGGTCTGAGGGTGGAGGTGCAGGATGTGGACGAGATGCGGTGGAGGGCATCTTTAACCACGTGGGAAGGGAAATTGCAGTCTCTGAAGAAGGAGGCCATCTGGTGTGTTCTGTGGTGGAACTGGTCCTCCTGGGAGCAGATACGTCGGAGGCAGAGGAATTGGGAATACAGGATGGCACTTTTACAGGAGGTAGGGTGGGAAGAGGTGTAATCCAGGTAGCTGTAGGAGTCGGTGGGTTTGTAAAAAATGTCAGTGTCAAGTCAGTCGTCATTAATGGAGATGGAGAGGTCCAGGAAGGGGAGGGAGGTGTCAGAGATGGTCCAGGTAAATTTAAGGTCAGGGTGGAATGTGTTGGTGAAGTTGATGAATTGCTCAACCTCCTCACGGGAGCAGGAGGTGGTGCCAATGCAGTCATCAATGTAGCGGAGGAAGAGGTGGGGAGTGGTGCCGGTGTAATTACGAAAGATGCACTGTTCTACGTAGCCAACAAAGAGGCAGTCATAGCTGAGGCCCATATGGGTGCCCATGGCTACCCCTTTGGTCTGGAGGAAGTGGGAGGATTCGAAGGAGAAATTGTTAATGTTGAGGACCAGTTCAGCCAAATGAATGAGAGTGTCGGTGGAAGGGTACTGTTGGAAACGTAGGGAGAGGAAGAAACGGAGGACTTGGAGGCCCTGGTCTTGGCGGATGGAGATGTAGAGGGATTGGATATCCATGGTGAAGATGAGGTGTTGGGGGCCGGGGAAACGGAAGTCTTGGAGGAGCTGAAGGGCATGGGTGGTGTCTCGAATGTATGTGGGGAGTTCCGGGACTAGGAGGGATAGGACAGTATAGAGATGAGTTCAGTGGGGCAGGAGCATGCTGAGACAATGGGTCGGCCAGGGTGGTCAGGCTTGTAGATCTTGGGATGGAGGTAGAACCGGGCAGCGCAGGGTTCCTGGACTATGAGGTTGGAATCTGTGGGTGGGAGATCTCCTGAGGTGATGAGGTTCTGTATGGTCTGTGAGATGATTTGATGATGAGGGGCGGGGTCATGGTCAAGGGGGCGGTAGGAGGTGTCTTCAAGTTGGCGTCTGGCTTCAGTGGTGTAGAGGTCAGTGCGCCAGACTACCACTGCACCCCCTTTATCTGCTGGCTTGATAGTGAGGTTGGGATTGGAGCAGAGGGAGTGGAGGGCAGTGCGTTGTGAGGGTGAGAGGTTGGAGTGGGGGAGGGGGGTAGACAAGTTGAGGTGGTTAATGTCTCGGCGACAGTTGAAAATGAAGAGGTCGAGGGCGGGTAATAGGCCAGCACGGGGTGTCCAGGTGGATGGAGTGTGTTGGAGGTGGGCAAAGGGGTCCTCGGAAGGTGGGCGTGAGTCCTAATTGTGAAAGTAAGCTCGGAGGCGGAGCTGGTGCCGGTGGAAGAAGTGTTCGACATCACGGCGTGTATTAATTTCATTGATGCGTGGATGGAGGGAGATGAAGCTGAGTCCTTTGCTGAGGACTGATCGTTCATCCTCAGTGAGGGGAAGGTCTGGGGGGATGGTGAAAACTTGGCAGGGCTGGGAGCTGGGATCTGGGATCTGGTGTGGGTGTGGAGCTGGGAGTAGGGGCGGAGCCTGTAACTGGAGTGGGTGTGGTAGTGGGGGGAATTGGGGTGGAGTTGTGAGCAGGGGTGGTGTTCCCCTCAGGGTTCTAGGGAGCGGGGATGGTGACAGTGGGATCTGTGGGGGGCATGTCAGCAGAATGCAGGTGAGTAACAGTGGGGGTGAAAGTGGTGGCAAACACAGCACTGGGGAGAGGGGGCGTTATGTGAGGGGCGGAAGTGGTGCCACGTGTAGTGCATGAAGAATTGAGGGGCAGAAGTGGCTGTGGAAGTGGCCATGATGGGGGCAGAAGTGATGTCATCCATCACCGTGGGGACGAGTCCTCAGTGAGGGGGAGGTCTGGAGGGATGGTGAAAACTCGACAGGGCTGGGAGCTGGTAACTGGTGTGGGTGTGGAGCTGGGAGTAGGGGCGGAGCTGGGTGACCTTTCACCATTTCTTGAGCAAGAGTATCCACTTTTCAATCCTCTGGCACCTCCATCCCATTTGATTTGATTTATTATTGTCAAATGTATTGTGATATAGTGAAAAGTATTGTTTTGCATGCTACTTTGGCTAATCATACCATACATAAGTACATTTGGGTAATAGAACAGAATGCAGAAGATAGTGTTACAGCTACAAAGAAGGTGCAGAGAAATATCAACTTTAATATGAGGGGTCCATTGAAAAGTCTAAAAACAGTGAGGAAGAAGCTATTCTTGAATCTAGTCGTACATGTAATCCCAAATTCCCACTTCTCTAAGCAACCTGGGATACAAGCCATCCGGAGCAGGCAGTTCATACACTAAGCCATTCCAATTGACCATTACCTTTATCATTTTCAAAATTTTGTTCTTGTGTAAAGGCTTTGATTCTTCCTTATCTTTGTAAATAGAGATAACTTTGCATATATGAGTTGGCAGCTCTATTTATGACTGCTCAATGCAAAGATGGGTATAGTTGAAGATCATTTGACCGAGGACACTGCCCTGAAATGAACATGTAATGGAAATACAAAATACTGCCTATTTTTTTAACAATTGATTATCAAGGAAAAACTTGAATTTTCTGCTTCTGAGCTGGTGTATTTGGGTTTCAAAAATATTTCTATGGAAGTGTGCATTCTTCATTAATTCCTTCTCCCTGGCACTGATTCAACTCTGTAGACTTCAATTAATTGTGACCTATATCATGTATCATTTGTTGTTCTAAACATTTTTTTTCTCCAAAAGTAATAAGTTAAAGCTCTGTAAGATAGATAGCAATATAGCTTTGGCTCTTGTTTTACTTTGAGATTAATTTTAATTTACAATGAACTGCATTAACTAAAGCATAAGTGATGTTCAAGATTACAAACTAACACAGATATTGTGAAATTTTAAAACAGAATACAAATTGCATTATTTATAGCTATTATTAAAACTGAGATCAATAACTTTATATTTTGAGACTGCAGTTTAGATGGGGTAAAATGAAGGGAGGGATGTGACCTGTTCTGGAGTCTAGGCAGAAGTGAGGACTGCAGATGCTGGAAACCAGAGTTTAGATCAGTGTGGTGCTGGAAAAGCACAGCAGGTCAGGCAACATCTGAGGAGCAGGATGTGCCTAATAGCTGCTTCGATTGCTCAAGATCGAGGAAAGACTTGACTTATTTTGAAAATTTTAAAGGGGGAGGCCTAGTGGTATTATCACTAGACTATTAATCCTGAGACCCTAGTAATGTTCTGGGTCACCCAGATTTGAATCCCACTCTGGCAGAAATTGAATATGGTGGAATTTTAGTCCTGTAGAAGTCTGGAATTAAGAGTCTAATGAAATGATTTCATGATGGTGAAACAATTATCAGAAAAGCTCATCATATTCACTAATGCCCTTTAGAGAAGGAAACTACCAAGTCTGGCTGATATGTGACTCCAGACCCATAGCAATATGGTTGACTCTTCATTGCCCTCTGAAATGCCCTAGAAAGACACTCAGTTGTAACAATCGCTATAAAGTCTCAAAAAAGAAATGAAACTGTATTACCTGATACCAGACTAAGAACTGGAAGCGACAATGGCAAAATCAGTCCAATCGGCCCAGCAGAGTCAAAATTTGGAAAGCTGTCTAAGACTAATCAAATACGCCCTGAATCATGTCTATTCCTGGATATGATCTATCTCACTGTCCTGACAGGCCCAGAGCAATGGCAGCACAGATGAATACAGAGGTGAGGGAGTTGCCCTGGGAGTCATCAATATTGACTCCAGACACCATTAAGTCTCAGTTTTGGCATCAGGTCGAACACACACAAAAAGTCTCTGTTGAATGGCATGTAAAGATCCCTCTCAGCTGCTGGATCAGTACGTACCCATGTTGAACAACACTAGGAGCAAGCACAAAGAGTGGAAAAGGCACAGAATGTACTGTGGGTAGGGTATTTCAGTCTCCATCACCAAGAGTGACTCAGCAGCACCCACTGCTCAGGTACTAAAGGATGCTGCTGCGAAATGGTCATTAAACTTTTTTTTTACTTGTTAGGTATATGCGAAATGATTTGAATCGCCTACAGATTTGGTGCAAAAATAGGCAGCATGGTTGTGAAACAATCTGTTCTTTAGAAGCTGTTGACAGGCACGAAAGAGAATGTGAATACAGCCAAATTCCTTGCTTAAATGCTGGTAAGTAAAAAGTAACCAAAATAATTTTAAATCAATGTTGTTCTTATTATCTAGAGGTGCTTACAATTTCTGGCTTAGATAGCTCTTTCTAATGAGGGTGAATAGTCTAATTTGAGAAAATATGCTCTCCTTTTTGAAGTACAAGGGTCATATACATTTAACCTGAGTGCAGCTTAACATTTTTGAGTTTCCATAAATTATTATAAGAAGAGAAGATACCTCAGATTTTGATACCTCAGATATATTTTGATTATTAGGATTTCAAATATTTTATGCGGACAGAAACACTAAATGATTTGTTTTGTAAAACTGTAGAATGTGTCTAACTTCTTTACTCCATGTTAAATTATCTGTTATTATATAGGACTGAATTTTTATTAGTTCCTAAAATTGTGAATCTTTTCAGAATTTGTTTGGGGAAAGAAATACAAATTCAAATTGTTGATTCATGAGAAAACTGTGCTCACTTCTGGTTGGATTTTATTCTTCTGATCTCTGCCCTCTGGTGGCTAAACAAAGAATTAACTGCAGTCTGTTAGTTCTTGGCCCAGATGTAGAGAGATCGTTATTGCAGTAGCATATATAGCAGTTGCATGTTAGGACCGTACAGAAGTTCCGATTTGGATGATTCCACGGAAATTACCTAGGAAGTTGCAATTACCTGGCATCTGGAACTCTCAGATAAAGTCTTGAGTTAGAGTCAGAGATTTTCAATGAATCTGTTTTGACTTTACTTAATAATTACCCAGGAAAAGTTAGAGGAATTAAAACCTATTACACCTTCTGGTTAACTATTAAATTGAACCCCAACTCACCATTACCTGAAGCTCACTTCTATTTAACCTGCCACTGTATGAACCTTGGCGAAAGTGAGGACTGCAGATGTTGGAGATTAGAGTCAAGATTAGAGTGGTGCTGGAAAAGCACAGCAGGTTAGGCGGCATCCGAGGTGCAGGAAAATCGATGTTTCGGGCAGGAGCCCTTCATCATTGGACTAGAACCCATTCCTGATGAAGGGCTCCTACCCGAAACATCGATTTTCCTGCTCCTCGGATGTTGCCTGACCTGCTGTGCATTTCCAGCACCACTCTAATCTTGACAGTATGAACCTTGCCATCCTCCAAGCTTGCCCCTTTACTTATTTAGCTCGCACGACCTCTTAACTCACATCTTCACTTGAAACCATTAAATAAAGCTGAATATAAATAAATACTAATTTTACCTGGAATTAATATGAATGAAGACATTAAATCTTAAAAAAACACATAAAAATAATCAAAAAAAGTTTAAAAACAACTTTTAAAATAATTTCAAGATGCTGTGTAATTGCCTACCATAGCTTCATTACACTTGTCTTTCAATGTTAATTTCAATGCTGCTGACCTTTCAGTGGCATACCCAGGTTCTGTGTCATCGTGGGCAGTTTCTTTGGGGGAGGGGTATGTGATATTTCTTCACTTCTATTGTACTGTGTTGAGGTCTACACAGCAGCTTGGAATGGAGGTGTCTGGGAGCAGCCAAACTCTCATCTGGCCTATATGATACATGGAAAGCTAAGTGGATATTTTTTTGATTGGACAAATCTGTTACAACAGCAATTGGACGTCCGTGATCTTGATCATGAAGATTTTAATTAACTTGTACCCCAGAAAGTATGTTTTTAATCTAATCTGCCAGGAAGGAATTCATTGAATTCCTGAATATCTGTATCTTGCAAGTCAGACCAAAAATCGTACTGTGGAATATCTTGCCTGCAAGAATTGAGAAAATTCTCAGCTGTGCATACTGACCAGGAACAAAACGTGAATGAGAAATTATCGTTTGACCAATAATATTCTGTCTCCACACCCCTTTTCTGCTCCTGTTCGTTTATTGATTTTTTTTCATTGTAGCGGTTAGGGTAGAAAATCTTTAAGCTCAAGTATTTAAACCAAGTCTAACTGTTCCTATGTAAAATAAAAGGTGCGATATGGCATTTGGTGCACTGTGTTAAGTTTGGGTCCTCTTACTCAGTAAAAGGAGTATGATTTATATGTGTTCATATTTTTCTTCAAAATTTGTATTAAACAAATATCATATTGGTGTTGGTCTATTTTAGTGAAGAGATTAAACATTAACTAGACTAAAGTTTCCAAAACCATGATTTTAAACCATGGTTTAAAATCATGGTTTAAAATGTGTCAGAGAGTAGTTGAAGGCTTCTTGGAGTGTTTAATGGAAGTTTTGTTTTCTTTGTTGTAAATTACACAATAAAATTAAACTATTAACTTACAAACTAAGATGACCAAGTTTCTTTTAACAAAAAAATTTTAAATTAAGTTTGAAGGAGACCTGACTAAAGTAAAAGCTAATACAGCTTCTTGAAAAAAAAGGGGATTGTTCAGAACAATTAAGGAGATAAATTAAATAATTTCTTAAACCATTTGCACTACTTACCAGCACACAATAAACAAAAAAGAAAAACTTTACCTTTCCAACACACCAGAGTCTTTTTTTTGGTTAGAGGGGAGGACGGGTGGGAGACACTACACGTGTAGTATCTCGGGTTTAGCCACTGTCCAAATATAACAATTCACTCACCTTCCCAGAGCGCAATTCGAGCGCTCCCATTCAGCACCTTGCTCAGTGAAAGTGTTTAGTTTGTAGAACCCTCAGACTGGGAGTATTTGGTTGGAAATCTGTATTAGTTATTATAGAATCATAGAATCCTGAGTGCAGAAAAAAGCCATTTGGCCTATTGAGTCTGCACTGACTGTTCGAACAGCTCCATTTTGTCGCAGCAGAGGGAGCAGTGAGAGCGAGGACCAGGGGGCTGCTGGGAAGGTAAGTTTCCCATTTAAGTACTAACCTCATGGAATCCGCGGCCTCCAGTTCACAGCGGGAGCAGTGAGAGCAAGGAGCTGAATGGGATTGCTCAAATTGCGCTCTGGGAAGGTGAGTGAATTGTTATATTTGGACAGTGGCTAAACCCGAGATACTACACGTGTAGTGTCTCCCACCCGTCCTCCCCTCGAACCAAAAAAAAAGACTCTGGTGTGTTGGAAAGGTAAAGTTTTTCTCTTTTGTTTATTGTGTGCTGGTAAGTAGTGCAATTGGTTTAAAAAATTATTTAATTTATCTATTATTTGATTTTGTAGTTGGACTAAATTAATCTTAAGAGTAAAAATGGCAGGACATCACAGACCTGTGTTATGCTCCTCTCGCTCAACATGGGAGCTCAGGGTTGTAGCTGATGTACCTGGCTTCTTCACGTGCAGGAGATGTGTCCAGCTGCAGGTCTTGTTAGACCATATGATGGCTCTGGGGCTGCGGATGGACTTACTTTGGGACATCTGTGACACTGAGGAGGTCGTGGATAGCATGTTTAGCAAATTGGTCACACCGCAGATTAGGATTGCTGAGGGAGAAAGGGAATGGATGACCAAAAGGCAGAGAAAGAGCAGGAAGGCAGTGCAGGTATCCCCTGTGGTAATCTCCGTCCAAAACAGGTATACTGTTCTGGATACTGTTGGAGGGGGATGACTCACCAAGGGAAGGCAGCAGTAGTCAGGTTCATGGCACCGAGGCTGCCTCTGCTGGACAGAAAGAAGGGAAAAAGAGTGAAAGGGCTATAGTCATAGGGGATTCAATTGTAAGGGGAGTAGATTGGCGGTTCTGTGGCTGAAAATGAGACTCCCAAATGGTATGTTGCCTCCCAGGTGCACGAGTCAGGGATGTCTCAGATCAGCAGCAGAACATTCATAATGGAGAGGGTGAACAGCCAGCTGCCATGATGCACATAGGCACCAATGATGTAGGTTAAAAAGAACTGGATGAGGTTCTACAAGCAGAATCTAGGGAGATAGGGGCAAAGTTAAAAAGTAGGACCTCAGAGGTAGGAATGTCAGGCTTGCTACCAGTGCCACATGCTAGTCAGAGTAGAAATTAAATAATAGGCAGGATGAATGAGTGGCTTGAGAGATGGTGCGGGGGGAGGGATTCAGATTTTTGGGACATTGGGACCAATTCCGGGGGTGGTGGGACAATTACAAATCGGACGGTCTACATCTGGGCCAGATTAGAACCAATGTCCAAGGGTGTTGGGGAGGGATTGAACTAATGTGGCAGGGCAGTGGGAACCAAATGAGGTGGTTAGTGGACAGTAAAGAGGTAGTAACTAAAGTCTGTAAGGAACTAGGTAATGAAACCTCTACTTTTTGTCATTTACATAAATGATTTGGATGCGAGCATAAGAGGTACAGTTAGTAAGTTTGCAGATGACACCAAAATTGGAGGTGTAGTGGACAGCAACAGGTTACCTCAGATTACAACAGGATCTTGACCAGATGAACCAATGGGCTGAGAGGTGGCAGATGAGGTTTAATTCAGATAAATGTGAGGTGCTGCACTTTGGGAAAGCAAATCTTAGCAGGACTTATACACTTAATGGTAAGGTCCTAGAGGGTGTTGCTGAACAAAAAGACCTTGGAGTGCAGGTTCATAGCTCCTTGAAAGTGGAGTCGCAGGTAAATAGGATAGTGAAGAAGGCATTTGGTATGCTTTCCTTTATTGGTCAGAGTATTGAGTACAGGAGTTGGGAGGTCATGTTGCGGCTATACCTGACATTGGTTAGGCCACTATTGGAATATTGCATGCAATTCTGGTTTCCTTCCTATCGGAAAGATGTTGTGAGACTTGAAAGGGTTCAGAAAAGATTTACAAGGATGTTGCTAGGGTTGGTGAATTTGAGCCATAGAGAGAGGCTGAACAGGCTGGGCTGCTTTCCCCAGAGCATTGGAGGCTGAGGGGTGACCTTAAAGAAGTTTACAAAATTATAAGGGACATGGATAGGATAAATAGACAAAGTCTTTTCCCTGGGGTTGGGGAGTCCAGAACTAGAGAGCATAGGTTTAGGGTGAGAGGGGAAAGATATTAAAGAAACCTAAGGGCCAACCTTTTCACACCGAGGGTGGTACGTGTTTGGAATGAGCTGCCAGAGGAAGTGGTGGAGGCTGGTACAATTGCAACATTTAAGAGGCATTTGGATGGGTATATGAATAGGAAGAGTTTGGAGGGATATGGGCCCGGTGCTGGCAGGTGGGACTAGATTGGGTTGGGATATCTGGTCGGCATGGATGGGTTGGACCGAAGGGTCTGTTTCCATGCTGTAGATCTCTATGACTAAGGGGAAGATTATGGGACATCTGTGACACTGAGGAGGTCGTGGATAGCATGTTTAGCAAATGGGACAGGTGATCAGAGGTGTTATTTGTTTTAATGCGAGAAGTGTAGTAGGTAAAGCAGATGAACTTAGGGCTTGGATTAGTACCTGGGAGTATGATGTTATCACTATTACTGAGACTTGGTTGAGGGAAGGGAAAAATTGACAACTAAATATCTCAGGATATGGATGCTTCATGCTGGATAGAGAAGGAGGTAAAAGGGGTCGAGGAGTTGCATTACTTGGTCAGAGGTGATATCACAGCTGTGCTGAAGGAGGGCACAATGGAGGACTCGAGCAGTGAGGCAATGTGGACAGAGCTCAGAAATAGGAAGGGTGTGCTACTAATGTTGGGGCTGTACTACAGGCCTCCCAACAGCGAGCGTGAGATGGAGGTACAAATATGTAAACCAATTATGGAAAGATATAGGAGCAACAGGATGGTGTTAATGGGAGATTTGAATTTTCCCAACATTGACAGGGCTTCATTTAGTGTTAGTGGTTTAGATGGAGCAGAATTTGTAAGGAGCATCCAGGAGGGCTTTCTAGAGCAGTATGTAAATAGACCAACTTGGGAAAGGGCTATACTGGACCTGGTGATGGGGAATGAGCCCGGCCAGGTCATTGAAGTTTCAATTGGGGATTACTTTGGGATAGTAATCACAATTCCATGAGTTATAGACGAGAGTTGTCTTAAAGAGAGTGCGAAATTGGGGGAAGGCCAACCCGAGCAAAATTCAGCAAGAGTTGGGGAACGTGGATTGGGAGCAGCTGTTTGAGGGTAAATCTACATTTGATATGTGGGAGGCTTTCAAAGAGGGATTGATTAGAGTGCAGAACATATGTGTTCCTGTGAAAATGAGGGATAGAAATGGCAAGTATGACAGGTGAAATTGTGAGACTAGCTAAGAGGAAAAAGGATACATTTGTAAGGTCTAAGCTACTGAAAACAGACAAAGCTTTGGAAGACTATTTGGAAATTACGACCAATCTGAACCGAGGAATTAAGAGGGCTAAAGGAGTCATAAAATATCTTTAGCAAACAGGGTTAAGGAAGATCCCAAAGCCTTTTATTCATATATAAGGAGCAAGAGGGTAACTAGAGAAATGGTTGGGCCACAAGGACAAAGGAGGAAAATTATGCGTGGAGTCAGAGAAAATGGGTGAGATTCTTAATGATTACTTTACATTGGTATTCACCGAGGAGAGGGACATGATGGATGTTGAGGGTAGGGATAGATGTTTGATTACTCTAGGTCAAGTCGGCATAAGGATGGAGCAAGTGTTGGGTACTCTGAAAAGCATTAAGGTGGACAAGTCCTCAGGTCCAGATGGGATCTATCCCAGGTTACTGAGGGAAGGAAGAAAGGAAATATCAGGGGCCTTAACGGATGTCTTTGCAGCATCCTTGAACATGGGTGAGGTCCTGGAGGATTGGAGAATTGCTAATGTTGTCCCCTTGTTTAAGAAGGGTAGCAAAGATAATCCAGATAATTTTAGAATGGTGAGCCTGACATCACTGGTAGGGAAGCTGCTTTAGAAGATACTGAGGGATAGGATCTGCTCCAATTTGGAAGAAAATGGGCTTATCAGTGATAGGCAGCATGGTTTTGTGCAGGGAAGATCATGTCTTACCAACTTAATAAAATTATTTGAGGAAGTGACAAAGTTGGTTGATGAGGGAAGAGCTATAGATGTCATTTACATGGACTTCAGTAAAGCTTTTGATAAGGCTTCCCTTGGTAGGCTGATGGTGAAAGTGAAGTCGCATGAGGTCCAGGGTGTACTAGCTAGATGGATAGAGAACTGGCTGGCAACAGGAGACAGAAGGGAAGTTTCTCAAAATGGAGAACTGTGACCAGTGGTGTTCCACAGGGATCCGTGCTGGGACCATTCATGTGTTATATACATAAATGATCTGGAGGAAGGTATAGGTGGTCTGATTAGCAAGTTTATAGATTGGTGGAGTAGCAGATAGTGAAGGGAACTGTCAGAGAATGTAGCAGAATATAGAGAGATTAGGAGAGTTGGGAGGAGAAATGGCGGATAGAGTTCAATCTGGGCAAACGCTAGGTGATGCATTTTGGATGATCCAATTGAAGAGCGAAGTATATGGTAAATGGAAAAGCCCTGGGGATAATGGATGTACAGAGAGATCTGGTGTTGAGGTCCATTGTACCCTGAAGGTGGCAGCGCAGGTTGATATTGGTCAAGAAGGCATATGCATGCTTTCCTTCATCGGACAGGATATTGAGTACAAGAATTGGCAGATCATGTTACAGTTGTATAAGACTTTAGTTCAGCCACATTTGGAATACTACATACAGTTCCGGTTGCCACATTACCAGAAGGATGGGGATGTTTTGGAGAGGGTGCAGAGGGGGTTCATACCAGGGATGTTGCCTGGTATGGAGGGCACTAGCTACGAAGAGAGGTTGATTAGATTGGGATTATTTTCATTAGAAAGACAGAGGTTGAGGGGGGACCTGATTAAGGTCTACAAAATCATGAGAGGTATAGACAGGGTTGATAGCAAGAAGCTTTTTCCCCAGGGTGGGGGGACTCTGTTACTAGGGTCACGAGTTTGAGGTGAGAGGAGAAAAGTTAAGTCAAATATGCATGGAAAGTTCTTTATGCAGAGGGTGGTGGGTGCTTGGAACATGTTGCTAGTGGAGGTGGTAGAGGCAGGGATGATCACATCATTCAAAGTGAATCTAGACAGATACATGAATGGGCAAGGAGCAGAAGGATACAAATCGTTGCCAAATAGGTCAAGGTTTAGATAGAGGATCTGGATCGGTACAGGCTTGGAGGACCAAAGGGCCTGTTCCTGTGCTGCAATATTCTTTGTTCTTTATAATCCCACCCACCCACCCAACTCCTCACATTGAATTTTAATTATGAGAAAGTGAGGACTGCAAATGTTGAAGGTTAGAGTCAAGTGTGTGGTGCAGGAGAAGCACAGCAGGTCAGGCAGCACCCAAGGAGCAGGAGAATCGACATTTCAGGCAAACGCTCTTCATCAGGAATTGTGGTGTGGCAGAGTGGTGTAAGGTGCTGGATTAAGGTTCCAATCTCTAAGGAGGTGTGGGTTCAAATCCCACCGATGCCATTGTGTGGATAGCTTGCTATGCTGCAGCATGTTCGGGATATGCTGTGTTTAAGATCTGTATCGGCCCAACAAGTCCACACCGACCCGCCGAAGCGCAACCCACCCATACCCCTACATTTACCCCTTACCTAACACTATGGGCAATTTAGTATGGCCAATTCACCTGACCCTGCACATCTTTGGACTGTGGGAGGAAACCGGAGCACCCGGAGGAAACCCACGCAGACACGGGGAGAACGTGCAAACTCCACACAGTCAGTCGCCTGCGGCGGGAATCGAACCCGGGTCTCTGGTGCTGTGAGGCAGCAGTACTAACCACTGTGCCACCGTGCCGCCCACTAACAAAGTATAACAAGGTGCATTTTATCATGGCTAATCCACCTAGCCTGCATGTCCCTAGACATTACAAGGCAATTTTTTTTATTTTAGCTTGGCCAATCCACCTAACCTGCATACCTCTGGACTGTGGGAGAAAACTGGAGCACCCAGTGGAATCCCATGCAGACATGGGGAAAACATGCAAACTTGACACAGACAATGACCTGAGGGCCATGGCACAATGAGACAGCATTGCCAACCACTGAGGTTGAATCAATAAATAAGATTATTTAAAGCTGAGAAAGTCGAAGATTTCACTCATGAGAGTGATCAAGGGAAGAGTTTTCTTTACAGCAGAGCTGAGAGTAAGCAGTTAAGTTAAATCTACAAGTTTGATTGGGAAGGAATTTGTCTTGATTTGTAAATAACTGTAAAATATGGTATTGGAGAGAAGGGAATTTGCTTTGCCATGTGTTTTGAAAATCTTACGCCCTAAGTTACTTTTAGATTGTTTGGTTTGTTTAATTTTAGTTTTATTCCTTATCTGTAATAAAGTTCTGTTTTTTTTTATGAAAATCGAAGTTGCAGCCTAGTATACTTTCATTGAAAGGCTGCCATGTTATTTCTTTTTTAAAAAAACTATTAACCCAGTTATCCGGCAGTAACAACAGTTGGAATCATGATTTGCTTAAGAAAAGATACATTTGCATTGAATGCAATTCAGAGAAAGTCTAAAAAAATTGATTTCCCAGAATGAAAGTATTATAAGGAAAATTTGAACAGGTTGGGCTTCTCCTTGTTGGAGTTCAAAAGAATGAGAGACTATTTTTTTGAAAAATATCAGATTTTATGAGAACATGATAGAACAGATGTTGAGAGGAATTTTTTTTTCTTTATGGGAGAAGCTTTAGCTAGAGGACATGGTTTCAAAATGAGGGTCGCCCAATAATGACAGAGGTGAGAATCAGGTAAGCATAGAGTGGCACGGTGGCTGGGTGGTTAACACTGCTGCCTCACAGTGCCAGGGACTAGCCTTGGGCGACTGTCTATGTGGAGCTTGCACATTCTCCCCATGTCTGCGTGGGTTTCCTTCAGGTGCTCCGGTTTCCTCCCACAATCCAAAGATGTGGAGGTTAGGTGAACTGGCCATGCTAAATTGCCCATAGTGTTCAGGGATATGTAGGTTAGGTGCATTAGTCAGGTGTAAATGTAGGATAATATGGTAGGGAATGGGTCTGGTGGGTTACTCTTCGGAGGGTCAGTGTCGGCTTGTTGGGCCGAAGGTCCAGTTTCCATACCGTAGGGATTCTAAGAAGCTCCAATAGAAATCTCTAACCTTGTAAAAGGTCATTGTTACTCTTGGATCATCCTGGAGAGCAAGCATGATCCCTGGCTTCTTAGCAATATGACCAACATTCTTCTTAAATTATTTTCCTCTGCTCCTTTATCTTGGTGACAGAAAATACAGAGGTCATTAGTTGCTTCTTTACTACACCCTCACTTCCTGCTAAGAGAAACCTCTCCGTTCATCCTCCTCTCAGAACCATCATTTCTCTCACTTTGTTTAACTTCTGTCTCTCCATAGGTCCTTTCCAAGCTCCCTTCTGCACCTTTGGACCCAAATTGTTAGTCACCCAACTTTCCTTCCAGCTGATACTACAAATGATTCCCAGTCCTCAAATATTGCCTTCCTAAATGAAGAATTTTCTTCATCACCAACTTACTAAATAAATACATTGTTACACTGTCTTTGAAAACAACCCTCCTTTTTTTTGTTTTTCCTTTATTCTACAAAGTCCTTGAATGTGTTGCTATCTCGATTATTCCTGCAACTCTGTTTGAATATGTGCAATTAAGTTTCCACTCCTTCTTTCACACCAAAATGGCCCCTAATGAAAAAGTCACTAATGATGTTCACTGTTTGACTGTGATCAGAGTTATTAATATTCTGCTTGATGTCTACAGTTTTTGACATTGCCAACCAATCTATTGCGTCCAGTGACTTGCTTTAGGTTTCTTGGATGGTTGTATATATTTCAGTATGTAATAATAGTGGCGATATAATGGAGATGATTCCTTATGGATCATTTAAATTCAGAAGACTTCTTCAATAAGAGTAAAGCTATGCTTTGCAAATTTTTAGCCCAAGTGCTTGAAGTATGTTTTTACCAACTTTTTTTTTAGGTGGAATTTACATGTGTTATGATTGTGGTATGTACTTAACAATGAATTTTGTTGCAGTGCAATATTTAACTTTGAATTTTAAAGTTTCATTAAAATTCATTTTGTGTATTTTTTGGTGCTGTGATTTGAATTGGTTAAAAATCGATTAACTAATTTGCATGTTTACCTTTTGTTCATATTGTGAATCAAAGTTCTGCAGATAACTTGAGCGGAGTGCATAATTGCCGAGCATGTTATCCTTCGATGGGACCAATGTACTATAGCCCTTTGAGTTCAGTTAGCCCTTATCGATGCAATTATTCACACTAGAGCAGACAAATCTCACCACATTTAACATTGAGTCCTCCATAAAATAGCAGCTAGAAATATCTGCTGTGTCTTTGGGGCAGGGGCAACTAACTTTATCTGTGTAAACAACTTCAGAGAAAAAAATTAAAAGCTTTAGTACACCCATCAACACGTAGTCCTCAGCCTAAGAGCAGCCTGTCGAGCACTAAGTCCTGTGTTTTATAGAGCTGCATAGGCAGAGTCCAAGAGGAAGTACACATTTTCTTTCCCGCTACTGCTGCTGCCTTGAGAGCAGCATGAAGAGAGTGTATTGTTTCAGGATGATGCAGAAGAAAGCGTGTTGAGTCAGATTTTTTTTTCTCCTACCTTTGGCCTTGTATCGTATGTTCCTATTTAACTGAACATTGTCAGATCTTCAACATCAGCTTCTCTTCCAACTCACTAATTAGATTTTCCAGTTCTCCAGTATCTTACTTGTAAACCCTACCCTATTTTTGCAGATTTTTCCAACCTAATGTTACCTTCTACATCCTCTCATC
This sequence comes from Chiloscyllium plagiosum, assembly GCF_037043375.1. Lineage (NCBI taxonomy): Eukaryota > Metazoa > Chordata > Chondrichthyes > Orectolobiformes > Hemiscylliidae > Chiloscyllium > Chiloscyllium plagiosum. The sequence goes on from NW_028270142.1 coordinate 104,679,041, forward strand.
TTCCAACTCCTAAGCTTCTGTACATGTCTTATTTCATTCAATTATGTTAAAACTTAAAATTGCCTTCTGGAGTTTCCTTGCTAAACCTCTCCATCTCTGCATATCCTTTAAAACCTTTCCTAGCATCCACCTTTTTGGCTCAGCTTTATGTCACATCCCTTTAGCTCTCTTAAATTATGCATTAGTCTTTATTCATTTAATTATTTCCCCCCTTAAAATAGTGTGTGTAAAAATGCTGTACAAATGCATACTATTTATTATTTGAAATATAATGTAACCTGTGAAGTTAAAAAATTATTAATTCTTAAAATGACTAATTTTGGATCACATTATTTTTATCCCCTATGTAAATAATAGTGTTTGAGTGTGTGTTTCCATCAGAGTGGGGATGCAGTTAGGCATAAGTGAGTGAATAGACATTAAAAAGACAAAGTAATCAAAGCAACTCCAACAGCGATAAAAAGCTCTTACAAACAGCCAGCAAAAGCACAATGGGCTTCATCCCTCCTCCTGTAAATGTACACAGTTTGGAAATTGAAATCACCAGCTCCACAACGCATCAGTGGACAATTAATTTTGAGAAACACATCACAATCCAGTTCAAGGAATTGCACGAATGTTTCATCTTAATACCTTATGCATCGGTTGAAATTAGATTCTCCAACCAATGTACAAGGATGTCATTGAGTAGACATTTTCCACACTTTTACATTTATTCATCTTCTCCCTACATTGAGGTAAGTAGCCTACCAAGTTGGAAAGCCATCATGATTGGTCTTAAATTCTTTGACCAGAAAATGAAATTTGAACACACCTTCAGGTCAAACTTGTACTGCTGCCTCCTTGTGTGTTTTGCATGTTCTGATGCCACATTGCTGTTTTGTAATATTTAAAATTTTAACTGTGACTGTTTAAAGCGTATTTATGCAATTATTTTCATAGGCTGTACTGTTCAGGTAGAGCGACGCAATCTGGATTCTCACTTGGCAGTATGTGAATATCGAAGTCGTGAATGCCCAAATGGATGTGGTTATGCTATTCTTAGTGCAGATGATGCTCAACACAACTGTATAGCAGAGTTGAGGACTGAATTAGAATTGCTCAGGTATGTCATGGATCACTTCAGAACCTGATCTCAAGCTGTGAAAAGGATTGAGTACTAATTTAAGCCAGTCCATATTTTAAATTCCTGGTCCTTGCGGGAACTTGTAATTTATCTGATATTCCTAATACAAGTTTGAGGATTAGTAAAAATTCATTAATTGTTGAATTTCATGCCATATCAATGGTACCATTCATAGCAGAACAATTATCAGGATGTGATGAGAATTACCCCTACAATCTTCATACTCATTTCACTAGTAATTCCCTACCTAAACCCCCCCACTGCACTCTCCTTTAACCTATCTCTTAGTCGATCTTTCTAATAATATTTGGTGCAGTGCCCACTTTTGCCTGATTATTCTTCTGTAAAGTACTTTGATTTGTTTTCTGTCCATTAAACATGTCACATAAATTCAGATGTTTCCATAAATTGTATTACAGTGAGTGGGTTGCATCTGTTAAAAGACCAGGTGGTCAGATACTATCTTGTATAAACACAAGATTTATATTTCATATAATATACATTTTGTTTGTGTGTACATAAAATATAAGCTCATGTCAACATTTGAATGTGACTGCCTATGTAAACTTGACATGCTGTAGCTATGTTGTAACTATACCTTCTGCCAAGCAACGCTGTTGTCTTGCCTTTAACAGTTCCTCCACTTTTATTTAAAGAAGCTCCTATTCTTTAACAAACTCTGCTTCACAAATTTGAGATTTCACTTGAGAACTATTTGATGTCATTGGCATTTTTCCATCTGTAAGAGTTGATTGACATGCAGTAACAATTCATTTAGAGGGTGTCTTCATTTGATGCATCTTTGGTGATTTCTGTGAAGGCCTGATCCTCAGAAGCAGGTTCTACCACAGAATTGTGGGTTAGGGTATGCACCAGACGTCTATTGAGGGCCAGAAAATGGAGTTTGGGGGTGAGGCAAATCGAGCAGCCATGTGAGTGGTAGTGTCAGAACTGATGGTGGTTGGAGGGAAAGGAGAAAATTTGGGTGTATTGGGACAGGGAAGATCTGCTGTAAGGTTGGTAGGGTCGGAGGTGTTTTTGGGAATGTCATGGGCCAAGTATCAGGTGTGTTTGGATTTTACAGGGGTTGGGGTTGGGTTTGAGGTGAGGTTAGTTTTACACGCTTCCCTGGAAATGCAGCATGTGTTAATCCTTCCAACATTTTCTGGCTAACTATTCAAGAGTGAGAACCATCCAAGGTCTCCAACTCTTAATTCTGAGTTGACAGTTTCTCTGAGGACTTCAGACACCTGAATAATTGTCCATTGGAGGTTGTAATTTCCAGGGCAGTTCCCATGAAGACCAGACTTCTATATGGTGTCTTGAAAGTGGAGACACAGGTTGATGGGGCAGTGAAGAAAGCGTTTGGTACACTTACCATTATCGGTCAGTGCATTGGGTATAGGAGTTGGCATGTCATGTTGCAGCTGTCCAGGATATTGGTGAGGCTACTTCTAGAATACTGTGTTCAGTTCTAGTCTCTCTGCTATAGGAAAGATGTTGTGAAACTTGGAAGTATTCAGAAAAGTCTTACAAGGATGTTGCTGGGATTGGAGGGTTTGAGCTATAGGGAGAGTCTGAATAGGCTGGGGCTGTTTTCCCTGGAGCATCAGTCTGCAGATTGATCTTATAGAGGTTTGTAAAATCTTGAAGGGCATGGATATGGTGAATAGCCAAGGTCTATTTTTCTCATGGTAGGGAAGTCCAAAACTGGAAGGCATAAGTTTGAGGTAAGAGGGGAAAGATTTCAAAGGGATTAGTAACTTTTTCATGCAGAGGGTAGTTTGTGTGTGGAACAAGCTGCCAGAGGAAGTGGTGAAGATGGGTACAATTCCAATGTTTAAAACGTAGCTGGATGAGTATATGATTAGGAAGGATTGAGGGATATTGGCCAAATGCTGGCAAATGGGACTAGATCAGTTTAGGATATCTGGTTAGCGTGGATGAGTTGGTCCCGAAGGGTCTGTTTCCATGCTGTATAATTATGCGAGTCGTCTTTTCAACCTATCCCTTTGCCTGAGGTGTTAAACCACCATCCTGTGTCTCTGTCTCTAATGCAAGAGCAGCCATATAGTCCAGTTACACTACAGCCCTTTACCTTTGCTGAAAATGTGCATATGTACATTGGGTGGAGACATGATTGGGCTTTGTTATGACGACCTCAGCGTAAGTCAGTATTTTCTGTAAAAAGGTCGAAAGGAAGAAAATTGAGCAAAATGAATGATATATCTGATGTCAAGTATGTTTACTTTTTATAAAAGGTCTGAAATGATTTGTAAAATTGAAGAAGTAAGGCATGAAATGGAGTCCCGTTTAGATTCCCAAAGAAGGCATATGGTCCAGAAAGAAAGTGTGCTGCAAAATGAAATTGAGGAACTTAAAGTTAGTATGTTTTATTATTATATGAAATTGAATGAATATATATACACACATACACACACACACACACACACACACACTGAAAATGTACAGACAGTAACAAGGTTAAATTGATGGTAATTTATTTGAATAAGGCTGCCTGCCCAACACCAGTGCATCATAAATGCTTGAGTGTAAACTGCAAGCCTGAGCCATCATTAGCTGTGGGTTCTAGGCATCCCATATATGGGATGCAGGCTGTTTCTTTATCCCTGTTCAGCCCATTTCTGTCTATCTGGGTGGATTGACCTTTGGTCTGAGACTGGGTTTCTTAAAGTCTTTAAATGCAGAAAAGTCTTCATAAACAGTATTCTATCAAACATTGGGTCTTTGACTTTATAGAGGGTGAACTAGTACTTACAGCATTTTCTGTTTCCATTTCAGTTTTTCAGTGTTTGCAGTATTTTGCTGTTGCAGGATGTTTGACATGTGCAGATTAGTTGTGGAAATTTTGAACTTAGATTGTTACTTAAAGACATGTCCTTCACAAAGAGCTCTGCACATATTACACTACAGAAAGTTGGCAATTACTGACATCAGTAAGAATTTTGACTTTCTTACTTCCATGCTACCATTGAGACATCTACTGTTTCAAGGAGATTGTCAGGTTTAACTGGGTTTTTAATAGTGATATTGTCAATCAACTTTTCAACAGCAGAATTGCCTTGAGAAAGTAACGTTGTGACAGAGAAGTGCTGTTAATTGAATAATTTAGTAGATTTTTTTTGTTTTAGCTTCACCCTATCTATCTCCCATTTGTACAAACCTCCCCATGTGTGCCTTCTACAAGATGTGCAGCAGAAACTCGCTAAGCCTCCTTTGTGGAGGTACCTTTCAAACCTGTGCTACCACCTTAAAGGACAAGGTATCAGGTACACACAAAAACTATCACCTGCAAGTTCACCTACAAGTCACATACTGTTCTGATCTGGAACTGCAGTACCATTCCTTCATCATCGTCTGGTCAAACTCCTGGAGCTCCCACCTGAACAGCACTATAACTGTCTCACGGACTGTAGCCATTTGCAACCACTTTCACTGAGGCAATTAGAGATCAGTAATAATGTGAGGATAGTGAGTGATGCTCATAATGGATACAGAGTGAAAAAGTTGTGATTTTATTTCACTAGTAATTTGCAGGGCTACAGTCATAACAATTTCACTGGGTTACTGGACTAGTAAAATTCAAGTTCCACTATCTCCCATGCTATGATTGGAACCTGAACCTGGAACTGGAACAGTACCTGGGTTACTGGATCAATAGTCTAGCATTAATATCACTGGACCATTGCCTCACCCAGCTTACCAGTCAGTCCTACATCAATACTAGAAGTGCAGGAAGAAAGCAACAATGCAAGGGCAATAAATTACCATATCCTGGAATATAATTCGAGGAGCACAAGTGAGCCCTAAAATCATTGCTAGTCCAGGAAGTCTGGTCAAACCAGATGTGATTCCACCAAGCACATACAAATCCCAGAGAAGGCCAAATGGGCAAGTGTGGTCCACCCTCTTCCCCAATTAAGATGGCCAATTTTAACATTCCAGAGTTTCTTGTCCCTAGTAGGCAATAAAGGAAACTTGTATTTTCAGAGTCAGATGTCACGTGTGATGTCAGATATGCGGACACTCGTTGCAGAAGAAAGACAACATCGTCAGGAACTCGAACAAGCAGAACTTGAAAAAAGAGAACTGATGGAATTGTTGAAAAGCCTGCATAAAGAAAATAAGCTTACCACTGGAGAGGGAAGTGGCAAAAGAAACACTGGTGGCAGACCTCTGAACCGACTAGAAAGCATGAAAAGAAAACCTAAAGAAGTCACTATTATCTAGGAGATGGTAAGTTAGTCCAAGATTGGTCAAAAGAAGTATTTCCGTGGAATGTGTTTTAAAGAACATGCATTTTGTTCTCTTCTCAGTGGAAAGAACAAAATTAACATTTCAGAACATTGACAAGAATTAACTATTGCAACAGGGATGTTTTCTAGGCCCATTTGCTGTATCTGGTCCCTTCAGCCACTTCTCAATGTCATATAGGATGAATCATATTGTCTGACTACCCGTTACAATAGGGATCACAGGTGGATCTAGAAGTAGATCAAGCAAAGAAAAACAACATACAATGTAACAAAGATTATTGGTTATGCAGAGTCATAGAGTTGTACAACACGGAAACAGACTCTTCGTCCAACTCGTCCATGCGGCTCAGATGTCCTCACCTAATCTAGTCCCGTTTGCCAGCATTTGTCCTATATACCTCTAAACCGTTCCTATTCATATACCCATCTAGCTGCCTTTTAAATGTGGTAATTAGACCAGCCTCCACCACTTCCTTTGGCAGCTCATTCCATACACTACTCAGCCTCCGACCTTCCAGTGAAAACAGCCCCAGCCTATTCAACCACTCCCTATTGCTCAAAACCTCCAACCCTGGCAACATCCTTGCAAATCTCTTCTGAATCCTTTCCAGTTTCACAACATCTTTCCTATAGCAGGGAGACCAGAATTGCACACAATATTCCAAAAGTGGCCTAACCAATGTCCTTTACAGCCACAACATAACATCCCTACTCCTATACTCAATGCTCTGACCAATAAAGAAAATCATACCAACCATTCCTCACTATCCTATTGAGCCACGATTCCACTTTCAAAGAACTACGAACCTGCACTTCAATGTCTCCTTCTTCAGCAACACTCCCTAGGACCTTACCATTAAGTGTATACGTCCTGCTCTCATTTGCCTTTCCAAAATGTAGCATCTCACATTTATCTAAATTAAACTCCATCTGCCACCCCTCAGCCCATTGGCACATCTGAGCCAGGTTCCTTTGTATTCTGAGGAAACCTTCTTTGCTGTTCACTACACCTCCAATTTTGGTGTCATCTGCAAATTTTCTAACTATACCTCCTATGTTCACATCCAAGTTGTTTTAGATAAATGATAAAAAACAGTGGACTGAATCTTGTGTCACACCACTGGTCACAGACCTCCAGTCTGAAAGGCAATCCTCTACCACCACCCTCTGTCGTCTACTTTCAAGTCAGTTCTGTATCCAAATGGCTGGTTCTCCCTGTATTCCATGAGATCTAACCTTGCTAACCAGTCTAACATGAGGAACCTTGTCAGAAGCTTTACTGAAGTCCATATTGATCACGTCCACCACTCTGCCTTCATCAATCCTCTTCGTTACTTCTTCAAAAAACTGAATCAAGTTCGTGAGACATGATTTCCCATGCACAATGCCATGTTGGCTATCCCTAATCAGTCTTTGCCTTTCCAAATACGTGCACATCCTGTGCCTCAGGATTCCCTCCAACAACTTGCCCACCGGTCTACAGTTGGCTTTTCCTTACCACCTTTTAAGAAATAGTGGCACTATGTTAGCCAACATCCAGTTTTCCAGCACCTCACCTGTGACTATCAATGATACAAATACCTCAGCAAGGAGCCCAGCAATCACTTCCTTAGCTTCCCACAGAGTTATAGGGTATACCTGATCAGGTCCTGGGGATTTACCCACCTTTATGTGCTTTAAAACATCCAGCAGCACCACCTCTGTAATATGTACATTTTTAAAGATTCATTATCTATTTCCCAACATTCTATATCTTCCATGTTCTTTTCCTCAGTAAACACTAGTGCAAAATACTTGTTTCGTATCTCCCCCCACCCCCCCATCTCCTGCTGACGCATAGGCTGCCTTGCTGATCATTGAGGGGGACAAAGTGAGGAGGGGCCCTATTATCTCCCTAATTACCCTTCTGTCCTTAATGTGTTTATAAAATTCCTTTGGATTCTGCTCAACCCTATTTGCCAAAGCTATCTCATGTCCCCTTTTGCTCTCCAGTATACTCCTACTGCCTTTATACTCTTCCAAGAATTCAGTCAATCTCTGCTGTCTATACTTGACACATGCTAGATTCTTTTTCTTAACCAAAACCTTAATTTGTCTAGTTATCCAGCATTCCCTACCCCTATGAGGCTTGCTTTTCAACTGAACAGGAATATACCATCACTGGACTCTCATCTTATTTTTGAAGTGTTCCCATTTTCCAGTCATCCCTTTACCTGTGAACGTCCACCCCCAATCAACTTTTGAAAGTTCTTGCCTAATACAGTAGTCCCCCTGTACTTGCAGCAGATACATTCCAAGACCTATTGCAGAAGCCTGAAACTGTGGATAGGAGCAAACCCATTCATTTAAATGGGAAATGTACCTTCCCAGCAGTCTCCTGGTTCCTGGTTCTGGAATGTTCCCTTTTATATATTCAGACTGCAGTAAACCATGGGTGACTGAAACCATGGATACGGGTGGTAACGAATTTCACAGGTTGACCACCCTCAGTGATTTGTTTCCTCATCTCAGTTCTTAAACTGCACACCGTACTTCACATATTCAGTTTATATCATACCAATGGATGCAATGGTCCAGTGGTACAATCAGTAGACTATTAATCCAGAGACCTGGGTAATGTCCTGTACCATCTTGTACTGTCAAAATGAGCCTTCCTTCTGTTTAGAACTTCAACTTTTAGATCTGGTCTATCCTTTTCCATCACTGTTTTAAAACTAATAGAATTATGGCCGCTGGCCACAAAATGCTCCCCCACTGACACCTCAGTCACCTGCCCTGCCTTATTTCCCAAGAGTATGTCAAGTTTTGCACCTTCTTGAATAGGTACATACACTGAATCATAAAATTTTCTTGTATACATTTAACAAGTTCTTTTTCATCTTAACACTATGCCAGTCCCAGTCTATGTTTGGAAAGTTAAAATCCCCTACCATAACCACCCTATTATTCTTGCAGATAACTGAGATCTCCTTACAAGTTTGTTTCTCAATTTCCTACTCACTAATGGGTGGTCTATAATACAATCCCAAGGTGATCATCCCTTTCTTATTTCTCAGTTCCACCTAAATAACTTCCATAGATGTATTCCTTGGAATACCCTAAGTACAGTCATGCTATCCCTTATCACAAATGGCACTCTCCCTCCTCTCTTACCCTGCCCCTTCTATATATTGCATTTGTATCCTGGAACATTAAGCTGTTAGTCCTGTCCATCCCGGAGCCACTCTGTAATTGCTATGATATTCCAGTCCCATGTTCCTAACAATGCCCTGAGTTCATCTGCCTTCCCTGTTCGTCCTCTTGTATTGAAATAAATGCAGTTTAATTTATCAGTCCTCCCTTGTTCTCTGCTTTGTTCCTGCCTACCGACAGTATGACTCGCTCCTTTTCCGAACTGTATCCATCTCAGATTGATCTCTTTCCTCAAGTTTTAAAAGGAAACAAAATGGATAAAGAGTGCAAAAATATGATTTTAATTCACTATGATTATGACAATTTCACTGAATAACTAGATTAGTAATTAAATGCGACAAACTCCCATATGGGATTTGAATCTGGGTCCAGAACATTACCTATGTCTCTGGATTAATAGTCTCGTGATTGTACCATTGGACCATTGCATCCCAGAGGAATGATATAAACTGAAGATGTGAAGTATGGTGTGCAGTTTAAGAACTGAGATGAGGAAAACAAATCGCTGAGGGTGGTCAACCTGTGAAATTTGTTACCACAGAAGGCTGTGAAAGCCAAGCCATTGACTATATTCAAGAAAGAGGTAATTTTTAACAAAATTTTAAAGGCTTTGAGGGTTACGGAAAGAAAGTTGGAATAAGGAATTGAGATGGAGAGTTAGTATGAATCGTGGAGCAAGCTAGAAGAGCTAAATAGTCTACTCTTTCTATGAGATAAAAAGTGTGGGAAATAAATGTTTCAGGATACAGCATTTTGAAAACATGGGCAGAATGCAACTGGAGGAGGGGTAGTAATGATAACAAAGGATAATATAAGGAGATTAGTGAGAAAGGATCTGGGCTAGGAAGGTAAGTATCTGTAGAGATCAGTAGTTTGGGTCAGAAAAAAATAAGTTATGTATAGCTAACCTCAGTAGTTATACTGTTGAACAAAGCACAAACATGATAAATATGGGTTATTTTAATCTTATAACCTAAACCAACCAAATTCATGAAGGTAGTCTAAAAGATTCTCTTTTTTTTAGTTTGTAGACTGCTTGTGTAACAGTTCCTATATTGTGAAATCACTTTTTGATGTAGTAATATGCAATGAGGCAGAATTAATCAGTAATGCTGTTGTAAAAATCCACTGGGGACTGCGATCATAATACAGTCATTCCACAAAATGTTCTAAACATGACACAATAATAGAAAAGAATTGTAAACACAGCCAATTGCATGGGTATGTTGGAGTGAGTTTGACATAATTGATTGGGAAAATAGTCGATAAACAAAGACACCTCTAGAAACAAAGTGAATCCTTAGAAGAGTATAAAGGCAGTAAGATATACTTTAACGGGAAACCAGGAGGGCAAAAAGGGTTAAGGAGAATGCAAAGGCACTTTATAAATACATTAGGACAAAAGAGTAGCCAGGGAAGTGATTGCTGGGCCCCTTCCTGAGATATTTGTATCAGCGACAGTCACAGGTGTAGTGCTGGAAAACTGGAGGTTGGATAACGTGGTGCTACTATTTAAGAAAGGTGGTAAGGAAAAGCCAGGGGACTAAAGACTGGTGAGCCTGACATCAATAGTGGACAAATTGTTAGAGGGAATCCTGAGGGACAGGATTTACATGTATTTGTAAAGGCAAGGACTGATTAGGGATAGTCAGCATGGCTTTGTGCATGGGAAATCATGTCTCACAAACATGAGTTTTTTGAAGAACTAACAGAGGATTGATGAGGTGGAAGTGATCTTTATGGACTTCAGTAAGGCATTCAACAAGGTTCCTCTCGGTAGACTGGTTAGCAAGGTTAGATCACATGGAATTCGGAGAACTAGCCATTTGGATACGAACTTGCTTGAAGGTAGAAGACAGGGTGGTGGTGGAGGGTGGTCACAGGCCTCCAGTCTGAAAAGCAACCCTCCACCACCACCCTCTGTGTTCTACCTTTGAGCCAGTTGTGTATCTAAATGGCTACTTTTCCCTGTATTCCATGAGATCTAACCTTGCTAATCAGTCTCCCATGGGGAACCTTGTCGAACGCCTTACTGAAGTCCATATAGATCACATCTACTGCTCTGCCCTCATCAATGTTCTTTGTTACTTCTTCAAAAAACTCAATCAAGTTTGTGAGACATCAGTCCTTGCCTTTCCAAATACATGTACATCCTGTCCCTTAGGATTCCGTCCAACAACTTGCCCACCACCGAGGTCAGGCTCACCATTCTATAGTTCCCTGGCTTGTCTTTACCGCCCTTCTTAAACAGTGACATCACGTTTGCCAACCCCCAGTCTTCCGGCACCTCACCTGTGACGATTGATGATACAAATATCTCAGTAAGCGGCCTAGTAATCACTTCCCTAGCTTCCCACAGAGTTCTCAGGTACACCTGATCAGGTCCTGGGGATTTATCCACGTTTAACCATTTCAAGACATCCAGCACTTCCTCTCTGTAATCTGGATATTTTGCAAGATGTCACCATCTATTTCCCTACAGTCTATATCTTCCATATCCTTTTCAACAGTAAATACTGATGCAACCCTGGCAACATCCTTGTAAATCTTTTCTGAACCCTTTCAAGTTTCACAACATATTTCCCATAGAAAGGAGACCAGAATTGCACACAATATTCCAACAGTGGCTTAACCAATGTCCTGTACAGCCACAACATGACCTCTCAACTCCTGAACTCAATAACTCTGATCAATAAAAAGCATACCAAACGCCTTCTTCACTATCCTATCTATTGCTGAACAAGAGACCTTGGAGTGCAGGTTCACAGTTCCTTGAAAATGGAGTCGCAGGTATATAGGATAGTGAAGATGACGTTTGTATGCTTTCTTTAACTGGTCAGAACATCGAGTATAGGAGTTGGGAAGTCATGTTGCGGCTGTATTGGACATTGATTAGGCCACTTTTAGAGTATTGCATGGAATTCTGGTCTCCCTCCTGTCAGAAGAATGTTGTGAAACTTGAAAGGTTTCAGAAAAGATTTACAAGGATGTTGCCTGGGTTGGAGAATTTGAGCTCGAGGTAGATGCTGAATAGGCTGGGGTGTGACCTTATGGAGGTTTATAAAATCATGAGGGGCGTGGATCAGGTAAATAGACAAGGTTTTTTCCCTGGGGTGGGGGGAGTCAAGAACTAGAGGGCTTTGGTTAAGGATGAGAGTAGAAAAATTTAAAAGGGACCTAAGGGGCAACTTTTTCACCCAGAGGATGGTGCGTGTATGGAATGAGCTGTCAGAGGACGTGATGGAGGCTAGCACATTTACAATATTTAAAAGGCATCTGGATAGTATATGAATAAGAATGGGGATATGACTCAAGTGCTAGCAAATGGGACTAGGGGTGGGTTAGGATATCTGGTCCGCATGGCTGAGTTGGACTGAAGGGTCTGATTTTGTGCTGTACATCTCCGCTACTGTCTATTTCAAAACATTTTTAAAAAATCAAGGACGATCCATCCATTACTTAATAAGATTAAAAGGAGGTTTCTAATGTTGTAAAGAATGGTAGTAAATCTGATAACTGGGGCTGCTTCAGAAGAAAAGCACCACTAATAAGCTGATTTATGATCTATAAAAACATTTGTCTATTAGAGACAGGAACAGAGGAAATTATCAGGGAATGAGGAAATGAAAAAGAAGTTGAACAATTAGTTTCTGCTTTCACAGTCCAACACAGAACATACATTCCCACCTCAGGCGACTGACTGGGTGGAGTTTGCACGTTCTCCCCGTGTCTGCGTGGGTTTCCTCCGGGTGCTCCGGTTTCCTCCCACAGTCCAAAGATGTGCAGGGCCAGGTGAATTGGCTATGCTAAATTGCCCGTAGTGTTAGGTAAGGGGTAAATGTAGGGGTATGGGTGGGTTCGCTTCGGCGGGTCGGTGTGGATTTGTTGGGCCGAAGGGCCTGTTTCCACACTGTAATGTAATCTAATCTAATCTAATACAGACCAAAAATACAGTGTAACTTAGAGGCTAGTAAGAGTGATCAAATTAGATCAGATTAGGTTAGATTACTTAGTGTGGAAACAGGCCCTTCGGCCCAACAAGTCCACACCAACCCTCTGAAGAGCAACCCACCCAGACCCATTCCCCTAAATTTACCTCTTCACCTAACACTATTGACAATTTAGCATGGCCAATTCACCTGACCTGCACATCTTTGGACTGTGGGAGAAAACCAGAGCACCCGGAGGAAACCCACGCAGACATTGGGAGAATGTGCAAACTCTGCACAGACAATTGCCAAGGCAGGAATTGAACCCAGGTCCCTGGTGCTGTGAGGTAGCAGTGCTAACCATTGTACAAAATAAAGTGGAGGCAGTGATGAAGCGGTATTGTCTCTGGACTAGTAATTCAGAACTATAGACTAACGTTCTGGGGACGTGGGTTTGATTCATACCACAGCAGTTAGTGCAATTTAAAATCAGTTAAGAATCCGGAATTAAAACCTAGTCTAATAGTAAATGGTAATTATTATTGATTGTTCTAAAGACCTATCTGGTTCACTAATGTGCTCTGGGGAAGGAAATGTGCTGTTCTTAAATCTTGCTGAAATCTCTGTAATTCCTTCCTCAGAACCTTAAACGATTTAAGTCATTTGCTGAACTTCTCAGAAGATTTGATTTCAAGTATTGCTGTCGGATTTCTCCAAAACGTATGAAATTCAGGATGATGTTGTGGAGCATTTTCCTATTATGAAGAGGATAGATAGCTTGAGTATGCAACTGCTTTTCCTGCCTGTCCAGAAACAAAAACAACAATCACTGATTTATATTACTGACAATGATTAGATCAGTTATTGTGTTTGCACTTTAGCCACATAACCTTTCAAGAGGTTACCAATTCTTCGGCAAAAATCAGAATTTAAAGAAATCAGCTACCACACTGAAACTAAAAGTGATGTATAATATGTTTGTGTTTGAAATAAAGACAGTTACACAATCAGTACTTTCTACATAGTGGTGACTCATACTCTTAAAAGGATAGTTAAGCACAAAAATTATTTTCCTTGCAAAATGCCAGTACGAGTAAAATGTTGAAACAAAATAAATATGAACATGCTTATGGTTCTCAATTGCAAAGAATTACAATGAAGCAGGAATTCAAGCTATGTTTAAGTGCTATTCTCAGTATCATGCATGCAAGTCCGATAGATGAAATAATGTACCTTTATCCACCTGTCACATCTGATGGATATACACTAAGTATTTCTTTTGTCATGTAATGTTCCGAGTTTATCGTAGATTATCTTTCCAATGCCACACCAATGTCTTCAGTGCAGATCACATTTCAATCCATTACTCGACATTAAGCAGAATGGTAAATTGACATGAAAAACAAAATCTTGGTCCCTTTTATTTAAACCCTTCTGCTTCCAAGTCCAAATGTATACAGATAGACAGTCTGCTTTTTACTACATTGGAACCTCCCAGTCATCTCATGACCAGGAAACTTTATGGAAATACTGTCCAACATTTCTATTCAAATTTGTTGGGTTTTGCAAAGGACACGAAGAATTGACAATAACGTCAATCTCAGTCACAAACGTAGTAGTAATCTTAATTGAGCCTGGCGTTGATTAGATGTCAGTTTGCCTTTTTCTTGAAGTTTGACTTTCTTGAAGTCTTGATCCTTCAATACTTCTATAGCTGTCCACATTGGTCTTTACGTTTCCTGTTCTTCATGCACAATTTGAATAGTTTCACGCATATTAGACAAATCCAGAGTCTTAGGCACAATATGCTATGTCAGTTGCCCTGGCATTTCCACACCCAGGAACTGCACTCTGGGTACACAACTATTGTTTTACTGAAATTATACTACTTCCTCACTTAAATTTTCATAGAATACAAACTTCAATGTTAATGAATTTGAAAATAGGCGGCATGATAACTTCAAGCATTGGTTTCATGAAACACACCATTCCTGAGTAAACCTACTTTTACCTCAAAATCCCAGCCCTCTGTGATTTATAAATTCTGCAAGAGCCCCCCACTTCCAGACCAGAATAATAACTTTGCTTTATGACCCAAGACTGATGGCTAGCTTGAAGTTATGACTTTTTATTTTTAAAAGTAAACCAAATGTGAGTTGCAGGAAATTTACAAAGAGAATAGAGCCACAAGATTCCATGGTTTCAAACAAATGACTACGACATAAATTGGAACAGTTACACAATCTATGGTCCATGTTCAACTTATTTCTGTGATTGAATACCCCACAGCGCAAATCGAATACAACCAAGATTAATCCCTTGGATTTTTTTTTTTAAAACTAACTTTCCCCAAACATTAATTACAAGGTGAATCATTAAATCTCATTAAACTTCACAAGGTATTGCAATCTAAGCTTACTTGTATTGATCTGGCCTTGACCGCTCTCTTGAGTGCTGTCTTGTCATAGACTGACTCAACAATGATCTAGGTGCAGTCAATTACCCTCGTTTCCTGGGTCTAATGTCCTCATGATGCAAAAACCTGTTCTACAACACTTACTCTCCCCACTATTCCAGCTTTTCACCAGTGTCTATTTCAGAGTCTTAGTGCAGATGCCTTCTCAACAATGCAGCTCAACAAATAATTACTGCATGACAATGAGATACAGGAGCAGATGCAGGCCATTTAACTCCACCATTCAATGAGATTGTGGCTAATCTGGTCACCCACAACTCCACTTTCCTGCCCTTTTTCCTATAACGTGTGATTTCCTTATGAATTTTTAAAAAAAATCTTAGCATTGAATATAGTTAATAACCCTGCCTTGACAGCCATCTACAGTAAGGAATTCCTCATCTCGCTATAAAATGGGCAACTCCTTTTTCTGAGATTATGCCCTCTGATCCTAAACTCTACCACAAGGGGAAAACATGTTTTCCACGTCTATTCTGTCAAGTCCTGTAAGAATCTTGTATGTTTAAGTAAGGTCACCTCTCTCTTATAAATTCCAATGAGTACAAGCCCAATCTAATCAACCTCGCCTCAGAAAGCAGTGCCTCTATATTCAGTATCAGCAATAGTGAACATTCTCTTCATTGCCTATCTTTCTATAGATAACGGACCCAAAACTATTTTAGCTGTTGTTTAACAAGTGCCTTTTATAGTTTTCGCAAGACTTCTTTACTTTTATACTCCATTCCCTTTGAAAATGGCAAAAATTCCGTTTGCTTTCCCAATTACCCAATGAACTGAAGAAGTGGTAGATATGGGTACAATTAAAACATTTAAAAGATGTTTGGATAAGTACATGAATAGGAAAGGATGGGAGGGAGATGAGCTAGGTGGGACTAGTTTAGTTTGAGATTATGGTCGGCATGGCCTGGTTGGACCAATAGGTCTGCTTCTGTGCTGTATGATTCTATGATTCCTAAACTGCTATGTGATGTAGCTTTCGGCAGTCTCTCTTCATTTAAATAATATTCAGCTCCTATAGTCTTTCACAGTGCATAACCTCTCATTTCCCCACATTTCATCTGCATGATTTTGCTCATTCACTTAAGCGCATTTGGATAAATCTCTATCTTTCTGCAGACCTATTTCATGCCTTCCCACCTTCTTTTGTCATCCATAAACCTTGACTATAGTACATTCACTTCCCTCATTCAAGTGATTGATATATATTGTAAATAATTGTAGTCTCAGCACTGATCTGTGCCATACCACTTGCTACAGTCATCATCTTGAAAATGCTCCACTTATCCCAACTCATACTTGTAGTTGTTAGCCAAATCTCCAGCTATGCTAGTAATCTACCTCCAGCACCATGGGCTCTTAAATAACCAAATGTGTGGTTAGTTATCAAAAGCCTTCTGCAAAACCAAATATGTATGCTGCTTTCCCTTTATCTATTCTTCCACCTCAAAGAATTCTAAAAAAACCTGTCAAATTCGTGAAGTCATGCCTCCCCGATCATATTAAGTATTTCAATCCTTTATAATAAGACTCACCATTTTCCCAAAAACAGATGTTAAGCTAACTGGCCAATAGTTTTTTTTTGTCTCCTATTTTTAAGTGCAGATCTTGCATTTTTTCTAATCTAAGGATTTCTGGATAATTGCTACCAGTGCATCCACTATGTCTCGTTACTTCTTTTAAAATCCAGGATACATCCCATCAGGGCCAGGGGATTTATCTGTCTTTAGCCTCATTACTTTTGCTAGCACTTTTTCACTAGTAATAGTTACTGTATTTATTTCCTCTCCTTTTGTCCCTTAATTATTCAGTAATTGTGGAATGTCTTTATCATGAACAGTGATTTAAAATACTTATTCAACTCCTCTGCCATTTCCTGGTTCCCCATTATTTCCCCAGATTCATCCTTAAAGGAGCATAAAAAGCTCACAATCAAGTTAATTGGATAATAGGGAAAGAAAATGGAATTTTTGGCCCATTTCTATATTTAAAGAAATTCTTGTTGTCGATCTTCATATCAATTGCAAGTTTGTCAAAGTTTATCTTCTCTCATTAATTTTTAGTCAGTGCTCCTAACAATGGAAAGTTCATCTCTTAAGTCTCACGATTCACTGATCTTCAGTCCCTATTTTTTGATCTGTGTCTTCTATGACCCCTAAACTGTCCTGTGACTTATAAAAAAATTCAAATTTGTTGTGATGTTTTAATCCTGTCCCCTTTTAATAAGCACTCTGCCTTCCATTATTTTATTTATTCCTCCCCTGTTTTAATCCTGTTTTCATCACTCCTTATGCATATGCTACCATTTGTCACACTCCCATTCCTCCCATTTATACTTCCTAATTTGCAAATTATTCTGTCTTTATTTTTACCTTCCTGCTCCAGTTCAGTTTAATCAATTCCATTTACTCCCTTTACACTTTTTCGTTGCCATCTCTCACAACCAATCTGATTTTCCATTTGTAAACCTATCTTACAGATCTCAGTGCAGGAATCTATTGACGGCATCAAACAAATATTTTGACTAAGACTTAATTTGAATAAGCAGTAATATTCACCAAGTTTGCATAAAACAAACAGATGGGTAATAAAACAAGTGAAGAATACATATATGTTATTGTGGTTCTGTTCGCCGAGCTGGAAGTTTTTGTTGCAAATGTTTCGTCCCCTGTCTAGGTGACATCCTCAGTGCTTGGAAGCCTCCTGTGAAGCGCTTCTGTGGTGTTTCCTCCGGCATTTATAGTGGCCACTATAAATGCCGGAGGAAACACCACAGAAGCGCTTCACAGGAGGCTCCCAAGCACTGAGGATGTCACCTAGACAGGGGACGAAATGTTTGCAACAAAAACTTCCAGCGCGGCGAACAGAACCACAGCAACGAGCACCCGAGCTACAAATCTTCTCAAACTTTGAACATATATGTTATCTATTTTAAAACATTTTATTGTGTTGGAGTGTATAACCCTTTCTTTGTGCATTATTATTGAGATTTTATTCAGTCAATGGATAGACAGTACTTGCATGTACTTATCATTGACCAAAATTCAATGTACAATCAAAAACATATTTTGTTTGTGAAGCCATAAAATGCTTGGATTGTTACTATTAAAATTTCAAAACATTAAAGCACAGAGCAATTTTAGCACAAGTAATTTTGATGAGTTTCTTTTCAAACATGTCAAGATTTGAAGTGTCATGTTTAAAAAACAATTTCAAACCTGAAATATTGAAATTCAAGATCTTTCAAAACTAAAGATGAAATTCAATGGTTTTTCGAGGCTTGTGTAGAATTACTAGGGTGCAGTTGACTACCTTGATATTGTTTGCCCTTAGATGCTTCCTCCTAGAAGATCGCTTTGGGGATTCTGGAGTTACCCATGTGGGAAACATGGCCCTGCCCAACTAAGCTTTATTTTCTGGAGGGCACTTGCATGTTGTCAAGCCCAACACAATGGGTGGACTTTTTTTTGTGATTTTGTCCCTTCATCCAATTCTTGTGATGAGCCACAGATATTTGTGGTAGAAGTGTTGCAAAGTTTTGATGTGGTATCTACAGCAGACTCAAGATTATGTGTCTTCTAGCAGGAAAATGCTTTGGTACTATCTGATTTCTTCTTCAGTGTAATGCTTTCAAGAAGTGATCAGAGAGTCTCCAATAGCGTGTTTAAAGTAGTAAAAAGCAGGAAAACAGTTTGTTGAAGAGTAAAGACTTTTCTTAGCAATACGAGTTTGTTTCTCAAGTTCCAGATGTAAAATCTGTAGAATGTAGAGTAGGTGACATTCCTTAAAAAGAGTGAGGCAATCAAATTCAAGCACATGAAAATCCATTAAGTAAATTCTTCCACATTGATAACCAGGAACATAATGGGGAAAATGGATTCATGCCCATTTTCCCTGATCGTGTTATCTATTATTGAAGTGCTTCTCTTGGAACATTACCAGTTGTTAACTGATGTTAATGTTTTAGCATCCAAACTAGCTGCAGAAACTACAGGTATATTTGATAATCCAGTGCACAACTAAACTATTTCTGCGGAAGAGCCGGAGAATGCTGCAAAATGTGGGAACATGAGTAACAAAAGTCTTTAAACGTGAAATATTAAATTGGCATAATGAAGCAAATCTTGGAACGTTTTAACAAAACAAGATTCATATAGCTTATCTAAAATACATCATCTTCATAAAAGCTAAGTATTGCAGATTCTGGTGATTTCTACAAAATTAGGAAGTGCTGGAGAATCTCAGTAGGTCTGGAACATCTGAAGAGAGTGGAAGAGTTAAGTGCACAGGACGACTCTTCAGAACTTCAGAATCAATTTTATACTGCTAATCTATGGGAATTAGGAATAAAAAAAGATTAGTGCATTGGTTACAATTCCATTTTATGTTTAACTGATCTAATGCTTATGACATTAGGATGTTATCAGCATATTGAAGGTTTCTGGGCTTAAAGGATGGCATTTATTTAATCTTATTCTGCTTGGTTGCAGCAGAGAAGTGTTTTAATTAAATAGTTTAATATCTGGATCTGTTCAGTCACAGTCTTAAATACTTTCTTACTGTAAACATATTTCATAAGTCTGACCTCTGTAGTTTAGTCTTCAATAAAATTGAGAAAACTTGAATGAATGCTGACAATGCAGAACTTAGACCAAGTCTTTAACTATGTAAGGCACAGTATGTTGAAAATAAGATGGCCTATTCCACAATCTTGATGAAAATTTTGTGTGGTCCCTCTTTTCCCTCAGTTAATAGGCCCATCACAATTAAAAGAAATTACAATCACTTGCCTTTTTGATGATCCATTTTATTAAAATTCCAATACTGCTATAAAAGGACAACATCTTCCAAATTTCTTCAACGAAAATATCCACTTTTCTTGAAACTAAATCTCACAACCAGAAATTAATGGAGTCAAATATTGGTCCTTCAGTGCCACAATCTCCGCTACAGAATCTTGCACACAACTTCATTGTCTTGAGGGCAAAAAAAAAATTACTTGTTCACAGATATCGAAATCGTGCAAAAATATCCATTAGCGGGTAAAGGATCGCACATGTCTACCCCTTCCGCTGCTTCCTCCACTGAACTTTCCCCTTGAGCTGCCTCCTCCCCATGATGGTCCTGCTCCTCGACCCCTCGACGTACGATCACGAGGACTTTGACGGTATCCTGAAAACAAACACAAACCACCAGTGAAATATATGTCTCATTTCATTTGCACATTAGACCAAAATTCTGTCAGGAGTGGAGAAGCTACAATAAATTATAAAATTCATTTCAAACACAACATTTAACTTCAAATAAATTATAACAATTTTCCTAAGGAGCTAACGTACTGGTGAAAAAAAATCAAAATACTGCAGATTGTGGAAATCTGAAATAAAAGTAGAAAATGCTTGAAATGTTCAGGTTTACGAGCATTTGTGAGAAAAGAAACAGAACTCAGATTGACGACCTTGAATTGAAATATTAACTCTTTCTCTCTACAGATACTAGAACTGCTAGACCAAGGATATTTAGAGCATTTTCGGTTTTGATTTCACCTTTCAGTGAAATTGATTCAGGATTGTATCTCACTTAACTATACTGTAAATACTGTCATATACGATGTACTCTTCGTTGCCACCCTGTCAGTGTCAAAGAAGTATCCACTTATGATAGAATTATCAATATTCCAACTGAAGCTTATCCTCGCATGTACATTGCTCTTTAACACATGATAAATATTAGAAGAAACTTCCTGGTCATTTCTCTTCTTAACTGAGGAAATGAAGTAGATTCAAACTGGAAAGCAAATTAAATACATAACAACAGGCATCAAGTTCAACTGTGAAAATTCACACTGACTTCTAATTAGGAAGTCTGATATTGTAGGATAGACTCACCAACTTGTGCCTAAAACTAGTTATTCAATGGTGGGGTAGCAGAACCTGTTGTGGTTCTGTTCGCCGAGCTGGAAGTTTTTGTTGCAAACGTTTCGTCCCCTGGCGAAGCGACATCATCAGTGCTTGGGAGCCTCCTGCGAAGCGCTTCTTTGATGTTTCCTCCGGTGTTTATAGTGGTCTGTCCCTGCTGCTTCCGGTTGTCAGTTTCAGCTGTCCGCTGTAGTGGTTGGTATATTGGGTCCAGGTCGATGTGTTTGTTGATGGAGTTTGTGGATGAGTGCCATGCCTCTAGGAATTCCCTGGCTGTTCTCTGTCTGGCTTGCCCTATGATAGTAGTGTTGTCCCAGTCGAATTCATGTTGCTTGTTGTCTGCGTGTGTGGCTACTAAGGATAGCTGGTCGTGTCGTTTCGTGGCTAGTTGATGTTCATGTATGCGGATTGTTAGCTGTCTTCCTGTTTGTCCTATATAGTGTTTAGTGCAGTCCTTGCATGGTATTTTGTACACTACATTCGTCTTGCTCATGTTGGGTATCGGGTCCTTCGTTCTGGTGAGTTGTTGTCTGAGCGTGGCTGTTGGTTTGTGTGCCGTTATGAGTCCTAGGGGTCGCAGTAGTCTGGCTGTCAATTCCGAGATGCTCCTAGTGTATGGTAGTGTGGCTAGTTCTTTTGGTTGTGGTATGTCCTTGTTCCGTGGTCTTTCTCTTAGGCATCTGTTGATGAAGTTGCGCGGGTATCCGTTTTTGGCGAATACCTTGTATAGGTGTTCCTCTTCTTCTTTTTGCAGTTCTGGTGTACTGCTGTGTGTTGTGGCCCTTTTGAATAGTGTCCTGATGCAGCTTCGTTTGTGTGTGTTTGTTTGTGTTCTTCTTTCCGATTCACGAAAGAAGAAGAAAAGGATAGCCAACTCCCATTCCTAAACGTGATGGTACAGAGAACACTGAACGGAGAATTCACTACAAGGGTATACAGGAAAGCCACACACACAGACCAAGTCCTAAACTATAAAAGTAACCACCCCAACACACAGCCACGCTCAGACAACAACTCACCAGAACGAAGGACGCGATACCCAACATGAGCAAGACGAATGTAGTGTACAAAATACCATGCAAGGACTGCACTAAACACTATATAGGACAAACAGGAAGACAGCTAACAATCCGCATACATGAACATCAACTAGCCACGAAACGACGCGACCAGCTATCCTTAGTAGCCACACACGCAGACAACAAGCAACATGAATTCGACTGGGACAACACTACTATCATAGGGCAAGCCAGACAGAGAACAGCCAGGGAATTCCTAGAGGCATGGCACTCATCCACAAACTCCATCAACAAACACATCGACCTGGACCCAATATACCAACCACTACAGCGGACAGCTGAAACTGACAACCGGAAGCGGCAGGGACAGACCACTATAAATACCGGAGGAAACATCAAAGAAGCGCTTCGCAGGAGGCTCCCAAGCACTGATGATGTCGCCTAGCCAGGGGACGAAATGTTTGCAACAAAAACTTCCAGCTCGGCGAACAGAACCACAACAACGAGCACCCGAGCTACAAATCTTCGCACAAACTTTGTAGCAGAACCTTTCAGAATCCAAATGGGCAGTTTTAATCCTACATTACTAAAATGTTGTATTAGGAGGCACTTCATTGAGGCACCTTTAGTTTTTTTTTTAAGAGGACTTTTTCGGGAAGTATAAGAATGAATATGTCCAAAAGATTATCATATTGCCTGGTGGTGGGGGGAAGCAATCAGAACATTGGTTCTAATTCCTGTTTTTGATTCTCTGTGTTTTTAATTCTATTGATATGATTCACATGCACATTAATTCAAATACAAATGGCAACCTCTGATCACCAAGTGCAAACACACAGACACATTACTGATTAAACATTTTAACAACTGTGGAAATGACAATAAGATAAAAGTTCAGAAGAACTTATATTAAAGTATTTTAGTACTTAAAAGGCTCCAATCAGCATTTTAATGGAGTCATTACACATTAGGCAATTTTTGCCACTCTTTCAAACAGAACATCAACTCCTTTACTTACTCGCAAGATATTTCAATAATAGATGTTTCAGAAGTTTCACGCTTTCCCGATTTACCTCTGGCTGTTAATATTCTTAATCCTTAATGTTAGAACTAGAAAGTAAGAACTGCAAGATTTTCAGTAGCTTTACCTGTTGAAGGCTGTCTTGATGGCAGCCCTTTGTTAAAATTGCTTTGACCACCTCGATTTTCACTGTATGTACCACGGGGACTATTCTGGACACTCCAGCTTGACCCACGTCCTCCTTCACGACGGCTATAATTTCCTACAGTAAAATTAAATTTCTTCAAAAAGCATTCTAAAAATAATTACTAAACACACAATGTATTAGAAGAATGGACACAAATTACAGCTGGAAAAAAATCCCCTCCATCTTTAATATACTTAAATATTTTGCATTGAATATACCTTCACCATGCAATCATTAAACACAGACATAGCGAGCTTCCCATAGGAGTGGGGAAATGGCACATGTTTAAAAGGTCAAGAAAGCCACAAGAAGACAAACAGCTATGCACAGAGGAGTGGGAGAATGATTTACAAGCCAAACCATAGCATGCTTCCCACTGCTATCCTGGGTAAGTAGAGCTGCAGTGGGCATCCTTCCCAACAAGAGGATGCCATCTTTTCTGTTGCATATCCTTGAATTTTGTTAACAGTTAAATACTGTGCAAACAGATATAAATATGAAATGTAGTATTGTAGTACCCCATTCATCCAGACTGTTTGCTGCATAAAAAGGGCTTGAAATACCACCGCACAAATGAAATTCTGTAGAAATGAAAGGGACTTTAAAAAAATTGTTTATCCATCAGAAAGCACAATTGTGATACTGTTAAAATTAAATTCACAAAATAATCTGCAGAAGAAACATTTTGCTGCAGTGAAACTTACTCTTGCAGCAAGGTGGCCAGTTTTGATTCTTACAGCCAAATGCATGAGATTTAAAATATATTCACAGCTGACTGGAGACTGGGAATTAGTTTATTTATGGGACACATGAAATTTCACATTTGTATTTATGCAAGTCTGAAAGTAAGTGGCATTGAAAGTTATATTTTCAATTGATATTATGTACTTTTTAAATAGAATTTTGTTAAGATTATAGTTGCTCAGTTAATGTGTTAATCCTTTTAACATCTTGAAAGTACATTGATATCATTTTATGAAAAGTTTAAATTTAAAGTCAGAAAATGAAATGGAAAAAATTGAACTATTAAGAAACACAGTAAACAAAAGATACTGTGTAGACAAAGCTTGGCAACTTTGCTGTATTATTTAAATAAATGCACTTGCCTAAACAACACCGAAATAATTTATTTGCTCTACGTTTACATTTGGGGATTACAATTCCTGAAGAAGGGCTTGTGCCCGAAACGTCGATTCTCCTGTTCCTTGGATGCTGCCTGACCTGCTGCGCTTTTCCAGCAACACATTTTCAGCTCTGATCTCCAGCATCTGCAGCCCTCACTTTCTCTCGAAGGTTACAATTCAATGGCAATCTACAATTAACTCATGTAAGTAGCTACCAAAATGAGTCTGAGAGAGTTTCAAAGCCCATTAATCTGCATGGAACACCATAGCTGAGCCTTGCCTTGTTTTCAGTCAACATCTATGATATATTTATGATCCAGCAGAGATCACTGAAAGCAATGAGGAGCAAAAGGAATAATTAATTTCACCTCTTCCCTTGTCTTTAGCCCAAAGACATTCAGGTCATTTGTACCTTGTATTATTACCTCAACCAACATGTATGAGAAAACAAACCCAGGATTTTGTGGCCTTTTGCCTTCACTAACAAGGCCATCTTTAGAGCTCCCGGTGTTTGATATTTTATGTACTATTTAATGTCTTAAGTGCATTGGTTTGGCTCAGTTGGAAATATTGTTAACATTAAATTCTTTTTCACATTTAGAGACAAGGTACTCCAGCTAATGTAAAGCATTTGTTAAGACTATTTTGAGTTGACAAAAGAAAGAGTTATAGATAATAGGCTGCTAGGTAAAGAATGGACAATAATCACCATTGTTAGCCATTTTGAAAAAAATGGAAGAAACCAACTTATATGAAGTTAATTGAGCACATTCAAGGCAGCTAATATGTAAAGCCAGTGAGTAAGATTAATGCTTTTGTAGGATAGTGTTCAGAGTTGGAAACTAGCAGGAAAAAAAATAAAGCTGGGACAATGCGTTTAGATAATTTGATGGAACAGGTAATTTACATCAGGTGAAGATGATGAATGGAAAATGTGTTTGAAAAATCGCAACATCAAAATTACACAATATGAAAAATATAATTTAATCTCAGCTTTAATGGCTAAACAAAAAGGTATTTCAGTAATTTGAGGGATATGGGAGGGGTAGTAAACCAACCACACCATATGATATCAAAATAAATCACTACCGTAGGCACTATGTTCTCATCTTTAATAATAAAGAACATAAATTTCTTTAGCCACCTCCACATAATATTCTAACAATGTACATTAAGGGCTGTGCATTTGCCGAGATGAGTATAAGTTGCAAACGTTCATTGAAGCACACATCAATTTGTATCCAGTTGCAGTCAGTGATCGATGAAACGGAGGCAGATATACGCAAGTGACCTTGGAAGAGACTTATGGCACTCAGTATGGCACTCCTTAAGTTTCTAATAGATAACTCTGCTACAAGGTAGGGTGTGCATTTCTAGTGAATGGCAAGTTTATTCAAGTTGTTGAGCTCAGTGAACTCTATTTGAAATATATACGGATTTCTTGTGCCAGATGGAATTCTCATTCATGATTCTCGTACTCCTCATTTTCATACTCCTTGAACCAGTACTGTATTTGTGTGACTGAGTCCTACATACACACTAGCATTATTGTGCTATGACTTCATATTTCAATAGCACAATTCATTCAGTCAATTATACCACGAGAAGCTGAAGTCTAATAACATAGTGTAGTATTCTAAGGAGAATCCCATACCCTGGATATCGATATTCTGCTTCAATCACTCACTGTGGATAAACATTACTTGCTTTACCAACTCGTGTGAAAGAAAATTCTCCAAACCTCTTTCCTCATTTTTGGTGAAAATTTTAAAACTGTGACCTTTCCTCCCCCTTACCTAACTTCCCAAACAAGAGTGGACAATAGAAAAAAAATGTGAAAGCTTGAAACCTTTTTTTAAATGCTGGATTAAATTGCTCCATGGAAATAATCCCAGTATTTTATGACTCTCCTCATGGCTATGGTGTATCTTTTCTGTAATGAGCCTAATGAAATGGGACGATGGTTTTAACATCCTTTCTAATCACTAAGCAGGTAAATGAATTGAAGTTTGAATGCAAAATCAGTTAGTTAAAAGATTTTTTCCATGTCTGCTAGAGGTTACGATTGGTCTCAGCTTCCACTGTCTGATTGCTATCTTGGACTTCTCAATGTGGTTTTTACTGAAAGATTTGCTGACAACATACCCTTGACAAAGAGACCAAGCTGTTGCGTAGGATGAAAGACCATTTAGACAAGATGGTGTAAAGGACGTGGCGTAAATGAACCAAGTTACAAGACAATGTTGGGGAAAAAATTAGAATTTTTTTCTTTTTAGAAGTGCCAAACTATATTCATCCAGCACTGTAAAAAGCAATGCGTGAGGAAACATTTCAGAAGCAGGCAAAGAAATACTGGCAGTAGTTCAGAGAACATGGAAAAGTAAACAAAATTTAAATATTCAAGAAAGGGCAGAAAGATGATCGGAAATATCTTTAAGTCAGATGAAAATTAGTTTAAAACAAGCTATTCATAAATGTTACACAGGATGTTTTTTGGTGCTACTTTGCAAAATTTGAATAAGGAGCAGAAAGAGTGCAATTGAGAGTACTGTGCAATGTTCACAACTTTAGCCACGATAGAATCTTAAATCAATAATAAACTAACTTGATTCTCCCCATACAAAATATTCTTCATAAGGATTAATACAGTTTACTTAGGTCCCGATCAATGAAGTAAATGATGGAGCATTTAACTAAACTGAATAATTTATTTTTAAAACACCCATCACCACCCCAAAACAAATGCCTGAAAGCTCTAAAATAACTTTAAAGTTCAAAAGCAGTGGAAATTTTTTCATTTATGAAGAACATGCTTCTTATTCTCCACATGTATTGTATAGCTTCTCTACGCGATTAGTAAAAATGGAGGACAGTTTCATATGAATTGCTTTACTGCACTAGCTAACATATTTAGACTTGAATCGAGTATTATATGTAAGTGGAAAAGTGTTATATATAGAATCCACAACAGCAAATCATGCATTTCTGCACAGGTACAATTAAAAATACGAGTGTATATCCTAATTTAGAATTTAAACTCTCTTGAGTTAATTTAGAATTTAAAAATGCATTAGGATTAAACTTGTCAGCTTTATGAATAACCAGTTGTTGAAGCAGTAAGATAAAAAACATCCCTAAATTTTAATCTTAAAATTAAATTTAAGAATGTCAATATTGTATATTGACCAATGTGCAGTATTTTGTTCTATTCAGGAGTTAGAACTTGAAAATTAAGCCAGAAGAAAGTTTATTGAACTATAAACGTGTAGTTAACGGATGACAATTGATGATTTATTTTTGATGGAATTTTGTACTTAGTTTAATGCTAATGTATAGAATATTAACACATGATATCTGGTGGCAGCATCGACCACCTCACCACCCCAGAACAGGTCTAATATAACCAACTGCAGAGTTAAGTTCCTTTTACACAGTCTCAATATTGGAATAGCACACACAACTGCACCACTATAATTTTAATTTCCCAAACCAGTCATCCTTGGAACCTCTGATTAAGATTGCCAGTTCAGTGCCAAATTTATTCCCATTAATCTGGGATGGATTCAAGCCCCTTTGTGCCAATAACTATCATGGATGGAATATGGTGTATGAGCAATCACAATCAAAAATTATTACAAGGAGAGATACTTACTGCCCAAATATTATTTCAGATAAATTCAAATGTGATCAGGTTTACAATGACCATAACAGACCATAAATCTTTTCTACTCTTCACATGAATCAACATTCAATTATTTTACATCAACACACAGACACCAAATTACTTACGATTTCTGGTGCTAGGATGAAGGAGTCCTACTGCATGACCTGGAAGAAAAGTTAGATCTTCTACAAAGAGAAAAAGAATAATATTAATAAAAGAACCGCCAACTGGGTCATGTTGCATTATTTCTAATTTACTCAATGCTTCTATTGTACCCTACCTTTATTTTCAATACTTTTTGAAACAAAATATTACCAATGTGTTTGCTGTGACAATTGTATGACAGAAAATACAAGAACTATTTGTGTGTCATGGACACTTCTTTTTCTGGATTCTAATCCCACTGTCAGGAGGGAATCTGGGTGAGGACATCACTTCTGGGTCAGATCTACATCAAAAATGGAATTCAAAAGGATGGGCTCCTGAGATTGCAGGGCCAACAGAAGGCCCGCCAGGTATATATAAAAAAAATTGCAGCCCCTCCATTAGAAGTAAAAGGTGCAAGTGCAGGTAGGGGAAAAGAAACAAGAAACAAATGTTAAAATGAAAAATAAGAACCTGTATACGAACAGGATAAGAGCAGTTAAATTGGTCCTTAAAAAAGAAAAGACTGGTAAACTAACAATGATATAATAGGAAATGACAGACTTTGAATGCATATTTTTTGCACTTGTCATCATGGCAGAAGACACTAATGGCATCTGAATAAACTACAAAATTAGAAGGCAAAAGGGAGAGATGAATACCAGGGTAAATAATGAAGCAAAGTAATGGGACTTATGGCTGACAATTCCCTTTGAATTGATTAGCCTACAGCTCGGGTCCCAAACTAAGTAGCTGCAGAGACTTGGTGCAGTGGTTGTAATCTTCCAACATTCCTTAGATTCTGGAAAGGTCCCAGCTTTAAAGAACAGAAAAACTGTAAATTCAGAAAAAGAGGGAGACAGAAAGCAGGAAATTATAGACCAGTTAGTTTAATATCATCAAGAAGAGAGACCAGGATATTAAACTTCCACAGTCTAGTCCCTCAAGACACACATACAATGCCTTCAGAACTTATGGACTCCTCATTTGGAAATGATAACTGCTAACACTACGATTGAGAAGTAAGCTTGCTACCTATCTCTGAAGGAGAAAGAGATAAAACGGGGGGGAATGATTGACCAGTTGCGTCACATTTATTGTCCAGAAATGATTAAAGTCTGCAATTGCTAAGTGTGACAGAACACCCCGAAAATTTTCAGCTGATCAGAGACAGTGTAGCGATTTTAGAAAGATTAACCAGATTGAACTTTTGAAGTGGAAAGAATTTCATTTATAGTGGTCTTCCAGAAAGCTTTTGACGAAATCCCTCATGAAACACTGTTAGCTTAAGGTGAAATTAATAGAATTGTAGGTATATTATTGATCTGGTTAGAATGTGGTAGAGTGGCAAGATAAAATAAAGATAAGAGCAAGTACTCTAAATGGCACACTGTCAATACTGAAATCTCACGAAGAACGGTTTAATTTGATTGAGGTGTCGAGAACAGAATGAGTATTGTAAAAACAAAATAAAGGTCAGACTTTCAGAAGTTAGCTAACACCTCTACAAACCAAAGTAAAAGTTTGGAATTCTTATCCTAAATGGCAATTAATGTGTTGTTACTTTTAAACCTTAGATTGATGCATTTTTGCTAACCAAATTGTACTAAGGGACATTTGGCAAAAGCAGGTTTATTCAGTTAGGTTAGAAATCGACCAGGAACTTATCAAAAATCTGAGGTTGAGGTAAGACAAATAGGAGTGGGAAGAAAACCCATTGTATCTACTGGTTGGGTTATGATTGAACTCTAAGGAGTTTAACAAAATGAGGCCAGTCCCACTCAGCTGGACAATAGAAGCAAGTTTATTGAATCAGGATGATGTGATCAACCAAGTAAAAGCACAATCAATATCAAAGAAGATGTCATTTGTGACTCTGTGCAGTGCCATTAAGGGTGCTTTAGCAGGAGCGGAAACCTGACTAAAGAGATTCAGCTAATCATGTACCACATAATTTTACCCCAACCAAGAAATAATCCAGACCCCACCCCGAAGGTATGCAGAGGAACAGCACACTCCAGACAAGTTGGCATTACATTCCACAGGCTCAAACAGGGAAAAAAAACAGCACCTAACCTTCAGTCTGTTCCAATTTTTGATAGTTTAAATGTTTGTCCCTGGTTCCCCCAATTTGCCAAACTGAAATAACCGATCAACAGGCACAACTGAGTCACTTCATTACCTTACTTAACTAAATCAGATCATCTTCAAATCTATGCTGCTCTAAATTAAGTAGATGCTTTTTTTAAGCCGGAGGAAGTATGATTCTTTACAGTTAGAAATCATTCTCTTAATTCACCTCTGAATTGTTTGCAAGCTCTGTATATTACCTATTGTAAGATGTTCGAAACTGGCCACAGTACTCCACATGTGGTGTGACCAATTACTTGTATTCCCAATTAAACGTTATCTCCTTCGATTTGTACTGAAGGGTGTATACTGAAGTCTCACGAAGATCTACATTGTTAGCTTAATTTATTTTTCATCTTATCTGTTCATCATCAAGTAGATAGCCAACTATCCAAATTTGTAGATAGTGCAAATACAAGGGACATGATAAGCAGCATAGATGGAAGCATAAAATTAAAAAAAAAGTGGCGTAAGTATATGGGAAAAACTGTGCTAATTGGATTTTAATGTAGACAAATATGAGCACATCTTCTTTCAACCAAAAAAGGGATAGAACTTCCTAGTTGTGAAAAGCTAGGTTTTCGTTTTGACCATAGCCTCTGTAATGTTTATGAAACCTCAATAACAGTTTGATACTTTCCCTCTTAATTCCTTTCATTTTTATTCCCAGTAAATGATAAATGTACTCTGTTACTATTACATGCATGGCATCACACTTATCTAATCTGTCATATGCCTCTATTTGGGTCCATTCCTCCTGCACATCTTAATCAATTGTTTTAATCCTTGAACAAATTTTATTATCTTAAAACATAATCATACCTGCTACACTATCATGATTGCTAATTACAGTGATAACAGTAAACAGTAACCATTCTAAAATTTCTCTGGTGGACACCACTGCCTGCAGGGTGATACACAACTTTTGACTACAAACCTTTAGTTGTACAATCTGAGCTAATTCTTGATCCAGCATATCAAGTTCCCAGTGTTACCACAGGATTTCATCTCAAAGTAATCGAATGAGGCACCCTTTTCAAAGCTTCTGAAAGTCCCCGTGGATATTACCAACTAGGTAGCCTTCAGTCACTAACTTACAATACTTCCAAAAATGTCAAATCAAGTTCATAACGAAAAACGTTCTTTTCTAAAAGTCATGTTGAGAATCCCTTGCCTTTTCCAGTGATCATAAGAGAATGTCTCTGAATCCTTTCAGACATCTTACCAATAATAAATGTAATGACCAACTGTTTCCTAGGTTAGATTTATTCGCATTTTTGAGAATTGTAACTTTATGTGCTACTTTGCAATGTGAGGGAACTAACTCTGATTCCATTGAGCCTCCTGAAAATAGTTCTTGCTGAAATACTAAGAGAAAGAAATGAAAATACAAATAACCAAATTATTTCAATTTTCTCACTATCACACTAAATCATATGGCAAACATCTATAGGGTAAATGGAAACAAACCTTTGGGAGCAGGTGGAGAAAAGAAACGGTTCTGATTATGAAAGACACCACGACCTCCTCTATTTCCAGAAAATCCACCACGAGGAGCTTTCTGAGGTCCTTTATTTGTCCTTTTTGCTGGGGGTGGACCAGAGGAAGGAACATCTTTGCACTCTGCTGCTACAAAATCGTCCACATGCATTGAAGGCGGTCTGCTTGTGTTTTGCTTCCGTTGCCGAAATATATCATGAGGTCTACAATTTGACCCAAATCCCCCTCTGCCTCGACCTCGGGGAGGTGGTACTATATGGGCTCGTTTGGCAGGCTCTATATATTCAGATTTTCCACTAAAATAGAATTGAGAAATACATTTTATAAAAAATGTAAACAATTCTACAATATTGTTACACATACCATCACTCAAAAATGCAATTAGAACTTACAGAACCGCACAAAAAGCATACTTTAATTATATTTTTGGTTAATGATTACATTCAGTTTAAGTTAAGATAGTAAACATAAATTTCCTTAGAAGTCTGATTTCCATAACAACCCCTCTTTCAGAACTGTTCAGCGGTCTTGCATCTACTGGATAGGTGCTTCCTTTAGATCAAATTAAAATCTTGAAAAGAAATTTCATTTTTCACCTCCTAAAAGTGCAAGGTAACTGCACTAAAGATTGGAATGCCTTCCGATTTTAATCACAAAGTGATTATAGCAGACATATATGTAAATAATCGGTCTAATCTCTTCTTCCAAAACTGGTACTCTTCCAGTCAGATATTTGCTGTTTCTATATCAAACCACCTGGAACTTCTTTAAGTAATGATATTATTAGTACCAAGATTGAGGCAATTGTGTATTACTGTCCACATTCAACAGAAACTCAGCTGCAACTTCTCAGTTCCAGTTCATGTGGGATATTTATATTTCTAGTCAACAGAATCATTAAATCATCATTCCATCAATATGGAACACATTTAAATCAAGGGAGTGGAGTGGGTGTTTTTGAATATGCTATGGGTATGCTGGGCTGATGTTAATTCAACTAATCCACCCCCAACGTCAAACTTTATTTTTACTTGCAAATGAGACATCAGATTCACAGACTCCCTTCTCATGCTATTTAAATGAGACATACCTACATGCAAAGGATGGTCTTTTTTGCAAATCATATCAAATGTTAATTATAAATCTGTGATTGACAGACTTTTGCTAACCAAGTGCATGAAGGAATATAAGACAACTGTGGGTCACACATCAGCTGTGATCTGATCGAATGGCAGAATAGATTTCATGGGTGATTCTTATACTTCAATGCAATCCCAGGAGGTTGGGGAGAAGGTGGAATTAATAAAGTCAAAATCAGAATTGGAAAAAAGGCCAGCAGAGGAGCAAATGTCACATCAGCATTAAAAAAAAAGAGGGGTACAAAGTAAGCCAGACCACTGTATTCATGGATAGGCAGCATGGATGTGTGAAGGTTAGAATATGCTTAACCACCTTAATTAAATTTGAGGAACGCCCAAACTGTAGAGTTAAAGGGAATGCAATAAACATGGTAGAACAAAACTGCTTCTTGATGTGGGTAAGGCTGTTTACCCCAGGAATGTGCGTCTGGACCTCATTTTCAATTTATAGTTAGATAGTGACACAACAGAAGCTTACTGGTTATATTAAATTCTATGGGATTGAAGAAGAATGCATGAAAATACAAAAAGATTCAGAGAAAGGGCAGGCAGAGGAAGATGCTGGTTAATAAACAGAAATTTTACTTAGCTGTTTACTTGAACGAAAAGAAGAGTTAAGTGTTAAGATTAGAGGAACAATTCTTAAAGAAAATAAATTTTAAAAATATGAGAGTGTCAGTATAACAGTCAACAAAAACAAGCATGTGGAATTCTTGGTCTTACATAGATGTAAAGTGTGTTGAGATGAATTACACCAGATGTAGGGTGCTAGATTTCTGGGCCATATACAACAAAGTTGCTAAATTCACTTCAAAAACGAGTAGCAATAATCATAATATCTTCAAGATTTGTAATATTAAGACTCTTCCACTGACAAAGAGAAGATCAAGGAAGAATCAAGTATTTTCAAAGGTTCTCAGGTCTTTAAAGCTTCAAGAGATAGTCAAAGATGGTTTATACTCATTGCTAAATCAGTAACAATGAGATTGTGCTCATGATAAATTTGATTCTATGAAGAGAGAAGTTAAAGAATAAATGTTTCCGTAGATATCATTAACACACAGAATGTTTTACTACAACAGGCTATTGACCAAAAAATTAATATCCAGCTTAATTAGTGCGTGTAAAAGAATTTTACGAAACATTTCAAGGGAAAGAGTAAAGGAACGAGGTGAGGATAGCCAGTTCCTGGTGTGGAACTAGCACTGACATAGGCTTTTTTTTTGTTAAGCGTTTATTGGACTTCAAGATTTCTGTGGCATGGAGATCAAAACTTAGCAATGCAGAGTGCTGATAGAGGTCATTCTGCACATCAAATCTGTACAGACCCTTCAAAGAGCATCCCACCCGGACCCATGCCCATAGCCCCAAATTTATCATGGCCAATTCCACCAAGGCTGCTCTCTCACTAGAGAGAAACAACTGGTGATGATTTAATTCAAGGGTCACCTCACCTCAGGCGAGGGGAGAAGTTGAGTCCTTCATGCTAATCTCAGCTGAATGAATGAATGATTGATTTTATTGTCAGGTGTATTTTACAGCGATAAAAGCAGTAAAATACAATGAAAAGCTTTTTGACAGTCGCCACGATCCAACACTATTTTGATTAGTTTTAAGGATAACAAAAAAAAGTAAGATATAGCTTAGGGAGAGCCCATCAGTCCTGCTGCCATCCCTCCTCCACCACCGCATCACTGTCTACATCAGACCTAACCAATGCAGAAGTGACCACTCTTCAGGCACCATCTCTCACTGCTGGGCCGATTTTCCTTCATCACTGCCTCGCCACTACCTGTGCCAAACCAACCAATGTCAGAGTCGCATCTCTTGCGACTGGGCACACCTTGCCAACGTCACTGTGATATCCTGTTGCCACCAATTCACTGTCACAAACGCCGGACTCAACAACAAAGTCACCAATGCTCAGGCGCCATCATTGCCCACTGGGCCTACCTTGCTGATGTTGCCTCCACCAATGTAGTAGCCACCTATTCAGATGTCAGGTCCCATGCTCACCCTGGAAAAGTAAGAGGTCACTCGGGTCTATTCTAGGTCCACTTACCACCACCACCACGAGGTGTGCACTGGGATCACTCAAGTCTATACTGGGGATCCTCGCTACTGCTAATGCTGTCTGAGCTTAGGACAAGAGGTAAGTAAAAAGAAAAAGTGAAAAAAGAAAAGGAGAGAAAAGCAGTCGGAGCAGACAAGCTCTACTCTGCGTCATCTTGATGACATTCTTGATAACACAGACTCACGGTGTTGGCATTATTCTGCATCACACATCAGCTGTCCAGCCAACTGAGCTAACCAACTGCGAAATAAAAATCTTTTTTAAAACAAGTGTATTGTTATATAAAGAGAGATATGAAAATATTGTAACTTGTTCAAAAGCATGGAGTGATAGATAAAAAGGTAGAAAAAACTATTATACTTACTGTAAACATCATTTATATTCAAATAACATAGATAATTCTGTTAAGTACACTAAAGACCTACAGAACAGTAAAATTATTTACTAATGTTTTTACCTTGTAGTTTCAAGAGGGTCAACTTTGACATCTCACCTGGAAGTAATGAAGGTTTCATGCTTGTGTTTTCCCAGTTTAAAGCCTTTTGCTACCTTGGCTACAACAGGAGACGAGGGTTCTGAAAGGAATGATCTTTCCAGTTCTGCTTTCAGATCCATATCACAGCAGTACTTCTCAGCTAGGTCAATCAAGTCAACCTTGACCTGAATAAAATATTATCATCAGCCAATTAATACAAGACGCCTAATCCATTAAAGCATACACAGGAGTTTGAATGCCAAAATCAGAGTCATAGCACAGAAGGCAGCCGTTTGGTCCACTGAGTCCATGCTCTATAGCACAATCCAATCAATCATTCATATTCCCTTGCTCTATCCTCCTCTACATCTCTTGCCCAAAACCTTAAATCCATGTCTAACCTTGTCCTTAGAGAATGAGAACAGCCATTCTGTATCTAACTTGTAGTTTTACTACAACCTTTCATACTTCTATCAAATCTCCTCTCAACTTCCTTTACTTTAAGATGAACAACCCCAGCTTCTCCAACCTAGCCTTGCAGCTAAAGAAATCTCATCCCTGAAACTCTCCTGATGACATCATCTGTCCCCTCTCGAGGACACTCATATCCTTTTTCAAGTGTAGTGACCATAACCGACATTAACATTGCGGCCTAACCAGAGCAGTCAAAATATTTTCTTTGCTTATGTATTCAATAGATGGAAATGTGTTGCTGGAAAAGCGCAGCAGGTCAGGCAGCATCTAGGGAACAGGAGAATCGACGTTTCGGGCATTAGCCCGAAAGAAGGGCTAATGCCCGAAACGTCGATTCTCCTGTTCCC
Organism: Chiloscyllium plagiosum; assembly: GCF_037043375.1. Taxonomy (NCBI): domain Eukaryota; kingdom Metazoa; phylum Chordata; class Chondrichthyes; order Orectolobiformes; family Hemiscylliidae; genus Chiloscyllium; species Chiloscyllium plagiosum. Next base: position 104,715,254 of record NW_028270142.1, read on the forward strand.
TAGATGCTGCCTGACCTGCTGCGCTTTTCCAGCAACACATTTCCATCTCTGATCTCCAGCATCTGCAGACCTCACTTTCTCCTTATGTATTCAATACCTTGATAAATTGCTTGATATGCTTTGCTAACCAATAAATCCTGCCACCTTCAAAGTTCAATACATATGAGCTCCCAAGTCCCTCTGTCTCTATATACTCTTTAGAACTATGCCATTAAGTTTAAGATGTCTCTAACTATCTCTTCTGCCAAAATATATAAACTCACAATACTTTATATCAAACCCCAACTTATTTACCATTCAGTTTACCAATGTATTGATGCAGTCAATTAGCACCCTCATTATCTGCCGTATCTCCAAATTTCATATCAAAGCCAAATTTTGAAATTTTACTCTTCATTCCAATATATAGAATATGCATATATATAAACCCCAAAATTTCTTGTCTTAAAACTTTGTGATCACCACTGTCTGTCATCTTCTGGGCATAAAAACAACTGGGTACTGCAAGTCACTGTATTTTGTTCTTATACCAAATTTTCAACCCAGATGACATTGATTCTTCTATTTCAGAACCAGCCTTTTATGTGGGACTTTATCAAACACTTGCTTAACATCCATAAACCACAGCCATTATTTTTCCTTTATCAACAACCCTTGCTGTTCCTCTTCACAAGATTCACTTTGATTAGTCAAGGCAATCTGCCCTATACAAATTTGTGCTAGCTCTCCTTAGATATCTCACACCTCTCGAAGTGCTTCAATTATTGTTTCTAAAACCTAAGTATCAAAAGACTTACCAGTGTAACCTGAGTATCAATTTTCTAAGCCAGCCATTTATCAATATTTTGGCAGCATCCTTTTCCTCAATGAATACTTTGTATCCATGCTTACTCAGAGTTCTAGCTTTGCTCTGCATCTCCAAGCATACATTACCACCCAGAACTCTACTGGATCCATGTCTGCCCCTTACTGCCCAATTAGCATTTACATGCCATTAGAAGACTTACAGATTCTCTTTTATTTAGCTGCTGTCTTATTATCAAATTCTCTCTGTATCTAAACCTATACTCTTTACATCTTAGCATCTATGTACATCAATAAATCTTTTTAAATCTGTCCCATTTAGTACTATGATGGAGCCAGGTAACAAGATGGACAGTGCCTTCAGTAAGAAAACCCACCTACATGTCCACAAGGACTGTGTGGTAGACACTGTTAGTTATACGGTTACAGGCAACTGCATCAGCGCGAGGTAAACTGTGACAAGGTAGGTCAAATGGCATCTCCTTTCTGGCTGCCTTTTGCCACCTGCTGCAGTCTAATCTGGGAGTTATGTCCTTCAGGACTCAGCCAATGTGGTTAGTAGTGGTGACATGAGCTTGGTGATGCATGTTGAAATCTGCCATCCAGACTAAATTCTGCCACCTTGCTACCTTCAGTGCTTCTTCCAAGTGGTGCTCAACATGGACAAGTATTGGTTTATCACCTATGGGTGGGTAGCATTTGGCAAACAACAAGAAACTAAATTGCACGCATGACCCCCATGATATGAGAACCTCATGGATTCTAGAGTCAATGTTGAAAACTCCCAAAGCAATTATCTCTCAGCTAAATGCCACTGTGCCACCACATTTGGTGGATCCATCCTGTTAATGGGAAGTACATACTGAGAGATGGCAATGAGGCATCTAGGACATTGGCCGCATGGTATGCCTGTTATGCTGTTTAATGACTATTCCAACGCTTCAATTTTGGCATAAGCTCCCAATGTTATTAAGGAAGACTATTTGCATAGGATGGGTTATTGTTATTTCCAGTGCCTGGTGAACGGCAGGTGGTCCATTGTATTCTATTTTGACTTTATATGGTTGTTTGATACTACTGACAGTTAGGACATTTCAGAGGGCATTTAGGAGTCAATCTCATTGTACGGGTCTTGAATTGCATGTTGACCAGACCAGGTAAGGACATCAGGATTGCCTTGCCCAAAAACACTGGTGAACTATATGAGTTTTTACAATAATCTGATAATTTTGCAGTCAACAAAACTGAAAATTAGCTTTTAAATCTGGATTTAATCAATCAATTGAATTTAACTCCACAGCTTTTGCTTATAATTCAGATGTGCTTAAAGTTTGTATTTACCATATCTATATCTGTGTCAATCTCTTCGGTTTGAAACGGGGAAAGCCATAATGTCTTTAGCTGGTCATCCAGGACATCTGCCAAGACATATGCTGTCCTAGAAGAAAACAAAGGCTTTTCTTCAGTCCTGTCTGGAAATACAGAACCTAATTGATAGTCAGATCTTTTAAGGTTGAAGTTCAAAACATTTAATGCTTAGAAAATGTGAATTAGATTGATACTAAAATTATTCCACTTGTATAATGTAATTCAGGTGTGAAGTCACCTGAACTGTAACACGCTAAGAAGTGAGAGACTGCTGGAAGAAAGCAAATTTAAACTATTTACAGACCACGAGAGCTTTTTTAATCAAGATCAATTTTATAACCATTTTGAACTGTTCAGCTGAATCAATTGATCTTGATCTGACTGAACAGTCGAAAACAGTTATAAAATTGAGCTTCACAAGAACATGATTGCAGAAAATATTTGCAATGGTTCTTTTAGATCTCATAAGGTTTCAAAACATAGTCTTTACTTTAAGCGTTGGACTCAATTGCTCATCTTGAAGCTCACTGTCATAGCAATGAGCTTTTTTTTAAAGAAATATGCAATACTTTGAAGCTAGTCATACTGGCCCCGTGAACAAATGATGACTGAAAATAACATATTTTGAAGATTCAAAGATATAGCTTCTTTACCTGTTGTTAAACTGGACTGGAAGAGATTCAGAAACAGGAAGAACAGGTTCCACATCTTGTGTAGTAACAGGCAATACATCTGTAGTTGATTCTAACATCTGCCGCAATCCAACAACATTTTCTAATAAAGAGTCGAAACTATCATCCTCTTTACACAGTTCCTATATTGACAAAGAAATTTATATTTATAAATCTGCCTCCCTGGCTCATATACTTCAAAGAACAGGAGGACAGCAATAAAATCCATTAAAGGTGAGACTAATTTATCACAGAATACAGTAACAAATATTTTGGAAATATTTATTACAAAGCACTCACCATTACCAATAAATAGCTTAAAAATGCAGTTATTTGTAGATAATAATGCACTGCCCATTGTTGCAAATATTATCTCAACTACCCTCAAGTCTCTTTGATTCAAAAAAAGCTGAATGTTTTAATTCTCAAATGTGCATTCACTTTCAGACTCAATCCCATTTGAGACTAACAGGATAACATGGAAGTGCAATATGTAACCACTTCTTTGCAGAGCTCTTAGTATATGAATAAAGTAGTATTTTCACCCAGCTGAGGTCAGGATAACATTGGTCTTAACGCATTTTCAAATCATCCAATGTCATTTCTGAGTAATGCAGAATTTCGTATGAAATGGCTGCAAGTTAATAATGAATACATATCAAGGAAGTAAAACATGAGAAAGGCAGTGATTTATCTGCTTCAAAAAGAAAGCTATAGCAAGTTTTATTTAAATGACAGCAGTCAGTCTTTCCTTTGGAGTGTTTCTTCCAAAGGGAATTCTGAAGTCAGAAGATTTGTGCAAAGTTAGGTCATCTGGAAGAGAACTCCATAAAAAGGCAGAAAAATACAATTTTGCCAAATAAGCTATTGTGAATTGACAAAAGCATTGTTGATTAAGAAAACCTGAGAATTGTAGTAATACCTAGGGATAATAAGATATTTAGTGCTCTGGGCTACAAATGCATTTGTCAAAACATTTTGTTAATGAGGATTCTCTGTAATGTTGAATAAGCAAATTTATAATTTCATAACTCACTAGGTGTCTAATGCAATTAGGGTGTTGACAAGACGACCTTAAAGCCATAAGATGTCAGAGCAGTAGCAGACTATTCAGCCCATTGTGTCTGCTCTCTGCCATTCAATTAGATCATGGCGACATATTCCTGCCTTTTCCCCATAACCCTCGATTCCCATACCAGTTAAAAAGCTGACCATCACAGCCTTGGATATATTTAATGACCCAGGCTCACCAACCCGCTGTTGCAAAGAATTCAAGCGATTCATTATCCTTGGAGAAAATAAATCCTCATCCCTGTTTTAAATGTGTGACCACTTAATCTGAGATTTATGCTTTCTGGTCCTAGGCTATCCCACAAATAAACAACCTCTCTGAATCTACCTGAAGTCCTCTAATAATCTTGTGTATTTAATAAGGTCCCTCTCATTCTTCTAATCTCCAAATTTTTCTGAGCGTAACCAACTTAACCTCTTCTTATAAGACAATCCGTCCGTACAGGATCAGCCAAGTGAATCCTCTCTGGACTGTCTCCAAAGCCAGTTTAACTTTCCTTAGATAAGGCATCCAAAGATATTCACAGTATTCCAGCTGTGGTCTGACTAGTGGGTTCTACAGTTTGAATAAAATTCCCTATTCCCTTTGAAATAAAGGAAAATATTCAATTTGCCTTCCTTATTACCCAATGAACTTGGATACTTTTTTTTTGATTCACATTCTGTGGTTTCTGTAGTCTTTTTCTATTTTAATAATTTTCAGCTCCTGAAGGCTGGTACAATTTAGAAGGCATCTGGATGGGTATATGAATAGGAATGTTTGGAGGGATATGGGCCAGGTGCTGGCAAGTGGGACTAGATTACGTTGGGATATCTGGTCGGCATGGTGCACATTCCTCATCCAAGTCATTAACATACATTATGAATAACTGTGGGCCCAGTACTAGTCTCTGTGACACCCCATGAGTTACACGTTGTTTTCCTGAATATGCCCAATTATCACAACTCTGCTTTCTATTAGTTAGTCAATCCTCTCTGTTCAATCATTTCTGGCAAAACTAAAACAAGAAAGGTGGTTTAACTGTGGCTAACAAGGGAAATTAGGGATCGTACTAGATTCAAGGATCCAGGTTCGAACCAGTCTGGTCTTATTTGAATTTTATATGTTTTAATATAATCCTCCCATCATTCTATTGAACTCCAGTGAATATAATCCCAACCCATTCAACTTCTTCTCATACTTCGTCCCTTCCAATCCAGAAATTAATCTGCTACACTCCATTTATCAGATAAGGATAACAAAATTTTATACAATATTCCTGGCATGGTCTCATTAAGACCTCTATAATTGCAACAAGGTATCCCTGCTCCTGAACTCAAATCCTCTCACTACAACATTCCATTTCCTTCTTGACCTCCTACCACTTACCTTCAGTTACTGCTGTACGAGGACACCCAGGTCTCATTGCACATTCCCTTCTCTCAACTTACCGCCATTATGATAATAATCTGCTTTCCTGTTTTTGCTACCAAAGTGGACAACCTCATTTATCCACATTATACTGCATTTGCCCACTCACTCAATTTATCCAAATCATACTGAAGCATCTCTGCATCCTCCTTACAGCTCATCCAGCTGTGTCATTGGAAATTTTGAGATACTATATTTAGTTCTCTCATCTAAATTATTAATATACCTTGTGAATAGCTAGGGGCCTAGTTTTAAACCCTGTGATCTTGCACTAGTCCCCTGGCCTGCCATTCAGGAAAACAACCCATTTAGTCCTACTCATTGTTTCCTGTCTGCCATTGCTATCCACTTCAATATACTACCCAAAACTCAAGTACTTTAATTTAGTTCTTAGGACGAAAATAATCAAAGAATATGGGGATAAAGGGGGAACATGGTACTGAGATGGATGATCAGCTGTGATCATATGGAATAATGGAGCAAGCTCAAAGGGTTGAATAGTTTATACCTGCTCCTATTTACAAGGTTTCTATATGCTATCTCCGCTATCATGGGCTCTTACCTTATTACGTACCCTAATGTGTGGTATTTTCTCCATCACCACCTGAAAATCTAAATATATTACATCCTATATTACATTCATTGCTTCCTGTTTATCTATCCTGTTTATTCCTTCTCTAAAGAATTCTATCCAATGAAGCAGGATTTTTTTTTCCCTCTTGCTCAGGGTGTAACAGGCTTTACTTTCATATTCTGCCGCAACTACAAGCAGATTATTTTAATATCCCTATTCCTTTCAACTGTTCTCTCCATTTCAGAAAGGCACCTACCCAAGCTGATATATGGTCAAGCAAAGAAATGCACCAGCAGTCCAACTAACTCCTCCATTGCCACCATGGTGGTAGAAGGGAACATAATAGTCTAAAGCGTGTCATGTCTAACACTCAAAAGTAATGTTTATATAGAAACTCTTAATATGATGCATAATCTCTTACTTTTCTTAAAAACATAGATAGTTTTCTGTCAAAACAATTAGGTCTTGAAAAACACAGACAAAAACAGCTGGATCATTTTCAACCACCTGATACAGTGCCTTTATAAAAGCTCATACCGTAACAACTTTATCCAGTTCAAACAGCAAATGATCATCTGCAGATTCCTTCCATTTTAGGAGCTGCTTCACTTCTGCACCACTGAGTGCTGAAGAACGGGGAGTTTGGAAACCATCTACTTCCATAGGAGCACCTTCATCGCCACAATTACCCTGTAAAATACATTATTACATGAAACTGTAAATCCGAATCCATAAGAAATGTATTCAATAAGCTAATGTGCTATGCCTAATCGCGTGAGTATTGATAGAGATGTATTTTGTTGAAGCTTTTTGTCTTGTATTTGTTAGGACAATTCACAGAAATACTGTATATACTCGTGTAAGAGTCAAATTTTTTACACTATGTTTTAAGATTAAATTTATGGGTCAAATATTTCATGGATACTTTTGAGGGGCTGAAATTCGTGCCCATCAAAAATTCATTCCATATCATTAGAAGCCCAGCTGATCTCTAAACAACAAAAAAGACACAATGAATTACAGTAATTATTGGATAAAGAGTATAGACATAAATGAATAAGTAATTATTCCATCTGCCTTTTCTTTGTTCTCTTGTTATTCTCTTTTGATAAAAAAAACTTGCCTTGGAGAAGCAATGACATCATTGGTGCAGCTAAGGGCTAGACCCGAATCCCAGAATGGAGCAAGAGCGCTGGCCGATCAAAGTCCCGGAGCGGGAGAGCCGGCAGACCAGAGTCCCGGAATGGAGCAGGACAGCTGGCAGACCAGAGTCCCGGAATGGAGCAGGACAGCCGGCCGAGCAGAGTCCCGGAGTGGGAGAGCCGGCAGACCAGAGTCCTGGAGCGGGAAAGCCGGCAACCAGAGTCCCAGACGGCTGGCAGACCAGAAGGGGACAGACAGCAGACCGGAGGCCCGGAGTGGAGCAGGATGACTGGCAGACCGGAGGTCCTGAATGGAGCAGGACGGCTGCGGAACGGAGTCCCAGAACGGAGCAAGGCAGCTGGCAGAATGAAGTCCCAGAGAAAGCAGGACAGCCGGTAGAATAGAGCAGGATGGCTGGAAGATTGGAGTCCTGGAACGGAGGGGAACGGCCGGCAAACTGGAGCAGGTCAGCCAGAAGATCGGAGTTCCAGAACGGAGCGGGACGGCCAGCAGACCAGTGTCCCGGAACAGAGCCGGACTGCTAGCAGAACAGAAGAGGACAGACAGCAGACCAGAGGCCTGGAATGGAGCAGGACAGCTGGCAGAACGGAATCCCAGAACGGAGCAGGACAGCCAGCAGAACAGATCCCCAGGGCCAAACAGGATGGCTGGCAGAACAGCGCAGGACAGCTGGAAGACCGGAGCGGAACAACCATACATAAAGTGAATACTAATTATACTAACTATTGTACTCATTCAATAATGAACTTAAGAAATATGAAGAGAAAGTGAGGACTGCAGATGCTGGAGATCAGAGCTGAAAAATGTTTTGCTGGAAAAGCACAGCAGGTCAGGCAGCATCCAAGGAGTAGGAGAATCGACATTTCGGGCATAAGCCCTTTTTCAGGAAGGGCTCTCCCGCTCCAGGACTCTGGTCTGCCGGCTCTCCCACTCCGGGACTCTGCTCGGCCGGCTGTCCTGCTCCATTCCAGGACTCTGGTCTGCCGGCTCTCCCGCCCTGGGACTTTGATCGGCCAGCTCTCCTGCTACATTCTGGGATTCCGGTCTAGCCCTTAGCTGCACCAATGATGTCATTGCCTCTCCAAGGTAAGCTTTTTTTATCAAAAGAGAATAACAAGAGAACAAAGAAAAGGCAGATGGAATAATTACTAATTCATTTATGTCTATTCTCTTTATCCAATAATTCCTGAAGAAGGGCTTATGCCCGAAATGTCGATTCTCCTACTCCTTGGATGCTGCCTGACCTGCTGTGCTCTCCAGCAACACATTTTTCAGCTTTTACTTGAGTATACATGGTAACAATATAAAGGGAAATATAAATTTATGCTGTATTGGTAGAGGTGTTGTCTGAGGAATGCACCAATTAATGCTCATTGACAGTTAACTGTGAAGCTTTGTTTAAATTTTAAACCAGGTGTGTTAACTCTGATTGGTCAGGACACTGCCAAAAGCAAATGCTCATCAATTAATTTGCTGAGTCCAACCAGATTGGAAGTGATAGCATAGTGGTATTAGCTGGACTGTTAACCCAGAGACCCAGATAATGTTCTGGGGACACGGGTTCTAATCCCACAATGGCTGATAAATATCAAGAATTAAGAGTCTAATAATGACCATGAACCCTATTGCCAATTGACAGAAAAACCCATCTGGTTTGCTAATGTCCTTCAGGGAAAGAATTTGCCATCCTTACGTCTTCTGGCCTACATCTGACTCCGGATCCACAGCAATGTGCTTGATCTCTTAACTGCCCTCTGGGCAATTAGGGATAGGCAATAAATGCTGCCTAGCCAGCGATGTCCTCACCCCATAAATGAATAAATTAAAAAACATATGCGGTGCATGCAGATGTTTTTTCTGTCTGCAAAGAACAGGGTTCTTCATATGGAGCTTCAATAAATGCAAGTGTGATACAATGCAAGCCCAACTGATAATCCTAAATTGATTTCAATGTAATTCTTCAAACACATAGGATTATTGAGTATATGTCGTCAAGCTACAGAACTACACTTAACACTGGACATTGTGATAAAAGCTTTGCAAACTGCTGGGGCACAGTCAGTACCTTTCTTGATGCGATCAGACAAATGGTGTGATGCTAGATTTGTAGATCCTGCATTCCAAATCTAGTGGACCTAATCAAACAACATATCCCCATGGCTGTCTGCAATACGTAAGATATGACCAACCAGCCTATGTTGGTAAAACATGCAATAGTGTCCAACATTAAATAGGACTGCAATTGAACATTTTCTGGATACTTTAGTGCGAGAAGAATTAAGCTGACTACTAATTTAGAATAATCAAACAGGTTCAATGTGGTGCACCTATGTACAGTCAGTTCCGCTTTAATGCGGTCGTTCCGTTCTCATGCAACCCCGTGTTATAAGACAATCGCGTGATAGCAGCATAGTTTAAACAATGGGGTCGGAATTGCGTTATAACAAACACATGGTTTAAAACTTTACACTTTAGAAGCTGTGTAACAATTCGTTAATCGCATTATGGCAAATTCACATTAACAAAACACGTGATATAGCAGAACGACCAGTATACTTGAACTAAATATATTAACAAACAGAGACCTATTCTTTGCAGACAGAAAGAACAGGTATGCACATTATACCTATTTCAACTGAACAAAAGGCATGACAATTATTTACTGGTTCATTTCTCAGGGCTTCACCTAACTGATCAGTCAATCTGCCTAGTTTAGAATTTAAACAAAGTTGACAGTTAACTGTCAATCATAATTAATTGATGCATATCCCATGACAACAGCTCTCTATTTCAGAATCCACTTGGACTCTCCCCTCATGCAGAAAAAGTACTGGTTTTCCCCTTGACATGCTACTGCTGTGCATACTCCATATTGACTGCAAGATGATAAACTTCATCAAAACGTCTTTTTATCTGCAATGTCCAAGTTTTGCATCATCATTGACCAAGTACTGTTGAAAACAGAGACATGTCATTGAAGTTTTACATGCTGCACACATCAGAACAAATAAACGAATATTATACTTCAAATGATCTTAACAATTTGTATTAGAAGGAAAGATTGTGGAGTGATTACAGTTGACTCTGATTGGCGCACCCACTGCCATGAAGAAAGTAATGGGGATCACAGCCTTCGCAAGCTTCCAAGTAATTCAAAGAAGGTGCAAGATGTGAACGTGTTCCTTTTGTTTTTAGGAGAACAAGTCCCTACACACGCTTGTTCATGAATGTACATCTCAGCCAGAGACAACTTGCCAACCAATCGTGCCATTTTCTCCAAAGTTAAGGTTTGAAGACTTACTAATTTCACAACTGACTTTGACAAACACATCTGCAAGTAATGTTGACAAGTTTAACAAATCTTAAGGGCACTTTATAGGAATTGTAGAAATGATTTCAAAACTGAAAACAGTAATATAAAACACATTTCTGTCACTTACCAAACTATCTGTGTTTATGATCTGGCGCAAAAAATCCAACAATGAAGAAGCCAGCTCAGCCATTTCTTTGTTGAAGTTATGGACCACACGTTTCAGCAGACAATGGATCGCATTATTATTTTGTCTCAAAGCACTATTGAGGAAGAAAAAGACTGACTAACCCCATGTACAAAGTCAAACATAACCATTATTTAATATTTCACACTCCAAATTGAGTTATAGGCAAAAACATCTTCAGGTACTACTTGAAGCACAATTTTTTTGTTGCACTCAGCAGTGAGAGATCTGTTTTGTTCATAATAGATGTGAGACCAAGTTGATAATTAATGCTTTTGTATTATATCTTTTCTGGAGCAGACAAATAGCAATTGTAGGGATTATTGTTTATTTTGATGCTCAAATAACATTTTTCAAAATTCTTTTGTGGAATGTGGGCATCACTTATCGCATGTCCCTAATATCCTGGAACTGGATAGTATACCATTTCAGAGAGTTAAGAATCAACTACATTGCTGAGAGTCTCGAGTCATTGGCCATTTTCATTCCTCAGGCTTTTTTCAAAAAAACACAATTAGTGATAGTTGTTTCAGATTAATTAAATCAATTTAAATTGCACCAGGTGCAGTAGTGTCAGAATATTAGTCTGATCACCTGGGTTACTAATCCTTCTTCAGGAAGGGCTTATGCCCGAAACGTCGATTCTCCTGTTCCCTGGATGCTGCCTGACCTGCTGCGCTTTTCCAGCAACACATTTTCAGCTACTAATCCAGTAACATTACCAATACACCACCATCACCCATTTACAAAGAATCACTTAAAAGATACAGATAAACAATGTATATTGGCACAAATAAGATAGTTGGAGAGTTGAAAGAAAGGATATTTGTTGAAAATTAAAATCAAATGGTGTTGAAGCTATTATTACAAGCCATATGCATAAATAATATTGACTGAATATCTCAAGAAAGAATCGCAAAATTTACTAAGGTATCAAATGTTCAGATGTGGGTATGGCAAAAACTAACAAAGAATAAGGAAAGACTACAAAAGAACTTAAGACAGATAAGCAGGATTACAGCTAGAAATTTCAATATCAAAATAAGTGGTGAAATTTTAACAGAAATAGAGAAGCAGAGAGCCCAGTTCTGGGTATAAAGATCCAGCAATTACTACAGGTTATAGCACACAAGAAAGGCCGTAGTAAAAGTATAAACTCTATCCTGCACCAAAAGTCATTGAAGGTAATACTGAATTTGTACAAGACATCAGTATGGCTAAACCTGAAGTCTCAAATTTAGTTTCAGAAACTTTGGCATAAAATCACAGAAAGGAATTAATCTAAATTTATATATCTTGGAATTTCCTGGGAGCTTCAAAGGCAGTAAACTATTTTAAAATATTTTATTAGCAAATGAATAAATCATTTTTCACACAGCAGCATTTTTCAAACAAAATTAGTCTGGGAATCTCTGCTGCTAATATGGCAAACATATCCTTCTTTGGGTAATGGGACCAAAATTGCACACAGTACTCCAGATACAGTCTCAGCAATGTTCGGTACAACTGAAGTAAAACATTTACAGTCTTGTCCACAAATCCTCTTGCAAAAAATGGCCAAAATACTACTGGCTTTCCCAATAGCTTGCTGCATCTGCATATTTCAGTGACTATAGAAAATTAAAATACACTAGTGCATCGCTGGCTCCCCCTTACCTAGCCTGCTCCTAAGATCTTCAAAACCTCCAAGTGGCTTATAAAATCAGCAAACAAACCTGTCAGTCACAACTTTAATAAAAGCTGATTTACGCGCATATTCTGCTGTACCATTTTCCCTTTCTTCAAGAAATTAAACTGAAAAAAAATACTGGAAACACTGGTCAGACAGTTTACATTGTGAAAAATGGAATCAGCAGTTCAGATCATTGGAACTTGGAAAAGCTAGAAATGAAAGAGCTTTTAAAGAGCAAGATGGAAGGTGATGAACTCAAAATAAACAAGAAGGTCCATGATAGGATGGAAGGCAGCAGATATTACATGACAGAAGAATTGCTAAGATTAGCAAATGGAGGCAACACGTTTGGACTGATCGGTGAGTAACACCTGCACTGTCAAAGTGCAGGAAATGACCATCTCCAACAAGAGAGAATCAAGCCTCTGACATTCAATGCCATTACCCTACTCCCAACATCCTGGATGTTACCACTGATAGCAAACTGAACTGAAGTGGCCATATAAATACTGTAGCTACAACAACAGGTTAGAGGTGAGGAATTATGGAGCAAGTACCTCACTTCCTGTCTCCTTAACGCCTGTCCACAAAGCACAAGTCATGAATGCAATGGAATACTCTCCGCTTGCCTGAATGCGTGCAGCTCCAAGAACATGCAAGAGTTTGGCAGCATCCAATACAAAGCAGCCCAAGCAATAGCATTCTATCCCCACCTTCAGCATTTACTTCCTTCATCGCTGATGGTCACTAGCAGCAGAGTACACCGGCTACAAATACACTGTTATAACTTACCAAGGTTCCTCAGACATCACCTTTCAAACTCTCAACCTCTCTTGAAGAACAAGGGCAGTAAATACATTGGCATACTACCACCTGCAAGTTCCTCTGTCAGCAACACATCATCCTGACTTGAAACTATATTGCTGCTCTTTCACAACCACTGGATCAATATCCTGGACGTCCCTCACTAATACCACAGTAGGTTCCCTTACACCAAGAGCTGAAACAGTTCAAGAAGACAGCTCTCCACCATCTCCTCCAGGGCAGTTAGGAATGGGCAAGAAACACTGACCTCGCAGCAGCATCAATACCAGATGAATAGGTACTCAGTAAAAGAAACAAGCGATGGGTCCATAGGAGATATAAATGGTAAAAAAAAACAATGCTCTCGTCAGAAAGCAAAATTTAGGAAAAACACAGCTTTGCATGAAACCTGAAAAGGAAATAATATTGAGGGCTTTTGAGACAAATGATGATGGTCTAACTTGTTAAACTCAATTTTGAGTGCAGAAGGGTGTAAAGGGCCACAAAGAAGATTGAGGAGCTTTTTCTTGAACTTGTGTTGAACTTCACTAGAACACTGCAATAGCAGAGCACAAATATGTCAGCATGACAAGCTCAAGGTCATGTTTGTCAATGCAATAGAGCTGTTCTGCAAATCACCCTAAAACGGGCCAAAAGATTGATCCAGGAGAAGACAGAATTATATTTAAAGATGCTCCAAAACAGTCCAGAAGAAGGGTGGTACACATATGGAATGAGTTGCCAGCGGAAATGGTTGAGGCAGGTACATTAACAACATTTAAAAGCCATTTGGGCAAATACATGAATAGGAAAGAGAAGAATATGGGCCGTGGGATTAGGGTGGGCAGACATTTTGGTCAGCATGGACCAGTTTGGGTCAAAGGGTCTGTCTCCGTGTTGTAGACTCTCTGACTCTAAGTGAGTACAGTGAGCTTTAATAGCTAAAAGGAGCTGATTGCAGAAATGTCATTGCAAGAATAAATTCCAAGAAAACATCTCTTAGTGTTTTTGACTTATTATCGAAAGATTTCAATTTAGAGAAAACCTAAGATTTTGTAATTAAATGAAATTTAAGGTCAGGATTCACAAAATATTAATATTTAAATCTATTCAGCCAGTCTTTATTGTAAACATCTATACATGCAACAAAAATCTACATGCTGAACAGGATTGGACTACTGGACCCATTCTCAGAAGGCTATGAGGTCAAGCCCTATTTCTGAGATTTAACTATGTAATCCAGACTATGATTGAAGAATTCAAAATCAGCACTGGACGCTAGGACTTCATTGATGTTCAAATATCAGAGCAGAAGTAGTAAATTAATTGACTATAATGGTTGTAACACAAATCAGGGAAAATGTCTTTGTTAGCACCAGATGAAAGAAAGAATGCTAAAGATTCTGATGATTCATAAACTGACAATCACCTTATACAGAGGTCACAATTTATGGAGAAAGATTTTGGATGTATTCTGTGGAGTGTGTCTATAAGGCCCAGCATTCTCCAGACACTACACTTGAATGTACAAAGTTAAATTAGATAACTTAATAATTACATAGCTCTCTGCTCCCAGCCAATCATGGTACAATCAAGCTGCCTTCTTCATATCAGAGACTACCAATCACCTGTGTGGGAGAGATCTTGCAAAACTGTACTCTCTCTACCTTTGGGCCAGCAGGTCCTGGTTCAAGTCCCATCTGCCCCAAATGTCCTAACAGGTTGATTCAAATAGAAAGAAACCTTTGTGGAGTGGCAAAGCTTTCTACATTTTTCTTTAAGTATTTCACTCTGTAGCATAGAAGAAAAGGATTACTGAACAGGAAGAGGAGCAAAGTAGATTGAGGGGGGTTCAGGTTGAAGTGTGAGAACCATGGTGAAAGAATGTTTATATTTAACATGGCTAGAAGGATTAAGTTTTGAACGACTGTGGAAAAAAGAATTTATTTTGAGTTTTATGGACATACCTAGAGAGGTTTCTTCAAAACAATCTTTGAAAGGTGGACAATGGAGATACTTGGTAAACAAGGCTTCCTAGAAATCACATGACATGAAGGAATAAGAAAGAGGATGGTGGTGGAGGGTTGCTTTTCAGATTGGAGGCCTGTGACCAGCAGTGTGCTACAAAGACAGGTGCTGGGTTCACTACTTTTTGTCATTTATATAAATTATTTTAATGAGAACATAGGAGGTATGGTTAGTAAGTTTGCAGATGACAACAGGTGCAGCAGACAGCAAAGGAGGTTACCTCAGAATATAATGAGATCTTGATCAGTTAAGCTAATGGGCCAAGGAGTGGCAGGTGGAGTTTAATTTATGTAAGGGTGAGGTGCTGTACTTTGTTAATGCAAATCAGGGCAGGATTTATATACTTAACGGGAAGATTCTGGCGATTGTTGTTGGAGAAAGAGACCTGGGAGTGCAGGTTCATAGTTCCTTGAAAGTAGAGTCATAGGTAGACAGGATAGTGAAGGAGGCATTTGGTATGCTTGCCTTTATTGGTCAGTGAATTGAGTACATGAGTTGAGGGGTCATGTAATGGCTGTACAGGACATTGGTTAGGCCACTTTTGGAATATTAGAGTCATAGAGATGTAGTGCACAGAAACAGACCCTTCAGTCCAACCTGTCCTTGCCGATCAGATATCCCAACCCAATCTAGTCCCATCTGCTAGCACCCGGCCCATATCCCTCCAAACCCTTCCTATTCATAAACCCATCCAGATGCCTTTTAAATGTTGCAGTTGTACTAGCCTCCACCACTTCCTCTGGCAGCTCATTCCATACACGTACCACTCTCTGCGTGAAAAAGTTGCCTCTTAGGTCTCTTTTATATCTTTCCCCTCTCACCCAAAACCTATACTCTCTAGCTCTAGACTCCCCGACCCCAGGGAAAATACTTGGTCTATTTATCCTATCCATGCCCCTCATAATTTTGTAAACCTCTATAAGGTCACCCCTCAGCCTCCGACGCTCCAGGGAAAACAGCCCCAGCCTGTTCAGCCTCTCCCTATAGCTCAAATCCTCCAACCCTGGCAACAGCCTTGTAAATCTTTTCTAAACCCTTTCAAGTTTCACAACATCTTTCCGAAAGGAAGGAGACCAGAATTTCACACAATATTCCAACAGTGGCCTAACCAATGTCCTGCACAGCGACAACATGACATCCCAACTCCTGTACTCAATACTCTGACCAATAAAAGAAAGCATACCAAACACTTTCTTCACTATCCTATCTACCTGCGACTCCACTTTCAAGGAGCTGTGAACCTGCACTCCAAGGTCTCTTTGATCAGCAACACTCTCTAGGACCTTACCATTAAGTGTATAAGCCCTGCTAAGATTTGCTTTCCCAAAAGTACTTATCTGAATTAAAGTCCATCTGCCACTTCTTGGCCCATTGGCCCATCAAGATCCTGTTGTAATCTGAGGTAACCTTCTTCGCTGTCCACTACATCTCCAATTTTGGTGTCATCTGCAAATTTACTAACTATACCTCTTATGCTCACATCCAAATCATTTATATAAATGACAAAAAGTAGTGGACCTAGCACCGATCCTTCTGTCACTCCACTGGTCACAGGCTTCCAGTCTAAAAAACAACCCTCTATCACCACCCTCTGTCTTCTACCTTTGAACCAGTTCTGTATCCAAATGGCTAGTTCCCCCTGTATTCCGTGAGATCTAAGCAGTCTCCCATAGGGAACCTTGGGGAATATTGCATGCAATTCTGATTTTATTCCTATAGGAAAGATTAGATTAGATTAGATTAGATTAGATTACAGTGTGGAAACAGGCCCTTCGGCCCAACAAGTCCACACCGATCCGCCGAAGCGAAACCCACCCATACCCCTACATTTACCCCTTACCTAACACTATGGGCAATTTAGTATGACCAATTCACCTGACCCTGCACATCTTTGGATGGTGGGAGGAAACCGGAGCACCCGGAGGAAACCCACGCAGACACGGGGAGAATGTGCAAACTCCACTCAGTCAGTCGCCTGAGGCGGGAATTGAACCCGGGTCTCTGGCGCTGTGAGGCAGCAGTGCTAACCACTGTGCCACCGTGCCGCCCATAAATGTTGTGAAACTTGAAAGAGTTCAGAAAAGATTGACAAGGATGTTGCCAGGGTTGGAGGATTTGAGCTATAGGGAGAGGCTGAACAGGCTGGGGCTGTTTTCCCTGTTGCCAGAGTTGCAGGGGTTGAGCTTTCAGAAGAAGCTGACTAGGCTGGGGCTATTTTCCCTGGAGCATCAGAGGGTGACGTTATAGAGGTTTATAAAATCATGATGGGTCATGGATAGGTTGAATCGACAAAGGTTTTTCCCCAGGGTGGAGGAGTCCAAAACTAGAAGGCATAGGTTAAAGGTGGGATGGGACAGATTTAAAAAGGGACCTAAGGAGCAACTTTTTCACGCAGAGGTTGGTGTGTATAGGCTGCCAGAGGAAGTGGTGGAGGCTAGTACAATTACAATATTTAAAAGGCACCTGGATGGCTATATGAATAGGAACAGTTTAGAAGGATATGAGTAGCAAATGGGACTAGATTTATTTAGCATATCTGGTCGTCATGAACAAGTTGGAACGAACAGTCTGTTTCATACCCTACAGCTCTATGACACTATGGTGATTATTTCCCGATTTGCAGTTGTATCACTTTTGAACAATAATAGGTTTTATCCTTTGTTTCAAGGAAAGAAAGCCTGTTAAGAAACAGATGAATTGTAGGGAAGCCTGGTCTATGTGTCTAAGCATGAGAGAGACAGAATACATAAGAGAGAAAAGGGGGGAGGGGAAGAGAGAGAGAGCACGAGAGTGAGTGTACGTGTATTTGTTCTTTTGTTTTTTGGGGTTATTATTGGACTAAGAACTTAAACTTCCCTATACGGGAAGCTATGATAATGTCATTTCCCAAAAATCCAAACCCAAGGGCATTGTCAATGTTCTACAGACAAAGGTTCAAATCCCACCACGGCTGATGGTGAAATTTGAATTCAATAAAAATCTGGAGTAAAAAGCTAGCCTAATGGCCATTATGTACAAACCTATCAGGTTCACTTTTGTCCTTTAGGGAAGGAAGTCAGACATCCTTACATGGTCTGGCCTATGTGCTACTCGAGACCCACAGCAATCATGTTGACTCTACATTGATGGATAATAAATAGATGGCATCTCGCCAATTCCACGAACAATTTTTTGAAACAATTTCCTGACTGCATGTGTTAACCAGTTATTACATCTTTCTCCAATAAGTTTATTTTGATAATAAATCCATAATTGTGTTTAATAAGAAACCTGATTATAAAAGGGATTTTGATTTCATGTTGCAACCATGGAATAGTGGGATCATAGTGGTGGTGGACTCTATCACCGCAGTTCTAACAGTTGATTTTATGTATTTGTTTTAAAGCAGGAGAGAAGTGACATAAAGCAGTCAATCCACACATTGACCAGGAGGGTAATGCAATTAGTTGCACTTGCACAGGGTTTGCACTGGTAGTAGTTGACATCAGTCCTTGACATTACTAGTTTATGTGCCCCATAGCAGGGATGGGCGAGCAGTCGAGCAACATAGGGGCAAGGAAGGCTTTGAGACAGATGCTACAGACAGCCGTAACTAGTGTGAGCATTGACCCCAAGTTTTGGAAATATATTAACAAGAAGCAGTAGCTGCACAACAACACCATAGGGAGCCAAGGTTAAATACTTGGAGGTTTCCAGGGAAAGTGGTGCAAGAATTGTTAGATTCCTTATTGCTGGAATGAGTTGGATAAGAGCACAATCCAGCAAGGACAGATCCACTAAGCTGGTGACTGGAGGTAGCGGTATGACTGACAAACGAAAACTCCCAAGAAGTCAACAAGAATGAGAAGGTATAGTGCACCACAATCATAATCACAGACAATACGATTTGTGACTTTAGTTGGTACCTTTTCAATGTATGGCAGACAGGGATCAGTTGTATATGAGAGAAATGACAAATAAAAGCTACTCTACTCTACTAGATTCAAATAGAGATGCAGGAAAGATGGTCACGAATTTGCAAAAAATCAACCATAAGAATTAGAATTAGAAATATGCTTTCAACCCTTCAAGACTGCTCCACAAATCAATAAGATTGTGGCTGATCTGTTTGTGAACTGCTTGCAACATGCAAGAGGACAGAGAGAATGATAATGGGAGTTCTGAAAAGGGAGGCACTGTTCCAAACTATGAACTATTCCTATTATGGGCTAGTGTGGGGCTAGGAAAGAAAGTTGAGTTGTCAGCAGATCAATAGGATTAAGGTCAAGGTAGGAGGAGTCATGAATTGTAGAAAGAGCACTGCAACAAATCTAGAGAAAGATACAAGGATCAATCAGTGATCAGAAGCATCAAGTTGCTTACAGATGCATAAGATTAGGAAGGAAATGAAAATAGAAGTAAAAAATTAAGAATGTGCAGAAAGAAGGTAACCGTGACAGCATCAGTAACATAGAAGATGTCAAGAAAGGCTACAACAGCTGTAGAGAGATTGGAAGTGTGAAACGAGGCTGTAGATGACACAATTTTAGGGGCTTTTGTGGCATACAATGTTTCCATACCTCTGAGCGAGGATGCTTTGGTTCAAGTCCCACTCTGCTCCCAAGTGGATAATACCATATCTGAATAGGGTGCTTCGAAAATGTCAAAATTCAAAGGTCTCTCAGTGCTGCTTAGATGCAGAATGTGAATCCAGGAGTTGTTTCAGTGAGGGAAATTAGTTAAGGAGGGAAATTATAAATTAATTGAAAAATATAAATAAGTTTAATTATTACTAAATATCATTGGACAGGTGATTGTCACAGGTTGAGTATGTAGAAGCTCCAAGATGCTAGAACGTCATGGTAGTGACTGCAGCTTGATGTATCCGCTCAGAGTTGTCAAAACATCGAAATAGGAGAAATAGGCCATTAAGCTCTTTCAGTTTGCTCAACCATTCAATGTGACCCTAGTTGATCATTCAACTCAGTATCCTGTTCCCAACTTCTTCCCTTGTCCTTGGAATCCTTTACTTCCTACAGCTATATTTATTTCCTTCTTGAAAACATTCAATAAATGGCCTCAACCACTTTCTGTAGCAGAGAACTCCACAGGTTCACCACTTTCTAGGTGAAGAAATTTCCCTGATTTCGTCCTAAATGGGTTAGCCCATATCCTTAGATGTGACCCTGAGTACTGCACTTGCCACTCATCAGAAACATCCTTCCTGTGTTTACTCTGTTTAGTCTGATTAGAATTTAATTGGCTTCTATTAGATTCCACCACCTGTAAATTTGGTCCTAACTGATCTAGTTTCTCTTCATACATCAGTCCTGCCATCCCAGGAATCAGTCTGGTAAACTTGCATTGTACTCCCTCCATAGCAGAGAGATCTTTCCTCAGATAGGGAGTCCAAAACTGCACACAATACTCAGGTATGGTTTCATCCTGTACAGGTGCGGCAAGACATCTCTGCTCCTGTACTCGAATCATCCCACAATGGAGGCCAACATACAAAATGTCTTCTTCACCACCTGTTGCACTTGTATGCTTGATTTCAGCAAATGGTGGACAAGGACATGCAAGTCTCGCTGCACCATTCCCAATCTATCGCCATTCAGTTAATAATCAGCCCTTATGGTATTGCAACCAAAGTGGATAACCTCATTTGCCCACATTATACTTAATCAGCCATGCATTTGCCTACACACTCAACTTTTTCTAATATGACTGAACGTTCTCTGCATCCTCCTCACAGTTCACCCTTCCTCCCAATTTTGTGTCATTTGCAAACTGGGTGATATTACATTTAGTTCCCACATCTAAATAATTAATATATATTGTGAATATATATGCTGGGGTTCCAAGCACTGATCCCTGCAATACTTGCTAGTCACTACCTGCCACTCAGAAATAAAAACCTACATTCCTACATTTTGTTTTCTGTCTACCATCCAGTTGTCTATCTATGTCAGTACACTACCCCTGATCCCATGCAGTTTAACGTTACAAGCTAATCTCTTATATAGGACCTTATCAAAAGCCTTCTGAAAGTCCAAGTAAACCTCATCCTCTGGCTCCCCCAGAGTTACATCCATGAATAATTTCAGTGAGTTTTCAAGTATGATTTGCCTTTTGTAAATCCATCTTGACTATGCTCAATCCTGTCACTGTTTTCTAAGTGATCTGCTATTAAATATTTTATCACAGACTCCAGCATTTCCCCTAATATCACTGTCAGGGTAGCTGGTCTAAAATCCCCTGTTTTCTATGTTATTTTTAAAATACATTAGAAACCCTCCAGTTTAAAATACAGCATTAGCACTGTAATGTCAGGTTACATTAGTTCCAAAGTTCAAGAATGTAGAATCAGTTTGGGTGGAACTAAGAATTTATCAAGTAGCAGAAAATATTCGTGAAATTGTTTATTGGCCACCAACAGCAGTCAATCACGGGATAAGTCAGGAAATTAGAGGTTCGTATAACAAGGGTAGTACAGCGATCTTGAGAAGTTTAAACTACATACAGACTGAGGAAACCAAATTAGGACGAATGTTGTGAAGGACGAATGTTTGGATTGCATGCAAGGTTGTTTACTAGAACAGAACGCTGAGGAACCAGATAGGGAATAGGCTATTTTAGATCCAGCACTGTGAAATGAAAATGTGTTAATTCATCAGCTTCAGCAGAGAATGGCCACAATATGATAGCATGTTATTTCAAGCTTGAGAATTATGCTGTCCAATCAGAAATTAAATCTACCAAACAAAATTATGAAGCTGTGAGGGGCAAACTGCTGATGGTGGATTAGGCAAGTACATATAATGTCAGATGGTAGACAGGAAGTGACTAACAGTCACAGAACTAATGTATGGTCTACAACCAAAGTGTATTTTTTTAACGCACAATAATCCAGCCAAGTGTTCCAACTGCAGTGACAAAATAAATCAAGGATTGTATTAGATCAAAGGAAATGGACTACAGAGCTAATGAAATTAAAATGGCAAGCCAGAGAAACAAGACAATGAAGATTCAGTAAATTAACTCTGAGATGGGAGGGAAATACTCTCTGAGAAAAAAAAATAACTGGTCTACATTCTCTGGTAAATTCTGACAAGGATTTACAAAGTTGATGCAAGGTCATTTCCTCTGGTTTGGTGATGTGAGGAGGTTAGAATCAGGGGATAAAGTCTCAGAAATTAGAACTGAAATGAGAGGAACGTCTTCACTCAGAGGAATCCTCGACTGCAACAGGCTGTGGAGGTTTAGTCATCATGTATGTTCACAATAGAGATTAATAAGACTTTATATATAAAAAATATCAAGGAACACAGGGATAGTACAGGAAAATTGAGTTTGAATGGAAGGTCAGTCAGTATCTCACTGGATGGCAGAGTAGGCTTGAAGGGCTGAACGGCCTACTGTTACTCCTACTTGGTATATTCTCATATTGTCATGTTCTTAAAAGAGAAATCCAAACTTCTTGGAAGCAGATTTATTATGGATGTGAAGTGGAATTTCAACCAAGTTGGAGAACATAATGCAAATAATCTTGATACATAAAAACTTAAGGAAGCATCTACTAAAGAAAAAGCTATTATTAAGACTTACAGAAGTATGCAGACAGTTTAGCAAACTTGGTTCACAAGCTAATTTACATTTGTATGGCTCCCGGTGAAAATCTGATGGACAGCACTATCCAAAAAACAATTTGTGAGCTACCAATTATGGGTCACTATCTCAAACTCAAATAAAATAATTAATTATTCAGTATGGAATTCAGATGGTTACTGAAGTGTTTCAATGGTATAAGGACTGCTTCATAGGTTAATGCGCACATTCTTCATTCTGCTCCACAAGTTCAGCAGATTTTCAGTGCTGAATAACTGCAAGACCACAATCCTTTCAAACTGAACAAAATTATTCATTTTGGTGATAGCTAACTCAGATCAAATTCCCAGCATATTGTACTTCTATTTTTCAATCTAAAAAGGCTTAAATTAAAAAGCTTTAAAAATGTCTCCAATACCATTACCTCTTCAAATAGAAAAAGCCATATTCATGTTCTGTTAAAAACATCATGGTCCTGAGACATGTAAGTACTGTGGTATAAGTGGTCTCACTGTTAGCTAGTGCTTGCAAGAAACTGTCACATATTTGTGATAGAAGTTCTCCGTTTGGCAGGGAATTGGATAGCTGTTCCAGGTCAGAACCAGGTCCCTCAGTTGAGTTTGTCAACATCAATGAAATGTCCTGCAAGTGTGGGGGGAAAGGAACCAATATCAAAATACCATTTACCGATTTTTGTTTGAGCTTACATTACAGAACATATTTTACAATGTCTCATTAGAATGAGAAGCACCTAATAATAATCCACAATGAAGGGTGAACTCAAATACAATTCAAGAAATAATCAAACTTACAATCTTAAAAGCGGTGATACAAAAAGTCCGATTTTGGTTTCAAAAAGTAGAATGAACTTCAAATGTTTTTTGTTATACAGAAACCAGCAACTAGGGAGCACCAAACCTTTATTAGAAGAATAGTAGTTGACCAATAATCAAATAGATTGATTGTCTAAGTGGGTCTTCTCCATCCAGAACAATTATTGGTGATTTTGCATAACTGAGAAATCATGAGCAATTATATGTTTTGTGAAACAGTCTTGAAGGGAAATACAGACTCTTTTCTATTTCTTTTGCCTTTCCTCCAAGATTACGCCTTTTTCAGATCTACTAATTTGACAATGAGGTACAGTTATAAACAACAACATTTAAAAGGCATCTGGATGGGTACATGAATAGGAAAGATTTAGAAGGATATGCGCCAAACTCTGGCAAATGGGACTAGGTTAATTTAGGATATCTGGTCGGCATGGACAAGTTGGACTGAAGGGTCTGTTTCTGTGCAGTACATCGCTGTGACTCGATAATATGAATTAGGAACAGGAGAAGGCCAGTTGCCTGAAGAGTTGTTGCTTAAAAGCTTGCCTGATAATTACACCTAAAACCAATGAAGAGGGGACTTTCTGGAAAGGTATTAGTAAATAAACTTGCAACAGTTTATGATTTTGGATTTATACAAACTCATTCTCAACACAATTTTTATACCATTCCTTGCTCACAATACAAATCTTGTGAAATATTACATAAATTGTCATCTCTGAATATAGTATATGAGTCAGCAGTAGAATGGATTCAGATTTGCTAGAAGAGCTAAACAATACAGAAGGATTTTTTTTCTTTAATAAAGAGGAGTGATTATTCAGCTGGTGGCATGTTTTTTGTCAATGTTTGGTACTAGGATTCACAAGTGAGTCGCAGTGCAAGCTTTTATTCACTCTGACCCCAAACCATGCCAACATAAGAATATTCTCAATCTGTCAGTGCAGTATTTTCCATTCTCTATACAGTACAAGACATTTTGTGGTCTAGGAATGATTGCCAATTGGTGATAAATTACCCGTTTTGCACTTTGGGCTCACAGCCACTACAAACTGATTAAAACTAGCAAAACTAATTTCATTCATGACTCTCACAGCAGGATGACAGAACCCAATGGATACTATCAGTCTGGATTAGTCTAGACTGAAGTAAAGTCAGATACAGATGATAGGGCAGTCATTTAACTATTCTCAATATTAGAATTTTCAAGCAGTGCAAAATTGGGAAAATAAACATCAATTTCCTATTAACGTAAATTAAATTTCGTATTACCTTCACCTAAATTGAAAACGGCCCAGTCATCCTGCTGCAGGTTCATAAAACCATGTCAGTTATTTTAGATAGATTTAATTAAGGCTGAATAGCTGAGAACGGACACTCAACTGGCTTCACATGCAAACACTTTCCATTTACAGCACAAGAAGTCCTGTGCTATGACAATTCTTTGGAAAACAGAATCATGTAAACTATTAATTTCCTTTCTTAAAGCTTGGGGAAAAAAAACTTCCTGTTGGCACTGGGAGCTCTCCTGATTTGCAGAGCCAAATGCATATTACTGTACATAGATGAAAACAAACATTTTTATGAAAACAGCTTACTGCCTTTCCCTGTTGCAATTCTAGATATCTTACTATGCTTGTTGTGAAGATTAATCTGTTATTATTTTCCATGGATTAATATCAATACCAATCTGTAAACATAACTCAGCATCTGAATTTCTCCTCTCACATTGCATCCTTAATTTTCAGGTCTTCTCTTTTGTCAAAACATACAAGTCATATAGGTGTACAGAATGGAAACAAATCTGTCAGTCCAACTCATCCATGCTGACCAGATATCCTAAATTAATCTAGCCCCACTTACCAGCACTTGCCATTCCTCTAAACCCTTCCTATTCATGTATCCAACCAGATGCCTTTTAAATGTTGTAATTGTACCCACCCCACCACTTCCTCTGGCAGTTCATTAAACACTCACACACACTCCGGGTGATTTGGAGATGCCGGTGTTGGGCTGGGGTGTACAAAGTTAAAAATCACAAAACCCTTTTTTTTTAAAGTTGCATTCTCGGGTTAGCTGTTAACAATGGTGATAGCTAGACAATATGTTGATTTACACATGAAAGAAGTGAAACTATCACTGTATTCTAACAGATGAAAGGCTGAACAGACAATCAATTTTTCGATGTATAATTTCAGTTATATCACACTGCAAATTTTTGCTATAAATTCTGTGTTACGATCGAGCCCTCCACAATCACCTGATGAAGGAGCGTCGCTCCGAAAGCTAGTGTGCTTCCAATTAAACCTTTTGGACTATAACCTGGTGTTATGTGATTTTTAACTTTGCACACTCCGGGTGAAAATGGTGCCTCTTAGGTCCCTTTTATCTCTTTTCCCTCTCACCTTAAACCTATGCCCTCTAGGTTTGGACTCCCCTACCCTGGGAAAAAGACCTTGGCGATTCACCATACCCTTGTCCCTCATGATTTTATAAAACTCTAAGGTTATCCCTCAGCTTCCGATGTACCAGGGAAATGAGCCCCAGCCTATTCAGCCTCTCACTATAGCTCAAATCCTCCAACCCCCACAACATTCTTGTCAATTTTTGCTGCATCCTTTCAAGTTTAATAACATCTTTCCTAGAGCAGGGAGACCAGAATTGAACATAACATTCAAAAGTGGCCTAACCAATGTCCTACTTACAGAAATGCAGTTTCAAACCAATGTGAGAGTAAAAGAAACTGCTTGTTTCATCTGACTGAGTTTGCTTGTATTAAAAAAAAACTGTGCTTAAGGGATCGACCAGTATTGTTATTTCAAATATAAATTTAAATATATATAAAAATTGAAGGGTAATAATTTTCATTAATAGATATTCTCAGTATTTAGACATCACTTTTTAAACTCTCTTCGCTTTGCTCTCTCTTCGCTTTGCTATTAGGGAATTCAATGAGAAACACAGAATACAAAAATGTCTTTTACAAGGCTGCATCTAGTACTTGGTTCTGTCAGCAATTGTGAATACTGCCTTATCATCATCATATGCTCAGCAACGTGAAGTAAAGGTCTGTATTAATTTCAAGGAAACTCAATTATTTTGCTAACAAAGTGAAAAGAACTTGTGTCCATAAATGCCTGGGATTAAAGAACAAGATGAGAGAAAGGTTAGCTTTTAAACTAATAACAAAAATTACCTGGTCACAGAGGGACTGCACAAAAGAAGCAATATATTCAGCACAGTGCTGGTGATGTACGTTGTCAACTGCTGTCTGTAGCAATTCCAGCATTACTTGAAAGACCTCCACAAATCTCTCATCACCTTTGCTGGTTCCACTTAAAAGATGTAAAAGGGCAGCCTTGCAAGCTCCATGTGAAGCTAAAGAATCCAGCAGTGCAAGCAGACGTGCAGTCTGGGCAGTGGAGACTCTCTCTTTTCCTTCTAAAGGACTGTGAAATAGAAATTATTTAAACATTGCAGCCAAGACTTTCTTACTTGAATGAAAAAAAAAGCCTCCTGCTCAAACAAATGAAACAACTAAAAATAAAGCATTTTACATGTTCTATTCTTTCAACTCAAACTTGCCCAAAGTAAATAAAAGTCTTAAAACGCTCTTTAAAAACAATTCCTCAGCTACTTGCAGAAAAAAAAACTGTTGGTACCATAATCAAGTAAAGCAGACTAGAGCACAAAAACTGATTACCTGCTCAAATCTTCTACAATCAAGTCCAATACAGTCCTTAGGATAAGGAGAGCTGTAGGAGAAGCCAGATCGCACAGTTGTATGCACACACGCCTAAGTATCTGTTGCAGAGTTTGACATGTGGATCCAAAGCTGGAACGTACTATTTCTTGCAGGAACTTTGCTTGTATTTGAAGGTGAATGCTCCACAGTTTTCGGGTATTCAGTGCAATAGCTACACCTTCTGATGAAATTGGCTAACAAGCGGGATAATATATTTGTGGTTACATGAAATATAAAAATGTTGGACTTTTTAAGCTAAAATATGAATGTTAATCCTAAAGATCACCAGTTACAACAGCCTTACAAATTAAAAAGCTTTGTTTAGAGGCATTTATCACACATTTGAAATCACATTTGTGATTCAATATATTGTAATACAACACAATACCTCAGAACACTGTGTTTTGAACCTTACAATTATTTTAAAAAGAAAGACAGTTTAAATGTCATTTTACTCAGCTTCATTAGCCTATGAATAAAAGCTGCCATTCTATACTGTAAAGTTTTTCTTGGAGAACCAACTTGCTTTTCTTTAGTGGCTACGAACATTTACTTTAAACTTATGAATACTCAAAGCGAATTGACTGAATTACAGAGTGCCACACGAATGCACTAAACTATATGCAACTTCGGAGACAGCAGAGAAGGAAACAGAAAAATTGTTGAAAAAAAGCAATTCTGTACTTACCCTGACATCAGTTCTTTGCAACATTTTCCTCCTTGGCCCACATTAAATGAAACACTCAAGGTAAAGCCTCATGATGCATATTTGTCTACTTTTACATACTGAAAACACCTCATACAACTATTTTTGAAATGCTCAACTTCATGAAATTGTGGTTTGACTTGTCCTTCATCTGGGACATCAATGATTCAACATTAAGGCTCAGCCTACATCCCTGAACCTCGGTTCTCATCACATCCCGTTGCTCATCAGCAGTAATTGGAGGTGTTGTGAACCCAAAGTTGAAAAATAGGCTTCTATAGCAAGCAGCATCAGTAAAATTGGCATCTAATAAGAAAGCCAGCCATTAAGGTCAGCTTTAAAAATATAACATAGAGATAGCTTGTGTATTAACTGAATGAATGATAAAAGCCTTCCTTTGACCAAACATGGACTCAACCTGAAATTGCTCTTTGACTTAAATCACAAATATATCCAAGGGTTTAAAAAAAGCAACTTATATTCAAATTGTTGTGCTTTCACAACAGTGAGAATCAAAGATTTCTTTTAAAAACTATCTTTCTTGGTCATTTCAAAACCTCACCCCTCCATGCCCACCTTATCAAAGTAATTGAGAACTTGCCAGATGCAATTGCACTATCGAAGGTGATACTGAAATGCCTTGCCTTAAATAATTATCTTCTTGCATGAGCCTGAACATCAAGTATTTTGTGCAACAACTTTAGGGAATTTAGATCTCGGCATGATCCTGTCTGCAGCTAGCTGCAACATACAATAACTTTTAGAAAGCACCTTTCCACTCTATTGCTTATTAACTATAAATGAGATTCTTCTCCACAAAACGAAGTGTAAAGGTTCGCTGAATTAAGCTTACTATTAGCTCACTGCTAATTAGCTCTAAGTATCGAATCAGGGACTTGCCCAGTCTATCTGGGGCAAACGTCTCCAAATGCCTAAAACATTTTGCTGATATTTGCATTTTTGTCTGTACTGAACATGTGTTAAAATGCATACATACACATGTTTAAAAATGTTTCATCATTTCCTAACATCCACTTAAACGGATAGGCCTTCTAAGTGATTTCACTTGATATTAACAAAGTAAACAGTGGTAGAAACAAGAAGGCATTAATCCACTACCTGGTCCATAAATTAATATTTAAAGCCAAGAATGGATTTACTCTGCTATAAATCTAACTAAATCAGAGATATAATAAGAATCATGGAATTCCTATAGTGTGGAAGCAGGTCATTTGGCCCATCAAGTTCACACCGACCCTCTGAAGAACATCCCACCAAAACCCACCCTATCCCTCTAATGCTGCATTCCCAATAGCTAATGCATCCAGCCTGCACATCCCCGGACTGTGGGAGGAAACCAGAGCACCCAGAGAAACCCATACAGACATGAAAGAATGTGCAAACTCCACAAAAAAGGTGCCTGAGGGTTGAATGAAGCCTGGATCCTTGGTGCTGTGAGACAACAGCATTAACCACTGAGCCACTGTGCCATTAGATTATTTAACAGACTATACATTATTCATGATTAGGGGTGACCTTAATATTCATGTTGATTGGGATCACCAAAGGAATAATTTATACAGCCTATTCTGGACAGTTTTCCAGAACAATGTGCTGTGAATCCAAGCAATGATATGGCTATCTTGGATCTAGTGATGTGTAATGAGACACATTTAATAGATGATGTCAAAGATCCACTTAGAAACAAAAACCATAACATGGTAGAATTTAGCATTCAGTTTGAGCGACAGGTACTTGGGTCAGAAACAATTGTGATAAGCTTAAATAAGGGTGATTACAACGGAATGAGGGCAGAGGTGGCTGGTGCGGACTGGGAAAGGAGTTTAGCAGCATAAATGGTTGAGTCTCAGAAGCTAAACATTCATGGTTCACAGCAAAGGCATATTCTTTTGGGGGGGGGGGGGGGGGGCAGAAAAGATTCCAGGAAGGGGATAAATGAACCACGATTAACAGGTTAGGAAACCATGTTTAACTAGGCAAGTTAATGGTAGCAACAGACTGAAAGAAACAGTGTGGCAAAGATTAGCAGTAAGTCAGAGGATTGTGAAAGTTTTCAAAACCAACAAAAGACAACAATAAAAAAAGAGATAATATACTTTGACAGTAGACTTGCACATAATATTAAGACAGCAGGGCCTTTTTTTAAATATATTAAAAAAGAGAATCCAAAGTGAACATAGGCTCCTTACAGAATGAGGCTGAAGAAATATTAATGGGGAACCAGGAAATGGCTGGGGAGTTGAATAAATACTTTGCATCACACAAATAGCACCCCAAAATTACTATAATAGATTTAAGTGGCAAAAGGACAGGAAATGAATAAAATAACTATCGCTAGGGAAACTAAGATGGCTAAAGACCAAGAGTTCCCCAGGACCAGATGGGATGCATCCTAGGTGGTTACAGGAAGCAGCTACAGAGATAGTGGAAACACTAATAGTAATTTTCTAGGAATCCTCAGATTCTGAAAAGTCCCAGAGGACTAGAAAACTGTCAATGCAAACTTCATTAAAAGGGAAGATGACAAATAACACAACTACTGGCCAGTTAGCTTAACATCTGTTTTTAGGAAAACATTAGACTGCATTATAAAGGATACAATATTATAGCATTTAAGAATACACAATATGATCAATCAGAAATAGCATAGTTTCATGAAGGAGAATTCATGCCTAACAAATTTATTAGAATTCATTAAGGAGGTAACAAGTAGTATACATAATGGGGAACAAGGAGATGTAATATACTTGGGCCAATGAGGGCCACAAAGATTGGCTGGTGACAGAGCCACAGGATACCAATGGAATGTCTCGTCTTATTTGGAAAATTGAATTCTTTAATTATTAGCTCTGAGCCGGTACTGATCAACATATCTCAATACTTCAACAATGATTCCACTTGAGATGAGACTAACATGATTTTTAAGTAAACTAGATTTTTGAGTAAAACAATATTTTCCATACAGAAAGATCACTTCCCATGAAACCATTGAAAACAGATATAATGATCGGTATACTACTGACAGGCATTCAATGTTCACGAGTCATTTGAAAGCAAACTAAAGGAACGAATCTTACCTGTGTGGTTTGCATGGGCAGTGGAAAAGGCAAGAGTTCTGAAAGCAGTAACATTCCAGAGAAAAATCCTTCTGGTGTTTTCAATACAAAGGAAAGGACTTCCTTTAACATTAATGACCATGTGTTGTTTGCCAACGATTCCTCAGAATAAGCAACCTGCTCATTGACTCCTTGAGTAAAAGTAAGTAGAATATCAACAATGTCATTCTGAATCTTTTGCTCTTCATCATCCAGTCGTCCAGACAGAGGTATAGAGCAAAGAACCATGTGGAGTGTAACCAGTACTGTGGGAACTCGGACATCCTTAAATTCAAAAGACCCTCCTCTTAGAAGTTCTGTCAACATTGCCTTCAAAAGGGAAAGAGTGCATCTTGTAATGGAAAGGATCATAATCCTCTGCAATGTAGTTCCCATATTTGCATGCAGTCTCCAGGGAAGTATTAAGACACTGTTGAGTTTTTGAAGTATTCGAATAAGTATGTCCATGCCTTCTGCAGAAAACAATTGAATAATTGCAAGATTCCACTTAAGATCTTTCTGCTGACCTAGTGAAGGAAATAGAATAATATTTTCAAGTATAAAACACACTTCATTTTTAAATAAAATGCATGCTGTCAATCCATAACCTCCAAACAGCATAATTAAAATCAATTTTAGGATTCACTGGCTAAATGCCAATTTTTTGAAGATAGTTTTCAAAGTGAACCGGAGCAAAACCACGCACACTCATTTGCTAATGTGGGCAAGATATCTAAAAAAAAAATGTAGTCATTCACCAGTTCCAGATCAGAAAGGTTTTGAAAACGGTGTTTCACTGAAATTAGTAAATTATTTAGTGAAAGATGAAGAATTAGTGAAATCAGTTTCTAATACCTGCATTTGGACTGATAATGGTAAACAATAACGGTGAAATCGATATTTTATTGCTAGGATCAAAACAGAAGAAATTAATTATCTCCAGTTAGGAAGCTCAGGGCCTTAAATACTGTCAAACCATTAGTGAGGTTAATAGCAACCACTGTTTTTTATGTACAAATGTTGCAGTAATTTCTGACAAATGACAGATGGACAATTAAATACAAAAATCCCAGAATAAATGTCAGAGATACACTACTTCACAATTAGCTTCATCACAAATTAACAGCTGTCTGCCTCACAACTGAAATCAACTGAAGAGCATGAAGGTTCTATATTTACACTACAGATACAAACTAAACTCTCCACAAAAAGTTTCATCCATTCCAGTTAAATTCCCTTTTATCAAAGTGATCATTGGTAAACAAGACACCAGCATTAACTATAAAATTGGTGGATTCATATATGGGGCTTTAATTATTGTTGAAGGCTTTTAAAATGTAAAATATTCATTTTATAAAACATATTTTACTGGATGTCTCTATCTCTTCCCCTAAATTCAATCTTTGCCCCAGTTTCTGCTTCTCTTTCTGTACCTGATTTGACATTGAATTCACTCACGTGAATTTTTACTCCCTTGTGAGTTCTTGTGCTGCAAACTTCACAATTCTTCAATCTGATTGGTAAAGAAAATATATAGTTGCTCATCCTTTTCATACCACTTCCCTCACTTCAACCTTATCAGCTCTTTCACTGAGCAACATTTCTTTTAAAAAAAAGTGTAAAAAAATTTAACTGGGCAAGTTTTACTCACAGCAGATACCACTAGATGCCCTGCAACAGCATGTTATGATGCAGCTTCTTGGTTCTAAAGATAAGATCACCACCTCCAAGACTTACCAATAAATGCTTATGTTTTTTTTTATCTTAAAGAGGACATCAATCAAAAAGCTCTAACATTGACTTTTGAAATAACTAAAGTAGCAATTACTAAAACTGATATTACTATTCTATTAATGTAATCCCATTTGCCATACCTTCAAGAGGGTGAGGGGGGCACGCAATGTGACAAAGGACACGTAGTGCAGTGGTTAGTCCAGCACCTTCCTGAGTCATTTGAATGGTCAAATTATCCAGATTCTAAAAAAAAGTTAAACAACATTCTTCTTGAAATGATCAATGCCAAATACTGATAGTCTAAACCGGCAAGTTACTAAAATAATCAGTTTCAAATTTTAGTTCAATGCAAAGAATTTCAAAAATTACTGATACATACAATATTTCTGTATTGTCAAAATTAATCATCTTCCACAACTGTGAACTCGTGAATTTTTATAGAAAAATTATAAAAATCTGGAATTCAAAAAGTTATCAAATTCAAAACCACTACTACATTTATAAATAGTGTTGAACTTGAATAAGATTGAATAAAAACAAAGAAGGTCAGTATTTGCTTTCTTTATCCATTGGAAATAGTTAGACTGTAAGATGTAAGAGCACAAGCAGGCAATTAAGCCCATCGAGTCCACTCCGCCATTCAGTGAGATCATGGCTGAACTGGTAATCTTCATTGCCACATTCCAACCTTTTCCCCATAATCCTTGATGCTGTTACAGATTAAAAGGCTGTCTATCCAGGCCTCGAATATAACATTCCAGCCTCAACAGCCCTCCATGGGTTCACTACCCTGAGAAGAAATTCGATCTCATCTGTCTTAAATATGTGACCTCTTATTAGATTATGTCCTCTGGTCCTAGCCTCTCCCACAAGGGGAAAACGACCTTTCTAGATATACCGTCATTGAGAAGGTGACCAAATAGGTGGATGAGGGTAAAGCCGTTGATGTGGTGTACACGGATTTCAGTAAGGCATTTGATAAGGATCCCCATAATAGGCTGTAGCACAAAATACGGAGGCATGGGATTGAGGACGATTTAGCGGTTTGGATCAGAAATTGGCTTGCTGAAAGACAGAGGATGGTGGTTGATGGAAAATATTCATCCTAGAGTTCAGTTACTAGTGAGATTCGGCAAGGATCTGTTTTGGGTCCACTGCTGTTTGTCATTTTTATAAACTACCTGGATGAGGGTGCAGAGGGATGGGTTAGTAAATTTGCCGACGACACTAAGGCCAGTACAATTGTGGATTGTGCTGAAGGTTGTTGTAGGTTACAGAGGGACATAGATAAGCTGCAGAGCTGGATTGAGAGCCAGTTTAAATGGAGTTTAATGCAGAAAGGTGTGAGGTGATTTACAGGAGTAACAGGAATGCGGAGTAGTGAGCTGATGGTAGGATTCTTGGTAGTATAGATGAGCAGAGAGATCTCTGTCTCCATGTACATAGATGCCTCAAAGTTGTCTCTTAGGTTGATAGGGTTGTTAAGAAGGCAGAGTCTGTTAGCTTTTATGAGTAGAGGGATTGAGTTTCGGAACCATAGGTCATGCTGCAGTTGTAAGACTCTCTTGTGTGGCCTCACTTGCAGTACTGCATACAGTTCTGGTCACCGCATTATAGGAAGGATGTGGAAGGGTTCAGAGGAGATTTACTAGGATGTTGCCTGGTATGAAGGGAAGGTCTTATGAGGAAAGGCTGAGGGACTTGAGGCTGTTTTCATTAGAGAGAAGATGGTCGAGAGGTGACCTAAGTGAGACACATAACATAATCAGAGGGTTAGATAGGTTGGACAGTGAGAGCCTTTTTCCTCGGATGGCGATGCCTAGCACGAGGGAAAAAGCTTTAAATTGAGGGGTAATAGATATAGGACAGATAACAGAGGTAGTTTCTTTACTCAGAGAGTAGTAGGGGCGTGGAACGGCCTGCCTGCAACAGTAGTAGACTCAACAACATTAAAGGCATTTAAATAATCATTGGATAAACATATGGACGAGAATGGAACAGTGTAGGTTAGATGGGTTTCCGAATGGTTTCACAGGTTGACGCAACATCGAGGGCTAAAGAGCCTGTACTTCACTGTAATGTTCTACTTTCTGTAAGTTTTCTAAGAATCATGCACATTTCGATAAGTTCTCCTCTCATTCTTCTATATTTCAATGTGTACACGTTCAATGTATTCAAACTCTTCTCATAAGACAGTCCCTCTATGCCTGGTGTCAGCCTACTGCACCTTTTCTGGACTGTCTTCAACACAGTATCTTTCCCTAGAAAGAGGGCCCAAATATTTGAGAAGCGGTCTAACTTGTACCTTTGTATGGCAGATTTCCTTCCTTAAAATTTCCCTAAATTTCAATACTATTAAGGGTTTTACTAACAACCGTAATAGTTTCACGGTCATCGTTGGACTCTTAACTTCAGACTTTTATTCTATTCAATTCAAATCATCAGTTATGGCAGGATTCAAACCCAGGTCCCCAGAACACTATCTGAATCACGGGATTAATAGTCCAGCAATGATATCACGAGGCCATCACCTTGCCTTCCACTAGACACTAGCTTTTTGTGTTTCATGAAAAATAAATTTCAATAATCTTTTCAGCGATCAGAGTGGCAGTATTTCAAGACAGGACGTTATCTCCCTGGACTTACTAATTTTGGGGTTGTTCTTTGTTCATTTACCACTACACTAAGGAAAAGTGATATTGGAGCATCAAAGCTGCTTAAGCGAAAGGAGTCACTGCTGTAATGTTTAACTCAACTTAAATCATATAAACTACTTTCTTTTAATATCGGAATAAAAATTGAAACACTACCTTCAGCTCATCATTTCCTCCACGTTATTCCATAATTTTACTTGAACTCGCTTTTGCTCTAAAAGAAAGTATAACAAGCTTTCACTTGCCTTTAGTTTTCTGCCTTCCTGCTCATACACCTATTATACAGTGATGATTGTTTTGTTTAATTTCACTTCATACTTACATAAAAAGTTTGCTTTGTATTTAACAACATGAAAAATTGTAACCTGGTTTTATCATTTAATTAGTGGGCATTGGATTTCTCTTTAATTTTTTTTATTTCCTCATGGAAGGTTGGCATTGCAGGGCAATTAAGCGTATTACTACGATGTTGGAGTCACATCTGTGCCAATGTAAGTTAGTCTTTCCCTAGAGGACATTAGTTAATCAGATGGATTTTTATGACAATCACCAATGATAGCCAGTAAGCTAGCAAATATTTTTATTGAATTAAAATTTTACTGTTGCCATGGTGGTTTTCAAACCTACATCATCAGAACATTAGCCTGGGGCTCTGGATACTAGCCCAGTGACATTACCACAAACTACTGCCACCCTGACCCATAACAGAATCATAACACTAGCAATAGGATCAATAGTATATAACTTTATTAATTGCATTAATTATTTTATGAGGCATGTACAAAGAAACAAATATATTGCGGCCTTAGGGCAAAGCTGACAACCAGACCATGCTCATAATATGCAGATTTGCACTGAATTTCATTAATTCCACAAATAACACTCATTGATATCATTCTTCACATAGTCATAGAGTCATATAGCACAGAAACAGACTCTTTGGTCCAACCAGTCTGTGCCGAAGATAGTCTCAAACTAAATTAGTCCCACGTACCGACTCCTGGCTCATATCCCTCCAGATCTTTCCCATTCATGTACGCATCCAAATATCTTTAAATGTTGCATTATGCCCACTTCCAACACTCCCTCTGGAAGTTCAGTCCACAAGCAAACCACCGTCGATGTAAAACATTTGCCCTCATGTTTTTTTTATTAAATGTCTCTCTTCTCACCTTAAAAATGTGCTCCCTAGTCTTGAAATCTCCTATCCCAGGGAAAAGATAACTACCATTAACCCTATCTATACCTCTCATGATTCTATTAACTTCTATAAAGTCACCTCTCAACCTTCTACGCTCCAGTGAAAAAAGTCTCAGCCTATCCAGCCTTTCTTTATGACTCAAACTTCCATACCTGGCAACACCTTTGTAAATCTCTTCTCAACTCTCTCAATAGACAATAGGTGCAGGGGTAGACCATTCTGCCCTTCGAGCCTGCACCACCATTCAATATGATTATGGCTGATGATCCTTAATCAGTATCCTGTTCCCGCCTTATCTCCATAACCCTTGATTCCACTATCCTTGAGAGCTCTATCCAACTCTTTCTTAAATGAACCTAGAAACTGGGCCTCCACTGTCCTCTGGGGCAGAGCATTCCACACAGCCACCACTCTCTGGGTGAAGACGTTTCTCCTCATCTCTGTCCTAAATGGTCTACCCCCTATTTTTAAGCTGTGTCCTCTGGTTCAGCACACAACCATCATCGGAAACATGTTTCCTGCCTGCAGAGTGTCCAATCCTTTAACAATCTTATATGTTTCAATCAGATCCCTCTCAGTCTTCTAAACTCAAGGGTATACAAGCCCAGTTGCTCTAGTCTTTCAGCGTAAGGTAGTCCTGCCATTCCAGGAATTGACTTCGTGAACCTACGCTGCACTCCCTCAATAGCCAGAATGTCTTTCCTCAAATTTGGAGACCAGAACTCCACACAGTACTCCAGGTGTGGTCTCACCAGGGCCATGTACAGGTGCAGAAAAACCTCTTTGCTTCTATACTCAATCCCTCTTGTTATGAAGGCCAGCATGCTATTAGCCTGCTTCACTACCTGCTGTACCTGCATGCTTACCTTCATTGACTGCTGTACAAGAACACCCAGATCTCTTTGTACAGCACCTTTACCTAAATTGATTCCATTTAGGTAGTAATCTGCCTTCCTGTTCTTGCTACCAAAGTGGATAACCATACATTTATCCACATTAAACTGCATCTGCCATGCATCTGACCACTCACCTAACCTGTCCAGGTCACCCTGTAATCTCCTAACATCCTCATCACATTTCACCCTGCCACCCAGCTTAGTATCATCAGCAAATTTGCTAATGTTATTACTAATACCATCTTCTATATCATTAACATATATTGTAAAAAGCTGCAGTCCCAGCACTGATCCCTGCGGTACCCCACTGCTCACTGCCTGCCATTCCGAAATGGAGCCGTTTATCACTATTCTTTGTTTCCTATCAGCCAACCAATTTTCAATCCAAGTTAGTACTTTGCCCCCAATACCATGCGCCCTAATTTTGCTCACTAACCTCCTATGTGGGACTTTATCAAAAGCTTTCTGAAAGTCCAGGTACACTACATCTACTGGATCTCCCTTGTCCATCTTCAGAGATACATCCTCAAAAAATTCCAGAAGATTAGTCAAGCATGATTTCCCCTTCATAAATCCATGCTGACTCTGTCCTATCCTGTTACTACTATCCAGATGTGTCGTAATTTCATCCTTTATAATAGACTCCAGCATCTTTCTCATCACTGAGGTCAGACTAACTGGTCTATAATTTCCTGCTTTCTCACTCTCACCTCTCTTAAAAAGTGGTACAACATTAGCCACCCTCCAATCCGCAGGAACTGATCCTGAATCTATCAAACTCTGGAAAATAATCACCAACGCATCCACGATTTCTCGAGCCACCTCCTTCAGTACCCTGGGATGTAGACCATCAGGCCCCGGGGACTTATCAACCTTCAGACCTAACAGTCTCTCCAACACCAATTCCTGGCAAATATAAATTCCCTTAAGTTCAGGTCCTTCAGTCACTGTTACCTCAGGGAGATTGCTTGTGTCTTCCCCAGTGAACACAGATCTGAAGTACCAATTCAATTCTTCTGCCATTTCTTTGTTCCCCGTAATATATTCCCCTGTTTCTGTCTTCAAGGGCCCAATTTTAGTCTTAACCATTTTTTTGCCTTTCACATACCTAAGAAAGCTTTTACTATCCTCCTTTATATTTTTGGCCAGTTTACCTTCGTACCTCATTTTTTCTCTGCATATTTCCTTCTTAGTAATCCTCTGTTGTTCTTTAAAAGCTTCCCAGTCCTCCATTTTCCCACTTATCTTTGCTATGTTATACTTTTTCTCTTTTAACTTTATATGTTTCTTAACTTCCCTCGTCAGCCACGGCCACCCATGCCTCCTCCTAGGATCTTTCTTCCTTATTGGAATGAACTGATCCTGCATCTTCTGCATTATACACAGAAATATCCGCCATTGTTCCTCCACTGTCATCCCTGCTAAGGTATTGCACCATTGAACTTTGGCCAGCTCCTCTCTCATAGCTGCATAGTTCCCTGTATTCAACAGAAATATTGTCACTTCCGATTGTACCTTCTCCCTCTCAAATTGCAGATTGAAGCTTATTGTATTATGGTTACTACTTCCCAATGGCTCCTTCACTTCGAGGTCCCTGATCAATTCTGGTTCGTTGCACAATACCAGATCCAGAATTGCCTTCTCCCTGGTAGACTCCAGCACCAGCTGTTCTAAAAATCCATCTCGGAGGCACTCACAAAGTCTCTTTCTTGAGGTCCAATACCATCCTGATTCTCCCAGTCTACCTGCATGTTGAAATCCCACATAACAACTGTAGTAACATCTTTGCGACAGGTCAATTTCAGCTCCTGATTTAACTTGCATCTGACATCCAGACTACTGTTTGGGGCCTGTAGATAACTCCCAAGAGGGCCATTTTACCCTTAGAATTTCTTAGCTCTACCCACACTGACTCTACATCCCCTGATTCTAGGTTCCCCCGCGCAAGGGACTGAACATCATCCCTGACCAACACGGCCACCCACCCCCTCTGCCCGTCAGTCTGTCCTTACGATAGCACGTGTAGCCTTGAATATTCATTTGGGGAGAAAGTGAGGACTGCAGATGCTGGAGATCAGAGCTGAAAATGTGTTGCTGGAAAAGCGCAGTAGGTCAGGCAGCATCCAAGTAACAGGAGAATCGACGTTTCGGGCATAAGCCCTTCTTCAGGAATGAATATTCATTTCCCAGGCCCTGTCCACTTGAATCCACGTCTCAGTTATCCCCACAATATCGTATCTGCCAATCTCCAAAAGAGCCTCAAGCTCATCCATCTTATTTCTAATGCTTCGTGCATTCATGTTTAGTATTTTTAATTTGTTACTGCCCTCACCCTTCCCATCAACTCCTATTTCACTCAACCTTACAGCATGATCCCTTTTTGAGTTTTCTGCCTCATTGATACAGTTGTCTTTCTTGACTTCCCTTGTTCTAACTTTCCCTTCAATTTCTTTCTTAAACATCCAGTTTGTCCCCTCCCTCCCGCTACTTAGTTTAAATGTAGCCGTGTTGCAGTAGCAAACCTGCCTGCCAGAATGCTGGTCCCTAACCTATTAAGGTGCAAACCGTCTCTCTTGTAATAATTTATGCTTACCACAAAACATACCCCAGTGATCCAAGAAATTAAATCCTTGCTTCCTACACCAGTTCCCCAGCCACACGTTCAAGTCCATTATCTCCCTGTTTCTGGCCTCACCAGCCCGAGGAACTGGGTGCAAACCGGAGATAACCACCCTGGACGTCCTGCTTTTCAGCCTTCTTCCTAGTTTTCCGAAGTCCCGCTGTAGTATGTTCCTCCTCTTCTTCCCGACATCATTTGTGCCGACATGTACCACCACCTCTGGCTCTTCACCTTCGTCCTTGAGGATTTCCTGCACTCTGTCTGTGATGTCTTTAACCCTCACATCTGGAAGGCAACACACCATCCTTAAGTCCCGCCTGCTGCCACAAAAACCCCGGTCAGTTCCTCTCACTATGGAGTCCCCTATTACCAGGCTCTGTGCGATGTCAGACTCTTCCGCTCTGCCTCCACGCCAACCTTTGATTGACAGACCTGGCCGCCTTGCGGACTGGCAGTGTCATCTGTCTCTACTGTTTCCAAAAGATTCAACTTGTTCCTGACAGGTACTTCCCCCGGGGTCTCTTGCACCTGTCTTCTCTCTGCCTTCCTCTGCCACTCGTCTGCTCTCTTCTGGTATGGTCGGTGTAATAACCTCGCTGAAGGTATTGTCCAGGAAGATCTCATTCTCTCGGATGAGCCTAAGGTCCTCGAGTTCTTTCATCAGTGCTGCAATATGCTCTGTCAGTAGCTGAACGTGCACACACTTTCCACACTTGTACGAGCCAGACACACCAGAGTCATTGACCTCCCACATCAAGCACGTAGCACACTGAACCAGCTTGGCTGTCATGTCTTCACC
Source organism: Chiloscyllium plagiosum (assembly GCF_037043375.1). Lineage (NCBI taxonomy): Eukaryota > Metazoa > Chordata > Chondrichthyes > Orectolobiformes > Hemiscylliidae > Chiloscyllium > Chiloscyllium plagiosum. The sequence continues at coordinate 104,756,209 of NW_028270142.1, forward strand.
CTCTGCAAATTCACTCAACCTCCTTGTCAAAGACTCATGAGCTAAAGCCTCACTCTTCAATCCACAGGAACTTCCTTGGACCCTCTTTTCGGGGAAAGTCTGTGGACTTTTAATTTAGGTTAGAGGACTTTGTAGGACCTGGGGTCTAGAACACACCCACTCAAATAACAATCACTTACCTTCCCGACCGATTTTGCGCTCCGACTTCTTTTCCGCCCAGCTCCCGCCACTCTCTGCTGCAAAAAGCTTAATAATAACCTTCCTATAACTGGGTGACCAGATCTGGATTCCAGAAGATACCTCACCAATGTCCTATACAATCTCAACATGACTTCTAAATTCCGATGCTCAAAGGACTGAGTAACAAAAGCAAGTATGCTAAACGCCTTTTTAACTTTGTGTCTATATGTGACACAAACTTCAAAGAATTATGTACGTAAATCCTTAGGTCCCTTTGCTCTACAACGTCACCCATGGCCTGACCTTTAATTGTGTAAGTCTTATCCAGTTTGTTGTACCAAAATGCAATACCTCACATTTATTCAGATTGAACTCCATCTGCAATTTTTCAGCCAGTTGACCTAATTGATCAAGATCCCTTGTAATCATAGAAAACCACTGTCTACTGTGCCACCAGTTTTTGTGTCTGTCTAAATAATATACACATATATTATAAAGCATAGCATATTTACTTTTTGGTGGCTACTACTGCCACATTCATTTTGTTGACCAACTAAATTTATGGGAGCTAAACCAGTATGTCCAGGTGCAATTCCTTTACTTTTTATGTTCAATTTTCTGATTAAATATTGATCGTTCTATGTATAATTAATCTTTTGGATTGACAGAGGTATTTACTTATCCAAGCATTGTTAAATTGCATTTGAAGATGCTTCCACATATCCACAATTGACCTGATCATTTATATGATGTAACTAAGTCAATCTTCATAATCAGTCCTTTTACTTCAAGTTGGTTCCTCTGATCCCACGAGGGACAATGGACAACAAGACTCTTTCACCAGCCCTGGTCCATTGTACTCTTTTTCGCTTTATCACGGGTGATGTCCAACTCTTGAACATCCTTTTTAAATATACTTCCACTTTGGCTGAACGGGTTAACTGTTCCGCCTGTTGGGTTTTCATTCTACTATCACTCTGACAGGATATACATATCCAGGAAGCCAAAAAAACCTATCCTGCTAATATCAATCACCTCCTCTTCCATAATGTCTTGGAGGCTTCTCTGACCAGTCCTGTGTGGCTTTTTCTTTTGGTGAAGTTGCCTCTCCAAGTGATGGCCAGGATCTTATGTAGACAATGCTGGTCAAAGAGTCCAGATTAGATTGAACCTTGCTGCTCTCTGCCATGCCTTGCAGGCATAATTTGCAGTTGGTACAACAATGGACATGTGGAATCACAACTTCATGTCTGTCCTGATTAGATGCCCACAGCATATGGAGCTGCTGGAAGATCATTGCTGCTTTGCCAATTCTTGTAAGGAGATCAATCTCTACATTTCCTACCACTACCCTACCTTCACCTCGACCCCCCAACCCCACCTCACCCAAACCTGTCCAACCTCCCCAACGGCCCCCCCAACCCATCCAATACATTGCTGTTGAGGTAAGGGAAGTGGTCAATTTCCTGGATGTTCTGTTGCCCAGTTGTGATATTGGGGCACAACCCTGTTGACAACTTTTCATCATCGTCTTGATTTTCCGAGAGTTGATAAATAGGCCAACACTGCTACTCACAATACTGGTGGTCATGCCTTGGAACAGCATGATTTGTCAACAAAGTAATGGTGTCTGCCAAATTCAGATTGATGAACCAATGGTGATGCCAAAGTTTACACCTACCCTGTCCTTCATGAAGGTCTCAATAGAGCATCCAGCCTGGTCATACATCTATGATGATGTTGAACAAGTGCTTATGCCTATGTTCATGATGCAGTAGCTGGAGTCACTGTTGAAGTCTTTGAGATTGTTAATATATTGCTCCAGCATGCCACACCATTTGTGATGTAACATAGTGACTGCCATCAGACATAATTAAAAACATTCTTGAAATCAGTGAAGTTAGTAAAAGCAACTTGATGTTCTGGGCTCTGCTTGGCTATGATATCTCAGAATATAAAGATCTGCTCGCACCATCCTGGAAACTATCTGCTTTTCATGAAGAGTACCACTGACTTCTACGTTCAATCTATTGAGGAAATTGCCCAAGAATGTTCCAAAGTGTCAAGTGTGGTGATGGTTTTGGTGTTGAGGATTGTAAGGAATTGGATTTCATTTCAGCCAAGCCTCTCAAAGGTACATTCTTGGATGTGTCATCCTTTCCTTGCTGGGGTTTACTGGTATGACTATTTCTTGCTGGTTCTGAAGTAGTTATACTATAAGGGTACTTAACCTTCCTCCATTTCAAACCAGGCTTGGGAACAGCTTCAACAGAGTTCTGCCCTTTTTGGCTACAAAAATAATCTTTAAAGCTAATTGAAAATTATTTTTCAAACATCTTGATCCCACCCACCAACATGAATAACAAGGAGAAATGAACATAATAAACAGAACCTAGAGCTGACATCCCTAAGATTACTATGCTACTCAATACAATCATGGATAATCTACTAGCTCTACTCCACTTTCTTGCATTCTGCACATAGGGCATCTGATATCCATTCCTTTCCACAACCGAGGACTCCACCACACTGTGGTTTGCATATTCCTTAACTATTTGCAACCCATTTCCCAAACTTCTCCATCCAACTGCTCCTCTCCCTTGACAGCCACATAGGTTTTCCATTGTCGTGTCTACCACTTTCAGCATGATGCCATCACTAAACACATTGATCCCTCCCTTCTCCATGTCAGCATTCATCTGCGACATCCTGATCCATCTCTCAATCACTCCCAATGGCTCATCCACTTCCCATGTAATCACAGTAGATATAACGCCTGTCCTTTTCTTATTTAAGTTTCTGCATCCTGATGGAACTTCATCCTGGGGTCTTAAAAGTGGCTAGTGAGATAGTTGATGTATTAGTTTTAATTTTTCAAAACTGCTTCAGTTCAGGGAAGGACCCATAAAATTGGAAGATAACAAACATAACTCTGTTATTCAAAGAGGGAGGGAAGTAGAAAATGGGTAACTACTAGCCAGTTAGCTTAACATCAGAGAAAATATTAGAAGCTATCATGATGAAAGTTATTCCAGGGTACTTAGATAAGTTCACGTCAATCAGACAGTCAATATGATTTTTTTGAAAGGAATATCATGTTTAACCAACCTATTGTAGACAAAGAAGAAAAGGTGGATGCACTGTACTTCGATTTTCAGAAGGCACAAGGGGTCTGGTACAAAATAAAAGGTCATGGTGTAGTGGGTGACACATTAACAGGAACAGAAGATTGACTGGCTAACAGGATGCACAGAGTAGGCATAAATGAGTTTTTATTAAGGTTGGCAAGATGTAGTTAGTGGTGTGCCAGAGCAACCTCAACAGTTGCAATTTATATAAATGCCTGTATGAAGCGATAAAAGGTATAATTGCCAAATCTGCTGATAATGTAAAATTATGTTGGAAAGTAGTTTGTGAAGATGATTTATGGAAGCTAGAAACAGTTATAGATAGGTCATGCAAGTGTGCAAAGATATAACAAATGAAGTATAATGATGGAAAATATAATATCAATTTTAGCAGGAAGACTGAAAATGAACCACATTATCTAAATTCAAATAGGTGTCAGAGCTCCAGTGTGCAGCAGAATCTGGGCATTGTAGTGCATGACTTGCAAAAGGCTTTAGGGGCTGAATAACCTCCTCCTGCTCTTTGTTCATATGCAACATTGTTTCTGGCTCTCTCTCCACAGATGCTACCATGCCAGCCAAATATTTCTAGCACTTTCTCATTTTGCAAGTTCTGAACTAAACCAGTTTACCCAAAATTTCCCTGAATCTGCCAGCAATCCAGTGAATAAAGTCAAAATATCTGACCATAAATCACAAATATCGAGTCTTAACTCATAACTAATCCGGTTAGTTTTTGCTCAATTAAAGAAAATTAACTGACTTATGAGTCATCGGGAACAAAATGGAACAATTGTGGGAATGCCACAGACCTTAAAAACAGAACTTGACATACATGTGTTATTTCACCCCACTTTTGCAGAACACAAAACATTTCAAGAAGCCTAATAATTCACTCACCTGTTTAATATATTCAAGAAGACTAGGAATACAATTAATTTCAAACTTGAGATTCTTCAGTGGCTCCAACCATTTACCCAATTCTAAAAAACAAAAAAAATTAATGAGCACCAAACTTCATGACATATACTCGTGAACATCGCTTAATTGGGGTATCAGCAACGTAAGTTGTATTTGAGTGTCATTTAGTCATAATATTTCTCAAAACATGATGCACAATTGAAGTATTAACATCTGTTCTAAATAAAAACAAGCCAAAAATTATGACCAATATCACCATTCCAATAGAATTTAATGCATGCCCATGCTTTTTCCTTGAAAGATTACTGTATGTTATAAAATTGTTGTAAATAATATTTTTTACAATAGGATGAAATTTTAACAGAACAGTGAAACAAAATGAGGCATGTAAAAAGTAGCTTGCAAAACACCACAGATTTAGTACTGAAGAGCCAAGACATAGCAAAGAAAATTTTGTGATTAATACTTCAGCAAATTTAGCTAAAAATATAAGTGGATGATTTATTCCCAATAAAATTAAAACCAACAAATGCAAACCAATTGTTCAGTGTGAACTACTAACATTCAAAATGAAACGTTTACGTTGAAGTGCTAGTCTCCTATTCAGTTAACAGACTCTCATTACAGTTTTTAAAGAAAATAATTCCAGTACCCTGGAAATTTAAACTACTTGTTTTACTTATGGCTTGTGGATTTGAACATTAGCAAGAAATAATGAACTAGTAAACCTGGTCATTCCCAAGATACTTTAGGATTAATGTATCAGGGCACAATATAGCTGATCATACTGTTTAACTATTGCCAAACAATCATCAGTGGACTATTTGTGATCACTACATTGTGAAACAAGATGGCCAAGAAAGTCTAAAGTCAGAAATTGGAATAATAGACCAGGATGGTAGAAAGGGTGATGCCGGATGATTCTTTTTGGAAGCATTTCATTTCTGGGTTGTTGTTTACAATCGCTTTGCCATGCCATAACTCACGAGTACTCAGGTGCATTAAAACTAATTTATGATTATCTTAAACTGTAGACAGAGTTTGGATTGAACATATCAATGAAGGCTACATTTCAAAGATGGGTTAATTGCATTTATTTCTGCGTATTTCTTTTTAAAAATGTGTTCATTCATGGGACATGGGCTTCGCTGAATAAGCCAACTTTTAATGGACATCCCTAGTTGCCGAGAAAACAGTTAAGAGTTGGAGTCACGTGTAGGCCAGACCAAGGAAGGATGGCAGATTTCCTTCCCTGAAGAACATTAGAGAACCAGATGGGTTTTTACAACAATCAGAATGGGGTCCATAGTCACCATTAGACTTTTTTAAAATTCCAGATTTTATTGAATTCAAATTTCACCATCTGCCATGGTGGGATTTGAATCATGACCCCAGAACATAAAGCTGGGGTTTTGGGTTCGGTAGACCAATGGCATTCTCGCACCACTACCTCACAAATCTATCATAAGGCTTCAGACAAATATAAACAATTTGGGTAATGCATTAACATACCCTTTCAACACATGAAAAACTGGCTTCATGAGCATGCAGTGTTTCCAAATCACCAGACTTTTATTGAAAAATAGTGAACAGCCTTAAGTTATCTCTACATAAAGTTTAACCAGTATCTATTTTCCCCCAAAAGTAGAACTCTGATAAACATATTTCAAAACACAACATGCATAACTTATGAAGAGATTTCAGCTGGGGAACAAGGAAATTGCTGAGGAGTCAAACAGGGTATTTTGCATCATTCTTTACAGTGGAAGATATTTTAAACATCCTATTCATACTAAAGAATATGGGGAGGAAGTAAGTTCCACTATCAGAGAAGCAGTATTAAACAAACTAATGGGCCTAAAGGCAGTTAAGACCCCTGGTCCTGATGCCAGATATTGTGAGAATGTGTATAGGATATGAGCAGGTACAGAAAGAGTTAACATTTGAATTTTGTTAAACAAGAGGTTCTGCTGAGCATGACTCAGATTGGATAAGAGCTTGCAGTTAACAATGGGGTGCTGGAGGCAAGGGTAATGGGTTAACAAGGTGGAAAAGTATTCATTATGCAGAGCCATTTAACAATATTGGAAGCATTCAATATGTAAGGTCAGTTTAACAAGATGAAAAGCCTTCATTATGTGAAGCCAGTTATTCAGTGTGTAACAGCAGATGGCTTAATCTTTACTATTGACACTCGCTGATTGTAACAGTCATCCAATCATTATGTATGTTCCCTTATCTGGATGTTCCTCCCTGTAAAATGACGATATAATTCATTAAGAAACTGCTGTTCGAGAGAGAAGATAGAGAACTCATGTCCCTGTGCACATGGGCTATCGTTCTCTCTCCCTCCCTCCATGGCCCAAAGATGAAGGAGGCAAAACTACACTGTGTCTCTTGAGTGTTTTGCTTCGACAGAGGGGGGAATGGGATGACACTAGGATTATAAATGAATAGCTACAGAAATATTGGATGCATTGATTGTAATTTTCCAAAAGTTCTTGGATTCTGAACAGGTACCTATTTTTTGGAAAAATGTTGGAATCAATTATTAAGGAATAATAGCAGTACATTTGAAAAATCATAACCTAATCAAGCAGAGTCAGTGTAGCTTCATAAAGGAGAAATTGTATCTGACTAATTTATTCAGGTTTTTAAGGAAACCTCCACCAGAGAGGACAGAGGAAAACCAGTAGATGTATTGTATTTGGACTTCCAGAAGGCATTAGACAACGCACCTCACAAAAGAACCCATGGTATAGCATGTGCTATATTGGCATGGATAGCGAATTAGCTAATGGGCAGGAAACAGCAAATAGAATAAGGGGTCCTTTTTCAGCTTTGCAAACTGCAACCAGTAGGGTTCGACAGGGATCAGTGCTGGGACTGCAACTGTTACAACATATACTGATGACTTGGAAGAAGTGAATCGAATGCAGCCAAATTTATAGATGACACAAGAGTAGGTAGTTGGAAGGATAAGCTGTGAGAGGGGTTCAAAAAGTTTACAAAAAAAAATTGATATGTTAAGCAAGAAGTTCACAAATGGTGTATAATACGGGAAACTGTGAAGTTGTTCATTTGAAAGGGAAAACAAAAGAACAGAATATTACTTAAAGGGAGAAAATTTCAGGAAGCTGCAACACTTGGGGGTACTTGTGCAGGAAACAAAAAAAGCTAGCACACAGGTGCAGCAGGTAATCAGAAAAGCTAATGGAACATTGACTCTTATTTCAAGGGGTTTATAAGAGTAAGGAAGTCCTACTATAACTGCTCAAAGGGCTGGTGAGACTACATCCAGAGTACACTGAGCAATTTTGGTCCCTTTATTTAAGGATAGACAACAATTCATTGGAGACGGTTCAGGGAAGATTCACTAGGGATGATCCTTGTTATGGAGAGTTTGTCTTATGAGCAAAGGCTAAACAGATTCGGGTTCAACATACTGCAGATTAAAAGAATGAGAGGTGATCTCATTGAAACGGTTAAGATTCTAAGGGGTTTGACAGAGTAAATGCTGAGAGGGTGTTTCCCTTCATGACAGTGTCTATAATGTGACGGTATAATTTCAGAATAATGGGGCATCAAATTTAAGACTGAGATGAGGAGAAATTTTTTCTCTCAGAAGGCTGAGTATCTTTGCAAGTCCTTGCTCCTGACAGCTGTGGGGCAGAATCCTTGTGAATATTTAAGGCTGAGATAGATAAATTCTCGATCAGTAGGGTAATCAGAGTTATAGGATGTGAAGAATGTCACATCAGCCATGATCCGATCGAATGGTGGAGCAGGCTCAAGGGGCAATACAGCTACTCCTGTTCCTATTTCTCATGGTCTTATCTATTCATTTAAAGGACATATTCTCAAAAATCTGTGTTTATTTTCTGAATCACTTGTTTTTCCTCACCAAGAAAAGTCATAGAACCTGCTCCAAGGCCCTTATGAATGTTAACCACCAGAATAGGTACAGCAAAATTTTGAAGCAGGTAGATATTCATCCATTTAAATGGATGATGGGTGCGTCTTGACTTCACAATGCACATATAACATATTAAGTGTAAATACAAGTCTACATCTTTGTCAAAGGATCAAGAACAAGGAGGCACACTTTTCAAGTGAAAGGCAAGTTTAGAGGGGATTTCTCACCAGAGGGTGGAGGGGTTCTGGTAGGATAATTCGAGCAGGTAACCTCACAATTTTTAAAAAGTACTTGGGCGAACACTTGAAGTGTCAAACATTAAAGGCTCTAGGCCCAGTGCAGGAATGTGGGACCATTGTAGGTAGCAGAGTATTTTGACAGTACAGACTTGACGGGCTGAAGAGGGTCAGGCAGCATCCGAGGAGCAGGAAAAATCAGGAATGACTGATGAAGGGCTTTTGCCTGAAACGCCGATTTTTCCTGCTCCTAGGATGCTGCCTGACCTGCTGTGCATTTCCAGCACCACTTTAATCTTGACTCTAATCTCCAGCATCTGCAGTACCCACTTCTGCCCTGATGGGCTGAAGGGCCTCTTCTACACTGTATGATTCTATGATCTGACCATTGTGATATAGACAGACACATTAAGACCAAAATAATTAAAATCATTTCACCTTGTAGTTTGGGATTGGTATCATCAGCCTTACAGAGTCTCAGTAATCCAGCAGAATGCTGTTCCAGCATTTGTGCATCATGAGTTGATTGCACTGTTAGCAAAATAAGCATGCAGGCATAATTGCATGCAACAGATTTTCTGGACTTTGTGTCTCTAAAATTAAAAAAAAAATCAAGATGCACCACTTAGAATACTAAATAAATAATGTATAATTTACAAACATATTCATTTCAGATTATTTCCATTTGGTCCCTTTTTGTTTATTCCAATCTGCGATACAAACCAAGGGATTGAAGGGAGCAGGGGTTCACAGCAGAGAGAACGAGCTGCATCCTAAACCATTGTAAAAGCTGTACAGGATTTTTCAAAAAAACCTAAAGGCTGCCTCAAAAAAACCCAGCAAAATCAATGTTCCTGTCATGATATTTACATCTGACTTTTAATTTTAACACACAGATATTCATGCTGATGATATTATACTGCTACTCCTCATTGATTTGTGGTTAGTTTAAGTGTTATGTTGTGGCATTAAATACAGGACATCAGGGGTAAATTTGGGGCAAGTCCTACTAACCCCCAAAATATTGCATGAAATAAATTTACCCCTGATGTCCTGTATTTAATGCCACAACATAACACTTAAACTAACCACAAATCAATGAGGAGTAGCAGTATAATATCATCAGCATGAATATCTGTGTGTTAAAATTAAAAGGCGGCACGGTGGCACAGTGGTTAGCACTGCTGCCTCACAGCGCCAGAGACCCGGGTTCAATTCCCGACTCAGGCGACTGACTGTGTGGAGTTTGCATGTTCTCCCCGTGTCTGCGTGGGTTTCCTCCGGGTGCTCCGGTTTCCTCCCACAATCCAAAGATGTGCAGGGTCAGGTGAATTGGCCATGCTAAATTGCCCGTAGTGTTAGGTAAGGGGTAAATGTAGGGGTATGGGTGGGTTGCGCTTCGGCGGGGCGGTGTGGACTTGTTGGGCCGAAGGGCCTGTTTCCACATTGTAAGTAATCTAATCTAAATGGATTCAAAGACTATGCAAAAGACAGAACAGTTTACCATTGGATATCAACCACTGATGGAGCCCTGGCATTAGAAATGTACAAGCTGTAAATACTACTACAAATATTTCTGTCATGCTCTTCATGTGCAAGCAGACATCTCAGAGTTTTGCATTAAAGGATGCAAAAAAAAGTTTGTTAAGCAGGAGAGAAAAATGAGTGAAAAGATACACCTCGGGGTGTTGGCAAGTTGGAAGCTTGAAAGGACTGGAACCTTGGCAGTACAGATTTGATGGGCCATAGGAGAAGCAAGGCACTGATGCCTCATGGCAGAAATGAGTGGAATCAGGATACATCAATACTATGCAGGCACTCTTGAGTTAGCAGCATTAAATGAGGATGTTGTCAATGGTCGTAAAGAGTCCTCAGAGAATAATTAGAGACAGAAAGTTATTACAAAAGTCATATGGGTATTAATTTTGATTCTAACTATGCTAAAGATATATGCAAACATTCTGAGCAACAAATAACAGGACTATTGTAGGAAGAGAACCAAAGGAACTGTTGATGATAACTGATAGTAATTAGAGTGAATTACTTGATTAAACATCGATTTCCAGGAGGAGTGAGGAAACAACAATCATGAGATAGAGTGTCAATAGCGTTAGGGAAAGAACCAAACACACAATATATAAAATAGAATGAATGGAATCACTGCTGCGGTGGTGCTGGCAGGTGAGACTAGATTGGGTTGGGATATCTGGTCAGCATGGACGGGTTGGACCAAAGGGTCTGTTTCCATGCTGTACATCTCTATGACTCTAAGTGGAGTGCAAGTGCAGGACCAAGTAAAATGATATGTATCTTATTTCTATATAAAATGACATCAGATAGGAAACTTGATCAATTTTTAAAATTTTAACAGTGTTATGCATTCATTGACAGATCAGTCTTAAAACAGGATTTAATTTTAAAAACTACAATGCTTCCAAAGATAACTTTAAAATGGTTTCAATTTCACATTCTACTAAAAATATGTATTTTTGTCTGCAAAATGTGCAAATATATTCAATAATTTCCATTTTAAAAATTAATGTGCTTTACACAAACATAAAATACTCGAAGTAGTTTAGTGAACTATTTAGTAAACATCCTCCTCTCCCTTACTCCAGTCTAATATATTTGTAAATCTATGACTCAAAACGATGTTTAAGCTCATGTATAAATGCAGCTGTTTAGGCAGATTCTCTGGACTAAAAAAAGAGCAACAAGATAAACGTGTATATTATAATGATTTTTTTTACAAACAAAAATATTTCAACTTAGTTAATAAAGAACACTTTCAAAAACATGCAAGGGTCACAGAGTAGTCTTCATTACTTTTATTTGTGCTAAATTAGCTTGCTTAAAAGATCTATAAAAATAAGATCACTTACCCCAAGAGCTCTTTGGAATAGTATTCCATAAGAGTAATGAGACTGGAAAGATTTTTATCCAGCTGGAGGACATGGGACACAGCATTTCGTCCAATTGGATTGAATGTAATCAGATAGAGGCTATGAAGAGTTCCTAATACATCTGCACGATCTGTTTCCTCAACTGCTAAACCTCGATTTAAGTAGTCAAAAAGTTCAGAAACATACTGCAATGCCTGTAATGAATACAAAAGCCATATAGCCAATGTATCATCATTGCTATTCTCAGTTTGGATACCCTCCTCCTGATCTTGATCAGAAGTCTGAGACAAGGCTCGTATCAGCAAATTCGTCGCTTCGTACTCAGTACTGAGGAATAAAAGACCAGTTTGTATCTGAATTAGGAATTTAATCAGGTCTTTAATAGACTGTAACACGCTAGGATGGCCATTGGTTGCAGGAATAGACAGCAGCAGAGTGAGTGATTCCAAAAAATGGCAGCTGTTAAGATACCTGCAAAAAAAATCAAATAGTCACGTTATTCTAATCTTAAGAATTCTGAAATCAATGTTGGCCTTCATGTCATCTAGTTATCGATATTTAACAGAAAACTGACTATATAGAGTATAAGCACATTGACCTGAATAATTATTCCATTAATTGGCCTTTTTATTTTATCAGTGATATTGCTTAATACATTTGGAAATTTTAAATTTAGGCTGGAGAACTTCAATCAAGTTTGAAATTCTTTAGTTTCATACATCCAAATAATGAAATTAAATTAGTTTAATTTTTTACCAAAACTTCATTCAATATATGCAGGTAACTTACACAATGCAGAGACATAATGCATTCTAACGTTTAGCTATTTAATGTATTTACTGTACCAGGGGATGCAATAGTGCATTGTTCTGTATTGTAACCAAACTAACCATAAATGAACATGCCCCTTGGTGTCAACAAGTGCAGTTTTTTTATTAATTATAAAGCAACATGACAGCAGTCATTCTTCTGTGGCAAAGCTTGCAACCGCAGATGACAGAGTGAGTTAGTTCTGAAGATAGAGAGGAGTCCATGCTGAGAAACCAAAAGAAAGAGCTAAAAAAAAACTTCATTCTACCAAACTAAATTCAAGCATTTAAGTGGAAATGGAAGAATAAGGAGACCAAGTTGTGTTTCCCAGATTACTACGAATACTTGACATGATGTGATAGCACAATAATCACTCGCGTAAAATTGGTGGCTGGTTTAAGCCATATTAAACAGTGCTGGCTTAAAGCTGGGTACAAAAGAAAGAGGTTAGTATCACTAACTGAAGAATAGGTACAGTAACTGCAACATAGGATGGAATTAAAAACTTATTTAAAATAAAATAAAGGAGGAAGGGAGATAAACTAATGTAAGAACAAAAAAATTGGATGTTGATCAAAAAGGATATCAAGATTAAAAAATAACAAACTTAGGAAAATCAAAAATCTAGGATAAAAGGAACAAACATAATTAAGTTCTTCAGCTGAAATGTCATAAGTATTCAGAATGCATACTAGAATGAGAAAGTTTTGCAGTAGAGGAAGAGTATTACATTATTACTGTGAAACTGTGGCTCAGACAAGGATTTATTATACATTTATTTATTAATGAAAAATAGAGCTGACAGCAGTTAAGCAAAGATTATCTAATGCGCTAATTTGAAAATTAAGCAAATTCACCTCGGTGAAAAGCAAATGTATGAGTCAGTCAAGCTGCAGAAAATTATTAATTTGAGGGCAGGTCAAACAAGTCAGCTACAAAGCATCAGGACAAGTGAACAGTAATAGAATTTAATACATGGAGTGAAGAGTGCGCATACAGAAAATAACATGGATGCAATGGAGTTACTTCATTTAACTTTATGTGAACAAAGAATATGCTTGCACACATCAGACAACAGAGTCAGAAACAGTAAATATTACACAAACTCCTTTTAAACCCACTGCATTAGGAACCCTACTCAGGTGATAATACTACTAGATCAGATTCCTGAAAGTAGTCAGAATGACAACAATAATGAAATATTAGTGAATTCAATGAGAACAAATGATAACAATAGTATAAAAACTAAGACCATCTACAGTCAACATATTAAGGATGGAGACTGGAAGTATAAGAGTTCATGAAAATTGGATTCAGTGATAATTAAAATAAATTAACTGGGAAGCATTGTTGAAAAGAAACACTATCGAAGTTAAATAACAGTTTCACAGGAAAGTGAATAACATACACAAGAAGAATAAGTATCAATTAAAAATCAGTACCAAAATATACTAACTAACTCAAAATGGAAATGTAATACAAAGAAAAATAACTTCATGCAAAGTATACGTCATGATAGGAAAGGAAGCAATTGGTAAACAATACAAGATAAAGCTAAAAACTGTAGAGTCAGGATTCTAAAGGCAAAACTGATGACAACCATATGAATTGTTGATTCTGTACAAGAACAGAGCAAATTATGAATTGTTACATCAAGCTCCCAGAAGTAGGCTACATGGCCCTGCAAACCTACCCCACCATTCTCCTTGCAATAAGCAACAAAATTCCATTTGCCTTCCAAAACACTTGCTGTACTTTCTGTGATTCATGTACCAGGACACCCAGATCCCTCTTTATGACTGAGTTCTGCAATATTTCTCCACTAAATTGTACACTCTTTATTTATTCATCCTGCCAGAATGAACAAGTTCACATTTATACACCTATACACTATCTGGCAAATTTTGCCTACTTCCTTGTCCATATTCCTTTGCAGACTCTATCCTATCTGTTAGCAAATTGAACTACCACACATTCAGTCCCTTCATTCAAATTATTGAAATAGATTGTAAATGATATAGGACAAAGCACTGATCCAATTACAGCTTGCCAATCTGAAAAAAATTATCCCCCCTCTTTGGTCCCTGCAATCCTTTTTCCACACTAATATATTACTGCTACACCATATTTTCTTCTTTTCTTCAGCAATATTTGATGAGGCACCTTATCATATGACTTTTGAAATCCACAAACACCGCATTCATCAATTTTGCTCCATCAAGGTTCATTCAACATTATTTCTCTTTCAGAAAGCCATTTTGATTTTCACTGATCACATTGTGATATTCTAAGTATCCTGCTCTCACCTGAAAAGCAAAGGATTCTAGTGACTTCACAATGACAGATTAACTGGCCTATAGTTTCCTGCTTCCTGTCTCCCTCCTTTTGAATAGATTCATTATATTTACAATTTTCCAATCCACAAGGACCACTCCGGGATCTAAGAAAATTTGAAAGATTCTAACCAACGTCATCTGGTTCTGATTATATATTAGCCTTCAACTTCTCAACCTCCAAAATCACCTGATTTTCAATTACCTTTGGAAAATTTGCCAAATCTTCTACAGTGAAGACAGAAACAAAATATTTGCACAAAAATATTCCACTTTTTTTTCCATTATCAATTCCCCTGACACTATTTCACAAGACTTGAACATATTTCAACATTAAAATCTATACAATTTTCATCAGGTGGATTATAGCAGTGTCACAGAGTTATTACATCCTTTACAATAAATTTCAGCATTTTTCTACTACTGATGTCAGGTTAACGTTTCTATTGTTCCTTGTGTTTTCTCTCCATTTCGTAAAGTGTGGTGTTACATTTACTATTTTCCAATTTGCAGGTCACATTGTAAAATATTTAAAATATTGGAAGGTGAGCTCCATTTGGCCATTTCTGTGGACCAAGCTTTTAATTAGCTTACAGCACCCAATTCAAATCAAGTGTATATGACTGAACTTGATGGTTATATGTGCACAGTATAGATAGAAAATAAGTACTGAAACCTTCGTGTACCATAAAGAAAACTTTTGACAGCCAATCTCAAAAGAACAAAATATTGTAATAATGCAGTCTTATCAATGGAATTTATTCCAATACTCTAGATATGGAATCAGTGCAAGAATGCAATTGATAACTTCTGTATAATTAAACATTCCTCCTTAGAAAATGTTTTATTAATCTGTTAAACAATTGGCAAAAACACGATAAAAATACTTGCATACACAAGATGCCTCAAAGTGGTTCACACAATGCAGCTACAAAGTATTGTCTTCACCAGACAAACCACAACTTCTATCACCTAGAAAAACCAGGGCAGCAAACACAAAGGAACATCACCACTTGATAGTTCCTCTTCAAGTCACACGTTATCCTTACACAGAAATATACCATTGCTCCTTCATTCTTTGTGAACCAAACTACTGGAGCTCCCCCGATTAAGTCGCACTCAGGAAGTATCTACACCACACTTACGGCAATGCTTCAATGCAGCAGCTGACTTTGCAAGGGCATTCAGGCATGGTCAATTAGCATTGGCTTTGGTATACCGTGTATGACTAAATAATACATTTGTATTAAGAGCCAAGAAGCACCTTCTTAAATACATGTATGTAACCTATCTATTGAGAGAAGAAAAACATACCTTAACAGAGCAGGTGCAGGATCATCCCTTTCTGGAGGGCCTGTGATGCGAGCAGCTGTTGGAAATGACTTAACAGGTGGCTGGGTCATTGAATAAGGTGCAGCCTCCAACAAGTGCAAAAGTTCATCAAGAATGCTAACAATTTTTTCTACTTCCACTTCACTTATATTAGAAGCTTCTAATAAATGGTCCAAATCCATCGGAGCCTCGAGATCTACTTCTTCATTACTTTTGTTTCCTTTCTCTTGCCCAATATTAACATCATGGTCTACTTCACTCATGTTTGAAGGGACAGGAGTACTTTCTGCAAGATGAGAAGCCAACCTTTCCAAATCTGACAAAAGCTCATAGAAGTGGCATTTTTGCACTATAGCACTGCCTGCTGTCACAACCCTCACAGTTTGGTCAGTCAGTATAAGTTCCACTAACCTTTGATACCCACTTTTTTGTTCTTCTGTCTTACTGTTCAAGAATTTTTCCATTCCCTCTGCTACACTAACAAAACTATCCAAAGCTTTGAGTGTGTTTAGTTTTAAAGAAGATGACATATGTTCTGCAAACAACAGAACGAAGAGTTTATCAATAATACCTGCTGCTGAAAGGGCTGAAACTCCTTCAGACCCACATTCAGCCAAAGAAGAAACAAGCTTTGTCCCAGCTTTTAGCTGTCTGACATTCAGTGCTATAGGTTGTGTTACAGCTGTGTGAAGGCTTAAAGCATCCATGGTCCAGTCTACTAGTTGTTTCAGATGGTCCTGATCACTTTCAAATAGCTGAACATAACTCAAACCCTTAACCAGTAAACTCGGCACCTCTTCCAAAGCCATTACCCATTTGGCACCTCGGTCATCTTTGTATAGTTCAAGCAGTTCTTTTAACTTAACAGCAGCTTCTATATTTGCTGCACCCACTTTGTCTAAGTCAAGTTCCTTTAATCTAGCAACTTCATTTTCATATTTAGTCCTATAGGGAGGATTAAAGTATAAAAGAGGTCCTATGTCTCTGTCATAAGGATCATATGCCATAGTCGGCACGGATGCCAGATCTTCAGCGGTATAATCAATGTCAAAATTTAATTTATAATTTTCACGTTCCAAATCTGCAATTCCATCTTCATCACTGGAGATTTGTTCATAGCCATCATCTTCTACAAAATAAAAACAAAGATAGTTATATATCTTCCCTGTTGAACTTCAATAATTTTAGCATCATTAATACAATACAAAGTTATGTATTTGATCTAGCACTAAACTATTGCACAAATAATCCAAAGAATATGAATTCAAATACCACTATAGCAATTAGAAAATTTCAAATTCAGTTTAAAATCTGGGGTCACTAAAAATGATCATGAAGCTATCAGATAAAAACTAAACTGATTCACTCAGGTATTTTAAGGACGAACACTGTCATCCTTACTCAGTCTCATCTGCATGTGATTCTAATCTGACAAAACAGTTGACCTTTTGGGAAATATTGCTAGTCGTACCAACAACACATAGCACAAGACATTTCTTTAAAATAATACAATTACTTCTTCGTTTTCAGTACAGTTACACATACAACTGTAACATTCTGAAGAGATGAGAATTGTAAAATAATCCTAGAGTTTATTCAATGACAATTGCTCAGAAAGAATCCTAGACATCCCAAAGGACAAATGAAAATGGAAGAAATTGTAGTGATTTAAAAACAAAATGTGATAATTCAAATTGGTAAGCACATAATGCACCAGTGATCAGAAGTAGAGCACTCCCCAAGCTGCTCCACATGCAACATAACAGACTCAAGGAAATCATTGTACCACAGGATTCTCTGAGCTAAATTACAGTTTATGTTGTTACTTGTGACAGGCATTGTTGGATTACGGGCTGGGATCACATACAGAGATATGTCTCTGGCAGAGGCAGCAGGCACTTGAGGAAGTTGTTCAGCATGATTGTCTATGCCTCTTCTGATGTCTGTGCCCCATTGTTTTTAATGAGGAAGCATTAGGTGTCCACTGCACACGTGAGGTCTTGCTTGGCTGTTAGGCATTATAAGGGATTGAGTGTATTCTTCATTTCCAAAACAGCATTCTAATTTTAACGTTGTTAATTTAAACTTGAATCCTTGATTTCAATTCCAGTGATCCTTTAAGAGGCCATCATCCTTTAACAGAGTTTAATGTGTTTTATTTGAATTAATTTGAGTTTATTTATTTCAAAATAGCTATAATGGCTTAATACTCATGAGAGACAAAGCCAGCAAAGGTCTCAGTAAAAGTTATGGTAAATGGCACAGTAAAATTGTCCAAGAGAATATTCAAGTTATCATGAAACCAGGTATTCACCATATAGTTCAATGCGGGTCATTAAACACATCTCTGGGCTCAGACATGAGGAAACCACATTAGATCTTGAAAATTCTACTGGAAAATATTCTCTAGAGTCAGCTGGGACATTCAGTTGGGAGGCAGAGAATTATAAGGCTGCATCCACATGAATAACCTACTATCAAGGAAAAGAATTGTATCTTGTGCCATTCTTCATCATCTGTGTTAGACCCACTGAATACCGATGGTACATTTGACACAGTTAGAAGCTATAATCTATTGTGATTTAATGCAGACAAATGTAGACAAAGAATATTTGTTTATGAAGTCAATCAGAGGAAGCCTAAACACAATTAAACGGTGATTTTTCCTGCTCCTTAAGTTTCATGTAGCCTTGAATGTAATTGCCGAATTTCCTCATTTACTTGGATACCAATTCAGTTATATGATCATAGAATCCCTACAGTGTGGAAGCAGGCCATTTTAGCCTAAGGAGTCCACATCGACCCTCCAAAAAGCATCCCACCCAGACCCAAATCTCTAACCTACTCCTGTAACCCTGCATTTCACATGGCTCATCCATCTAGCCTGCACATCCTTGGATTGTGGGAGGAAACAGGAGCATGCGGAGGAATGCGATGCAGAGAAACGAGGGGATTGTGCAAATTCCACACAGTGAGTCACCCAAGGCTGGACTCGAACCTGGGTCCTTGGCACTGCGAGGCAGCAGTGCTAACCACTGAGCCATTGTGCTGCCTTAATGTTAACCTTGGCTCTCAATCTTGAATTTAGATTTTCCTTTTGCATTTCTGGTGTTATTCTATTCATTCTACTTTCATATTCAATTTACTTGCATAGTTTTCATTGAATTTGAGAAGAATAACATTGAATGACCTTTTATTTGGTAAAGGTTTTCACTTCCCATCCAACCAAAAGTTGATTTGCACAATTCTGGAATTCTTTACAACACCGTACATACCATCAACTTCTTCCCTTGCTTCCTCTTCCACATCACCCTCCTCTTCTTCAATGCTTTCAACGGTTTGTTGATCTTCATCTTCCTCTTCTACTTCCGGATCTTCCTCCTCATCTTCCTTTTCCTCCTCTGGAGGCTCTTCCTCTTCTTCAGCATCGGTTAACTGTGCCTCCTGGTGATTGGAAGAATGATCTGGAGAGATGGGTTCAAAGTAATCCTCTCTATGTTCACTTTCATCCACTTTATCTGGACACACTGAAAGAATAAGCCATAAATCTAACCATTAGCGATACTTTACACAATACAAAAACAGAGTCTGCTATAAGCATTTATTTTACTATGAACATTGTCCGTTGGCATCCACTTCAACCACCTGTATTTATATGGTTTTAACAAATTTACTAATTAAGATTATGTCCAATTGAAAGTTGTAAGCAAACAAAGCAATTCATAACACAGTCGAAGCTTCTCTCCAAATATTCTCCCAACTTAGCAGTCACCATATACTGAACATTTCATTTGTTCAGAATACCATAAGACATAAGAGCAGAACTAGGTTATTCACACCATCTGACATTCAATGAGATCATGGCTGATCCCATAATCCTTAACTTCATTTTTCTAACTTACAACCAGAACTCTTCATTCCATTATTGTTTAATAATATGTCTATCTCAGCCTTGAATATACTCAATGACCCAGCCATGACAGTGGTCGACGGTGCCCTCCACCGCATCTCCTCCACTTCCCGCTCCTCCGCCCTTGAGCCCCGCCCCTCCAACCGCCACCAGGACAGAACCCCACTGGTCCTCACCTACCACCCCACCAACCTCCATGTACAGCGCATCATCCGCCGTCACTTCCGCCACCTCCAAACAGACCCCAGCACCAAGGATATATTTCCCTCCCCTCCCCTATCAGCTTTCCGTAGAGACCACTCCCTCCGCGACTCCCTTGTCAGATCCACACCCCCCACCGACCCAACCACCACTCCCGGCACCTTCCCTTGCAACCGCAGGAGGTGCAACACTTGCGCCCACACCTCCCCCCTCACTTCTCTCCAAGGCCCCAAGGGAAACTTCCATATCCGCCACAGATTCACCTGCACCTCCACCCACATCATCTACTGCATCCGCTGCAGCCGGTGTGGCCTCCTCTATATTGGGGAGACAGGCCGCCTACTTGCGGAGCGATTCAGGGAGCACCTCTGGGCCACCCGGACGAACCAACCCAACCAACCTGCGGCACAGCATTTCAACTCCCCCTCCCACTCCACCGAGGATATGCAGGTCATTGGACTCATCCACCGCCAAACCACAACAACCCGACGGTCGGAGGAGGAGCGTCTTATCTTCCGACTGGGAACCCTCCAACCGCAGGGGATGAACTTGGACTTCACCAGTTTCTTCATCCCCCCTCCCCCCACCTTGTCTCAGCCGGATCCTTCCATCCCGGCACCGCCTTCCTGACCTGCAGTCTTCTTCTTGACCTCTCCGCCTCCACCCTACTCCGACCTATCACCCTCACCTTGACCTCTTTCCACCTATCACATTTCCAACTCCCCTCCTCCAAGTCCCTCCTCCCTACCTTTTATCTTCTCCTGCTGAACACTCTCTGCTCATTCCTGAAGAAGGGCCTGTGCCCGAAACGTCGAATCTCCTGTTCCCTGGATGCTGCCTGACCTGCTGTGCTGTTCCAGCAATAAAGTTTCAACTTTGATCTCCAGCATCTGCAGACCTCACTTTCTCCCAGCCATGACAGCCCTTGGCAGTTAAGAATTCCACAGATTCATTGCCATCAGAGTGAAAGTTCCTCCTCATCTTCATCTTAAATGGGCATCCCTTAATCTGAGTTTTTGTCTTTTGGTCCTTGACACTTTAATAAGGGGAAACAACTCTCCATATCTACACTGTCAAGCCCATAAGAATCTCAGAAGTTTCAATAAGGTCACTTCTCTAAATTCCAATGAGTAAAAGTTTAACCTATTCAACCTTTCTTCACAAGATTTGGAGCAGCCGGTGTTGGACTGGGATGGACAAAGTTAAAGAAAATCACAATTTGCACAATTATATTTCATTTTACTCAAAACAAAATGCATAACCTACAGTCAATCCATGCAAGATTCTGTAAATCCCACTTTTGAAATAGAACCAGTCTGACTCAAGATTGAGACACTGACAGACTTTAACCTCACAGCTTTAATGCATTGTCTGAGCTGAGGTGTCACATTTTGTTAGAAAACCTCAAGTTATCTTGAGAATGTGACTGAAAAGGAGTTCTAGGATTTACATGTTAACGAACCAACACTAGCAAAACCATTCTAAAAGATGAAAGACTTAATCTAAGATTATTTAATACATTTCAGCCGCATGACACTGTAACCTATTGCTATAAATTCTGTGTCTTATGGTCCTACTCCACAGCCACCTGATGAAGAAGCAGCACTTCAAAAGCTAGTGCTTCCAAATAAACATGTCGGTCTATAACCTGGTGTTGTGAGATATTTAAAAAATTTTCTTCACAAGACAACATTGAATCCAACCTTCTCTGGACTGCCTCCAATGCCAGTGTATCTTTCTTCAGATAATAGGATTTAAACCTTTTATAATATTCAAGCTGTGGTTCTGACTATTGCTTTAGATAGTTTCAGAAAGTTTTCTCAAGTTTTACACTCCATTCCATGTGAAATAAAAGTCAAGAATCCATTTGTCTTCCTTATTTCCTGCTGAATTTGGACACCAGCTTTTTATATTTCATGCACTAAAGCCGCCAAATCTCTCATTTCCGGCAATTTGCTGGAGTCTTTCTGAATTTAAATTTTATTCAGCTCCTCATTTTTTCAAGCCAAAGTGCATAACCTTACATTTCCCCACACTATATTCCACCTGCCAGATTTTCACCCATTCACTCAACCTGTTTATGTCACTCTGTAGACTGTGTCACCGTCAATATTTGGCTTCCCACCTATTTTTGTGGCGTCTGCAAAGTTGGTGATTCACTTCTGGCATCCAAACCATCAATATATATTTTAAATAATTGTGTTTCCTGTAATACCGTCATGTGGACATCAAAGTTCAATATATGGCAGCAGCTTCCATGGGCAGAAGCCAATGCATTGTCATAACAACTGTATGTTCATGGAACCTCCCAACAGTTGCACAATGTGCATCTCAGAATAACGTGGCCGACTGATCCCTGTGGCACCCTACCAGTTGGACTGCTATCCTAAAAATGCCCCATTTATCCCAACTCTCCACCTTGTATTTATTAGCCAATCCTCTATCCATGGTAACAATACACGACCCCTCCACACCAAGAGTACTTATGTACTGTACTTTATTGAATGCATTTTAGAAATCCAAATATATATTACCTATTGAAGCATTTAACAAGGTCCCTCATTGTAGGTTGGCCCAGAAAAGTCAATCGCAGTGAGTTGGTAAGTTAGATATAAAATTGGCTTGGTCACACAACACAGACAGTGGTTGTGAAAGGGACCACTGTCGTCTGGATATATATTTATTAAAAAAATTTGAATCAAAGTATAGGTAGTTGGTTAGTAAGTTTGCAGATGGCACAGAATTGGAAGAGTTATAGATAGTGAGGAAGATTGCCAAAGAGTACAGCAGGATACAGAACTGTTGGAAAGTTAGGTGGAAAAATCGCAGAGGGAGCTTAATCTGGACAAGTTTAAGGTGATGCATTTTGGGAGGTTAAATGCAAGAAGAAAGTATACAATTAATGGTAGGAACCTTAGGATCGCTGATGGACAAAGAGATCGTGGGTTGCAACTCCATAGCTCCCTGAAAGTGGCAACATAAGTGGATAAAGTGATAAAAACAATGAAAAACATGCTTGCCTGCATCAGTCAGGGCAACAGTTGACAAGGTCATGTTGTAGCTGTATAAATCGTCAGATAGACCACATTTGGAGTACTGTGTACAGTTCTGGTCGCCACATTACAGGAAGGATGCGGACGTTTTGGAGAGTGTGCAAAAGATGTTTAGCAGGATGTTGCCTGAATTGAAGTCAATTAGCTGTATGGAGAGGTTGGACAAACTTTGATTGTTTTCACAAGACCACCAGAGGATGAGGGGTGACCTGACAGAAGTACAGCAAACTTTGTTTCAAACAGCACCTTATGAACTGGCAAAAAGTATATATCTGAAATACCAGGAATTTACTGTATTATCACAGTCTCTGTGATGTCCAAAGAGTCAGTTGACCGTGTAAGTGAGAATGCTGTCAATTTAAGGCAAAGTTGCATTATTATTGAAGTGATTTATGCTGCAAATAAAGTATACCAGTGATGTATGTCCTCCTTGCATTATATTGCTGTGTTTTTACATTAATTATGTGGATCTCTTGATCAACCGGTATATTTGATCAACTGTACACTCAAGGTCCATAAAACATTTGCTGTATATAAAATGACAAGAGACAGGTTTAGGATGGATAGTCAGTCTTCTTCCCATGGAAATGTCAAATATGAAAGGCGTAAGTTTAAGCAAGTGGGAAAAAGTTGCAAGGGATTTTCTTTTTACACAGAAGATGATAGGTGTCTGGATGAGCTGCCAGGGGAGGTATAGAAGCAGATATGATAGCATCATTTAACAGGCATTTAGGCAGACACAAGAACAGGCAGCTTTAGAGGGATACAAATAATGTTTAGGCAGATGGGATTAGTTTAGAATGACATTGTGGTCAGCACAGACATGGCGGGCCAAAGAACCTGTTACTGCGCTCTACTGTTCTATGCCCGATGTACTGGTTCCCCTTTTTCTATACAAGTAGCTTTCGCAACTCAACTGGAAGGATGCTTGGGCAATCAGCATCTTAAATAGGATAATGTCTAAAGTGATAAATCTAACATCTCTGAACAGGCTGATTAGAAAAACAGACTAACAAAATTAAAGGAAAACAATCCTAGCCTATCCAATCTTTCCTCACAGCTGATATTTTAAGGCTCTCTTGTGGTGCATTAGTAGTGTCCCTATCCCTGGACCAGGAGTCCTAGGTTCAAGTTCCACTTGTTCCAAAGGCGTGTAATAACATCTCTGAACAGGGTGATTAGGGAAATAGCTTAAATGTTAAAAAAAATAAAGCAAACTTGTGGAGAGGGCTCTTGTGACGGAGTGGTAGTGTCTCTACCCTGGATCGGGAGACCTCAGTTTTTGTACCTCCTGCTCCAGAGGTGCATCTCTGAACAGGTTGATTAAAAAAAAGTGATGTATCTAATACAAGCTTTACGTTCAACACCTACACAACACAACATTTGCATTTAAACATTTCAGTTCAAACAAAGGAATTACATAAATTTCAATGTTTGATGTCCCTCACAGCAACTGTCCAAATTTTTTATTCATTCATTCCAGCAAAATGGGCACTGCTGGCTGGACCAGCATCTATTGTCCATCCCCAATTACCCTTAACCTGAATGGTTTGGTAGAGCTGCTTAGAGGGCAGTTAAGAGTCAACAACATTGCTGTGGGGCAGCATTCACATATAGGACAGAGCAGGTATGAACCCCAAGGGGATTAGTGAACCAGATGGATTTTAATGACAATCATTCATGGTTGATTTTAGGCCAGCTTTTCTCAATCCAGATCTTTATTGAAGTCAAATTTCACCATCAGCCATGGTGGGATTTGAATTTACAGCTCAAGAGAATTTACATGGAGTACTGGATTACTAAAAGAAACTGAGGACTGTAGATGCTAGAGAGTCAGAGTCGAAAAGTGCTAAGCCAGAAAAGCCCAGCAGGTCAGGCAGCATCTGAGGAGCAGGAGAGTCGACATGTTGGGCATAAGACCTTCATCAGGAACGGATTACTGGCCTGGTAATATGACCATTACACCACTGCCTCAAACGTGGAAATCTAGCTGCTGAGCGACTTGAACTGAGAGCTTCTAACTCGGAGGTATAGGCACTACATACAAGAACTCTACCATGTCATCTATTGCTCTCATTCCAAATGAAAAGCATACGTCTAAGGGAATAAACAAAAGCCACAAAGCAGACAGGAGACAAAATGCTACCTGAAATATATTAAAACTTCCCATAACCCTCTCTCCTATCACAATACTGGCTAGAAAGTCAAACATCTTGTTATGTACAACCAAGTTTCACAATGGTATTGAATTAGATGACATTAAAATCCATCATTAGCATGAGCTAGTTGCAAAGGTGAAGTCAGGTGAGAGATGGAATACCCCAACAACAGCAGCTACATGAAGAGTCAAGAAACTTGACACCACAACAATGCAGCCTGCTTGATTTACACTATATCACCAAAGTATCCACTCCTTCCAACACCAATACTCAACAGCTAGAAGATGCACAACAGAAATTCATCAAAGATCCTTCGACACCACCTTCTAAACCCATGAACATTACCCATGAAAGACAAGGGCAACAAAAGAAATGGTACACTACCACCTGCAAGTTTCCCCTCAAGCGACTCACCTTCCAATATGTGTTAAGAATCAGTGTTAAGAAGAAGGAAAACTCCAGTTTCAAACCTCTACTGCCTTGTGGTCAGACACACATGTAGGAAAGATTTCAAGAGTAAAACCTCGAGGAAAAAATCCAGAGCTGGAGCCCCAAAGGCAGTTTGTTGTTACTTACGATCTCGTTCTGGCAGCTCCTGCAACGGCGCTGGTACCAAACTGTTACAGCTTTGCTGTTCCTTTGGATTAGCCAGTGTCGTGGAGTTTTTGGTGGCGGTGGAGGGGGGTGGTGTTGGGGTCGTGCTTAATGGGCAACAACTTGTTCCTCATAGCACATCGCCTAGACTTGCATTCTACCACCATCGCACCTGGAGAGGAAACTCCAGTTTCACCCGCATCGTCAAGGTAACATAGGAGCAGCAGATACCAGTCTTAAGTCATCGCTAGATTGGCTTACAGCACGACACTAGGGGTTGCTCCCGAGAAAGCAGAGAGTCGGCTTTGCAGTAAAGAACAGCCTGATGAACAAAGTAGAACCAGGCAGCAATGGCTCAGAGCAACTCATGCCTCTTCACCTCAACACCACAACAGGCCCAGTCACCCTTGTCAGTGTGTATGCCCCAATGCTGTCCTCCATGTCAGTCTCAAAGGACGAGTTCTACGACAATCTTGCGCCCCTCATTAGCAGAATCCCTAGGAAAGAGCAACTTGTTTTTCTGGGTGATTTCAACGCCAGCATGAGTGCAGACCACAACTCGTGACCTTCCTGGCTTGGGCATTTTGGTGTGGGCAAAATGAATGAGGATGGACAGTGACTGTTTGAGATTTGCACTTTCCATGATTTGGCAACACTAATTCCTACTTCCAGACAAAGCCTCAGCATAAGGTTTCCTGGAGACACCCGCGCTCAAAGCACTGGCACCAACTTGATCTGATCCTAGTTAGGCGTGCCACCATCAAACACGTTCTCCAAAGGTGCTCTTACCATAGTGCAAACTGTGACGCAGACCACATCTTAATACGTTGCAAAGTCAGGCTCAACCTAAGAGATTCCATCGCCCTAAGCTATAGGGGAACCCTCTCATCAATGTCAGCAAGATGTCTCAGCCAGACCTTGTGCAACAGTTCTTAGAGGCTTTCGAGAGAAAACTCAGTGCCTTGCGACACGAAGACTCTGCCACAGAGAAGGGGGAAACCTTGCAGGGCACCATGCACCTCACATCCCTGGCTATCTTCGAGAAGAAGACGTGCAAGAGACATGACTGGTTTGAGGCTAAGGCAACTGAGATGACCCCTGCCGTTGAAGCCAAGCGTGTCACCCTAGCTGAGTACAAGCAGTCAGCTAGCAGGAAGAACCTGCAGATTCTCAGGGCTGCCAGGAACAAGGTTCAACAGACTGCCAGATGTTGCACTAACAAGTAGACTAACAAGTACTAGACACAGCTAAGCGAGGAAATAGCCGTTATAACAGGGAACATTAGGGGAATGTACCAAGGCATCAAGAAGGCACCAGGACCAGCTCATAGCAAGACGGCCCCACCCCCCCAAATCCTCTACTGGGAAGCAATCACAGACAAAAGGCAGCAGATGGAGAGGTGGGTTGAACATTACTCCAGACAGTATACTGTGTCCACTTCATCACTTGATGCCATCACATGCTTGCTGACCATGGACGAGCTAGACACAGAGTCATCAGTAGAAGAGTTCAGCAAGGCCATTGACAGCCTGGCCTCATGCAAGGCCCCGGGTAGCGATGGGATTCCTCCTAGTCTGATCAAGTTCTGCAAGACTAGCTTACTGCTCCCATTGCATGAAGTCCTCTGCCAATGCTGGCAAGAAGGAGCTGTACCGCAAGCCGTGAGGAATGCCAAGATCATTGCCTCTACAAAACAAGGGCGAGAGAAGCAACTGCAACAACTACAGAGGCATCTCTCTCCTCAACACTGTTAGCAAAGCCTTTGCTTGGGTCATCTTGACTCGCCTGCAGAAACTGGCAGAATGTGTATACTCAGTCACAGTGTGCATTCCAAGCTAAAAGGTCAACAATAGACATGATCTTCTCCCTTCACCAAGGCAGGAGAAGTGCAGAGAACAGAAAATGCCCTTGTATGTCACTTTCATCGACCTCAGCAAGGGATTCGACCTGGTCAGCAGAAACGGCCCTTTCAAGGTTCTCCTGAAGATCGGTTGCCCACCAAAACTGCTGAGCATGATCAAACCCTTCCACAGTAACATGAAGGGGACAGTACAGTTCCAAAGCAGCTCTTCTGAGCCCTTCAACATCCGCAGTGACATCAAACAAAGCTGCGTCCTTGCTCCCAGACTCCTTGAGATTTTTTTTGCTATGCTCCTGAAACATGCCTTTGGCATGGCAATGGAGGGGATTACTACCGTACTAGATCAGACGGCAGGCTCTTCAACCTGGCCCGCCTTACACCCAAGACAAAAGTACACGCAGCAGTCATCAGGGACATGCTGTTTGCTGATGATGCTGCAGTTGCAACACGCACCCAGCAGGAACCCCAGTTACTGACAGACCACCTCTCTCACACTTGCAAGGATTTCAGGCTGACTATCAATCTGAAGAAGACAAGTGTCCTGGGACAGTACACAGACGCATTGCCAGTGACCACCATTGACAACTACAAACTCAATGTCGTCCATCAGTTTACTTACCTTGGCTCTACCATCACTGACAACCTCTTTTGGACACAGAGGATTGGGAAAGCAGCCTCAACTCTTGCTCGCCTCACGACTCGAGCATGGACAAATCCCAAGCGGACAGTGAAGACAAAAATGTCAGTTGACAACGTCTGCATCATAACCACACTGCTGTACAGCAGTGAAATGTGGATTACAGATAACAGACAAGAGAGAAGACTGAACACCTTCCACTTGAGGAATATCTGCCATATCCTGAGCATACCCTGGCAAGACAGAGTGTCCAATGCAGCGGTCCTATCTCACGCTGGCCTTCCCAGCATGCACGCTGTGCTCTGGCAGCGGAGACTGTGCTGGCTGGGCCAGGTCCACCACATGCAGGACGGCCACATCCCAAGGATATCCTCTACGGAAAGCGTACACCCAGGAAGAGACCCACTGGGCATCCCCAACTGTGCTAAAGGACATCTGCATGAGGGACATGAAGGCACTTGATATCATTATGGAGTCCTGGGGACAGCTTGCAGCTGACTGCATGAGATGGAGAAGCATCCTGAACCAACATCTCAAAACAGGGGAAAAGCAGCTGATGAGCACTGCAGCAGACAAACGGACACAAAGGAAGGTATGCAGCAGTTCTAGCAGATCAACGACCACATACAGATGTGACCTCTGCGATCAGGACTGTCATTCCAGCATTAGTCTCTTCGGTCACAAGCAACATTGCTTCAGGGAAGCAGAAAGCCAGAACAATGAGGATGCAACCCATAGTCAGCCATGACCGAAAGGGGCCTCACTTTCAGCGTTATTTGGATAAAATCCTGAATTGTCTGCCTAATGGTAGATCTACCTTCAGCATATGGCTTGTAAGCAGGTCACAAAGGCAGCTCATCACCACCTTCCCAAGGACAACTGGGCTGATTCATGTTGGCCCAGCCAGTGACACCTACATCTCATGAGTGTATGAGAAGGTCAATAATGACAGACAAGTTGAAAAGTTATGTTCATATTAGTTGCAGAAAAGCTTTGAATGCAAACGTCTGGTTAGCTTTGAGGTTCATGGTTGGAAATCAAAGGCAGAATATTGCCATGGGCTTATAGTCACCAGTATCAGGGTAAAATCTGAAAAACAGCACCCAGATGCAATTTTCTTGAGACTGGCCACATTTGCTAGTCAATTAAGCTCAATGGGCTCTCAAAACCACAATGCCAATGGCTCTGTAACAGTGCTGTAGAAGCAGACTGCTTTTTGAAGTATCACAGAGAGATGAAATTTCAACACTGAAGTTGTTTTCTGTCCAATTTCATTTCAAAATAAAAATTGCACACAGGATCAGGTACACATTTATGGAAGGTGAATCCCTCAATTGTGCAACCTCAGGCTACAACTGAAGTCTGGTACACGAGTAGCCGGAGTGGAGGGTCGGTCCCCAAGATTCTACAGGGACCTGCTTTGAGCTACCATACTTTCCCCAATGTCTCACAAGGTCCTGATGCTTCTGAAAACTCTCTCATATTTGGGCTTAATACATTCATTCAGAGCAGTGTGAATCAGCGCGACCAACAGGGTTATAAACAGCAGGGAGGCGCAAAAATAATGATGGGTATAGACAGAGTTAATGGTATTTGTTTTTTCTCTAGGATGGAGGATTTCATGACAAGGGACACATTTTTAAGGTGAGAGGAGAGAGATTCAAAATAGACGTGGGGCAACCTTTTTTGCACAGAGGGTGGTTCACATGTGGAATGAACTCCCAGAGGTGGTGGTAGATTGGGTTCAATTGTAACATTTAAAATACATTTGGATAAGTACATGAATAGGAAAGGTTTGGAGGGATATGGGCCAGGAGCAGGCAGGTGGGACGAGTTTAGCTTGGGATTATGTTTGGCTTGGATTGGTTGGACTGAAGTGACTGTTTCTGTGCTGCATGACTCTATAAGCATAGTGTGGAACTTCAAATTGATGGAGAGAAGTTGGAAATTCAATGAAGTGCAACAAAGTTTTGGCAGAAAGATCATGGAGGGATAATATAAATTAAAGGGCACAACCCAAAAGTAGGTGCAGAAGCACAGGCACATGGATGTATATGTGCATGTCATTAAAGGTGGCAGGAAAGATTAAGAGAACACTTAATAAACATAAGGTATTCTGGCCTTTATTAATAGGAGCAAAATTAAGAAGGTTACGCTGAGGTTATATAAGACACTAGTTTTGCCTCAGCTGGGGCATTTAATCCAATTTTGAGCATCCCACTTTCGTGAGAACGTGAAGGTACTGCAGAGAATGCAGAAGAGTTTTATAAAAATGGCTCCAGTGATGAGGAAATTCAGCTATTAGATTACTTACAGTGTGGAAACAGGCCCTTCGGCCCAACATGTCCACACCGACCCGCCGAAGCGCAACCCACCCATACCTCTACATTTACCCCTTTAACCTAATACTACAGGCAATTTAGCATGGCCAATTCACCTGACCCGCACATCTTTGCGACTGTGGGAGGAAACCGGAGCACCCGGAGGAAACCCACGCAGACATGGGGAGAATGGGCAAACTCCACACAGTCAGTCGCCTGAGTCGGGAATTAAACCCGGGTCTCTGGCGCTGTGAGGCAGCAGTGCTAACCACTGTGCCACCGTGCCGCCCACATGGTGATGATGGTAGATTGTAGAAGCTGGGACTGTTATCCATGGAGAGAAGGCCAAGAGAAAATCTGATTGAAATATCCAAAACCATGAGAAGTCTGGACACAGTAAATAGCAAAACAAATGGCAGGGCACAGATTTAAAGCAAAATTATCAGTAAAGATGTGAAGTTGATACAAGGAAAAACATTTATAGAACAAATAATTAAGGTCTGGAATACATTGTCTGAGTGTGATGCAGACAGGTTCAATCGTCAGGCTCAAAAAATAAACTAAATATTCCAAGAGGGTTATTAGGTGATGATTGTCACACATAGAATACTCAGTCCAGAGTCAATATAGGCACAATAGACCAAATGGCCTTTTTAACAATGCAACTCTGATTCATTGCCCTTCCACTATTCCACCTTGAAGAAAATTACTCAGGTCAGGATGATGAGGGGAAATTAGCAATCAGACAAGCATTGAAAATTTGAACAAGCTATAGTATAGCAGCAGTATTGCTCGACTAGTAATTCACAGCCCTTTGGGATCATGGGTTCAAATCCACCATGAAACGGTGAAATCTAACTTAGTAGAAATCTAGTACTAAAATCTACTGTAATGACAACTATGTAACCATTGGCAGTTATTATAACAACCCACTTGGTTCACTATAGTCTCCTGACCTACATGTAACTCCAAACCCAAGAAACATGACTGACTTTTAACAGTCTTGACAGCCCATCACTTCAAAAGCAGCTTACTCCAATATGCTGCATTGGTATGTTTAGAATAGAATTAGACCCTAACTCAAGTGTACTGGTAAGTACATTGGATATAATAAAAAGAAAGATTTACAGGTCTGTGGCAGTGTCTCCTCCTCATCATCATCATCAGGTGGAGGAGGACCAGGTGGTGTTCGTGGTCCCCTTGGCTGTGGTCTTGGAGGATTTTCATTGTATTGATCCTCTTTATCCCAATCTAAGATATTTGATAAAACACATTTTTGAGCTAAACATAAATAAATACTTAATATATTTAAAACATTTGATGACCGCAAATATCCAGAGTCTATTAACAACTAAACACTGTGAACCTGAAAATTAGCTGATGTCATGCACAAAACTTGTGCCGTGGAACTGTGCATGCAGTATCTTTCTCATATTAACTTGCATTAAGTTCACAGTTCTTTGAGAAAAATCTTGTTTTGTAACCAATAATAATAATTTTCCATGAGAAATTATGCTAGTATACATGCATGTTATGACAAGAAAATTTGACTTCAAATACATAATTTAAATGTGCCAAACAGAATATTATTCATTAACAACGAGCAATTATTTCCCTTTGAACAAAATTGTACTCCAAGTCACGTTCATTCCTTCCAACCAACAAATTGCAAAAGACAAACTTTCTTCAATTTTGGTGCATCTTGCTGAATATTTTATGAAAAGTGAAGGAAATCTGGCCTGGATTGGTTCTTTTCATGCAGAATGATTCTAGTACATTCAGACTACACAATGAAATATGACAGGCCAGATTTTCAAGTCAATGCCAACCTCATGCAAATTGGGCCAGGGCAAAGAAGGAATATCGGGTCAGGACGGAGGGGTGTAAGGGATCTGTTCAAGACCTATGGGTTCAGTATGGAATCTGTTTAATAGATACTCAGGAGTTAGACAATATATTTAGTATTTTCCTAAGTAACTATCTTATCTAATTTTATCAGAACAATCCAAAGTCCCTGATTTTAAAGAGTCTTGTAGGGTTCCAGTAATGGAATTGCCAAGAAGGAAATTCAACTTGCCCAACATATCCTTTGGAATGTGTTCCACAGGGTTCCCTCATGCAGTGATGATGCACACTTGCATAACTACTGTTTGGCTAGAGGAAAATGTGGCCCAATGTCCAAGCCAGAAGAGCAGTTAAGATCTTGCTTTACTCATCTTATTTCAAATCGGAAATGATGACCTAAAATGGTGTTATATTTCCGGCCAAGGACAATGGATCCTGGGCGGGTAGGGGAGTCTCTTGTTAAGGTGATCTGTTTGAGGGTGAAATGTTGATGTCATTTGATCAAATAACTCAGAAATATGGATCATCAAGTAGGGACCTCTTCCGTTTCTTTCAGATGAGAGATTTCATCCAAAAGGAGACCTCACTTTTGACTGAGTGTTATAGATCTGATACAGAAAAGAGGGTGCTTCAGGCTAAGAGCACTCTTTCAGTGAGTACTCTCTATCATTTGTTGGGGGGAGGTTCCTCGGGTGACATCGAGTGTCTATGGGAGGGCTGGGAGAGTTAGGAATGGAGATAACTTCAGAAACAGGGTAGGACATTTGTGAGAATACAAAAAGGATTTTGATATGTAATAGGACCCATGCTACACAGTTAAAGATTCTTCATCAGGCTCATTTGGCCCCAGATCATCTTGCGAAATTTAAGCAGGCAGCATTTTCAATGTGCCCCAAAAGTAAAATAAATACAGGTATTCTCACTCATTGTTTGTGGTCCTGCCACAGGCTCCGTGCTTATCGGAGCACTGTGGCAGGAGTAATAGAGAGGGTCTTGGGGACCGAAGTCAAGGTGGACCCAGTCTCTGCTCCTGGGTCTGCTGAATTTGCCTCACTTAGATGTACATGGTAAAAGCTCTTTAACCTTCTCACTTTTTGTGCGAGGAAGAACATTCTGATGTGCTGGGTATCTTAGAATCCGCCCCCCCGTGTCTGTCAGGTGGCATAAGTTAATTACGGAACACATTCCTTAAGACTTTCTTACAAATATGGTGCACCACAAGATGTGGTAGTCCTTTTTGAATTGCTTGGAAGCAGATCTGTCCGCTTTTGATGAAGGCTTTTGTCTACTATGATGGTTTGGTCTGATAAATCTAAGGCCGTATGAGGAAGAATTTTGAACAAATGTGGGTTTAATAATTGATGCTCTCAAAGGTTGAGAACTATGGTCTTGATGCGCTGAGTGGTGTTACTTATCTATTGATTGATTGATTGATTTGTAATAAGTGTAGTTTTGATTTCTTTTGTACAGTAGTATAGTAGTTGGTTTTATTGTTGTTTTTGATGTTATGATGGTATATTTTCATGTTTCTGTAACTTTCAAATTTTGTAAGGAAAAATTTTTCAATAAAAATATTTCGAAAAAAACAAGGATAGCTAATGTGACAAATAGAAATATTTCAGTAATAACAAGTATTTTTTTGATGCCTTAGCTGCGCATCCATACAAATCTTCGGCAGTGATCATTAAAAGATTATCATAAATATAAACTCAGCTAATTTATTTTTCCCTTCACAGTTGACAGGCAATAAAACCACATCCCGCAACCTTTCTACAGCAGAGACCAATTAACTCACTACAAATCAAATGCCTCAGCTCCCACTGTACTAACCAATTAGCAGCAATGTTTATCCAACAAAATCCCACATCCTTCTGCTCTTTTAAATCACCTCTTACCATGTTTTATGCTCCTTTTAAGAGTTGGCTGTTGCTGCTGCAGCTGAAGTTGCTGTGGCTGAAGTTGCTGCTGCTGCTGCTGCTGTTGTTGCTGCTGTTGCGGTGGAGGAGGTGGGGGTGGAGGTGGAGGAGGGGAATCTCTGTCATGACTTATCACCCGATCAACAGTTCCATAAATTGCCACAGTTAGACAGTTGTACCAACCTCTCAGGACAATTCCATCTGTATTGATCTGTGGCAAACATTTGGGAAACAATGTTGCAAATCAAATTCCTTTGCATCACCGAACAGCACTGCCTGATCGCAGTTACAGCCCAGGTCCTGCTCCAAACAAGTCTGGAATACAACTGTTTTTTTTGCTGCAGTTGAAGGTCTAATGACTGAACCAAGTCATAGTCATAAAGCCATACAGCATAGAAAGAATCTTCAGCTCACCATGTCTTTGCCAATTAACAAACATCAAACAACACTAATCCCATTTACCTGCACTTGGTCCATAACCACCCTGGCATTTTAAGTGCTCATCCAGATACTTCTTCAATGTTGTGTAAGTACTCACCTCAACCAACAACTCAGCTAGCACATTCCATATTTCAACCACCCTCTGGGTGGACCACCTTGGATCTCCCCTAAACCACTTTAACCTCACCGAAAACTTTCACCATCTGGTCTTTGATATGTCCACTTTGGGGAAAATATTTCTCACATTCTATCCTACCTATGCCTCTCAGAGTCTTGTTCACCTCAATCAGATCCCCTCCTCAGTCTCCTATGCTCCAAGGAAAACAAACCCAGACTATCCAATCTCTCCTCATAACTGAGACTTTTCACCCCAGGCAACATCCTGGTGAATCTCCAATGCATTCTGGATTAGTGGTGCTGGAAAAGCACAGCAGGTCAGGCAGCATCCGAGGAGCAGGAAAATCGATGTTTTGGGCCAAAGCCCTTCATCAGGAATACAGGCAGAGTGCCTGCAGGGTGGAGAGATAAATGAGAGGAGGGTGGGGGTGGGGAGAAAGTATCATAGAGTACAATAGGTGAGTGGGGGAGGGGATGAAGGTGATAGGTCAGGGAGGAGGGTGGATTGGATCGGTGGAAAACAAGATAGGCAAGTAGGACAAGTCATGGGGACAGTGCTGAGCTGGAAGTTTGGAACTGGGATGAGGTGGGAGAAGGGGAAATGAGGAAACTGTTGAAGTCCACATTGATGCCCTGGGGTTGAAGTGTTCCGAGGCAGAAGATGAGGCGTTCTTCCTCCAGGTGTCGGGTGGTGAGGGAGCGGCGGTGAAGGAGGCCCAGGACCTCCATGTCCTCGGCAGAGTGGGAGGGGGAATTGAAATGTTGGGCCACAGGGCAGTGTGGTTGATTGGTTCAATCTCCTCTGCACCTTTGTCTTTGCAAAGGTATGGCAATCAGAACTGCACACAGTATTCTATCTGTGGCGTATACTGCATTTCATAATGTTGTAAAAAGACTTCCTTGCTCCTATACTGTACACCACAGTTAATGAAATCAAACATTCCGTATGCCGCTTTCATCAGCCTATCTACCTGTGCTGAGATCTTCAGGGATCTATGGATTTGTTCACTAAAGTCTCTTTGTTCCTCAGACCTTCCTTGAGACCTATCATTGTGTTTATTCTTCTTGTATCAGACCTCCCGAAATGCATCACCTCACACTTATCAGGATTAAATTCCATCTGCCATTGCTCTACCCAATTCACCACGTGATCAATATCAGATAGTAACCGGAGATCATGCTCCTCACAATACCATCAATTTTCATGTCATCAGGCTTCTAATGATACAAACAACCCTCCATGATTTGGCCCTTATTTGCAAGACAATTTTGGATTCAGTTTAGCCAACCTGCCTTGAATCCCATGGACTCTTACCATTTGGACCAGCTTTCCACAGGAGACCTAATCAAAATCCTTACTTAAGTCCATGTAAACCACAACAACTGCACTACCCTCATTAATATATTTAGTCACCCTTTTAAAAAACTCAATTAATCAGACAAGATCTCCCTTTAACAAATCTGCATTGACTATCCCTGATCAATCCCTGCCTTTCCAAGTTTTTATTAATCCTGTCTCTCAGAAATGTTTCCAATAGTTTTCCTACCACTGATGTCAGACAAACTGGTCTGTGATTACCTGGCTATCCGTGCCACCCTTCTTTAACAAAGGAACAACATTATCTATCCTCCAGTCATTTGGCATTCACCTGTGGCCAGCAAATTATTAGATACATTTGCTAGGATGCCAGCAATCTCCTCCTTAGACTCCTAAAGCAGCCTACAATACATCTGATCAGACTATTTGGATTTATGCACACTTATGCCCACCAAATCATCTAATATCTTCTCCTTATTAATCTTAACATGTTCTAAAACCTCACCATCCCAGTTAATATCTCTGGCTACAATATTTTTCTCTTTTGTGAATATAGATAAGAAATACTCCTTTAAGATCTCAATCACATTCTTTGATTCTATGCTCAGGTTGCTCCCTTTGTATCTAATAAATCCCACTCTTTCCCTGGTAATCCTTTCACTCTTAATATAATTAAGAATTGCCTTAGGGTTTGTCCTTAATCCTACCTGCCAAAGATTGCTGCCCTTCTGCCTATTCCTAGTTTTTTTTTAAGCACACCCCTACACACAAAATACTTTTAAAGGGCCTCACCTTTTATAATGCGCTGCACCTAACATAGGCTTCCTTCTTTTTCTTTATCAAGCTCACGATATCCTCCAACATCCAAGGTTCCCCGGATTTGCTGCCCTTGAGTTTCACTCTTAGGGGGAACACATTGGCTCTGAATTCTCTCTATACCACTTATAAATGACTCCAACTTTCCAAATATGGATTTGGTTTGCTCACTTTTGGTTATCCACTCTACTCAGTAAAAATAAATTTTGAAACAACCGAATAAACATCATATTATCCTGGAGAAAGTGAGGGCCACAGATGCTGGAGATCAGAGTCAAAAAGTGTGGTGCTGGAAAAGCACAGCTGGTCAGGCAGCATCTAAGGAGTGGGACAGTCGATGTTTCTTAGTCCTGACGAAGAGCCTATGCTCGAAACGTCGACTCTCCTGCTCCTTGGATGCTGCCTGACCAGCTGTGCTTTTCCAGCACCATATTTTTAGACATCATATCATCCTGCCTTGGAGGTACCCAGTTTAATCATTCATGGTTCCTAATTAGTACTGAAGCACTCAAAGGGAGATAATTCACAACTTCTTTATAAAAATAGTTACCCATAGTTATCTGAATGATCTGAAAATAAAAGGAAGAAGAAACACTGCAGAGATCAGACAGTTGATATAGCAGCTAAGGCAGATCTCCTGCCTTATCCATTCAGTGACAATGATAATTTAAAACAGAAGGAAAACACACACTAGGTAAATAAAAGGAAAATAAACAAGACAAAAGCATGAAAATTATATAAAAAAACACTTGCACAACAGAAGACACAATGTGCAGTACAAAAAATTTTACCTTATTATTTGGTCTAAATATAATAGATGCATTTTCATCGTAATCAAGGCTAAGGAAAAATGAGAAAAAAGATAAAGGCATAATTTCTTTAAAATATTGCTTTATCAAATTATTTACTGCTACGCAATGAAAAAATATCATTTTGTAAAGAAATCTAATCAAATCAGTCCAACAAAAATAGATCCTCATTTGAACATTCTTGAATTTTTAATGTTCCAACTGAGTGTTCAAATATTGTCTCCACCAAGTTTATTATTCTTCTTTATATTTACATGATAAATCAGATATTACTGTAAAAAAATATAAAATGGATAGTTATGATAGTCACTGGTTACTTTGGCATTGAAAATTTACAAAAGCCTCATAAATTATGCCACAGAAACATAACGCAAGTTCATTTTCTTCCTCTTCACATCCTGCCACACTTTGCAGTGCTACTTATCACTCCTGAAAGCTGGTGAAGAGACACCAAGTGAAGGTCAATCCATCACCACAAAAGGAATGGTGAAAAATCTGACTGCATAACGATGAATGGATGTACTTGACTGAATACCATCTAAATGTTAATACTGACAGAAATACAACAGACAGAGATAATTGCAAAAATAAAAACTGCTACAATGAAGAGTGCTTGAAAATTAAGCTTTGCATTTTAACAGGCTGTAGAACTTAAGTCAGCCTTGGGAATATGGTAGACACATTATTATATAATTCTGTTATTTAAAGATCTGTATGGGTTTCACTGTGTCCCATTATTAAACTCTCCAATAAGTTTGACAAAACATTTGTTTAACAGGAAGATCTAGCTCTTATATTAATCTACAAATGGGTACATAAATTCCTTGGTCCAAAAAGACCTCAAATACATCAACATATATTTGCTACTTTGCAATTAAGAGTGATAGGCCCTTTGACAATTTATTTGAAGCAAATTTTATTCTTTGTGAAAGATATCAGTTCAGTTCCCCACCAATGGAAGCTCTTCTGAGCATGGAAATATTATGAAAACGTTACTTTTGCCTGCTACAGCCCAAGTCAATTCATACATCCATACAGGTGGACACCTGTGCTCTTAAACTGGGTGTAATGCGATTAGCAAAAAGATAAGGAGAATTTTAAAAAGTAAAATCTCTTGTCCACAAGAAAATATAAAGCTTGACTTAGTTAATGGTTCAAACAGTTTAGATGGGATCCAATTTAAAGCATAAACCAAACAATAAAGAAAAGGGTTGAAGGCAGTATTTGTTTTAGTCTAATGTAACTACATCTGTAGAAACTATTAATGCAGCACCTCAGTCAGGGCTTAAGCTTGGATAGCCTTACCTTCCTAATCGATCAAAAACAGGCGCACTTGGTTTGCTGACATTGTTGAAAAACAGGTCTAGCTGAAATGCATGAGGTGAGGTCTCCCTGAGGTGAGTGAAACAATTGCACTTGTTAGGTAAAACTCTACATGCTAAAATCTAGGCAGTTTACAACTTAAGCATAGATACAAATAAATATACAAATATCCATATAAATACATGAACACAAATGCATACACATTCTTGCGTATGCACCTGTCATTCATTAATTCAGAAGTAAACATTTTATAACAAACAAACCAGTAATGTGATCAAAGGTTATGATCAAGTCAAAATAAACACATTACTTTAGATGCAGAAGTATCCTGTCAATTACATTTAAATTCTTAAATTGCTTTAAAGAAAACACAGGGATTTCCCATTCACCCCTCACTTACCCATATGCCCTGCTATCAGGCAAGTTGTTGTGAGCTTTGACACCAGGAGGAATAACTCGAACTTCATTTATGTAAACCACACACGGAAAGCGAACGACATCCACATGCGTATTCTGCTATAATGTAACAGAATAAAAGACAAGAATTCTTTTAAATTTTAAATAGCAATTCTAGAATTAACATGAATATTCGCCTAAAGTTATATGCTGGAAATGCAAGATTTACATTTGCATAGGAAGAATACATTCCATTAACCTCACGAAATACATTGATAAATTTCGATCACAGTTTACTGACAAAGCTTTATATGAAGTCCTTTCTCGTCTTCATAGCACCCAGCATACATTGACACACACTGACCAAGAGTCAGAAGAACCTGCCTCTGACATCTCCCCTAAACCTTCCTCCAATCACCTTAAAATTATGTCCCCTCATGATAGACCTTTCTACCGTAGGAAAAACTCTCTGGCTATCAACTCTATCTATGCCTCTTATCATCTTGCACACCTCGATCAAGTCATCTCTCATCCTTCTCCGGTCCAATGAGAAATGCCCTAGCTCCCTCAACCTTTCTTCATAAGACATGCCCTCCAGTCCAGGCAGCATCCTGGCAAATCTCCTCTGCAACCTCTCTGAAGCTTCCATGTCTTTCCTATAATGAGATAACCAGAACTGAACACAATATTCCAAGTGTGGTCCAATCAGGACTCGACAGAGCTGCAGCATAACCTCCCGGCTCTTACACTCAATCTCCTGCTAATAAAACCAACTCACCATATGCCTTCTTTACAACCCTATCAACTTGGATGGCAACTTTGAGGAATCTATGGACATGGACACCAAGATCCCTCTGTCCTCCACACTACAGGCTCAGTGGTTAGCACTGCTGCCTCACAGCACCAGGGTCCCAGGTTCGATTCCAATCTCGGGCAACTGTCTGTGTGGAATTTGCACATTCTCCCTGTATCTGTGTGGGTTTCCTCCGGGTGCTCCAGTTTCCTCCCACAGTCCAAAGATGTGCAGGTCAGGTGAATTGGCCATGTTAAATTGCCCATAGCGTTAGGTGCATTAGTCAGAGGGAAATGGGTCTGGGTGGGTTACTCTTCAGAGGGTAAGTGTGGACTTGTTGGGCCGAAGGGCCTATTTTCACACTGTAGAGAATCTAATCTAATCACTACCAAGAATTCTGCCTTTAATCCTGTAACCTGTATTCAAATTCGACCTTCCAAAATGAATCACTTCACACTTTTCCAGTTGAACACCATCTGCCACTTCTTAGCCCATCTCTGCATCCTTGGCTAGTTGAGATGGTCACTGGAACAAATAGGTGGGTGGGACAGTGTCACTCAGTTTCCAGTATGCACTATGCTTCATTTCACTTGGATCAAAATGGAAATTTAATGTTTCAAAAGAACTAACAATGTACATCCACTTCTCAACGTCCAGAGCCGTTTCCCAAGATTTGAAGATATTTAGAATCTAACTCAGCACTAGAAACTAACCTTAAAGCTTTTGAGCTGGAAAAGAAATTTTGCCAGTGTTTCCACACTCTGTTATCATTTGTGTGTGTGTGTGTGTCAAATAAGTATACAGTCAGGTTCAATAGTAACATTATAAAAATCTGCCAGCATCAAGTGAAGACTCACAACCGACAGCTGAGTGACTGCAGATGATCAATGGTCATGGAACCTTCCTGAAAAATTAAGTACTTCGGACAATTTCACAAGTGGTACTTATGGCTGATTTTGTCTTTCCAGAATCAGTTTGTTCAGACATCAAAAGAAGAACACGTGATCTTATCCAACTTCACCATGTTCTGTGGTCTGATTCTGATCATCTTTGTTCTTGAGGAAGGATACCAATCATTTAGCTTGAAGATGTGGGAGCAGAAACTTGTCCACGCAAGTAAACATGTTTGCTGAAATTAGTGCACAGATGCAGCTGATTAACTTCAGAGTATTCAAGCATCCTCTCCCCCGACACTGCCTTGACGGTGTTAGTTTGCTCTCAGCATAGTTGAACTATTTTCTACTATTCACACCATTAACACCCATTTTATACCTGCATCTGTCCTTCACACCATTAGCACTCCCATTGATTTTTTTTTGTTCTGAGTACCCTCACTATCTGTTCCACTTACGTCTCCCCTTTGTCAACTGCTGAAAAGCCTTAATCTGCTAATACCCTTCAGTTCTATAGAAGTCAATAAACCCAAAGTATTCATTCTGTTTCTCTCTCCATCAATGCTGCTAGACCTGCTGACTTTTTCCAGCACTTTGTTTTTATTTAAAGTCTGCAGTCCTCCTACACTCCATATTAATGGTGAAGGATGATGAAACAACAAACAGAAGATGGCAGCTCCACAAATATCTCCATCCTCGATGACTGGGAAGCCCAGCACATCAGTACCAAAGAAGCATCTTCAGCCAGAATCACCAAAGGATAATTCATCTCAGTTTCCTCCCAGGTCCACAGCATCAGAGACGTTAGTCCTCAGCCAATTTCATTAAGACAGTGAATTATGGGCCCTGACAACATTCCAGCACTGGTACTGAAGATGTGTGCATCAGAACATGCCACGTTGTCCCAATATAATGACAATATTGGCGTCTACAGGTGTCTTGTGCACTACAGATAGGATAAATGGAACTCAGCAAATTACTACTATATCAATCTCCTCTCGATCATGAGTAATGGGGACGACAAGAGTGTTATCAAGCAATACTTGCAAAGGAGTAACATGCTCACTAATGTTCACTTTGGGTTTGCCAGGTTCACTCAACTCCTGACTTCATTACAGCCTTGAACTAAACATGGACAAACAAGGTGAACTCCAGAAGTGGGGACAGAATGAACTTCCCTTGATATCAAGGCAGCATTTGACAAGTGTGGCATCAAGAAGCCCTAGCAAAACTGTAGTTAAACAGAAGCAGGGGAACAATCTCCAAGGTTAGTGTCATTCTTAACACACATTTAGATGACTGTGGTTGTTTGAGGTCAATTATCTAAGCTCCAGCACATCATTTCAGGAGTTCCTCTGGACTGTGACTTGGGCCCAAATATCTTCAGCTACTTCATCAATGATCTTTCTTCTACAAAGTCATAATTTGGACTGTTTGTTGATGAATGTACAATATTCAACACCATTCAGTAATCCTCAGATAGTGAAGCAGTACTTGTCCATATGCAGCAAGACCTGGACATTATCTAGGCTTCAGCTGAGAAGCAGCATGTAGTGACAAGTCACAGACATGCCACATCTCTATCTCCAACAAAAGAGAAGCTAACCAATACCCATTGGCATTCAATGGCATTATTATAACAGAAATCCTCGATATCTATATCCTGGTAGTTACTATTCACCAGATACTAAACTGAACCAGTCGTATAAATACTGCGGGAAAAGCAGCAGGTCCGAGGCTAAGAATTCTGCAGCAAGTACAAGTCTTGTCTCCCCAGTACCTGTCCACCATCT
Source organism: Chiloscyllium plagiosum (assembly GCF_037043375.1). NCBI lineage: Eukaryota > Metazoa > Chordata > Chondrichthyes > Orectolobiformes > Hemiscylliidae > Chiloscyllium > Chiloscyllium plagiosum. The sequence continues at coordinate 104,799,164 of NW_028270142.1, forward strand.
AAAAAGAACAAGTCAGGAGTGCAATGGAATAGACTCCACCTGCCTGGATGGGTGTAACTCTAAAAACACAAGCTGCTAACACCATCCAGGACAAAGCAGCCTGCTTGACTCTCACCCCATCCATCACCTTCAACATCAGTCCTTCCACTGCAAAACAGAATGACAGCACCCTGTACCATCTATAAGAGGTACTGCAGTAACTGGCTCATGTTTCCACCAACACCTTCCAAATCTAGGATCTCTACTACCTAGAAGGATAAAGTTCATGGATGCATGGGAACACCAGCAAGTTCTCCTCAAAGCCACACATGTCTTGGAACTACACCACCAATCTTTCACTGTCACTGGGTCAAAACCCCTGAAATCCCTCCAAACCCTTCTCCTAGCAGCACTGGATGGTGTCAAGCTTCTTGAGTGTTATCAAAGCTGCAGTCAACCAGGCAAGTAGGGAATATACCATCACACTTCTGACCTGTGCCTTGTAGATGGTGGACAGGCTTTAAGGAATCGGGTGGTGAACTTATTTTTATTATCATACTGTTCAGAGATGTATTATCCACCTCTGGAGCAGGTGGGTCTTGAACCCAGGCCTCTTAGTTCACAGATAGAGACACTACTATTGTACCATAAGAAGGCCCTTAGTCAGGTGGTGAATTACTCATTGCAGTGTTCCTTGCACCTGAACGACTTTTGTAGCTAAATGTTATTTATATGGCTTTTGCAGTTCAGTTTCTGGTTAATGGTAACCCACATTGTATAAGCAGTTTATTTTAACGTTCCAGATCAGCAGTGTTTGGTTTTAAAAAAAGGGTTACTTGAAGCTGAGAAAAGTTAAGGTGAGTTACATGAACTAATCAAAAAAAGAGGTAATCAGATTCTAACAACCATAAATTGAAGCCACAGCTAAGTCAAACTTTATGTGGGATCGAGAAGGACATTAAGTATTGTAATGGGACACTTAAGTGTTTTGAAATCTTTAAATCGGTGTTATATGTAAATGGTTTGGTTTATTCTAATTTCATTTCTTTTGCATAAAGTTTTGCAAAAAATTTTGGCTTTTAACTTTGGTAAAAATATTTAATGCTGATTCACAATGTACACAGACTGACTTCAAATCATTAGCACATAATCTTTCATAATTCTTCCATGCTCCTCTGAACCAACTTGGATAGCTGGATACTGGAACCCAGGTATTTCCAATAGTCGAAGGAAAACAGCAGAGGTTTAGTTTTCCTCATTTAAATATAACTGCATGCTCCTGCCCAAACATAAGCAGATGCTGGGTGTAGTACTGGAAAATGATTAGGGTGTAGTAGAAACAGTTGGAACATGAGGGCACAGCAACTCAGTGCAATTCTACAAACACTACTGCATAGGAATTCACAGATGCTGTAGCGATTGATTAATTTTCCTCTTTACTTATTCTTGAGTTATCTTCAATCATTCGTCAACCCAGAATAATTAGTACAGCTGTCTACAAGAATGAACCAAATAACAGAATTCAACTCGTGTCTCTTATTTCCTCTTATGACAGGAAAATACTGCCAACTCCATTGGGTACAGCTTAGTTTGAGTATTAAGTGAAGGGGAAATCAATCGATCATGAGTAATGAGGACGACGATTTCAACAAAATAGTTTACAAACCTAGGTAGTTTGCTCGTGTTGTTGGGAAGGTTTTAAATTAATTTGGCAAGCAGGTAGAGCAGATGTAAAGTTGGAAGCAGGGTCCCACCAGACATAGAAAGGATGCTTGGGCAGTCAGCAGTTGGAGAAGACATGGACATCTTCCAGAAAGCTAAATTACATCCATTTTAATGCAAGGAACTTGACTGTTAAGGCTAATGATCTTAGAGCACTGAGCATGGGAATATGATACCTTTGCTATAACTAAGACATGGTTGAAGGAAAGATTGACAGAAAAAGAAGTGGCAGCTCAACCTCAGGTTATACAGGTTTGAAGCACAATAGCTTGGGTGGGGAATGTAAGGGAGGTGAAGGCATTGCATTGCTGATAAAGGAAACCACCATTGCAGTAAAGAGGGAGGATTTTGTATAAGGATCTTTAAATGAGGCCATCTGGGTACAGTTTAGAAATAAAAAAAAAAGGTGATTATTTTACTGATATTAAATGACAGGCCTACCAACAGACGGGGAGATAGAGGTGATACGTGGACAAAACACAAAGATGTAACAGAAATAGGGTTATTGTTGTAAGAAAGTTAAACTTTGCTAACATGAACTGGAATCACATTATTGTGAAAGGGTCAGACGGGGTAAAATGTTTCAAGTGCATCCAGGAGAATTTCTTGTACCCGTATGCAGATCTTAGGGACTGAAGCCAGCCAAGTGATTGAGGTTTCAGCAGGTGAGCATTTTGGGGATAGCGACCAAGAGTCTGTAAGTTTCAAAGTCACTATGGAAAGAAATAAGGATAATGCAGAAGTGTCTAAATTGAGAGAAAGGCTGATTTCAATACCTTTAGATGAGATCTGGCAAACAGACTGGGAACAGCTACTTGCAGGTAAGTCTACATTTGGAAAGTGGGAATAATTGAAAAGTCGTATAGTGAGAATTCAAAGTCTGTAGAGGATATGGGCAGCATGTCCTGGGAACCCTGTAAGTCAAGAGAATTTGATAAAGAAAACGAAGGAAACACATGTCAGGCATAGGCATGAAAAACTGAGGAGACTCTTCAAAGGTGTGCATGGGTTGCTTAAAAATAAATTAGGAGGGCAAAGAAGGGCCACAAAATATCTTTGGCCGACAGGATCAATGAAATCCCTAATTTTTTTTTAAGAAGTCTATTCAGAGTAAGAGGATTATGAGGGGAAGAATGGGACCTATTAGAGACAAAAGGAGCAACCTGTTCATGGAGCCTGAGGGTGTAGGAGAGATCATAAATGAATATCTCTCATCTGTATTCACAAAAGAGAAAGACATTTGAGATTTTGGAGGAGATTTGTAGTTCAGGTTGTGGATCGGGTTGTAAGTTTGCATGCTGAGCTGGTAGATGTGTGCTCAGATGTTTCATCACCATGCGAGGTATCATCATCGGTGAGCCTCCGGTGAAGTGTCGGTGTTCTGCCCCGCTTGCTATTTATCTGTCTCAGTTTGTTGTGGTGGGTGATATCATTTCCAGTTCTGTTTCTGAGAGGTTGGTAAAAGTGGTCCAAATCTATATGTTTGTTAATGGAGTTCCGGTTTGAATGCCAGGCCTCTAGGAATTCCCCTGCATGTCTTTGTTTAGCCTGTCCCAGGATGGATGTATTGTCCCAGTCAAACTGGTGTCCCTCTTCACCTGTGTTTGGATACAAGTTATAGTTGGTCATGTCTTTTGGTAGCTAGTTGGTGTTCATTTATCCTGGAGGCTAGTTTTATGCCCGTTTGTCAAATGTAATGTTTGTTGCAGTCCTTGCGGGGTATGTTGTATATGCCCTTCATTCTGCTGGTTGTTGGTACAGGGTTCTTTAAATTCATCAGCAGTGTTTCAGTGTGGTGGTAGGTTTATGGCTACCATGATGCCTTGGAGTCAGTAGTCTGGTTGTCATCTCTGAGATGTCTTTGATGTATGGCAGTGTGGCTAGAGTCTCTGGGAGTGTTGTGTCACCTTGTTTAGGTCTGTTGCGCATGAATTTAAAGGATCCCATACCAACTACCAGCAAAACAAATGGCATGTACAAAATACTCTGCAAGGACTGCAACAAACATTACACTGGACAAACAGGCAGGAAACTAGCCACCAAACGACATAACCAACTATCACTGGTATCCATCCGCATGGATGAAGAGGGACACCAGTTCCAATGGAACAATACATCCATCCTGGATGAACAAAGACATGCAGGGGAATTCCTGGAGGCCTGGCATTCAAACTGGAACTCCATTAACAAACATATAGATTTGGACCCCATTTACCAACCTCTCAGAAACTGAACCAGAAATGAAATCATCTAAGTGATATAGCAAATCGAGACAGATAAATAGCAAGCAGGGCAGAACAACAATGCTTCACCAGAGGCACACTAATGATGTTATCGAGCATGGTGACAAAATGTCTCAGAACAAAATCTACCATTTCAGCGAGCAAACTAAAAACAGTGAAAGACATTGTGACTGGGGATTTGGTAAAGTTCTAGACATGTTAAGATTAATAAGGAGGAGTTGTGAGGTGATTTAGCAGGCTTCTTTGGGAGACAAGGGAGAACATTGCTGGGGTCAAGATTAGAGTAGTGCTGGAAAAGCACAGCAGGTCAGGCAGCATCCGAGGAGCATAAAAATCAATGTTTCGGACCAAAACCCTTCATCAGGAATGAGGCTCATTCCTGACTGAAGGGCTTTGGCCTGAAACATCAATTTTCCTGCTCTTCGGATGCTGCCTGACCTGCTGTGCTTTTTCAGCACTGCATTAATCTTGACTCTAATCTCCAGTATCTGCAGTATTCACTTTTGCTTAGAAGACTGCTTGTGCCCTGGTGGACATATTTAATATTTCACTGGCCATAGGTGAAGAGCCAGATAACTGGCTCTTTTGTTCAAGAAGGTCAGCATGGATAGGCCAGGTAATTGCAGACCAGTTCATCTGACGTCAGCAGTAAGGCAATTATTGGAGGTATTCTGAGGTCAGGATTAATCAACACTTGGAGAGGCAGGGTCAATCAGGGATCGTCAGCATAGATTTGTTCGACGGAGATCATGTCTGACTAATTCAACTGAGTTTTTTGAAAAAGTGACTAATATATTGATAAGGGTAGTGTGACTGATCTGATTTGCATGGACTTCAGGAAGACCTTTGACAAGGCCTCACATGGAAAGCTGGTCCAAAAGGTAAGAGTACATAGGCTCAAAGGCAAGTTGGCAAACTGGATCCAAAACTGGCTTGCAAAGAGAAGGCAAAGGGTAATGGTGGAAGATTGCTTTTTTGTGACTGGAAGATTGTGAACACTGGTGTTTCACAGGATTTGGTGCTGAGACTCTTGCTCTTTGTGATGTACATTAACAACTTGGATGTGAATGCATAAGGTATAATTAGTAAATTTGTGGATGACAGGAAAACTAATGGTGTTGTTGGTGGCGAGGATGATCTCAGGCTACTGTTTGATATTGATCATGTGGTAAATTGGGCAGAGCAATGGTAGATAGAGTTTAATCCTGATACGTGAGAGGTGATGCATTTTGGAAGTTCTAATAAGGGAAGAATAAACACAATGAGTGATAGGTCCCAAGGGAGATCTGAGGTACAAAGAGACCTTTGTGAACAAGTCCATAGTTCCCTGAAGATCTCAGCACAGGTAGATGGGATGGTGAAGGCAGCATACGGGATGCTTGACTTCATTAACTGGGGTGTACAATATATGAGCAAGGAAGTCTTGTTACATTATAAAATGCAGTTTAGGCCACAGCTGGAATACTGTATGTAGTTCTGATTGCCATACTTTTGGAATGACATGATTGCACTGGAGACAGTGCAGAGGAGATTCACCAGGATGTTGCCTGGGATGAAAAGTCTGGGTTTGTTTTCTTGGAGCAAAGGAAGCTGAGGGTCGATCTGATTTGAGAAATGCAAGATTATGAGAGGTATAGATGAGAAATGATACTCACGATCTACCCTATGTCTGACCAGAGGGCAAAAGTTTAAAGCAAGGGGTAAGTGGTTCAGAGGAGACCTGAGGAAAACATTTTTCACTCAGACGGTAGGAGAAATATGCAATATGCTACCTGAGTGGATGGTTGAGACAGGTATTTGCACAACATTTAAGAAGCATCTGGATAAGCACTTAAAATGCCAGGGCATGGTAGGCTATAGACTCAATATTGATATAAGGGATTAGTGTAATTTGGTGTTTCTTGGTTGGCATAGACATGGTGACCAAAGTGCCTCTTTCTGTGCTGCGTGACTCTACAAGATCAAGACTTCAGATTTTTGAATTTAATTTTACTTATTGGAAAAACTATCAAAGTTTACCACAGGTTTAAGGCAGTATGGTATTGTACAGTTCAATTTATGGTATTGATCGTGTTCAAAGTCAACAGTTTAAAGACTCATTTATTTAATTAAAAATAATCACAGGCACAGTTCCAAGACATCTCAAGATTCAGTTAGGATTTGCAATTAATTTCCAACTGCCTGCTGGAGAGTATATGCTTAAGCAAGGTCAGAATCAAACAAATTTAATACCCCTCACTAATAACAGCCTGGTAAGCTTCACATGTCACATAAAAATGTTACCTGGACCAAATTTATGAAGCACTACCACCACCCATAGTTCAATTTAATGAGTATCTTCAACAGACCTTAATTTGAGATAACAATAAAGATACTGTAGAAAAATAGTAACACTTGACAAACTATAAGCTACTTTGGCATTATGGTTGCCCACAAACCTACCAACACACTGAAACAGTTGCTGATGTACCTAAAGGACCACATACCAACAACCAGCAAAACTAATGTCATATTCAAAATACCCTGCAAGGACTACAACAAACACTACATTGGACAGACAGGCCAGAAACTAGCCACCAGGATACACAAGCACCAACTAGCCACCAAAAGATCTTTACACACAGATGAAGGAGGACACCATTTTGACTGGGACAATACATCCAACCTAGGACATGCTAAACAAAGACACGGAGGGGAATTCCTACAGGCCTGGCATTCAAACTAGAACTCCATCAATAAACACATTGGTAAATAGGATCAAATCAATCTCTCAGAAAAAGAATCAGAAATGATATCACCAACTTTAACAGAGCAAATAGAAAGCGGGACAGAACACCAGCTTCAACAGAGGCTCAGTGACAATGTTGCCTTGCATGGTGATGAAACATCCGAGAACAAACCTCTCAGCTCAGCGAGCAAACTTACAACCTGAACCTCAAGCGGAGGTACAAATCTTCTCAAAACTCGCAAACTATAAATGTTGCTGTGCTCCAAATTGTAACCTGCTGCCAATTAGCTTTACAACTAATTTTGTTCTTTTGCGTGAAGTCAGAAAAGCAAATCTATTTTCCTGCAATTCAGGTTATGTTGAATAATCTCGTTTAAATCTGGTTTTTGAAATTTTTTAATACTGCAATTTTAGTGACAATTCTAGCAATGCACAAAGTGAATCTTTTTATCAACCACTGTAACAGCAGGATAATAAGATTAACAAATCAGTGATCCAGAGGACCAAATATTTTGAAGGCATGAGATGCAATCACATACAACTTCAATTCAATTCAGCTGTAAATCCAAAATAAAAAAACTAATCTCAGTCAATATCATTGGTAAACCATCATGTTTTCATGAAAATCCAATCGAGTCTATCAGTATGCTGTGGGAAGGAAATCTGCTAGTGTTATCCAGTCTGATTGCGACTCCAGATCCACATCAATGTGGCAGTCTCGTAACTGCCTTCTGAAACATAAGTTACCTGATTAAATATTTGTGTTAATTTGAGATAAAGTGACGTCATCTTGAACTAAGATAATGGTCAGAAACACTCCTTCTTTCTCTATCTTCAATTCCCTACTGAAATTGAAATTTTTAAACCCCAAATTACTGCACAGTGTACAAAACTGAACATTTACATCCAGTAACTTAACAGCAGAATCTACTATTTAACGTAAACATATTCCATGCCATTAAAAATCTATACACTAATTTTCCCTTAGTATAATTTGAGGACACGTGTTATCCTGTGAATATTTCCAGATGAATTATAACCATTTATTTTTAACTTGGAAATCATAGCCAACCACTGACTATTCGGTTGCACAACTTCTGAGACAACTATAAACACTAGCATTCCTGGCCTGTAAAAGTGATCTCCTTCAATGTTTCAGCCTTGCCTTACAGATGCTGGTAAAATGTAACTGGTGTATAATGCAAGATCTGCTAAAATAATTTAAAATGCTTTATGGTCTCCCTTAACAATTGCGTGCAATCAGCGCAGCACATTCTCGTTTATCATCAGCCATCCCGGAAAGCGCTGCACAGAAATTGCTGGCAGCTTCTTCAAGTCTTTAAATTTGAGTCCCATTTTCCAGATCAGTTCTTGAATTTCGCTCTGGGCGAGGGAAAGGGGGCGGTAACTATCACTTGACCAGAAACAAAACAAACAGGTAATGCCGGAGGACAAGGGTGCAAGAGAGACAATAGCAATTCGAAACTACAGCGTGTACTGCTCGACCCATAAGCTCTGTCGGTCCCGCGGGAGAGGAAAGGGCACTGATCCTGGGTCACTGTAACACCCCGGCCCGATCCCACTCCCACCGCTATTAAAGGCCCAGTTCAGGCTGCAGCACGCCGAGCGCTATTTACAAAAGCAACTGCGGCAAGAGAAGTCAAGCAAAAGTGATGGGAGAAGCCAGTCCCGATGAATGACGAAAAGGACGACCCCAGGACTTTACCTCTGAGTTTGAGTGTTTAAACGTATCTAAAAACAGCAGCTCAGCCGCTGTATCCGCCATGTCTCCTCATGCGTCACTTCCGTTCCAGATTCTTCCGGTTGTCCAGGGCGCATGCCCGAAGCGGGGCGGGAAGAGTGTGGATGGCTCGAGCAGTGGCAGTTATGGAGTAGTTACATATTGTACCTTATTCATGGGTTTTATAAACCTTAAAAGGAAGATGCCATCGGGAGTTAGCAAACTGTGTTAATCGAGTATCTCTTGTTAGTAATGTGTGCCAGGCTACAACCTGCGAACAGGGACTTTATTTTGTTTATTCGTTTGGGGGTCTTTTCGAAGTCACTGGGTGATTGTATGGATTGAACGAATGTACTGCCCAAAGAGTAAGGGGGTAGGGGAGAAATGGAAAACTGTCAGTTAGTAATGCCACTCGTTTGAACAGCTCGTACAGGTACGATGGGCCGAATGGCGTCTTGCGCCCATTCCTTGTTGCCCTTGTGAAGGTGGTGGCGAGTTGGTACTGTTGTCCATGTGCTATAAGTTCACCGCACTCCCACCAATGTTGCTGTGATTGAAGGAAGAAACCAGTATCCTTTGTCCAACTTCTCAGATTGAAGTTGGCATACACTAAGATTCTCAAGGTTCTTTCTCTCCCAGATAGTATCTGGCCCCTTGTGTCAATACCATATTTTTAATTTATGCAAATTTGAATTAAGAGGTGTCAGTACGCCATTCAACTCTTCAAGCATGCTCTATCACTCATAGAGGCATAGAGATGTACAGCATGGAAGCAGACCCTTCGGTCCAACCCGTTCATGCCGACCAGATATCCCAACCCAATCTAGTCCCACCTCCCAGCACCCGGCCCATATCCCTCCAAACCCTTCCTGTCCATAAACCCATACAAATGCCTCTTAAATATGCAATTGTACCAGCCTCCACCACTTCCTCTGGCAGTTCATTTCATACACGTACCACCCTCTGTGTGAAAAAGTTGCCCCATTAGGTCTCTTTTATATCTTTCCCCACTCACCCTAAACCTATGCCCTCTAGTTCTGGTCTCCCTGACCCCAGGGAAAAGACTTTGCCTATTTACCCTATCCATGCCTCTCATAATTTTGTAAACCTCTATAAGGTCACCGCTGAAAATGTGTTGCTGGAAAAGCGCAGCAGGTCAGGCAGCATCCAGGGAACAGGAGAATCGATGTTTCGGGCATAAGCCCTTCTTCAGGAATTCCTGAAGAAGGGCTTATGCCCGAAACGTCGATTCTCCTGTTCCCTGGATGCTGCCTGACCTGCTGCGCTTTTCCAGCAACACATTTTCAGCTCTGATCTCCAGTATCTGCAGACCTCACTTTCTCTATAAGGTCACCCCTCAGCCTCTGACGCTCCAGGAAAAACAGCCCCAGCCTGTTCAGCCTCTCCCTATAACTGAAATCCTCCAACCCTGGCAACATCCTTGTAAATCTTTTCAGAACCCTTTCAGGTTTCACAACATCTTGCCGATAGGAAGGAAACCAGAATTGCACGCAATATTCCAATAGTGACCTAACCAATGTCCTGTACAGCCGTAACATGACCTCCCAACTCCTGTACTCAATACTCTGACCAATAAAGGAAAGCATACCAAACACCTTCTTCACTATCTTACCAACCTGCAACTCCACTTTCAAGGAGCTATGAACCTGCATTCCAAGGTCTCTTTGTTCAGCAACACTCCCAAGGACCTTACCATTAAGTGTATAAGTCCTGCTAAGATTTGCTTTCCCAAAATGCAGCACCTTGCATTTATCTGAATTAAACTCCATCTGTCACTTCTCAGCCCATTGGCTCATCTGGTCAAGATGCTGTTGTACTCTGAGGTAACCCTCTTTGCTGTCCACTACACCTCCAATTTTGGTGTCATCTGCAAACTTACTAACTGTACCTCTTATGCTCGTATCCAAATCGTTTATGTAAATGACAAAAGGCAGAGGACCCAGCACTGATCCTTGTGGCATTCCACTGGTCACAGGCCTCCAGACTGAAAAACAATCCTCCACCACCACTCTCTGTCTTCTCCCTTTGAGCCAGTTCTGCATTCAAATGGCTAGTTCTCCCTGTGTTCAGTGAGATCTAACCTTGCTAATCAGTCTCCCATGGGGAACCTTGTCGAACACCTTACTGAAGTCCATATAGATTACATGGCACATTTGATTCTGACTTCAATGCTTTCCTACCTAAGTGTGACCCCGCCCACCAACTCCTATACCTTTTAACTCCTTAGTCTGTCTTAATATATTGACCCTACCGCCACTGCTCTCAGGGAAAGAGATTTGTAAAGCCTCACAGTTCTTTGGGAGGAAATATTTCTGCTCATCTTTGTACTAAAATTAATTGGAGATGACTTATTTTTAAAATATCACCCCTCGTCTCATCCACAAGAGGAACCATCCTTTCAGAATTCACCCATTCAGGGATGTAGGAACAGTGGTGGCCATTCACCCCATTGGGCTTGCTCCTTCATTCTATGTGATAATGGCAGATCAAACACTTTACCCATCTGTACGTATTTGGAAATCAATTTATCAATATCTGTCTTAAACATGCTGAGCTTTCATAGCCTTCTTGGGGAACGAATTCCAAAGGTTCACAGCCCTCTGAGCAAATTAAAATTCTCCTCATCTTGGATCTGAGTGGCAACCCCAAATTGTACCTCCTGCTTCTGGACTCCTCATCAGGGGAAACATCTTACCTGCATTTATCCTGTCTATCCCTTTAAACATTTTTAAAGTTTCAGTGAGATCACTTCTCATTCTTCGAATTGAGGAAATACAGGCTCAGTTTTCCCCACCTCGTCATAACACGGTCCTACGGTCCCAAGAACAAGTCTGGTGAATCTTTGTTGTAGTAATATCTTACCTGAAATAAGGAGGTTAAATCTGCACATAATATTTCAGTGTGGTCTAACCAAGCTTCTATACAATTGAAGCAAGACTTCACTACTAATTTCACTACTACTCATTCCTGAAGAAGGGCCTGTGCCCGAAACGTCGAATCTCCTGTTCCCTGGATGCTGCCTGACCTGCTGTGCTGTTCCAGCAATAAAGTTTCAACTTTGATCTCCAGCATCTGCAGTCCTCACTTTCTCCTTCACTACTAATTTACTCAAGTTCTTTTGCAATAAAGGCTATCATTACAAAAGCATCACTAATGGCTGCTATACTTGTATGTTAACCTTCAGTGACATCTTTACAAGGATACCCAGATCCCTTTGTATACCTTAGTTTTCAATACTCCAGATGCGGCCGCACCAGAGTCTTATACAACTGCATCATGACCTCAGGACTCCGGAACTCAAGTCCTCTACCAATAAAAGCCAGTACGCCATATGCCTTCCTCACCGCACTATTTACCTGGGTGGCAACTTTCAGAGATCTGTGTACATGGACACCAAGATCCCTCTGCTCTTCCACACTACCAAGTATCCGACCATTAGCCCAGTACCCCATCTTTTTGTTATTCTTCCCAAAGTGAATCACCTCACACTTAGCTACATTGAATTCCATTTGCCACCTTTCTGCCCAGCTCTGCAGCTTCTCTATATCCTGCTGTAACCTGCCACATCCTTCCTCACTGTCAACAACTCCTCCGACTTTTGTATCATCCGCAAACTTGCTCACCCAACCTTCTAACCCCTCTTCCAGGTCATTTATAAAAATGACAAACAGCAATGGTCCCAAAACAGATCCTTGCGGAACACCGCTAGTGACGGCACTCCATGAAGAAACTTTGCCATCAACTACTACCCTCTGTCTTCTTCCATCCAGCCAATTCCTAATCCAAACCTCCAACTCACCCTCAATGCCATATCTCCGTATTTTCTGCAGTAGCCTACTGGACTTATACCCCTCTAAACTCAAGTTACTATACCCCTCACTGATCCAGTCTGTCTTCATGTGTCAAACCTGGTATTCCAGGAATCAGCTTGGTAAACCTTTGTTGTGCTCCCTCCATAGCCAGAATACCCTTTCTCAGAGGAGACCATGCCACGCATCTGCCCACTCACTCAATTTGTCCAAATCACACTGAAGCATTTCAGCATTTTCCTCACAGTTCACACACACATCCAACTTTGTGTTGTCTGCACTCTTGGAGATATTGTATTTAGTTTTCTCATTTAAATCATTAATATGTATTTTGAATAACTGGAGTCCTAGCACTGATCCCTGCAATACCTCACTAGTAACTATCTGCCACTTGGAAAAAGATATGTTTATTCCTACTCTGTTTTCACAGTGTCATTAGTTTGGGTGTTCCAGGATTTTAACCCATTAACACTGAAGGAACGATAACATAGTTCCACATCAGAATGGTGTGAGGCTTAGAAGGGAATTTGCAGGTGGGTGATGTTCCCATGCATCTGCTACCCTTGCCCTTCTAGATTGTAGGGGTTGTGGGATTACAAAGTGTTGTCAAAAGAGCCTTGGTGAATTGCTGCAATATATCTTGTAGACGGTACACTTAGCTGCACTGTGTGTCAGTGGTGAAGTGTAAATGTAGTGGATCGGAAGGTGATCAAACAGGCTACTTTATCCTGGTCACTGGAGCGGTACCCATTCAGGCAATTGGAGAATATTTATCATACGCCTGGCATGCCTTGAACTTGCTGGATAAACACTGAGGACATAGGAGGTGAGTTGCTCACTACAGAATTCCTGCACTTTGATTTATAGCTAAAGTATTTAAATAGCTAGTTTAATTAGTTTATAATCAGTCAAAAACATCGACAATAGGGTTTCAGCAATGGTAATGCCATTGAGCATCAGGAGACAATTGTTAGACTGTAGCTTGTTAGAGATGGTCAATGACTATCATTTAAGTGAAATTAATGTTACTGTTCACTTGTGAGCCCAAATTTGAAAGTCACCCAGGTTTTGCTGCATATCAAAACACAGCTTCAGAATCTAAGGAATGGTGAAAATAGTGTTCAACATTGTGCAATCATCAGCCAATATCCCCAGTTCTGACAGAAGAGAGGTCATTCATGAAGCAGCCAAAGGTTATTGAGCTTTGTTTTTACTTGCAGCTAGGAAAGTAAGTTATCAAGCAGAGGTAGAAAATTTGCAAAGTGAGTTGAATAGATGAAGTGAATTGGCAAAAATTTAATGATGGAGTATAATGTAGGAAAATGTGAACTTGTCTACTTTGGTAGGAGGAGTAGAAAAGCAGTATTCTGTTTAAATGGAGAGAGATTTGAGAACTCTGAAATGCTTGGATATCTGTGAATCCTGAGGTTAGGGGACATTAAGGAAAGGTAGAAAAGTTGATTTGAGGACACAATCAGATCAGGTCTAAACTTATCCATAGTGGAACAGAAAAAGGGACTGAAAAGCCTGCTCCTGCTCCTTGTTGGTATATACAAGTGCACTATGTCCAGCTTCAGATAAATATGGATTGGCAAAAGGAAGCATTACTTTCATTGTGTTTGTTGCAATGCCTGGATAGTCAATCTTCATATTGAACCTGAACTCTGATAGAGAAACACTTTGGAGCTTTTCTTCCCCCCATAAATTAAACACATGGATGTTCATGAACAGTTTTAACTGCCAGTTTTTCATGTCATATGGCAAACATTGAAAAGTGTTTTGGACACAAGTAAATTTTCTCACATCTAATCAGATAAGCTGTATAGAAAGTAGTGGTTCAGATTGCCAATCTTCAGAAATGGGACATTGTTTGATTTTATTGTTAAACAGAAACTTGGAATATTGTGAGAAGAAAGTATAGTACTTCAGCACTCTTCCAAAATGTAAATTCCTTCATGATTGCTGTAATTCAATCACTTAATTGAAGAAGGCTGCATTCTTTCTTTGCATATTTGCATTAAGTCAATTTAGTTTCCATATCTATCACTGGCATTAAGGGAGAAATCTTGTTTTTATCACAAAGAAAATCAAATTCTGCTTTTATGCAATCTATGCAAATGTACACAGCTGGTCATTTTTTAAGAAAATCCTTTGCAGGACCTTTCCCCTCAACAACCAGTGTGAAATAACATCATGTGATCAGACCCATGCCTTAATGTAGCATTGCAAACAGACGTGCACAAATTGGGTGAAGTTTAATGTAATTAAAAACTTTATGTGGAGCCAGTACCGACTTAACCTAACTCTGGGCTCAGTTCTTCCAGTTTGAATTGTTCCCTGGGAATAATGTAGGGAATCCAAACAGCAGATGGAGCAACTCTCCTCACCACACTATGCAGGCCTGACTCACATCTGACCATAGAATGGAGAAACATCAGTACAAAGTTGATTCTCAATGCAGCCCTGTAACACACTGAATATTCCCTCTGTCATTCCATGTTCAGGAAGCATGAGCAGAATAGATTGTCTTCAAAAATGCTATTATCTACAAGTAGCGCATAAAAAGCCAATATATGCACATCATGCTACTCTCAGCTCTCATCATTCTCCTTTCAGAGTCATAGAGATATACAGCACAGAAACAGACCCTTCGGTCCAACTTGTCCATACGGACCAGATATCCCAACTCAATATAGTCCCACCTGCCAGCACCCAGCCCATACCCCTGCAAACCCTGCCTATTCATATACCCATTCAGATGCCTCCACCATTTCCTCTGGCAGCTCATTCCATACTTGTACCACTCTGCATGAAAACGTTGCCCCTTAGGGCTCTTTTATATCTTTCCCCTCTCACCCTAAACCTATGCCCTCTACTTCTGGACCCCACCACCCCAGGGAAAAGACTGTCTATTTATCCTATCCATGCCTCTCACGATTTTATAAACCTCTATAAGGTCACCCCTCAGCCTTCAATGCTCCAGGTAAAACAGCCCTAGCCTATTCAACCTCTCCCAATAGCTCAAATCCTCTAACCCTGGCAACATCTTTGTAAATCTTTTCTGAACCCTTTCAGGTTTCACAAAATCTTTCCGATAGGTGGCCTAACCAATGTCCTGTACAGCTGCAACATGACCACCCAACTCCTGTACTCAATACTCTGACCAGTAAAGAAAAGCATACCAAACGCCTTCTTCACTATCCTATCTACCTGTGACTACTTTCAAGGAGCTATGAACATGCAATCCAAGGTTTCTTTGTTCAGCAACATTCCCTAGGACCTTACCATTAAGTGTAATAGTCCTGCTAAGATTTGGT